>NC_141695.1:1704691724-1705439224 GCF_964263255.1 Lissotriton vulgaris
GCTTCTTGAAGAAAGGCTTGATGCCTTTGTACGCAGGGGGTGGTTCTAGTAAAAAAGGCTTTGTATTGTCCAGATTACATATGCCCTCTCTTGATAAGATGAAGCTTGTAGCAAACAGAGTGTAGGCAGCCACATGTGAGTCTTTCTTTGCATTCCCCAGTATGTTTTTAACAAAATGTGACATCAGGAAGTCATGGAGGTTTGGCAGGTCTTTCCCTCCTTTTGTGGGTAGTTTGAAAACTGTGTCTCTTTTTAGTTTTTCAATTTTTGACCCCCAAAAGAACTTTGCAAAAAGTCTTTGTGTCACTTTTGTCCACCTGTATGATGGAGGGAAAATCATGGCAATAAACATCAGGATTGGTAGACATATTGCTTTCAGCACCAAGACTTTCCCTTCCAGGGAAAGTTTTCTTGTCGTCCAGAGCGCCATTTTCTGCTTGAGCTTTGTCTGGATCTTCTCCCAGTTTATTTCTCCCTTCATGTCCTGTGAAAAAAGAATCCCCAGTATTTTTACTGGGTCTTTGGAAGGTTTCACTGGGAGCTGAGACAGTTTGTCCCATTGTCCCACCGTCATGCAGTGCGTTTTCTCCACATTCACCTGTAGCCCAGCTGCTAGGGAAAAGAGTTGGGTTATAAGGAAAGTTCTTTTCATGGATCTAGCGTCAGTGCAAGCAATGGTGACATCGTCCATGTATGCTACACATTTGACCTGTTTGCCTTGGCTGCCCGGTACCAGAGGGCCAGTTATGCACTTGTCCTTCCTGATGGCACATAGGAGAGGTTCAATTGCACATACAAAGAGTGCCGGTGATAAGGGGCATCCTTGTCTGACCCCCGATTCAATGTGGAACCCCTCAGATAGTGTACCATTTATAAGGACCTGGCTTTCACATCCAGTGTATATTAAGCCAATAGTTTTGATGAAACCTTCTGGGAATCCCATTTTCCTGAGCACTTTGAAAAGGTATTCATGACTTAGGGAGTCAAAGGCTTTCTGGAAATCAAGGGCCAATATAGCTAGTGGATTCCCCCTGTCTTTCGCTAACCACAAGGTGTCTCTAATGATGGTCAAGCTGTCCCAGATTTTCCTTCCTGGGACCGCACATGTTTGGTCTGGGTGCACGATGGAGGCCAGCACCTTTCTGCATCTTCCTGCCAGGTCTTTACTTAGGATCTTACTGTCCACATTCAAGAGGGTGATTGGCCTCCAATTGTTGATGTCCAGCTTGTCCCCCTTTTTCTCCAGCAGTTTGATGATGCCCTGTGGAAAGGAGGGGGGTAAAAAATTTTTTTCCAAGCATTCTTTCAACAGACTCCAACAATCCTTTGCAATAAGCCCCCAGAAAGCTTTGTAAAACTCCCATGGAAGGCCGTCTTGCCCAGGGGCTGATCCTTTTGGGGCTTCCTGAATGATTTGGAAGAGTTCTTCTCCTGAAATGGGGGTGGTTAGAAATTGTTGTTCCTCTTGGGATAAAGAGCTCTGCAAAGACCCTAGAAAATCTTCACATGCACTTATATCTGATGGCTCTTTTTTGTACAATTGGGGAAAAAAAGGCTGTTGTATAACATCATCAAAGAAGCCAAGGACAGGGCACAGGAAAAAAGGGAAAGAGAAGAACAGACCTCCTCAGAAGAGGAAACAAAAACCACCGAGGGCCAAATGCAGATGGTTAAAAAAAGAAATAAAATCAAAATTAAAAAACAAACGGCGGACCCAAGTGGTCCGGCCGCAACAGAACAGAAAGAAACTAGGAAGAAAACTCTACCAAAAGAGAACTGCTCAGGGTCCAGGTATAGTGTACTAGGGGACCTCTCAGACTCAGAAGACCTAGGATATAGCTTATTCTCACAAGAGGTAGGAGTAACCCCCCACAAAGACCTTTTTCTACAGTCCCCATACTTGGGGGGAGCAGAAGAAATTGGCGGGCAAGAGACGCAAAATAGTGAAAGCAATCAGCAAATATGTGACAGCATCTGGTCGCCATTGAGCTTTGAAAATGTTCAGGTTTAACAGGTATTGTATACCGTGCAAAGTAATCACCATTGCAAATATAATCTTTAACATCATATCATGGAATGCCCGAGGAATGGGCTCACAAGTGAAAAGAGCGTCAGTGTTTGAGCTCTGCAAAGTACAAAAAGGGGGCATTATATGTTTACAGGAATGTGCAATTCCCCACTCCACGGACTACAGTCACATATCCAAATATTGGGAAGAAGGCCCCTCCAAATGGTCAGGGGGTGGAAACAAGAATGCTGGAATAGGCATTCTCATAAAAAACAAAGAAATGTCAATCCTTGATACTAAAATCATACAGCCAGGCAGGGCTATGATGGTCACCATACAATACAGAAACACCACCTTTAAGGTCTGTAATATTTATGCACCAACCGACAAGAATGAAAGAATGTCCCTGTTTGAAATGCTCCCACTTTTTATTGCAGGTGCAACCCCAATGGTGTTAACAGGGGATTTCAACTGCATCATAAACCCCACAGACAGATGTGGCAAGAAAAATTGTTACGAAATTGATAAGTCTGCAAAATGGCTCAAAAACATGTGTAAAGATTTGCAACTGTCAGATACAGGGGCAAAATCAGGGTCAAAACAAAGGTTCACATGGGAAGCAGAAAGTGGCAAAGTCAAATCAAGAATTGATTTCATTTTCACCTCCAAAAATATAAAAGCAAGGAATTATGAAACAAACGAGAGTGGTATTTATTTATTTATTTATTTTGGAATTTTATATAGCGCATGGCATTACGCACACCGGCGTGTCCCCGCGCTGAGAGAGAGAGTAAGGAGGCAGAAAACAGGGAGATTACATCAGAGCTGAGCAAAAAAGATGAGTTTTCAGAGCTCTGCGGAACTTTGCTTCAGAAGGTTCAAGGCGCATCTCCTTCGGAAGCGTGTTCCAGCTCTTGGCCGCTAGTAGCCTGAAGGATCTACCTCCCATTCTGGCTTTATGAATTTTGGGAATTACTAGTAGCCCGGTACCAGAGGATCTAAGCCGTCGTCCTGGACTATAGGGAGTAATAAGGCATTGAAGGGGGTTGGGTGCCTTGCCATTGATGATACGATGGCAGATGCATAGTGCTTTAAAAGTAATCCTCTCCTTTACCGGAAGCCAATGGAGGGATTTCAAAGCAATTCTAGAGGCAGTTCTTCTTGGAAGCCTCAGCACCAGCCGGGCTGTGGCATTTTGAAGTACCTGGAGGCGATTGAGACTTTTTGCTGTTATTCCCAGATAGAGGAGGTTGGAATAGTCCAATCTTGATGTAACCAGGGCATGCACAAGAGTCTGTCTGGCACCGACAGGAAGTAGGTCCAGGATCTTTCGTAGTCTCTTGAGTATGCCGAAGCACATCCCGACTACACGATCGATCTGGGGAGCAAATGTCAGGGCAGAGTCAAACATTACCCCAAGATTTTTCGCCTGTTGGCTAGGTACTGGAGTGGAGCCCAGGCACGCAGGCCACCATGCCGAGGACCACACGTCCGGACCACCCCCTACCACGAGCACTTCAGTTTTGGACCCATTCAGCTTCAGGCAGTTGTCAGACATCCAGGAAGCAAGCTCCTGCATGCAAGCACTGAAGCTGACTGCCGCAACATCCGGTGCTCGTGACAGTGAGATGACCAGTTGTGTGTCATCGGCATATGACACTAGTTGGACTCCGTGGCTTTCCACCATGGTAGCCAGCGGGGAAGCATAAAGGTTAAACAGGGTGGGACTCAGGGCAGAGCCCTGAGGCACTCCTTGATCAAGATTGAACAAGCGGGAGTAATGTTCACCCTGTCTGACCTGAAAGCCCCGGTCAGTGAGGAAAGATTGAATCCATCTCAGCGCTGACCCCGTGACTCCACCTTTGTTTAGACACTGTAGCAGAGTATAATGTGCCACAGTGTCAAACGCTGCGCTAAGGTCGAGTAGAATGAGGGCCATAGTTTGACCCTCATCTACTCCTTGCCTGATGGTCTCTGTGGCCATAAGCAGCGCAGATTCAGTGGAATGGCGGGACCGGAAGCCAAACTGAGTAGGATGAAGCAGATTGGCCGGCTCAACAAATGCCATAAGTTGGAGGTTTGCCACCTTTTCTGCCACTTTGGCCAAATACGGGAGGAGTGAAATGGGACGTAGATTTTCCAGCCTGTCCCAACTAAGATTGGGTTTTTTTTGAAGAGGGAGGACTACCGCCTGTTTCCAGTTTTTAGGTACAATATTAGATTCAAAGGAAAGATTCAGAACATCCCTAATGCACGGTTCAAGGATCTCAATACTTTCTCCAAGAAGTTTAGGTGATGCCGGATCACGAGGGGATCCTGACTTAATGGAGTGGCATATCTGCTGGAGCCTGTCTGGAGGTGGCGTGAAAAAGTGGTCCAGCCTGTTGACCTCCCCAACCTCGAGTATATTTTCTTTGAACTCAATTCCCTTTTTCTTTCCCCCCGAGAAAGTAGAGCAGATAGTAGCCACTTTGTCATAGAAGAAAGCAGCAATGCGATTACAGGATTCCTCCGAGACCAAGGAAGGGTCAGCAGATGAGCCGCAGAAAGAGATCTCTTTATAAATTTTAAATAGCTCCTTGGTTGAATTCTTGGCTTCTCCTATCCTACCTGAGAAATAAGTTGTTTTAGCACGCCTGATGGAATTATGATATTCTCTGCGTTTGTCTAAGTACCTCAGTTTAGTTTGATCGAGGTATGCCACCCGCCACTGTCTTTCTAGCTTCTTGCATTGTGATTTCGCTAAGCGAAGCTCATCACTGAACCAGGGGGCGGATTTCTGGGGTCTGCTGCCAAGGTTTTTATGACAGAGAGGGGCTGTTTCATCTAAGGCATTATTAATGCGGCTTTCGAGTCTATCCGACGCCGTGTCAGCATCCTCACCTCCTGGTCTGCCACCTTTAGTCAGTGCAATCTGGAACTTTTCTTTGGAGAAAGCCGACCATTTCCGGCTCATATATTTGGAGTTAGTGCGTTTTTGAGTATTGCCAGCAGAAATGTTTATAGTGAAGGGTACTAACAAGTGGTCAGACCAAGGAATAGAAGTGGGAGTCTTTACTTCAATGCCTTCCCAATTGGCAAAAATAGGGTCCAATAAATGGCCCTTTTGGTGGGTGGGAGTGTTAGATCTAATGTGTAATAGGAGGGATGAAAGTTGTTGGCAAAAGTCGGTAGCTCCTTTGTCAAGTTGGTCATCCAGGTGGATGTTTAAGTCACCTAAAAGCATAAATTTATCCCTACGTAAGGCAGCTTCTGTTAAGCCTTCAGTGAGGCTAATAGTGAAGTCAGTGTAGGGGCCCGGAGGGCGATAGACCAGGAAACCCTTCAGTGTGTTGCTAGCGTTGACCTTAATGGAGAAGGCTCCTGTCTCACTGTCAGCGATAGCAAGAGGTTCAAGTTGACAGCAGAGTGGCTGTTTAAAAATAATGGCTACCCCGCCACATCTGCCCCCAATTCTATCCAATCTTACCATGGAATACCCAGCAGGGAGAGAAGCGACTATATCTGGTTCTGAGTTGGCATCCAGCCATGTCTCAGTAAGGAAAAGGAGGTCAAGGTTCAAATCTATGAGCAGGTCGTAAATATCGAGACTGTGCTTCCGCATAGATCTGGTGTTAAGTAGTCCGCATATAAGGCTGGTAGTCTCAGCCTTAGGTGTGGATGTATTATGCCAGTTATACTGACACTCCTTACAGTTACTAGTGCCTTCCACATTGAGCCTGTGGAGACAAGCTTCAGCAAATATTGGACATAGAGCTCGGAGTTGTTGAGCACTCCAATGTATTACAGACCCATTTCGACCAGGGGTAGGGGCCCCTGTCCCCGGCCGGCCGCGGACGGGCGCAGACGGGCTTGCCTTGGGCGCGCCTTCGGCCTTCAGACCACAAAATCTTGAAAGCAACCGTTGAAATCTCAAACATGTGTCAAATGGGGAGGGGTGTGTGGAAAATGAACACCTTGTTATTACAAGAGAAAAATATATGTAAAAATTACAGTGATATGTACAACAACTTAAAAACCAGAAAGGAAAGTTTCCCATCCTTAGCAGAATGGTGGGAAGAGGTAAAAAAACAAACAAAACTTTTTTTCAGAAAACAGAGCATGATCAAAAGCAAGGAAAAGTTTCAAAAATTTGATGAAATACAACAAAGAATAATCACGCTAGAAAACCTGGAAAGGGGTGGAATGGAAGTAGGGGAGGAAAGAGAAAAAACAAAAACTGAACTGAAAGAATGGCTGAAACAACGAGGGAAAGAACACATTTTTAACTCCAGGGTCAAGATCTTTGAGGAAGATGAAAAGTGCTCAAGGTTTTTTTTCAAAAAGGCACAGCAAGTGCAAAAGGTAATGAATGAACTGAAAGACACAAATGGACCGGACCGGTTTCGAGGTAACACCTCTCATCAGCCCGGCTAGCTTGACTCCAAGTGGTGTGGAGTGCCTGGGACCCACGTCTGGGCATCCCCAGCGCACTTAGGGCGGCAATTGCAAAAACAACAAGTGATGGACCGAATGTGGATCAATGTCACACATTCCCCCAGTCAAAAGATCTGGGCCCAAATCCATCGTTTTTTTGCACTCCACACCCCCCTGGGTTAGACAATGGCGATATGCAAATCAGCTCTGACCCTGTTGCCCCATGGGAACAGTCCAGTCCGAACTACAAAAGCCATGTCCTTCCCAGAACGGAATCAAGCATCCGAGGACCGGACCGGTTTTGAGGTAACACCTCTCATCAGCCCGGCTAGCTTGACTCCAAGTGGTGTGGAGTGCCTGGGACCCACGTCTGGGCATCCCCAGCGCACTTAGGGCGGCAATTGCAAAAACAACAAGTGATGGACCGAATGTGGATCAATGTCACACATTCCCCCAGTCAAAAGATCTGGGCCCAAATCCATCGTTTTTTACCTCCAAACCGGTCCGGTCCTCGGATGCTTGATTCCGTTCTGGGAAGGACATGGCTTTTGTAGTTCGGACTGGACTGTTCCCATGGGGCACAGGGTCAGAGCTGATTTGCATATCGCCATTGTCTAACCCAGGGTGGTGTGGAGTGCAAAAAAACGATGGATTTGGGCCCAGATCTTTGGACTGGGGTGAATGTGTGACATTGATCCACATTCGGTCCATCACCTGTTTTGTTTGCAATACCGCCATAAGTGCGCTGGGGATGCTCAGACGTGGGTCCCAGGCACTCCACACCACTGGAGTCAAGCTAGCCGGGCTGATGAGAGGTGTTACCTCGAAACCGGTCCGGTCCTCGGATGCTTGATTCCGTTCTGGGAAGGACATGGCTTTTGTAGTTCGGACTGGACTGTTCCCATGGGGCACAGGGTCAGAGCTGATTTGCATATCGCCATTGTCTAACCCAGGGTGGTGTGGAGTGCAAAAAAACGATGGATTTGGGCCCAGATCTTTGGACTGGGGTGAATGTGTGACATTGATCCACATTCGGTCCATCACCTGTTTTGTTTGCAATACCGCCATAAGTGCGCTGGGGATGCTCAGACGTGGGTCCCAGGCACTCCACACCACTGGAGTCAAGCTAGCCGGGCTGATGAGAGGTGTTACCTCGAAACCGGTCCGGTCCTCGGATGCTTGATTCCGTTCTGGGAAGGACATGGCTTTTGTAGTTCGGACTGGACTGTTCCCATGGGGCAACAGGGTCAGAGCTGATTTGCATATCGCCATTGTCTAACCCAGGGTGGTGTGGAGTGCAAAAAAACGATGGATTTGGGCCCAGATCTTTGGACTGGGGTGAATGTGTGACATTGATCCACATTCGGTCCATCACCTGTTTTGTTTGCAATACCGCCATAAGTGCGCTGGGGATGCTCAGACGTGGGTCCCAGGCACTCCACACCACTGGAGTCAAGCTAGCCGGGCTGATGAGAGGTGTTACCTCGAAACCGGTCCGGTCCTCGGATGCTTGATTCCGTTCTGGGAAGGACATGGCTTTTGTAGTTCGGACTGGACTGTTCCCATGGGGCACAGGGTCAGAGCTGATTTGCATATCGCCATTGTCTAACCCAGGGTGGTGTGGAGTGCAAAAAAACGATGGATTTGGGCCCAGATCTTTGGACTGGGGTGAATGTGTGACATTGATCCACATTCGGTCCATCACCTGTTTTGTTTGCAATACCGCCATAAGTGCGCTGGGGATGCTCAGACGTGGGTCCCAGGCACTCCACACCACTGGAGTCAAGCTAGCCGGGCTGATGAGAGGTGTTACCTCGAAACCGGTCCGGTCCTCGGATGCTTGATTCCGTTCTGGGAAGGACATGGCTTTTGTAGTTCGGACTGGACTGTTCCCATGGGGCAACAGGGTCAGAGCTGATTTGCATATCGCCATTGTCTAACCCAGGGTGGTGTGGAGTGCAAAAAAACGATGGATTTGGGCCCAGATCTTTGGACTGGGGTGAATGTGTGACATTGATCCACATTCGGTCCATCACCTGTTTTGTTTGCAATACCGCCATAAGTGCGCTGGGGATGCTCAGACGTGGGTCCCAGGCACTCCACACCACTGGAGTCAAGCTAGCCGGGCTGATGAGAGGTGTTACCTCGAAACCGGTCCGGTCCTCGGATGCTTGATTCCGTTCTGGGAAGGACATGGCTTTTGTAGTTCGGACTGGACTGTTCCCATGGGGCACAGGGTCAGAGCTGATTTGCATATCGCCATTGTCTAACCCAGGGTGGGGTGGAGTGCAAAAAAACGATGGATTTGGGCCCAGATCTTTGGACTGGGGTGAATGTGTGACATTGATCCACATTCGGTCCATCACCTGTTTTGTTTGCAGTACTTACCAATGCATGCACCCACAGGGCACCTTAGAGGTGCCCCCTGTAAATCTACCAGTCTGGTGTGCCTGCTGACTGTTTTCTGCCAGCCTGCCACCGGAGAAACTGTTCTGATCTCCTAGGGTGAGAGCCGTTGCTCTCAGGAGACCCAGAACCAAAGCCTGTCTGTGAAAAGGGTATAACACCCCCTCCCACAGGATGGCCTGCTGATTAGCCTTCTTGGGCCCGCGAGCTTCAAAGAAGCTGCCGCCTTTGAACTGCAAATTTGTTTTCCCTCAAAGGAGAGCCCCCTTGGCACCTGGATAGGTGGGAAAATTAGCAAGTCAGGTAGACGTGCCACCTCCAGTCTATTACCACCCCTAAGGTGAGCTACTGTGAGGTGGATTCGATTTTTCAGAAGAAGCCATCTTTGTGATGGCATACATATAAATTTTGGGTGGGGGTTTGCTCACTTCCTACAGGAAGTGGTCATATAGGAGGTGTGGTGACCCCAACGGTCAGTAGCACATTGGCTACTACCCTACACTCCCCTATATTCTGTATTTAGGGGAGTCCCTGGCACCAGAGAAGCTGATAGAAGAGAGAGGACACTGAAATGCTGCAAATGCCAAGAAGTAGGTTACCAGGTACCAACCCTGACAACCTTTCTTCATCCCTCGTCGAAAACCACATCAAAGTCAACCCGTCCTGCAGCTGTGAATCCAGAAACTTGGGAGGACTGCCTGCCTTCAAAAAAGTCTCAAAACCTCCCAGGAGCAGCGGGCCTGTTCAAAAGGGAAGACTGCGGCCCCCGGAACTGCCAAAATCCGACACCGGAAGCCACCACTGCACCCGTTGCCACAGATCCGAGTTTAAGTGGGTCACCATGCCAACAAGATTCCACAGCTCGAGTCCATCATGGTTTCACCCCTCCTGGACTTCTCAACGTTGCCTGCAGCCTCTACACGCAGGCCCCCTCAACTGCAATTGTTCCGGTAAGGAAAAACCTGGTGCCTAAGGACATCCCTGCACCCGCCGCCCTTGGACCTTAGACAAGAGGACCAAACATGTCAGCAAGCATTGCAAGGCCAGACCCCACTTGAGGGTTCAGCCTGACTAGCTTATGAACCAGAGCCCGCAGCCTCTTTCTACAGTGACCGATCCCCATTGAAATGCATTGGGCTCCTGACACTGATTTGCACCCTGCACCTGGCCGCCCTCTTACCGCTGGTGGTGTCCTGTTTATGCTGCCTTGGACCTTACTCATCACTCACCTTAACTCCGGGCGAATGGTCGTGGAAGTCGATGTACTGTACCTGTCTGCAGGGCTTGTTCTTCCTTCCGTAGGGTAACATTGCAGAACTCAAAAATTGCAGTGTCCACTTTTTAAAGTGAAAAGACTTTCAGCCTGATTCATCAAGCTGAAATCGGCTCGCAAAGGGCCAGATTCTCAGAATCTGGCCCTTTGCGAGTGCGATTTTTGCATTTGGGATTCATCATCCCAAATGCAAAAATCGCTATTTAGAAATTCGCAAATTTGCGAGGAATAGCATTTAAGGAATCTCTATTGGAGATTCCTTAAATGCTATTCTTGAAACATTTCAAAATTGCGAAATCGCAAAATTCGGCCGCTATTTACCGCGAGGTCAAACCTCGTGGTAAATAGCGAAAACTTAGAAAAATGCTTTTAAAAGCATTTTTCTAAGTTGCGTGTTACACACACACACATGTCCTTAGGACATGTGTGTGCGCAACACCTGTTGAAAAGTGCACTTAAGGGGTGCTACAGGGTGTCCTTGGACACCCCTGGCACCCTTCAAATCGCAATCTTATTTGCGATTAGCAAATTGCTAATCGCAAATAAGGAATAACTCCCCATTCATTCCTATGGGCCTTTTGGCCCATAGGAATGAATGGGGAGTTATTCCTTATTTGCGATTAGCAATTTGCTAATCGCAAATAAGGAATCTGTAGGAATCGCATTTAATTTTGAGATTCCTACATGAATCCCATTTTGCGAGTCTGTAATAGCGATTCCTTATGAATCGCTATTTCAGACTCGCAAAACGGGTCTTTCATGAATCTGGCCGCTAATATTTTAAAACATACTTACCTGAAGAATTTTTCTCTGATGCCAAATCATATATAAAGGTCCTTGGTATTTTTATAAATTGGTGTGGATCTCCTTCTTGAGTCGTGTTGTCATTTTTTGATCATTGTATGTATTTTTGCAAATGCCTTGCACTCCTCTGTATTAAGCCTAAGGCTGCTCGACCACACTACCCCCTAATAGTGAACTTTGATATTGCATAGCAAGCCCCTGTCCACTCATAAGGGAACCCCTGACTCTTTACACGGTATATCAGATTGTTGATACATCATATAAAGAGCCTGCTTTCTCTTCAGCTCCAAATGGTGCAGTAAGTGATCGATTCTGCATCTCTGGTCTCTTGTACCACAGGTCCCACTTTTCCCTGGAAGTGCGGCTGAACTCTTCTACTGGCATGCTTTTCTACGTGGCCAACGAGCAGGAGAGTTCCTTCATGGCTCTCTTCATCTCCCATGGGCGTTTTGTCTTCCTAGTGGAAAGCGGTGGAAGCAAGTTGCGACTCCGCAGCAAAGACAAGTACCAGGATGGAAAGTGGCACACGGTAAGCATCTATCCTCTCCCACAGCTTTATGACAGAGAAATACATTGTTTGTAAATGAATGCTGATTCCCTGAAAATGTTGCTTCATCTTCTCAACATTTTTTAAAACTTTTATAGTTTCACTTTTGTATAAGGTCTGGAATGACCAGATCACTCAATTTTTAGTGGGCTGGACTCTGTGGCTGAGAAGGGATGGCAGAGAGACACTGCCAGAAATACAAGGACCACAGCAGAGGCATATGGGAGTAACAAAAAGTAGTGTCAACCAATTAAATCTGAATCCTACTGCTGTCCACATGACTCATTTCTTTGCTCTTTTCAAGGTCTTCTTCAGCCGAGATAAGAGCAAGATCCACCTGGTGATAAATGGCCTGAGATCTCAAAGCAGCACTGCACTATCCGGCTCAGAATTTGTGGTTACTGGCCCATTTTATGTGGGTGGCATCCCTGAGGGCAAAGCCAAGAATCGCGTTCCGGTAAGGATCTGAACTAGAGGGCTTTGGATGGGTCTTCTTTGTGAATACGGAAACTATAGGAAGAGTGCTTCCTTCAGAGGGTTGGAGGAATATTTTAGATTTAGTGTTTTGGTTATTCGTCCTACCAGTGTGGAAGGTGACAAAGTGGATAGTATCTCCTATGTATTGAAGGTGGCAGCAAGCTATCCTCTGGAGTGCACCTTTATACTTTACTAGCAGAAGTAACCTTGGTGCCTTGGGGTGCAGTGTTACATACTGTGCTTTTTTCGCAGATGGGCGCAGCAGGATGAAATGTGGGTACTTCACCAAACAGCAGCACCCATGTATTTGCTTGAATGCATTGCTTGTTGAGCTGTGCATTTCCTTGCACACATTTCTCCTTGGTGGGTGGAAGATGCATCATGTGTCTGAGCCTTTTGTCTTCTTCAAATTAGTTGAGTGATATATAAAAGAGAGACTAAATTTTGTTGGAAGACTGGGAAGAGGGCATAATCTGACTTCTGTACAACTGAAATCGATGGTCTTAGTCTACACAGATTTGGGGTATAATAAGATGACATAACTAATACCACATCAAAACCTTCTTGTGTGTGTGTGTGTCACTAAATAAAATATATACTATTCAGCAAGCCTTTTCCTGATACAAATGCCCGCAGCACATGAAAGGATATCTGGAAGCCCAGAACAAAATGCATCTAAAATGACATCTTTCTCACCCAGATACATTTCCCTCCTTTCCTTGTAACTATTATCAACCTGGCACATTTACAAACCTTCCAATGGTCAGCAGAACTTTGGCTGCTTGTGTTTCTAAGCTCCTGCAACTAACTTTTTCGATGCATGCAGATTGTTTCTCCGATGGCCCACATTAAATGAGCTGACTTTTGTTGGACTTGGTAGAGATGCAGCCAAGAGAATGGCGGTCGCCTTCTGCTGACTACCTGTGCATCAATGTTTAAGGTTACGGTGTATTATAAAATCAGCTCCTGTTGAGCAACCTAGGTGCTTATTTACTCCACTACAATACATTGTTGAGTGCTGTACAGGCAGAGCCGATCACATCAGTTCACAAACTGCCCCAAGATGGGTCAGCTAGCGCTAACAAGTTTCTGAAAATCAAGTATGAATATGTGAGGAAGTCTAAGAATACGCGATAATCAAAAATAGAATGGACACTGGTATCTACAAAACCTTTGGTTTGTATTCGAAAACCCTCATAGACATCCTGGTTTTATCGTTGCGGTGTATCTTTTATCCGCCCCCTTCAGGAGTCATGGCGTATTCATAGGGTAGTCGATTAACGTGCTGGATGCCTGCCTCACCCGAGGCTACCTCCGGTATAGGTAGAAGTGTCCAGAGATACTGGAAGAGGAAAAGATTGGGATAAAAATAGTGTCTCACCTAAGGATTAATTTATTAGAAAAGAGAGGGGTAGGCACTATTGCTAAAAGAAAATGCATGGATTACTGCATGTCTTGAAAAATGTGACACATTTTTCAAGACATGCAGTAATCCAGTAACACGATTACCATCATATCGCATTTTCTTTTCGAATACAAACCAAAGGTTTTGTAGATACCAGTGTCCATTCTATTTTTGATTATCGCGTATCTGTCCAGGGGAACTGAATGGACCTTTAATCCTCTTCCCTCCACTTTGATATAAAAGAAGTCTAAGAATAGGTTGCATTATAATACATTTCATTAGTTGTTTGGATGGGGGATGGGTAGCTGGATGATTGAGTGGCTATTTGAAGACTTATTGAAGGTCGGTAGATAAATGGAGGTGAAGGCTGATATATTTGTTCATAGATGACTGAATAAATATGTTTTGGGTCGGTGTAGTTTAGGGTATAGGCGAAAGTGCGTTGGTTGATGGGAGATATGCAAATTGAGAATGTGCATGAATTAGAAGTTTTGGGCACAGGTGAGCAGTGGCCGTTGATGTGGGAATAAGTGGATGGATGGTTAAGTGCATGAGCCGATGGGTGTAAAAGTTGGACGGGTTAAACAACATGGATACATTGAGGGATGAATAGAAGGTTAAGGGCCTCATTTCGATCTTGGCGGATGGGCTACTCCATCACAACTGTGACGTATATCCCGTCCGTCAAAATATAAATCCCATAGGATATAATGGGATTCATATTTTGGTACAGGGGAAGGGATATCTTTCAATGTTGTGACTGAGTAACCCGTCCACCGAGATCTAAATCCGGCCCTTGGTGTTGAGGGATGCATCCATGTAAATACATGTAATTTATCGGACGAACGGACTCTGTTCATTGGTTGATAAACAATCCATTACAGGCAGATCAAGGTGCCTCAATACTAATAGTTTTTGGCTACTGGATAGATGGACTCCATTACTTGTTCTCAATAAATGCACCGTGCACGCGCAACCCTCCATTATGGTGTCAGACTTCCATTTCACTCTGTTGTGCTTCTCCTTCCTCAGGAGGCATCACTCACCAGCTTTGATGGCTGCATTAGGAACCTGAAGCTGAATGGGCAACCCCTAGACTCTCCGGACCGTATCCTCGCCGTCACGCCTTGCTATGAGGGAACCATGGAGAGCGGCCTCTACTTCGCCCCAGAGGGGGGATTACTTACTCTGGGTACAAGATTCTGGCTTTCTTTCTTAGCAACGGTGGATCCTTGCAGGACCAACACTCATTACTTTTCACACTTCATCATGTTTTCTGAGTCAGTGTAAAGGAGGAATTTGTCTAATATTCCCTCAATGTTTGTGATGCTCCCCAAGCTTGGGCCCCATTGACTTACACCTGTCTCTGTAGTCTGAAAAGTGGAGCAACACCAATAGACCACAAAATTCTTTACACCAGTGAGAAGTTAGAGCATTTTAACATGTATATAGTAAGGAATAATTTCCAGACACCTTCTAAATATTTGATATTTCACATTAAGCCATTTAGAAAGGAAGATTTCTAGTGGTTGGCAGCTTTACTGTGGTCATTTATCCTTCATCTTCAATTCCTCCTTCTGCCATTTAGGATTCTGCTAAAGCACAACATTGGCAGGCATTTATTAGAGCAACTCCTTTACTTTTTTCTCTTCTGACTTCACTAGATTCTATCGCCTTTGGAGAGGATCTTGAACTCATTCTGGAAATCCGCCCACAGAGTTCCTCCAGCTTGATCTTCCATATCGGCAGGAAAAAGGGGCACTACCTCACCGTGTACACCGATGGCCAAAAGGTGAGTACAGCAGCGTCTTTGCTCATAGTGCAACTGAGCAGTAGGTCGACTGGATACATGATTTAATGACATCTTAGTTGCACCATGACTACATCTTGTAATTTTAGTCAACGCTTCTCTGGAATCCTATTTACTGACTTGCCATGGCGCTTTGCCATGCACTTTCCCCCTCCCCCTCCACTGGGATTGTTCTTAATTTTCTCTACTCTCATTCAGAGCACAGAGATGTGTAAAGATGCTTCTGGTGTGCCTTATAATCCCTTTCTTTCTTCTTTTCCTCCAGGTCACCGTCCAAGCGGATATGGGTGCAGGGGAATACCAGGTGTCGGTGACGCCTCAGCAGTCATTGTGTGATGGGCAGTGGCATACAATCGCAGGTATGAGAGTTTATTATGGGTTAGACTTAGGGCACGTCAAACACTTACTTCGATTTACCAATTCTACCAGCCGATCAAAGCCCATTGATAAAATTGACTAGTATTGTGAGAAGCATTTAGCACCCTTCTTGGAGTAGACACGTCTCTACATTGCTGCCATCATGGTCTTTACCCAAATCTAAACAAAGAAGCTTGCAAAAAATCAGTAGAGCTAAACAAAACACTCTATCAAGCACAGAAGAATCAGACACTCCTCTCCCATGTCGTCTGTCACAATAATCCCTTCGTGTGTGACTGTCACCGGTCAGCATCGAGGAAGGGGCTATGAAACTACTCTTGCATCCCTTTACTCTTCTGCCTTCATTAGCTTAGATATGGTGTTTTTCTTCCTGTTGCTGTACATTCATTTTTGTTCTTACTTTTTTCTATAAGTACTTAAAGGGAAGAATGTCATCCAGCTGGACGTGGACACCGAGGGGAACCACACAGTGGGGCCTAGCAGCGTCTCTTCAACCAGTGTGAAAGAACCCATCTATGTTGGGGGAGTGCCGGGTGAGTGGATGCGAGCCTCACGCATGGGGTGACCACCTCTGTGCTTACAGTTGTGGCCTATTGTGGAATTTGTTCATTTGTATCAGGTCTGCTCTACCCAAAGTGTTTTAAACAACTTCAAAAGTTGGACATATTTATCATGGGTTGCCTGTAATTTGCTCTCTTCACTATGACTGATGAGCTATTGATAACAACGTGCGCATGGCATTAATACCAAACCTCTGCTGATTCGTGTACTATTAGGTTGTCTTTCTGTCTTTCTTGAAGTGCTTCCATAAGAATGCATGAGGAACTATTACACCTAAAGAATATGCTTGGTCATCCCGCTGTTTGTATAGAATGCATACAGGCTCTAAGGAACTGAATGTGACAGAAAGCGACCTATTAGGGCAGACTTTAATGTAATAAACAAGATTTGTGCATGCAGTGGATTTGTGAATGCCTGTGTTTATGACATATCAAAGCCTGATCTACTTTTCTTTTTTTTTTTTTTTTTTTAAAAAGCGAATCTGAGAAAATGAAATACTGGTAGATCCAGACTTCAGGGGTGTAATTTCTGGTGCCCTAAATGTGTTTTTGCCAACCTTAAAATAGGTTAAAACCTGAAGCCCAGACACAAGAAATGCCACACCAAGCTCCTGGTCAATTGCACATCTTTCAGCTTCCCTCTTCGGTCCATGAGCGATAGAGGTCAGAACAGGTCTTACCTCTCCTATCTGCATTTATGAAGATAGGAGAGGCAAGATTTTTTGGGCAGCTTTTGTACCACAGCACATGTTAAAGGTTAAGAGAATGCAGGAGCAGTAGTTGGCAGTTTCATTCTCTTGCCCACCCTGCTCTTCAAACGTGTCCCCTGGCCCTTGGCTTTCACTCATAATCATGCTTTGTAGTTCCCTGTCTTTATTTGCTGGGAAGAATCTTGGGTTCTGTAGCCAGGCAGTCCTGGACTTCGTCACAATGAAGTAAAGGGAAGGAATTAAACCTTTTTTGAACAGGTGATTAGATCTATTCAGGCAGAAAATCTCCCTGTTAGTGGAAATCTGTCAGATTGAGATTTGAGGTGTAGCCGCAAGGTATCCTAAAAAAAACCTACGATCAGGTCCACATTCAAGGTGTCCATAAAGGAACTCTTCTGGAGACAGATTGCTTATTATTATTACTACTACTGTGGCCTAAACCAAGGTGAAACCCAGGCCTAAATTTATCAGCGACCTGCCTACTCTGAGACAGGGTATGGGCTTAACACCAGAAAAGATACCTGGAAAGCCCCGTGACCTATCATTACCAGATACTGCTTCGATTTGCTACCTGGACGTAAGAGTCACCAGGGGGCAGATGTATCAAGCAAATTCGCATTCACAAAGGCCTTTGCGAATGCGAATTTGCTGAATGGAATGTATGAAGCAAAATCTGGTGCAAAATAAGGAATCGCAAAATTTGCGATTCCATAAATGCAATGTAAGTAGCAAAAAAAAATAGCATAATGCCCTTAAGGAATCGCAAATGTTGCGAATTCCTTCAAAAATGCAAATTTTTGCATTTTTCAAAGTGCCATGTGACGCACATACATGCCCTTAGGGAATGTATGTGCGCCACATGTGCACCCATGCATATTTCAGGGGTGCAACATGGTGTCCTTTGGACACCCTTGAAATTATTCTCAATTTGCGATTAGCAAATTGCAAATCACAAATTGAGAATAACTTCCCATTCATTCCTATGGGCCTCCTGGCCCATAGAAATGAATGGGAAATTATTCCTTAATTGCGATTAGCAATTTGCTAATTGCAATTAAGGAATTTTATAAAATTGCTAAAAATAGCGAATATCTACATACATCCCAATTTGCAATTCCCAAATAGCGATTTCTAAAAAATCACTATTTGGGAATCTTAAATAATGGTAATGATACATCTGCCCCTAGATCATGCTTTGATTTGATCCCATGGCATACATGTAATGGGAGTTGTAGGAAAGTGGCCATTTTTGCCATGGTCGCTCCATCTTTTTTGGCACGGGTACTGACGTTATGTGACTTATGTGTACTGGGTCTCTGCTAACCATGCTCCAGTGCTCTTTCCTTAAAACAAGGTAAAATGGTCTATTTTGTCATGCAATTGGCACACACTTTAGCAGCTCTATAAGTCCCTAGTAGAAAGTACTCCAGGTACCTACCTAGGGCAAGGGTACTAAAGAGGGTCCCTAAGGGCTGCAGCATATATTATACCACTCTAAGGGACCCCCATACGAATTGCGTGCAGCCTGCCATTGCATCATCATTGCTCATTGTAGGAAGCTGGCTCTATATATAATAATTCAAAATGGCACATTCACAAATACATTCAATAGTCAATAAATGATACACGCAACTCAATAAGGAGATCCACACCAATTTATAAAAATAACATGTATCTTTATATATATTTAGGCACCAGAATCAATATGATCAGGTAAGTATGTTTTGCAAGAGAAACGCTTTGTGCAATATTCGAAGGCTGCCATGTTACCCTATGGAAGGAAAAACATAAGCGACATACCAGTTTTTTTGCAGCGATTTACAGGAACAGTCAGCCGGATTAAAGGTGAGTAAGGAGCAAGGTCCAAGGCAGCACCAGCAGGTCGCTTCCAGCAGCACTAGGGCTGCCAGTTGCAATGGTGCAAACAGCGTCGGGTGCCCAATGCAAGGATCGGTCCGGTCACAAAGAGGCTGCAGGGAGGGACTTGAGACGTCAATCCAGGGAAACAGAGTGGCTTTGGGTCTTGCAATGATTGGGGACGTGGGACACCTTTAGTCCTCTTCTGCTCAGGCCGGGCTTCTGAGTGCAGAGGGTTTTTCGGCCGGCAACACTCGCTGTTGAGGGGACATGCACACAGAGGCTGCAGGTGGGGTCGGAGAGTTCGCAAGGGGTCAGTTCACAGTGGACTCTGTCCCTTGAGGGCTTGGTGAACCATGCTGACAGAGTTGGCCCACTTCGACACGGGCTGGGGGCTTGGATGCAGTGGTGCTTTCTGGCGGTGGGTTTTGATGGTTCCAGAGACCTCACAGTTCTTATTTGGGTGTCTGCAGGATTGATAGGACAGTTCCACTGTCCCATGGGAGGTCTTGGTTCCTGAGTAAAGTGCTGGCAGGTCTCCCAATCTTTGGAGGCTCAGTAGTTGCAGGACAAGTCTTCTTTTGGCACAATTGTTGAAGTTAGCCGGCAAAGTTGGCACCAGGTCAGTTGCTGGGACTTCACTACTTGCTCTTTGCAACTGTTCGCATCCTCCTTCTGTCAGGTCGGCAGGATCTGTTTTTTTTTTATCTTAGCGACTCCCCAAAATACTGAATGTAGGGGTGTTAGGGGAGTGTAGGGTAGAAGCCAATGGACTACTGACCCCGGGAGTCACTATGCCCTCTTACATGACCACTTCCTGTGGGAAGTGGGCATAACCCTGTTCCAGAATGCCGATGTTTGCCATCATCAAGATGGCCAACTCTGAAAAGTTGTGTCCACTTCAGGTTAGGACACCTTAGGGGGGTACTAGCCTGGGGGTGGGAAAGCCGACTTGACTAGCTAATTTTCCCACCTAGCCAGGTGCCAAGGGGCCCTGGATAAGGGGAGTCTGCTTCCTCTTCTGTGAGGGAAGCCAGACTTGCATTTCAAAGGTGGCAGCTTCTTTGAATCTCGCCTCTTGAAATGCGAAGGGCATCCTGTGGGAGAGTGTGTGAGTACCCTCTTCCCGTGCATTATTTATTTCTATCCTCCTGAGAGCAAAGGCCCTCAGCCTGGGAGGTCAGAAAATTGTCTCGGGTGGTGTAACGACCAGATTTTCGGACCAGATGCAATCAGCTCCTAGGAGCCCCTCTAACCCAGCCGAAACGTAATCACCTCCCTCCTTAGAACGTATTTACAATGAATATGGATATATGTATGTACATCTCGTACCTAAGGATGAGGAAAATAGCAATAAACATGCGTAGGTTTTCTACAATATCCTATTCATACCAACTAGTCTCGCGGCCACTTGGGCCCAGACTAATCTACCCTGGGGCAGGTCTGATTATGTACTCTTACACACTGATCTCCTTCAGTGCTCACTCGACACGCAATCCGGCGTGTCTACACACGGGCCTGCAGTCCCAGTGCTCTCATACACACAATATCTACAATCCGGCAGATCTCCACACCGTGTCCTTCCGGTGCTCTCATTCACACATGATCTACAATCCGGCAGATCTACACACCGTGTCCTTCCGGTGCTCTCATTCACAAACGATCCACAATCCGGCGGATCTACACATCGTCTATCTTCGGTGCTCTCATTAACGCTGTGTACCAACGATGATCACTTTCCTATGAACACTTATGGAAGAAATCTCTCATTGTCTACTCAGGATAAAACTACGATAATAGAAATCAGTATGGCTTTCCAAATTGAAATATGTACCTTCTGCTCTTGGCATCAAACGTTCCCTCTCTCCCTCATTGCTCAGTCATTTCTTACCTGATCGGGAGTCGCATCCGTTCATGCAAACAATGTCTGACTAGAAGACCAGGTTACCCTGATTGAACAAGAATACAAGGCACATGTCGGTTCACTAAGAACTGGGGTATTTTTATTACAATAATTATAAACACAATACTACACGATAGAATAGATATATATTCTGCAAAGAAAAGTAAAAGGTTAGAATGCGCGCTCTATAAGGGAAAGGGCGGAGGTCACCTGGTTAACGTGAAGTCGGGGTTCGGCAGTCATCTAGGTTCCCTTCTCGTCTGTGTCTTGGCTCGTCTCGGAATCACACCTTAGCAGTCACGGGTACATGTCTGCACCGCTATGCTCGATCTCCTCTGCTTCCCTCCAAGTCACTGGAACCTCTCTCGTTATTAACTGCTGTCTCTCTCTGTCTCTGATTGCTCTGCACTACTTCTCCTTCTCCTTCAATCTTTCTCAGAGAGTCTCAGCTTTCTCGGACTTCAACATGGCGACTGTCCGCCTGGAAATAATTAATGACATAGATGCTAACGGCTAGCTGCCGCCTACAGACTGACTGACTCATTGCCTAACACTTTTGCTAATATCAAAGCCTGTCCCTTCATGTAAAGTTACGGCCAGTAACCTGCCGCCCACCAAATTCTTGTACCTCCCCGTACCAAGGACACGTTCCCAGCCGGCCGGCCTGGAGTTGTGTCTTCGGAGTGGAGAAAAATACAGTCTTTCGATAAGGGCCAGCCTGAGCCGGTTCTCTCCAAGCGAACAACACCTCGAAACTAAAACATTACACTTCACCTAGAAAGCCTCTCAAGCTACCGGGCAGAAAGCAAGATGGAGTCTGTCCCGTTTAAGGCCCACAAGGCCCAAAATAAGCATAACTCCATGGAAGGTATACTAACACTCTTGCAAAAGGATGGATCATCACTAATACTAATATATCTATCCCCTAGCTTAAGTTTATAAGCCCTGATCTAAAGAAAAGGGTACGAAAATGCACTACTGTGCCTCATGGATAAGTCCCGTTTATAGTCCTAATCCCTGTACTATAAGGGTAATAGGCTGGAGTCCTCTTCCATCATCCTCCCTCCAAAGAGGGCCGAAAAAGTCGGTCATTACATTTCACCCTTGACTCCAGTCTATTACCATGTTCTATATGGAACTAACATCAGTGGAAGAATAATAAGAAACAAAATTAACTGATCTATTTCTTCTGCTAAATCTACAATATTGGAGTAGAGAAGGAATGCACTGAATAAAGCAGCAAATAGCCACTAAAATACAAATACAAATCATAATACCCCCTAAAATCTGTCGTAAGGAATGTAAGTCAGGTAACCAATTAAAGAGCCAGTCAAACCAGCCCTGATCAATATGTTTTCTAACTTCTGCAGTCAAGTCGTGAAGTTTGTCAATATGGGCTTGGATCGATTTAGAGTGGTCAGATAAGTTGAAGCAGCAAAGACCTTCAAAATCAGAACAGTCATGTCCATGTTTTAACAAGAGATAGTCAATTGCTGCACGATTTTGCAAAATTGCCCTGCGTTCACCCTGGGCATCTAATAACAAGTCAGATAAAATGGTAGAAGTCTGATTAATGGATTTAACCATCCAGCAGGCCATCTTGCCAATTGTTTTGGCATTGTAAACGGCCAACGCCGGGACACCAATAATAGAAATCGCTAAACTGAGATATTCAGATTTAGAATAAAGATGAATGGAAGAGTCACAGTCCTCATGTAACGTCATAGAATTGCGGACCACACGGGAATGGGAACTAGGGTGCGAAGAAAACATTAACAGGCTCAATCTGGTGATAGCACACGGACCTCCAGAAATATTTGCAGGAATATAGGGCCAGGAGGAATTCCCACACGAAAACAGCCAGCCAGATGGCAGCAACATTGCACGGTAATAACTAGGAGCAACTAATACACGTTTGCATGTCATATTATTTTTGACAGAAACACATGAATTCGGAAGTCTTTGCAAGCACAGCAAACGTTGATGAGCTGAAAAAGAAGTGGCAGCTTGTAACTTCAGTTTGACACATTCAGTAATTGCTTTGGGATCACAGGTCAAAATAAAGCATAAATCACCCTGCGTGATATTATAGGTAGTAATTTGGGAATGAATCGGGGGAATAGAGTCCGAAAGGACAGTGCATAAAGGGCAAAATTCATGGGCCGCAAAATCGCCCAGAATAATATTGGGTCGGGCACTCGATATATTGAAAATGTGCCGCAACGTTTCAGTGGAAGCAGGGACAGCAACCAAGCAGGTCGCCAAGATGTCAGTCACAGACCTCATGGGAGTGAGGCAGAAATGTGGAGAGTTAGTAACTCTCTTAGCCAAGGTGATCCAAAAGTTCGAAGAGGAATCCCACGCAGCGAAGGAACGCGGAACTCGGGTTCTCCAATCAACCGAAGTCGGTGGGTTCTCTCCTCTCCCGGCGTAGCAGACCAAAAGGAGTCCAACGCCGGCACATCCTGCAGCAGCAGTCCAGAGAAT
The DNA here is from genome assembly GCF_964263255.1 of Lissotriton vulgaris. Classification (NCBI taxonomy): domain Eukaryota; kingdom Metazoa; phylum Chordata; class Amphibia; order Caudata; family Salamandridae; genus Lissotriton; species Lissotriton vulgaris. The sequence continues at coordinate 1,704,714,766 of NC_141695.1, forward strand.
GATCTGAAAGAATACAAACACAGGCCTTAATCATTCTCGTAAATAACATTTGTCAGCGGGACAGCTTCCCAGCTATCTTTCCCTGGTCTCATTACCAAGATGGTATTGTCATGACCGGTCGCAATGACTTCAGCCTGTTCAGGGGGATGTTTAGGCGATTGCACCCATATTTTGGCACCTGGATTATCAGATGAACCGAAGCCCTTTTGGCCTCGTATTGTTAGCAAAGTTGGGGCAGAGCCTTTCTTAATCTCACCACTGAAAACAGGCATAATTAGCAACTGAGCAACACGGTCAGATTTTTGAATTGACAAATCAATCTCACTGCTATTAAGCAGGAGAACCTTAATCTCTCCCTGATAATCGCTGTCAATCACTCCTCCAAGAACTTGAATACCTTTTAAGGCAAGGCCCAATCTAGGGGCAATCAGTCCAAAGCTACCGGCTGGTATACAGACACCAACGCCAGTTTCAACAATTATTCGGTCTCTACCTTTTAGGACAGCGTCATTCATGGCATGCAGGTCCAAGCCTGCGGAACCTGGGGTTGCTCTGCATGGAGCCAAAGCTCCGGGGGTAATTTCCCAATACATAACAGTATTAGCAATGGTGTTGGGCTTTGCATCAACAGTTGGAGAAAGCAAACGCATTAAAGGAGATTCAGCATGCAACAAGGGACGATTATTTAAAATCAACAGTGCCTGGAGTAAGAAGTCCCTCCAGTTTTTGTAATGTTCGTCCGTTAACTTTCGTAATTGTTCCTTTAGCAGACCATTCATCCTCTCAATCAGACCCGAAGCCTGTGGATAATATCGAATGTGAAACACCCATTCGATGTTATTTTCCACACAAAATTCCTGCACCAATCTTCCACGGAAATGGGATGCATTATCAGATTGAATTTGAAATGGAACACCGTAATATAATATTAGTAGTTCCAATGTTTTAATGGTATTGATTTGAGTAGCATGTTTGCAAGGGAAAGCGACCAAAAGACCACTATAGGTATCAACAGCGGTACAAATATACTGACAATTTTTGCTCATAGGGAGCGGGCCAATATAATCAATTTGCCAAATTTGAGCGGGCAATTTTCCACGATGTAAATGGCCTTTAACAATATGAGGCACTCTTCTCTTTCTAGAATGCTGACAGATGGGACAATGCAGAATGACATCTTTAATCAAATTTAAAGGAATATGAATTCCTCGATCGGCAGCCCACCTGCTAGTGGCTCTTTCTCCAAAATGTCCCGCTTTCTGGTGGGCCCATTTCGCCAATCCCGCCAAATCAGAATCTTGCATGTCCACCACTGCCTCAGCAATTTTAGACTTTTCATCTGCAATGTTATGAAAGAATTTGTCAAGGGAGTCTATCGGGGTGTGAGCATCCACATGAAAGATTGTTACAGTACTCTGTGGGAGCAACTCCCAAATTTCTTGCCATAGTTCTTTTCCCCACAGTTCTTTTGAATGCAATTCCCAGTTATGAGAATGCCAGGTTGCTAACCATACCGCCAGTCCATTAGCAGTGGACCAGGAATCAGTGAAAATATGACATGTGCCAGGTAGTTCCTGTTTCAAAACTTGGTAAACTGCATACAATTCAGCATATTGACTACTCTTTCCATCACCAGTTGTACTCCATAATTTCTGCGTGATCGGGTTATAGGACACTGCTTTCCAATGCCGTTTCTCACCAATGAACCTCGCTGAACCATCCGTAAACCACACATGTTTTCTGTCCTCCGCGGACAAATCATCAAATGGCTTACCCCACTTGACAGGAGATTCCTGCACTACAGGCACAGAACAATCACTTCCAGTCTCATTCGATGGCGCCTGCGCCACTCGCTCATGCAACACAGCCACACCCTTCGGACCCACACGTGCCCTGTCCTGAATGTACCATTTCCATTTAATCACGCTCGCCTCTTGAGCATGTCCAATTCGATGGGATTTCGGCGAACTCAAAACCCAGTGCATGATAGGAATTTCAGGTCTCAAAATCACAGCATGACCTAGGGTCAATTGCTCGGTATCCACCAGAGCCCAGTAACATGCAAGCAACTGTTTTTCAAAAGGTGTATAACGCTCACCAGCCTCAGGTAGCTTTTTAGTCCAAAAACCTAATGGCACTTTTTGTCTGCCCTGCTTTTGCCATAGACTCCAATTGGCATACAGACCTTCCACAGACACATTCAAATCCACATCACCCTCGCCCACAGGCCACAGATCCAAGGCGTACTGAATCGCTTCTTTCGCCAAATTAAATGCATTCTGTTGTGGTTCACCCCATTCAAACGCATTCTTTTTACGAGGGACTCGATATAAGGGAGCCAAAATCTGACTCAAATGGGGAATATGCTGACGCCAAAAACCAAACAAGCCAATGAAACTCTGAGCCTCTTTTCTATTTCTCGGAACCGCAAAATCTAAAATTTTCCGCTTCACCTGTGGGATCACTTCTCTGTGACCTTCATGCCAATTAATGCCTAAAAATTTAACATTTTGGGATGGACCTTGCAACTTATCAGGATTAATTTCCCAACCTTTTGCACGTAAACAGTCAAGGATCTGATCTAAATGGGACTGGACCTGATCTTGCGTCTCACCTTGAATCAAAATGTCATCAATATAATGACACACCTGAATTTGTGGATGTACGGGCACTTCAGACAAATGTTCCGCCACCAGCCGGTGACAGATCGTAGGACTATGTACATAACCTTGAGGAAGACTCCTAAACGTCATTTGACGTCCATTCCATGTAAAACTAAATTGTTCCTGACACTCGGGGGCAATTGGAATCGAAAAGAAAGCATTAGCAATATCAATGGACGCATAACATGTACCTGGATGCTTTTGAATTCTCTGAATCAAAGTAACAATGTCTGGCACTGCAACAGTCAAACGAGGTGTGTGCTTGTTCAACTCTCGATAATCAACAGTCATGCGCCAAGAATCATCACTCTTGCGCACAGGCCAAACGGGATTATTCCAAGCAGAAGTGACCGGAGTTATAACTCCAGCGTCAACCAAATCCTGTATTGTGGCACTAATTTCTTCATGACCACCTGGAAAACGGTATTGTTTCTGAGAAACAACTTTCGTAGCTTGAGGAATTTTAATGGGTGGCATCCGTAAACAGCCAACCCGTACGGGTCTGGACGAAATGTAATGCTTGGTTCCAAATTAACAACCATCATCCAAATGCAAAGTTACTCCATTCAAAATATCAATTCCAATTATATACTCCAAAAGTGGTACAACTAACACAGAATATTCTTTACGGGGAATCCTACCAATTTTCATCTCAAGTGTAGTTTGCACTGCGGGGGTCTCTTTTCCACCTAAACCAGTAATTGTAAAAAATTGTCCTTTAAATTTCTTTGATTTACCATGAATTAAAGTGGCCTCCGCTCCTGTATCTACCAATGCTCGGGCCCTTTGGATATTACGATGTTTCCAAAAAATCTCAATATCTACATAGGGTCTGTTGTCTCTGTGAGCCCACCTGTGTACTGGAGCTTGACCTATTTCCTAGTCATTTTTACTGCGTTCTGTCAACCAAGACAAATCAGGATAAATGCTCTCAGTTTTCTTGGGTATTAAAATGTCCTGTTCATATCCATCTCCATTACGAAATGGATTTTTGTCATTTTCATAGTACTGTGAATTACGATCAGAAAGCCTGTGACGATCCTCCCTTCTCCTCAGCTCAGGGGAATAATCCTTTTCATCTCTATATCTGTTGGAAACACGATCATCTCTCCCCCCTTCTTTTTCCCCCTCTCTCACTCTCACTCTGTCACGACGAGGGGACACATCACGGTCATAGCGCCGGTCATCACGGCGATCAGAATCCACACGACGCCTCTCATCACCACTGTCATCCGAACCACGGTCACAATCATTCTTACGCACACGACGGGCACCCTCCTTCCGATCCAAACCACGCTTACGAAAGATCTCCCATAAGCGATTATTAGGTTCACCGTCAATGTCCTCCCTCTTCACACCATCAGCCAAAAGTGCAAGAAACATATCACGTCTAGAGAATTTATAATCCCCAGCAGTACGACCCTCAGGTCGAGATTGTCTCTCAGGTTTAAACCATTCACCCAACTCACCAAGCTGACGAATAGATTCAAGCACCGTAGATAAAGGATTGCCAGTCTGATTAATTAACAAAGTCATCATAACCTGCTTATAAGCAACAGGGGAAGAACGGATAATGCGATTGCGTACAGAAGATGTTAAAAGACCGTCCAACAATCTGTCAGAAGTACCGAGAAAAATCGCAGTTTTCATCACTTCCTCCTTCAAACGCTGCGACGCATCGCGCAAAGTGTACCACGGCTTGTCACAGACAGGCCAATCAGATTCAGTAGGGTATTTATGATTACAGCCTTCAGTCGCAAGCTGGAGCAAACTAATTTGGCCAGCACCATTATAATTCCGAAAATGATCTTGTACAGTAGAATCGGAACTCAAAGAGCAAAATCGTAAACAATCACCAGTATCAAGCATGATACCGGCAGCACCCAGTTCATAAAGGCGCACCATCCAAGTAAGCAAAGCTACACCGGGCCGTTGACGAAATCGTTGTAAAATGTCACTAACCTCCTGTTGAGTAAAATCTTCAATACTATCCATAGCAATACCAGCAGGATTACCAGGAGCTTGTTGCAATTTGCGACGAAACACAGGATGAGCAGAAACCTCCGGAAGAGCCTCCGAAGAAGCCCTGTCCTTAGATGTAGAAGAATAACTAGGGCGAGACACGTCATCAGAATGGGAAGAGCGACTACGGTCGCCAGGAACATCACCATTGTCACAAGAAGCAGATTTACAGTCACGCCCGGAGCGAGAAGACTCGCGCTTGTCACCCTCCTCAGCCGAGGAGTCAGAAGCATTCGAATCCCAGATATTACCATCCCACCCGTCGGGGTTCCAATCCAGTCCGGCTTTCGCCACGACCAGACGCACTTTCCGTGTAGACACACGACCATGACTGTGTTTGTTTTTGTATTTCGCAATGCAAACTGCAGCCCTTTCAGCTATAGTTTGATATGTCTCAAGTTTGTCGGCAAGCAATTTATTCTGACACTGCAAAAGAGTATGCGCATTTTGCACTTCAACAAACTTTTCTTCCACATCCACAAACCGCTTCTGCAACTTAACAAACTTCTCATGAAGAATTCGGTATGCAGTTAGCACAATCCAACCTCTGCGTCCCAAAATAGGAAGCTCATCACCCTTCGCTACTGGAGCTTTTTGCAAGCAAGAAACCACATCAGCAGGCTCCGCCTGCTCCAAACAAGAAGACCAATTCTCACTCAAACCAGTAGAATCGGCCCACTCACGGGCCAAGGCCTCATAAGGCGTTGATTCCCAGCCGGGAATTTTAACAGATAATTTGAAAGTAGATTTTGATTTTTTCGAAAACATTGTGACACACAACAAATATATACACAAGTACAACAAAGAAAATAGGTACGAGCCGAGCGCAAACCAACAAGATCAAAACAATACAGTGCACACAGGCTTCGTAAACAGTTCGTGACGCCAGATGTAACGACCGGATTTTCGGACCAGATGGAATCAGCTCCTAGGAGCCCCTCTAACCCAGCCGAAACGTAATCACCTCCCTCCTTAGAACGTATTTACAATGAATATGGATATATGTATGTACATCTCGTACCTAAGGATGGGGAAAATAGCAATAAACATGCGTAGGTTTTCTACAATATCCTATTCATACCAACTAGTCTTGCAGCCACTTGGGCCCAGACTAATCTACCCTGGGGCAGGTCTGATTATGTACTCTTACACACTGATCTCCTTCAGTGCTCACTCGACACGCAATCCGGCGTGTCTACACACGGGCCTGCAGTCCCAGTGCTCTCATACACATACGATGTACAATCCGGCAGATCTCCACACCGTGTCCTTCCGGTGCTCTCATTCACACACTATCTACAATCCGGCAGATCTACACACCGTGTCCTTCCGGTGCTCTCATTCACACACGATCCACAATCCGGCGGATCTACACACCGTCTATCTTCGGTGCTCTCATTAACGCTGTGTACCAATGACGATCACTTTCCTATGAACACTTATGGAAGAAATCTCTCATTGTCTACTCAGGATAAAACTACGATAATAGAAATCAGTATGGCTTTCCAAATTGAAATATGTACCTTCTGCTCTTGGCATCAAACGTTCCCTCTCTCCCTCATTGCTCAGTCATTTCTTACCTGATCGGGAGTCGCATCCGTTCATGCAAACAATGTCTGACTAGAAGACCAGGTTACCCTGATTGAACAAGAATACAAGGCACATGTCGGTTCACTAAGAACTGGGGTATTTTTATTACAATAATTATAAACACAATACTACACGATAGCATAGATATATATTCTGCAAAGAAAAGTAAAAGGTTAGAATGCGCGCTCTATAAGGGAAAGGGCGGAGGTCACCTGGTTAACGTGAAGTCGGGGTTCGGCAGTCATCTAGGTTCCCTTCTCGTCTGTGTCTTGGCTCGTCTCGGAATCACACCTTAGCAGTCACGGGTACACGTCTGCACCGCTATGCTCGATCTCCTCTGCTTCCCTCCAAGTCACTGGAACCTCTCTCGTTATTAACTGCTGTCTCTCTCTGTCTCTGATTGCTCTGCACTACTTCTCCTTCTCCTTCAATCTTTCTCAGAGAGTCTCAGCTTTCTCGGACTTCAACATGGCGACTGTCCGCCTGGAAATAATTAATGACATAGATGCTAACGGCTAGCTGCCGCCTACAGACTGACTGACTCATTGCCTAACACTTTCGCTAATATCAAAGCCTGTCCCTTCATGGAAAGTTACGGCCAGTAACCTGCCGCCCACCAAATTCTTGTACCTCCCCGTACCAAGGACACGTTCCCAGCCGGCCGGCCTGGAGTTGTGTCTTCGGAGTGGAGAAAAATACAGTCTTTCGATAAGGGCCAGCCTGAGCCGGTTCTCTCCAAGCGAACAACACCTCGAAACTAAAACATTACACTTCAGCTAGAAAGCCTCTCAAGCTACCGGGCAGAAAGCAAGATGGAGTCTGTCCCGTTTAAGGCCCACAAGGCCCAAAATAAGCATAACTCCATGGAAGGTATACTAACACTCTTGCAAAAGGATGGATCATCACTAATACTAATATATCTATCCCCTAGCTTAAGTTTATAAGCCCTGATCTAAAGAAAAGGGTACGAAAATGCACTACTGTGCCTCATGGATAAGTCCCGTTTATAGTCCTAATCCCTGTACTATAAGGGTAATAGGCTGGAGTCATCTTCCATCATCCTCCCTCCAAAGAGGGCCGAAAAAGTCGGTCATTACAGGTGGCAGGCTGACAGTGACCAGCCAGCCAACGCACCAGGTTTTCCGGGGACAACTCTAAGGTGCCCTCTGTGTGCATGTATTTCCAAGTCCTCTACAGGAAGAAGGGTGGGTTTGTGAATACGAGATGTTTGATACCAAACATCCCTATTTTCAGTGAAGCCCTCATGTAGCTGGGGAACTCGTTTTCACCAGTGTCCAGCACACGTTTTAAAAAGGCTTCCCTGTTCACTTGTACGGCAGTAATGGAACTGACCAGCACAGGGGCATATCTGCTCATGCAGATATGTCCTCACATGTAATGTAAGGCGCCGGCCTCAGGGATGTAAACGCTTGCTGTAGGGGTAATTTACAAATATTACATGCAGTGTTAGGGGGCATGTCACACAGGGGTGTGTCATGTCAAGTTTTAACTTTTATCTGTACCAAAACACGCATCCTGCAGTGGCAATCTAGCATGTGTTTTGTGAGGGGTCCCTTAGGGTGGCACAATTTGTGCTGTATCCCTCGAGTACCCTCTTTAGTACTTCAGACCCTAGGTACCAGGAGTACTATTTACTAGGGACTTGCACAGAGTGCTAAACAAATTGCCACTTGGGGGAAACAATTGTACAGTTTTGGTGAAAGAACAATGGCACTGGGGACCTGGTTAGCAGGAACCCAGAGCACTTCAGTCAAAGTTTTATCAACTACCAGGCAAAAAGGGTGGGGACTACTGCAACAAAAACCCAGCTTCCTACAGCCATAGTGCAAACCATTAATCAAAACATGACATGACACACACACCATGTGCCATACCAAAGACACTGAATTTGATATATGCAAGTCACCCCTACAGCAGGCCTTGTAGCCCTAAGGCAGGGTGCATTATATTACATGTGTGGACATATCTGCATGAGCAGATTTGCCACTGTGCTGTCTAGTTCAATTACTAGATGATACAAGTTAACAGAGACGCCATTTTAAGTATATGTACTGGGCAATGGTCACTGCGAATTCTCCAGGTACATGATGGCTTCACTGAAACCTATGGTTCTTGGTATTGAACACCTTGTCTTATAAATCCATACTGATTCCAGTATTGGGTTTATTATGACCTGCGCCCAGAGGTGCCCCCTGAAACCTACTAGCCCTGTAGTGTGCTGGTCGACTGGCATTGTCCAGCCTGCCACCACAGACAGGTTTCGGAACCCCTGCAGGTGAGAGCTCTTGCTCTCTGAGGCCAGAAACAATGCCTGCTCCGGAGGAAGGTATTCACGCTTCCTTCAGCAGGATGGCTAGTGATTTAGCATATCAAGGCCAGGGCCTCCAAGTTCCTACCACCTTTTTTTTTGATTTAAAAGATTTTTATTGAAAAATAAAGTGGCATATACATTGGCAGTCTTACAACAGTGCTGAAGAGATAGAGAGGGACGAAAGAAGAAGGAAAGAGGGGGGGGGGGGGTTAGTGTGGCTTCTTTAAATGTTCGTCGAGTTGTTTCCACATGTGCTCTTGGGGCGTGTGTTCTTTCGAGAGATTGCCCGTGATGTTATCTGCTCCTCTTAGGAAGGTGACCCAGTTGATCCATGTTTTGAAGTTTGCTTTCGCCGTGTTCTTCCAGTTTGTTAAGATTATCTTCAGGGCTGCTGTCAGGAGCAGGTCTAGAAGGTCTCGTTCTTCCCTGCTGTTCAGGTTTGCTGTTACGTGCCCTGTCGCCAGTGTCACATAGTTTAACATTAAGTCTGTTTTGAACATGTCATTTATGAATGCGTTTATCTGGGCCCAGAACTTCTTGACTTTGACGCACCCAAAGATGAGGTGTTCAAGTGTGCCCTCCTCTTTCTTGCAGTTCCAGCAGTCGCCTGAGTCTGCTATGCCGCTTTTATGGAGCCTGGATGGGGTCCAGTAGGCTCTGTGGAGTAGCCAGTATTTTGTTTGTGCCAGTTGCGGGGTGATCTTGCTTTTTGTAGCTGAGGCCCACATTTGCGCCTGTTCCTTTTCGTTTAGCTGTCTGCCTAGGAGTGTTGCCCATGAGTTTGTTGTCTTCTTGTTTAGAGACAGGGTCGTTGGGGCGAGCAGTTTGTAGATCTTGGCAGTTTGGTGTCCTGCCGAGTTTAGCATTAGCACGTACTTGACGATGCCCGGTTCTTCTCGGGTTAGGTTTGCTCTGGTTATGGCAGTCCTCATTTTCAGAAATGTGTATAGCTCTTTGTTGGGGAGGTTGTGTAGTTGTTGTAAGTTTGAGAAGGTTAGCTGCTTCCCCTTTGTTTCTATTTGTTTGGGAAAGCGTATCCCCTTTTTTATCCATGTGTCATAGTTTATTACTGCCCCTTGGTATGATATTCTTGTGTTGTACCAGATGGATTCCCATGTTGTACCTCTCAGTTTCTGTGCCATTCGCCTGTCCACCCCCATCAGCGCTTCTCTGGTGTGCTTCAGTATCGTGTTGGACCATAGGGGGTGTTTGTTTGCAGTTAAAATCGCTGTCGGGTGTAGGCCTCCCAGGAGTTCTCTTTCCAGTTCAAGCCAGACTGGGAGATGCCCTAGACCTGGGAGATGCCACCCCCTGCTCTGAGGCTCATTTGGTACCAGGACCGGCAGGAAATTAGCTATGCAGTAGACGTGTTGCACCACCTGGCAGATCACACCCCCTACGGTGGGCTACCTAATGTGCTCCACGAAAGAAGGATTCCACCATCTTGTTTGTGGTGGAGTGAGGAACTCTGGGACAGGGTTATGCCCACCCCCAATAGGAAGTGGCCATATAGGGGTGTAGTGATCCCCAGAGTGAGTAGACAGTTGCCTACTACCATTCAGTCCTCTTAATGCACCTAAATTCATTATTTAGGTGCCCCCTGAAACCAGGAATGCAGATTCACATGACCAAAGAAGTAGTACAAAGAAGAGCGGAAGACCGCAAGAACAGAAGACTAGCTGTGGACTTGGCGCCAAACCCTGTCCGCCTGTTTTTGTCTCGACAAATGCAAAGACCCGCCTCGTCCTGCAGCTGTGGATCCTCCAAAAGCCTCAGAGGGCTGCCAGCAGTTCGCCAACCTATCCGCATCTCCCTTGAAGTGAAGGAGCCACTTCCCTGACACCTGTAGGCACCGACTGCAACGTCCGGTTCACCGGTCTTCTGAGCAGCTGCTGCGTTGGTGGGACCCGGTGGTCAGTAGGAGGTCACAGTGCTCCAGGATGTCTGAGCTGTCTCCCCACCACGTTTGTAGATGCCAGGACCCCCAGGAACTGTCTTGCACCAATACCCAGGATACCAGATCCCCTGCACTAGCCAAGGCGTGTTCAGTATCCAGTCCAGACACCAACACCGTGGAGACTGACCTACCAATGTGGGACATCAGAACCAGAGAGGCCATCACCGAGAGCAGCCCTGCTAACCTGTTTTGTTTCCATCTCCAGGGCCACCCCAGAAGTGAGAGTTTCCAGCACAAGCGACCCGCTGGACAAAACACTTCTACACCCGAGCCCCCCAGACCGAGTTTAAGCCTACCAATGGTGCACCCTTTTTCAAAAGACACTCAAGAATACATCCCCCATTTGGGTTCAGACAGACTTGTCCCCAAGTACCCCACTTGCAGCCTTTTTCTGCTACAGTCTTTCTCTATACACTTCAGTGGTAGTGTTCGAGGGCTACCCTTGCGACCAGCACTTCTGCACCCGGACACACGAGGGCAGGAAATCCAAAATTCCTAGTGGTTCTAAGGACCTTGGCCCTTACTTACCTTCAGTCCAGAAGAACTATACTGTAACTCGACTGCAAATACCCCTATGCAGTGTATGTTTCCTATATAGGATAACATTACCACAATTGCGGCTCATGCCTCAATTCTGACAGCTGTATTTTCTGTGTTTCTAAAAATTGCTAAACTGCATAGTATTTACCTAAACTCGTAGATCTTGGTGTCTAAAGTTTTATAAAAATCTGTATATTTTCTAAATTGGTGACAGATTTCCTTATTGAGTGTCTCATTTACACTACTACAAATATAGCACCTTGGGATTTCCAGAGTAAGCCCCAGTACACTAATAAGGGATACCTAGACTCTCCGCACAGTGCACCTCCTTTTGGTACACTGTATAGTGAGCAAGCTTCCTACAGGAGTCCACCCTAAGGAATACCTAGAGCCCCCTACCATAAGCTGTAGTTGGCGCATTAGCAGCATAAATATAGGAACCAGCACCACCATTTGGCAAGTCCCTTATACTTCCAAGGTCCGTGGCGAAACTCTCTAAGTATCCGGAGTGGAAGGCATATCAAGTTCATGTTACTAACTGTGCATTTCTGATTAGTGACTCCAGATGTGCTTCTCTTTAGTTCTTTGGGCCCAAGGAAGACACAGCTCAACTGCTGGGACAAACATTGTGAACATGGCATAGTAAAGCTGTGCCGTCCGGATCTTGAAGTGGATTGTCCTGCGTGTTTTTCCCCCAGTGAGCTAGACAGTCATGCAAGTGCATAAAGAATCCATTTAGTTGAGGAACAGTAAGAAAGATGCCACCTACTAGAGACACGTAAAGATATACAAAGGAAAAACCCTTATTACTGTAAGCTACCATGCATCAAATAGGTACCGAAGCGGTTAAAGAAAAAATCTTCTTAGCTGTCTTTTATGTAGGAATAAATTATACCTTCTGCAAGGGACCCGTTATATACAAAAAAAGATATCAGCTGATTTCCTTAGTGTATCAACAGCCAGAAGGAGAATAACGTCAACGTATCTGCCTCCTCAAGATAAGAACAGTCAAGTCAAGGAAAGCTTTATTTGACTGTTTTTTAACAGTCATAAAAGCACATGAAAAAAGAAAGACAATATGACATTATCACAATATTGACCGATTTTAAAAACAGTGATCTAGTAAAAACATTAAAATATCAGATGTTATTAGAACAACAGCCCTAGTATCTTAAAAACATCAAAAAGGCTCTTTGTGTTAGATTTCACTAGTTAAATACAACTTCCTTTGGAGGAGTACCTTCTTAAGAAACATAGCTGTGCACCAGGTAGTTTGTTCGTTCTCCAGCATCTGACATCTAATTAATGCAGGGCGGCATTGGCGCAATCCCTGTAATTTTAAAAGCGGTAAAATCCACGCTTTCCTCAAACATCATCACGGACAGAGAGACAGCTCCTGTGACCAGTCGTTGGTTTGTGGGAAGGTCACAATTCTGTGAACAATATTCAATCTAAACCAGTTCAGTAAGATAAGATCAGTCAGAAGTTATCAGCAGTAGGCGGGAAGATGGAGAAATCAGTTTCCACACAATGCAGGATTACAAACTCCAGCCCACTCCTCAATAGGTACAGGCATCAACACTGGGATGAGATTAAGGGGTTGGTGCAGCAGCCCCCAAATGAATGCAATAAGAGAGCAAAAACATTCAGGAGGGAAAGACGAAAGCATATACATGCCGGGAATCTGAATTAGATGCTGAAGACAAATGTGTACAGAAACTACACTCGGGAGGAAAGCCAGGTTAAGAATCTCAGGCTTTAAACCAGAGGTGCAAGCAAACATCAACAATCCACCCTTTGATGGCATATGGATGAAGAAAGCGTATGATACAGCCAAGTCTGTGGGGGCGTCACAAACAAAAACGCTTTTAGCTGAGATGCGACCATAAGTCAAAGCAGCCATCGGAGATCACCTTTTCAATAACAACCATTTTAAAGATGACAAATACAAGGGAGCCAGCAATCTGACATCATTGGTAACTGTCTAATCAAAGGAAAATCAATATTCGTGTCAGAGGGAAGAGAAAACCTATAGAGGCACGTGCCAAAATAGCAAGTAATTCAGTGCAAAGCCCCACTGATCACAACTCCCTAGTCGGAGGGAGCATAAGTACTTTTTTCATTAAATGACAAAGAATCACCAGTGGCAAGTCACTAATTAGTATATTACATCACAGCTATTGTATAATGTTGATATGAAAGCCACCAAATATATCCCAAAGGCACAAATAAATCACAAGGGCATTCTCATACAAGAAATTTAAACCGTCTTGTTAAAAACTACAATAAAAGAAGAACAAAAACAGAAACGCGTCAAGAGATTGTACTCAATAGACTTCCAGATCCCAAATCAGGACTTGGCATTTAGACCTATTTTGGATTTAATAATTTTGAACAAATATGATAAAACGGAAGAAGACCACACGGCTAGAAGTAACACCAGTTCTCGAAGAAGACGACTACGTAGTCACCCCTAACCTCAAGGAATGCATAATTCCATGTCTCAAACAAGGAGCATGAACGATATCTGAGATTTTTGACAGAGGACAAAAATCTGTCACAAAATGACCCCTTTTTGAGCAATCACCTCTTGTTTTTCATTATTTCTTTTTACTTGCCTGCTGGTAATCTTGAACTCTAACACTGGGGCACTGCTATCTAATGCCCAATCTATGTTCTCTGATCCTGACAAAAGGCAGAAATGTACCTACCCTGCAGTAGCCTGAACCATGCTGCTCAGACCTCTCAAAATCAGCCTTTTCATATGTTAGAAACAACTTATTGAATATGTAAAATCAGGTTTCCCAAGTGCACCGTGCTGCTCACAAGGTAGGGTGCATAATATGATACGAGTGGGACATGTGTGACATTAAAATGGTATATTCCCCAGGTATTAGGCTCAAAACTACGGTACTGGACAAATCTTCTCTACTTTGCTGTGGAACACGCTGGATTTACAGCCCTTGCGCAGAATAAGCACACACTTCTTTGGGATGTTGAGATAATTAAACTCTACGACGTCAGGTGCAACATAGCCAGGTTGAGCTGTTCTGGTGTTAGGAATATTCATCCCTCATGAAAATCCCTGTGGTGAAGGGCTTCATTGAGGGGCTTAAGAGTGATTCCTACTGAATACCTTCTGCCCCTGTATGGAATGTCAACAGTCTTCATAAGGCTCATGAGTCCACCCTTTAAACCCCTACACCACTGTAAGTTGCAGTTTCTCTCATGTAAGGTAAGTTTCCTAATGGTATTAATCTCGCGTGGGTGTATTAATGAGCTTTCAGCCCTGGCAATCCAGGAAACGTTCATTCAGGTCCACAAGGACCAGGTGGTCCTCAGTTCAACTCTAAATCCAAGCTCCACCTTTTATCTTATTTTAGTTGAGCATTGGTTCTTATTTCTTGATGGCTAGGAGGCACCAATGAGTCTGGAGAAATCTGAGCCAAAGGAGTAGCAAAAGGCTTTATAGTCAGGAACTGGTTTTCTGTAGTGACTAGTTGAATAATAAATCAAGGGCCCGTGTGTCTTTAGAGGTGTGGCAGAGAATGTACCATTTTTGTTTAGTGTGCTATCCTGTGGAGCAGACCTATCTGGCTTTTGGGTTGATAATTGCTGGTCACCATCTTGACCGTCTCAGATTCCCACTACGCCTTGAATTAGTGTGAGTGCCATTATTTTGGGTTACAGAAAAGAATATAATTTTTACCAAGGGACCATACCATTTTCCCTGTGTCCAGATATTATTGCATTAGTACAGACTCTTTAATAACATACTAACCTCCGTTTTTTTCTTGCAGACACAGTGGAGGTCCCTGCGTGGCCGGAATCCTCGCCCCATCGCCACTACTATGTTGGATGTGCACGGAATCTCATCATAAACCGGAAGCATATTGACGTGTCCAGGACAGGACGTATCAGTGGGTCGGCTGGTGCCAGCGGGTGCCCGACAGTGTAACCTCCGTGGCTATTTATGTCCAAATCCGCACTGCGGCTGCCTTATCATGCCCCTCCATGGCTCCCCACAGCAGCTGCTTGAGGGGGTCCTCCTTGGCTTTTGAAAGTAAAGGTCCTCTGCACCATGGCGTGAAGCTGCTGCAAACCTGCTTCTTCCCCAGATCTGCTACTTTTATTCCCTGCCAAGTGTAAACTGTGCCTTGGAAGCAGAGGGCAGGCCTGGCTGGCATGCTAACTGAAAAGAATCATCCTTTACAAGGGAATCTTCAGTCATGTGTGGGGAGAGGGGGGTGGAGGGGGGGGGGGGGGGGGGTCTCCATCAATGCGAACAGCACATGGAGTTGCAGCCTTGTTCAGATCTGCTTCATGGCTAAACGACGGTGCTTTTTTACATTCCTGACATGGACTACAGCAATTGTTTGCTTCCTGAAATCCTCTGGGCCTGTCTGGTGGGCTCCTGATGAAGGATATTAGGGCATTACTTATCTGTCCGGGTATTGATGTGTTACCTGGTAAGATCAACTGAGATGTCTTGTCTGATGTTTGTTTTGGTTCTACAGTTGTATGAAAAGATTGGTTTTAAAAAGTATAGGATGATCTCCCCAGCACCCAAGTAAAAATGACAGATCCTCCCCAATCATCAGCTGACATCCCTTGGCCAGGAAATGGTTTCCAGTTTCCCTTTAACTCGTTTTCCAGTTCTCTTGCTTATCTTGCTATTCTATTGATAGCCCTCATCCACTTTTGTCAAGCGATGGAGTCTAAAAGTGCTCTAACAGGACCTCTGTGCCAACCAGGTGGGAACTACCCTTCTCCTAAATCATTTCCAGGAGCACCAGTGCTTCAGAGCCTCTAGCATGGCAAGGGGCAAGAATAGAGTACGGCAGGTATGGCTGGCTCCTAGGCACTTCCCTGGCTCCAGCATCTTCTTGTACTTTCTTAAGAGCTTGTGGCATGTTTCGGCGCTTTGTCGGACTCAGTTGTATTTCAGGTCCTGTGCTGAACTAGTTGGTGGCTTCATTGGCTAACTAATGGTTTGCAAGAAAAAAAAAACCTTTTAATAGGAATAGTCAATTTATCATTTTAACAATAGTAAACAACACCAATTTCCTAGTTGTGTTTCACACGCTCTCCTTTTGAGCCATACCACACTAGGGGTGGCTGAAGCTATTACCAACCACCTTCGCGGACTGTAGATTTTAATCACCAATTTTTGTTTTTACCTGTAAAAAGCCTCATCAGTCGATTTTATTGGTGATGTTTTAAACTTTTTAAGTAAACTATTAAATTTGAGAACTATTGGGTACTGTCTACCCGGCTAAAAGTATTTTTATGATGATATGGTTAGTGTTCTCTATAAATGCTTAGTTTCTTTTATGAGACATTTGTTCGAGGTGAATGTCTGCACCAACTCTTTCAGAGCTCATGTGTTCTCTTTTATTATTTCTTTTAGCCTCTTTGTTTTTTTGCAGGCCAGACTGAGCTATGGGTGTTTCAGCTTCGGCTAACAGAAGGCTAAACTCTGTGTCCAGCAATGCTTTCAACATGGGAACCAGGGCCGTGACCAGACAGTCTATTGTGGCTCCGCTGTGTAGTGACGGTTCATTAGAACTAATCATTTAATGTCTGAGGTTGGTGTCTGTGTGCTAAAACAGCTGTATGGTAGAGTAAGGACCTTGATTTACTGGAATCGGTTTATGCCTTAAAAAAATATGCAAGTTGCTTACTTGTATGTTTCACTGTGCTCAGGCCAGAAAGAACTACATTCTGCGTGATAGTTGTTAGTTGTAAACCTGTTCTGGATTCACATGCTGTGCATTATTCAGCCATCCAGCAAAATCATCCAATTTCTGAGAATAAAGGTTTTTGGGCTTTGACCGTAAGTGGAATCGGTCTGACTGAGTGCCCCAGACCAGCGCCTCCATCCATTTATTCTGTATTCTGCCACCCATTTCAGAATCAAGCGCATGGCTGGGGTCGAGAAACCGAGTGACTATCTTTAATCATAGCACAATTTAACTTTTGTGAAGCCTTCAATTGCTGGGCAAGCTTTTTAAACATTTATTTACATGGGTCGTGCACAGTGAATCCTCTTAAAGGACAGAAATGTGTGTTCCTTTGTAGAAATTACAATTTTAGACCAACACCAAGTTATATGGAAGCAAGAGCTCAGAGTGTCAATTTGTGATTGGCTGAGAACGACTAATGTTTCTGCATGGGGATTTGTCATTGGTCAAACTGCTCTTTACAGCACTTCTGAAATTAACTTGAAGGCGGCGCTGGTCCCCAAAACCTATGATTTCCTTCTTCGCCACAACCGTTTCACTGGAGCGACCTTTTTCTATGTGTGTTAATCTTTCAAGATGTATTTATTCTGTTCCATATTCTTACCGTCCTCTTCGCTTTGTCCTTGCGAGTCCTGCGGTGCTCCAGCAGGCCTTTAAAAAAAGCGGACTATTCTACACAAACCGATTATTCACTCGTGCACTTACACATTTTTTTTATCTGTACACTGGTGTATATACGTTTCCATAGAATGTATGCACACGCAATCACGAGGGGACAAAGTCTTGCTTTAGAAATGATTTATAAGTTATGTTGTTATTATATGGATCTTTTTTATACAGTGGGGTTAATAGAGTAAAGAGGGTTTTGGATGTCTGATTCGTACAAAGCGCAAAAAGAAATATGATAGCCTCGTCAACACAATTTTTTATTTTTCATTAAAGAGCGAAAGAGCCGTCTTTGTAAATCATTGGAACATAATTTTGAGTCAAAATAAAATTTTATTTCACGCACCCATTTTGTTTTTATGTTTGCTTGCAAGATTGCATAAACTGATGCTTTTGTTTGATTTCGCACAACAATGTTTTCTGGTTGTACTTGTAACATAATTGGAGGTGGTGAATAACTTGAATGGCTTTTAGTGCTCACACTAAAATTCCATCAAATGAACCCAGTGTTGATGAAATCCTCTCGGGGGTACATAAGAAAAGTGTGTGAATGATTGTCAGAAAGACTATAAAATACCTGAAATAAATAGGAACCAACGGCCAGATTTACTAAGCTTTCATGCGAAGCAAGGCAACTTGCTGCACTGCGTTGTGTGAAAGGGAGAGAGCAGAAATGCGTGAAACCTACTAAGATATGTTGCACGTCTGCTCTCATCGCGCTCGTGCACTTCAGGCAGTCTAGCGCCAATGCAGGCACCATGGTGCAATGCTGCCGGTTTTAAAAGGAGACTTTTTTTGCAGTGAAATGCACTTTCCTGCACAAAAACAATCCCTCAAAGCATTTAGAGGAAATAATGACAAGAAGAAAAAAAATTCTCCGCTTTGTACAATCTCTGGCAGGCGTAGCGATTTCATGCAATCCCAGGTTCACAATCCTTTGTTCACTGGACAACCATGCTCCACCCGCCTCCCACAACTAAATGTAACGCAGTGCAAGCCACTATGTTGCGTCACGTTTCTTTACAAAGCTTTGCAAGGTGGCGTGAATCGCCCCATGCATGGCTTTGTAAATAGAAATGTGATTTGTGGCTGCTCTACAAAAGTGGCCCAACCACAACGCAAAATGTTACTACTTGGTTTGGGTCACTTAGAAATTGTTCACACGTAGCTACAACTGCAAACAAAGACTCGATTCAATGGACTCCCATGTAATTTGAGCAATCTGTAATGGGAGTAAGGAAGCCTGGGCAATTTGAAAACCTGCTATAAAATGTATTACTTCTTTATTTGCATTTGTGAAATCCTTCAGTTTCTTTCTAAATCAATCAATTAGTAGATTTGTAGAGCACTACTGGTCACCCGTGAGGATATATAGAATATATTTGCAGGGGAAAGCTTCTGCAGCCAGAGCTCTTTGTCGCATGCGAACTCTAACACACACAAAGCTTGACTGTGCCAGCACACTCTAACTCCACCAACCAGAAGACAATGTGAAGCAAGTGAAGGCGAAGAGCTGGTATTCAGGGTAAAGTATTGCAGCCTCCATTCTCTACTTGGTTACCACCATGCCTACCTCTAATACCTTTTCCCCTCAAAGCTGTCAGCTTTCAAATAACATGGTTTTCCCAGTCTTTAGTCCCAGTGAAGCAGAGATATAGTTTTTTTTGTCCACCTGGATGTATCACACAGGCACTATTCCTCTTGTGAACACAAGGAGATGATGGACGGAGCGCTGAAACTTTTCAGACACTCACCCCTAGTCACAGATCTGCGTTGAATCAATTATCGTTCTTTAGCTTACTTCGCCACTTCAGTTCATACCCGAGAATATGCAAATCAGTCTTGACCCTGTGCCCCATGGGAACAGTCCAGCCCAAACTGCCAAGCCAGGTCTTCCCTGAACCCGGAAACAAGAATCCAATGGCCTGTTTCGGTCCAGGGAAGACATGACTTGGCAGTTCAGTCTGGACTGTTCCCATGAGGCACAGGGTCAAGACTGATTTGCATATAGCTGTGTCTGAACTGTAGTGGCGAAGTGAGCTAAAGAATGATGATTGATTCAACCCAGATCTGTGACTGGGGGTGAGTGTCTGAAAAGTTTCAGCGCTCCATCTATCATCTCCTTTTGTTTGCTTTGGTCTCCCTAAATTGGCAGGGTGTGCCCAGACGTGGGTTCCTTGCTCACTTTGCCACTGGATTAAAGCTACACTGGCTGATGAGGGGTGTGAACCCGAAACCGGTCCCAGGATGTTTCTTTCCGGTCCAGGGAAGACATGGCTTTGCAGTTCAGTCTGGACCGTTCCCATGAGGAACAGGGTCAAGACTGATTTGCTTATAGCTGTGTCTGAACTGGGGTGGCGAAGTAAGCTAAAGAATGATGGATTCAACCCAGATCTGTGACTGGGGGTGAGTGTCTGAAAAGTTTCAGTGCTCCGTCCATCATCTCCTTGTGTTTGCAATATTCCTCCTGTAGCACAAATAATATTTGCTAACATAATGTTCTTAGCATGTTTTGCTGTACATACATATACTCTGCACACTTGTGTCATCTAGTGTTGGGCTCGGATGTTTGCAAGTTGTTTTTTTCTCAGAAGAATCCTTTGGAGTCATGGGATGCCCTGTGACTCCACCCTTAATGGGCAATGTGCTTGGGCACCGACTCCATGTTATTGTGTTTTTTTTCCTGCCATCAGGTTTGGACGAGTACCGACAGGGCTCTGAGATTCGACCTGTTAGCCACATTTTTTTCAGCCTGCATGATGAATCTTTGACACCCAGAGTTAGAAAAATCTTTGCCATCCATGTTTTCTCTTGACGCCACTCTCCCTAGACTGACAACCCCCACAAGGTAATGGAACAGATGTCCTTTCAGTACTGGCCATGATGCTGTTCAAAGTAGCTGTGGTTGGATCACCACGATGTTTGTAATATCTGTCTTTCCCCTGACCACAATGATGCCACGTGTGAATCTTACATTGGCTACCAGTCGAAGAAAATTCAACAGTAACAAAATTAGCTTTGCGCACATTAAAAGATGCACAAGTAGTCCACCTCCGACATGCCCACGTCTTTTGTTTACAAGATCCCTCCATCACCAAGGAAGTTGGACACCAGCCCTACAAAAATCAGACTGCATTAGCCGACACCCATCCCAGAGGCCAGCGCCTCCGAGACTGAGGAGGAAGAGGTTTTGCAGCGTGAATCTTTCTGGATTCACTATGCTGTGCATTATTCCGCGATCTGGTGGTTGGGTCCGGATTCGTAGTCTTTTTTCTCTTTTTTTTTTTTTTTTTTTTTTTTGTAGCCCAGGTGGGCGTCGACGTCCCACCATTTGGTGCACCTTCGTGACGTCGGCACGCTTCCTGCGGAAGCTCCCACCCTTGGGCGCCATCTTCAGATTCTTTTTTCCGCCGTTGGGTCTGGATCGTTGCATGAAGCTCCGGAGAAGTTTCAGGAGAAAAGAAGGAAATACACAAGTTTTTGGAAGAAAAAGGACCGAGGAAGGTCGGAGAAGAAGACCTCCTAGAGCCAGAACGGAGAAGGAGGAAGAAAACCTCGAGGTTTTCCACAGCCAAGGAGAAAGAGCGGGCAGGGGACCCCCTGACCGAGCACATGGACAACACTCCATTCAAGTTCTGCCGTAATTGCCACCACAAGTACGCGCAGAAGCACCAGCATCCGGTCTGCAACCTCTGCCTGCCGGTCGACCACTCCAGCGAGGATTGCTGGTATTCAGGGTAAAGTATTGCTCTCAAAGTCTTCACGCCGAAGACTTTGAGAGTTCGAGAGAGACAGAGGGTGGCCCACCAGACGATGCAAGGGAAAGGGACCACGCCGACTCTTTACGACCTGGGTGCCTCCTCCGAAGAAGAGGAGAACATCGCCGAGGGACCAGATGACTTCACGGTCGTAGAGACCGATGTGAGACCTTCAAAAAAGGTAGGAGAGTCTACGACCCCGAAAACCCAGACAGGGCCTAGAAAGCCTGAGGGAGAACCCCGAAAAACAGAGGCTAAGTCCTCGAAAGGAGCACCGGCGACGAAATTTTCGACGTCCGAAGTTGCATCCTCCGAAAGGCCCAGCGGATCCTTCGAAAAGGACTCCCAGATGGCGAAGACCAGCGAAAAGCAAAGGTCGTCGAAGCAGGCCCTCGAGAAGGGACCCGCGAGCGAGAAGACGCTCAAAATGGCCTCGACGTCTAGCAGATGACACCTGTCTTCGCTGCAGGGCCGAACGAGGGGACTTCTACCACACTATCTGGTCCTGTGCGGTGATTCAAGTGTATTGGTCTCACATCTTCGCGGAATTGGGGGAGGTACTGGGAGTAGAGCTGACACTGGACCCGAGACTGGCACTACTGGGCATGGTGACAGAAGTGGACCTGCCGCGCCCACATGCTATCTTCCTGGTGCTGGCCTTAGTTGTAGCGAAAAGGGATATTGCGAAATACTGGGGAGTGGCGGAGAGGCCGGAAGTAGAGGAGTGGAGGAGAGGGTTGGACCTCTATATGGCTGCAGAACGAGTGACGTACAAAGCGAGAGGCTGTCCCAGGAAATTCCGGAAGGTATGGAATAAATGGAGACATTACCATGGCCTGGAAGCCGGGCATTTAGGAGGTGACGCATAGACGAACAAAGTACAGAGGAGGGAGTGGGAGTTCACCCGATATCGATTAATGCTCGGTAGCGGACCAAACCACTGACAACCTAGAGACATCACACATATACGGGGATCTACAGTAACATGGGGAGAGAGACAAGCATCAGTAGAGTAGGCACAAATGGCATCGATGGACTAGTGACACTTAGTTGGATAGACATGTGATCGGACTGTTACCGCGTTGAGGGGAGAAGCCAGCCAGTTTTGTTGATAGAGGGGGATGGGGGGGAGTTGTGGGAGAAAAAATAAAACAAAAGCAGGTTTGTGGAGTTCCGTGAAATGCTCGCAAGTCTCAGAATAACAGCAACGCACTTAACGAAATTTATGTCGCCGCCCGGCCTCCGGGCTGTGGGCATGAAGGCTGTGGATATAGTATTATGATGGGAGTTTTATCATACTGAATATGAACATGGTGTGACTGTATTCTTTTATACCTGCACAAAAATAAAGTTAAAAAAAAAAAATGGCCTCGACGTCGAAGGCACCGTCGAAGAGACCAGCCGAGAAGCTCGACGCCGAGCAGGCGGCAGAGATGGAGAAAAAGAGAAGAAGGCTCGAGGCCGAAATGGAGAGTATGCTCCAGAGGAAGAGAGACTTCGACGAGAAAATGAAGAACTACTCGATTCCCTCGAAGACCGCGACTCCCGCCTCGAGCACCGCAGCGGCAGCCGAAGAGGTAGAGTTGCAGGAGGATTTCGAGGCCGAAGAGCCGCCGAAAACTCCAAACCCCACGGATGAAGGGGAAGAGGAGGACTTCTACCGCTCGGAGGGAGATTACCTCCGCGAGAGCTACTACTCAGAATCCTCGGTGTCGTTAGACGAAGAATGGCAGGATCTCGAGGCCGATAACCCCGAGGAACCTGTGGAGACGTATCCGTCGAGGCCTTCGCCGCCAGACGACATCGGGGCTTACTATGAAGTCGTCAAGAAGGCTGCAACAGTCTACAATGTAAAGTTGGAGGAGGAACAGACAAAGGCAGACTTCCTGCTGGAAACCTTGCTCCCCTCACAGACGAAAAGCAGTTTCCTGCCCATGCTGAAGAGCGTCACGGCACAAGGAACCGAAGCCTTCAAGGAACCGGCTACATGCAGGTCAGTGACCCCGAGGACGGAGAAGAAATACAAGTTCTCCTCCGGGGACCCCCCTTATATCCAGGGCACCGTGGCAGCTGACTCTATTATCGCGGCAACGGCCAGGAGAAGGGCCAACATGCCAACCACATCTGGCCCACCACCTGATAAGGAAAGCAGGAGGATGGACCTCACTGGAAGGAAAATAGAAAGGAATGCGGCTATGCATTGGAGGATGGCGAACTCCAACGCACTCCTGAATAGACACCAATATCAGCACTGGGATGAGATGAGCCAGTTGCTGAAACACATGCCTGAGGAGTACAGGCAGAGGGCAGCCCACCTCGTGGAGGGGGGAAAGGACATAGCAAACGCATGCCTGAAGACGGCCCTAGACGGGGCAGAAACATCAAGCAGACTGATGGCCATAGGTATCACTGAGAGAAGGCAAGCCTGGCTCAGAATATCAGGCTTCAAGGCAGAAGTACAGAACAACATCCTGAACACCCCCTTCAATGGGGAGACGCTGTTCGGAGCATCGGTGGATGACAAACTGGCTCAGCTGAAGAAAGACAATGAGACAGCCAAATCAATGGGAGCCTTACAATTCAGGGGGATGCGGAGAGGCACCCCCACGAGGAGACCAAATGGTAGAGGTGGAAACCAGCAATCACATTCGCATCAGTCGCACCACCATGGTCAACAGGGTGACAACCAATGGCACCAGGGTCAACAGAGGCAGAATTGGAGCTCCCAGAATAGGGGCCAGTCCTTTCGAGGGAGAGGAAACGGACGGGGCCAGAGACGGAGAGGGGTGATCAACCCCCCCAAAAGTGACTCCACGAAGAGGGAGGCGCTCACCCACCCAAAGCCTCCGGGGGGAGAGCACCTACAGCTAAGGAGAGGCTCGCACGGACACGGCTCAAGAGAACACACAACCCCAGTAGGGGGAAGGTTGAGATTTTTTCTACACGAGTGGAGAAAAATAACCACAGACAAGTGGATACTAAACATTATACAACACGGATACTGCATAGAGTTGGAAAGATATCCACCAAACAGAAGGCCAAAGAGAAGGGGTCACAAGGGCAGAGAACTGCAGCTGCTCCAGGAGGAAGCTCAAGAACTGCTCCTCAAAGAGGCCATAGAACCAGTCCCGCACAGAGAACGGAACAAGGGGGTGTACTCAAACTACTTCCTAGTACCAAAGGCGGACGAAAGCCTAAGACCCATCTTGGACCTACGCTTCCTGAACACCTACGTAAAAACTCAAAAGTTCAAGATGACTTCCCTGCAAGAGGTCATCCCACAAATAAGGCCCGGGGACTACTTGTCCACAATAGACCTAAAAGACGCATACCTGCACATCCCCATGAACAGGAAACACAAACACATGTTAAGATTCAAGGTGAACAAAGACCACTATCAGTTCACAACCCTGGCTTTCGGGCTCAAGTCAGCGCCAAGGGTCTTTACCAAATGCCTCGCGGCGGTGGCCGCACACCTACGAAGGGAGGGTATACACGTGTGCCCCTACCTGGACGACTGGCTCGTGAAAGCAAGCTCTTACACGAGGTGCAAAGCCCACGCAGAACAGGTCACAAGAACGCTCACGAACCTGGGCTTCTCCATCCACTGGAGGAAGTGCTCCATGGACCCAGAACAAGTGAAAATCTTCCTGGGAGCCCTGATCAACACGGTCGAATGCAGAGTGACACCCAGCGAGAAGAGAACACTCAGCCTGCTGAGGGAGAAACGTCACTACCAGAAGGGGCAAGTTCTGACAGTGAGGACGGTGAGCAAGATCTTGGGGATGATGGCGTCATGCATCCACCGGGTCCCCAATGTTCGCCTAAAGATGAGACCACTACAGGACTGGCTGCAACAGCAATGGTCACAAGCAGAAGGAAGTTGGGAAGATCTAGTGGTTGTTACGCACAATGTGCAGGAGGAGATGACATGGCGGACGAAGGAGAATATAACGATGGGGAAGCCTCTAACGCCACCGGACCCAACTGTGACCATCACCACAGACGCATCCCAGAAAGGATGGGGCGCACATATGAACAGGCTCAGAGTGAGGGGTCTGTGGAACCCAGGAGATGTGGTCAAGCACATCAACTACCTGGAACTGAAAACAGTG
Source organism: Lissotriton vulgaris (assembly GCF_964263255.1). Taxonomy (NCBI): domain Eukaryota; kingdom Metazoa; phylum Chordata; class Amphibia; order Caudata; family Salamandridae; genus Lissotriton; species Lissotriton vulgaris. Next base: position 1,704,740,153 of record NC_141695.1, read on the forward strand.
TTGCTGGCCCTCAAGGCCTTCCAAAAGCACCTTTACAACAAAAGGGTGATGATACAGACAGACAACACCACAACAATGTTTTACATCAACAAGCAAGGGGGGACTCAGTCATTCCCTCTGTCGAGCTTGGCTCAAGAAATATGGAGATGGGCGATCCCACTCAGGATAGACCTGCTTGCCATACACCTGCCAGGGAAGGACAATGTGGAAGCGGATTGGCTCAGCAGACAAGCATCGGTGTCCCACGAATGGGAACTGAACAACCAAGAGACAGAGAACCTGTTCAGGAGGTGGGGCACACCAACAATAGACCTGTTTGCAACACGCCAGAATGCAAAATGCCAACACTTTGCATCGAGGGAACAAATGTCCCATGGGAATGCCCTATGGATAAGCTGGTCAAAGAAATTTGCCTACGCTTTTCCACCGACGCCACTGATCCCCAGAGTCCTGAACAAGTGCAGGTCGAGCAACATGACTCTCATCCTGGTGGCTCCCCAATGGGCGAGGCAGACTTGGTACTCTCAGATTATGGAGATGTCGCAGGGCAGAGCACACAAGTTCCCAAAAAGAAGAGACCTTCTCTCCATGGAAGGGGGACAAGTTCTACACCCAGAACCAGAAAGCCTCTGCCTCTCAGCGTGGCTCCTGAGGACTTAGAGTTTGCACATCTAAAACTACCAGAGAGCACACTTCGGGTGCTGAGAGAAGCAAGGAGACCCAGCACACGGAAGTGCTATGGGGAGAAATGGAAGAGGTTCACGCAGTGGTGCCATAGGAAAAACCTGGAGAGAAAACTGACTAGAGAGTCTACAGTACTCAGATACCTCACGCACCTGATCAAAGCCAAACTAAGCTCGTCCTCGCTGAGGGTTCACCTGGCAGCGATTGTGGCATACACAAGAGGAGAAACAGGGAGAAGTTTCTTCACTTCCAGAGTAGTGAAAAGGTTCTTGGAAGGAGCGAAGAGAATAGCGCCACCCAAGAGGATGCCGCCGCCGGCATGGAACTTGAACGTGGTACTGACGGAACTCATGAAGCCACCGTTTGAACCCATCCATAAAGCGTCACTACAAATGCTGACAATGAAGACAGCCTTTCTAGTAGCAATAACATCGCTACGCAGAGTGAGCGAGCTACAAGCTTTGACGCTGCAAGAACCGTACATACAAATACACAGTGATAGGGTCGTGATGAGGACAGACCCGCATTTCATGCCCAAGGTAGTATCTAAATTCCACATGAACCAAAGTATCCAGATTCCTAGCTTCTTCCAGAAGCCCACCTCAAATGCGGAGAGGGCACTCCACACTCTGGATGCAAGGCGGGCAGTAATGCACTATATAGAAAGGACGAAAGAACACAGGAAGACAAAACAATTCTTTGTGTCCTTCGCAAGGAGTCTCCTGGGTAGACCAGTGACTAAGAACACCATAGCAAGATGGATTGCAAAAACAATACAGCTCTGCCACATGCAAGCTGGTGAAGAGCTCACGGAGGGGCCACGAGCCCACTCAACCAGAAAGAAAGGGGCAACGATCGCCTTCCTGGCAAACACGCCCATCCAAGACATATGCCTGGCGGCAACATGGGCTTCAGTGCACACTTTCACTAAACACTATTGCGTAGATGTGCAGATGAACAAGGAAGCACAAGTGGGCCAAAGAGTGCTTCAACATATCTTTAACAACCAACGCTCATCTTCCACCCAGCCGCCACATGAGTGACAAAACCGCTACGAAATCTATGCACAGCATAGTGAATCCAGAAAGATTCACGCTGCAAAACGAATAGTTTCTTACCTGTCGGTGTAGTTTTGCAGCTTGAAGATCTTTCTGGATTCACTAGCGAACCCACCCACCTCCGCCAGAAAGATGAGGCTGGAGAAGGTGGAAGGACATGGAGCAAGATAGGAACGTTTAACAAAGACATATATACGTAAGAAAGTTACGTTGAAGGAAAGTTTAATACACATAGCCATGGATTCACCACAAAGGAGAAAAGAAAAAAGAATCCGAAGATGGCGCCCAAGGGTGGGAGCTTCCGCAGGAAGCGTGCCGACGTCACGAAGGTGCACCAAATGGTGGGACGTCGACGCCCACCAGGGCTACAAAAAAAAAAAAAAAAAGAGAAAAAAGACTACGAATCCGGACCCAACCACCAGATCGCGGAATAATGCACAGCATAGTGAATCCAGAAAGATCTTCAAGCTGCAAAACTACACCGACAGGTAAGAAACTATTCGTTCCACAGACCTCCACAACCAGCAGCCCTTGAAGGAAGACCTCTGGTTGCAAGGTCAGTTCCGACACACTCCACGTCTCCCAAAAGGTCTCATGCAGAGGTAGAGCACGCCTCCCAAGGGAGTCTGGCGAACGAGCCCCATGTGCAAAACACCACTAGCGCTGCATACAGGCTCTGGATGGCACCGAACCAACACCTCGGATCTGAAGAAAGACCAACCCATCAAGTCTGCCAACAAGCCTCAACTCCATTCCAAGCTGAAGGTTTCATCAGCGCCTAAGCCCTCCTTGACTTCTAAGCCCTCGTTGACGCCAACACCCTCAACATTTGACGATGAGGATTTGGAGCAACTCATCTTCCAGAGTCAGCCGGAGGATATCGATGCAAAGCATAAATACCTCTTTATCATCTCTTTACTGGTAAGATTTTGGAAAAAAACACCTGAGAGACTGACTCAAAAGAGGAGACTGGCATTTGAGGAGGACCCGGCATCAGAGGCCCCCTACAGGTTTTAGACCCAAGAAGCTCAGAAGCAGGACCTCCAGCCCAGAACCCTATGCTCCACGACCTTTCGTCACTGCTGATCTTTACACCACACCCTTCGAGCCAGGACCCGAAGAGGATCTTTGGAAAGACTATGATGTCATAGACCCCCCGGTAGGAGCTTCTGGTTTTTGATGTGTTGTATATCATTCCAGTTTGTAGTGCACTAACGTTGTGCCCCTCGGTTACCAGCATCAACCAACATTATCCGCTCAGGATAAGGCCTAAGATCCCAATAAAAGGCCTCACACCTTGCAATGACAGGAAGCTGCCGGCACTATTGTGATTTCTGTGAATGCAAGGGGTGTTGGCTTGAGGCTTTGAAATGGAGATGGTCAATTCCAATTGTAAATCTTACTAACCGTCTGTCTTTCACATACTTGTATGTAAAGTCCTGGCTTCCTGTACATCAGAGCTGCACATTCAATTGCCATGGTTAAGATGGCAATACATTGGGGGGGCATATTGATGAGTTTGTCACACAGTGCAGCACAGCAAGTCACCTCGCTGCATTGCATGACAGGGAAAGGTAAAGAATATGCCGTATTTAAAAGAATACACTGCATTCATGACGCTGATGACGTTTTGGTTGCCTAGCGTCAACACTGGCACCCTTGCACCATGGTACAAGGGTGCGTGAGTTGTAAGGTGGATTGTTTTTGTGTAGCAAGGGGCACCTTCCTGCACAAAACAATCCTCTGAGGCATTTTCCTCTTTCTATGTGTGCAGCAAAATGCAGCACCCTTAAAAAGAGGAAAAAACCAGGAGAAATAAATATATGTTCGAGGCAAGTTTGTTGTAGATACACATGCTTTGCATACTCCTGCCATCTAGTGTTGGGTCCGAATATTTGCAAGTTGTTTTTCATTGAAGAAGTCTTTCCAAGTCACGAGGTAAGGTGACTCCTCCTTTCGGTGATAGTGCGCATGGTCATCTACTCCATTGTTAGATTGTTTTTTGCGCCATTGAGTTCGGACGTGTATTGCTGCGCTCCAGTTCGAAACTTCTTCGGTTTCCCCTCAACGGTATTGTTTTGTACGTGTTTCCCACTTTTCCGCTTATCGTTTCAGTCAACAGAATCTACTTTCCAACAGAAAGCTTCGTGGACGGCCTTCGGGCCTAACTGTGTCGGTTCAGCTCTCCATCGATTGAACAGACGCGTTCAAATTCTTCCCTCATTGTCACGCAAAGTATCCGCTCACTGAATCACACTAGGGGTGTAACTTGTGCTTGTCTCCGGAGCACCAGGAAGAAGACTGCAACGCTTGCAGATCTTTTTGATAGAAGAAAACTCTTTGCAATCGTCTGGCTCGACGTCGAGAGATGCAGCGTCAGAGCATCGAAGATCCGCCGGCCATCATTGATGATAATGTTAAGGCATCAGCAGAAGATGAGGAAGACGCTTTCTACGTGCAGGACTCCGAGTCTGAGCTCAAGATAGACCCCTTTCCCTCCAAATCACTCCCAAAAAGTACAAGGCTTCGTCACCACCTCTGCCTAATTGACAAGGTTGGCACCGAGACGATGTTTCCGATCCCCGCCTCCAGGCCCAGCTCCGAAACAGCCAGTCAAGCCTTCTAGTTCGGTGCAGAGTCGGCATAAGTCCTTGTCGGACCCGAAGCCCTCTGGTTCCAATCAGAAATCCGGCTTGGAGCCGAAATTCTCCATGCTGAAATCTTCTGTACCGAAAGGTCAGCACACGCTGGCACCGAAAACATCAATGCCGAAACCAAAAGATGTTAGTTCTGATCTGAATTTAGATATAGTTCCACCGAAAACTGATCCTAGGAAAAAGAGACTATATATTAACCCTGAGACAGGTCATATTCATTCCAAGCTTCCACAGAAACATAAGCTTCCTGATGAGGACACTCCTTACAAGATCCCTTTAAAGAGGAAATCTTTTGCTACCAATCCTTTTCATCCACCACCATCATCCCCTTCACCACCTCCTTCTCCACCTTCAAATCCTTTGCAAATTACAACTCAGGATTCTCCACAATCTCACCATGATGACAATATTGATGATGGGGGTACACATTTACCAGTAGATCCGTAGATGGATTTTACAATTGATCCTCCAGCAGATAATGACCCAGACCTTTGCCGAGCCATCTCCTCCAGAAGACAATGTATCCCACGACAACTCATTGCCAGGGCTGCACAAGATCATGGGGTGGCACTGCACAAAGAATCATTAGAAGAAGATTTTTTGTTTGAGACCTTAGGATCCACACGTAGGTTGTCACAAACACTTCCTATGCTGAAGGGCATGATGAGACATGCTGATGAGATTTTTAAGGACCCAGAACGAGCACGCAGCTTGACAAGAAGTATAAGGCCTCCCCAACAGACCCAGTATTTATCAAGCGCCAGTTGCCGCTATATTCACTGGTAGTGTCTAATGCTCGTAAGCGGGCTAATTCCCAAACATCAGGGGATGCTCCGCACCAGATAAGGAGTCTAAGTTAATAGACGCTTCTGGCAAGCACTTAGCTGCTCAAGCTGCAACTCAATGGTGCATTGCAAATACACAGGGCCTTTTAGGCAGGTATGACAGGGCATACTGGGATGAAATGGAGCAATTGCTTCTATGTCTCCCATATGAGCATAAAGCTAAAGCGCAGGATTTCGTAAATAAGGGTAAGCTAATTTCAAATTCCTCCATAAGGTGTGCTCTAGATCCTGCTGATACTGCGGCTAGAGAGGTCAACACTAGCATTTTGCTTAGGAGACACGCTTGGTTAAGGATCTCTGGGTTTAAGCCCAAGTTCCAACAATATATTCTTAACACAGCATTTGACAAACATCTTTTTTGACCTGAAGTAGATCAGGCATTAGAAAAAATTAAAAAGGACACTTGTTAGAAATGGGGGTCTCTAGTTGGCAATGGTTCGCCACTGTCCAAGTAGGGACCCTTCTTCCTAAGTAAGGGGGCTACACCCTTTGATAACCCCTGTTCAACCCTGTGGTAACATAGCACGAGCAGCTAGGCTTATCTCAGAGGCAGTGTGTAAAGCATTAATGATCATACACAGTAACACAGTGAGGAACACTACAAATGGACACCACATAAGTAAGTATAAAAATCAGTATCTTTATATATAGACTTAACACAAGACCAAAGATCAAAAAACTCAACTTCTGCTATATCCTCGATGCATTCGCACGTCAAAATATGGAGGCCAGGCCTTTTCTTATCTCGCCCTGTTTCACTGGAATGAGCTCCTATGTCAAAACCCAATAAACACAAAAGATGCCCCATTGTCGGATGTACTTCTACTCCGGCCATTGCCATTATTTCTGTAGCCTCCCTCGGGTAACTCCTACCTGCCTGGGACTCGTTAAAGGCACACTGATGGCACCGATAGGATTGCGCCTGGCGGACAGAGGACTTGGTTCTGCCCCTGAGCTGCTACCTCCGAAAGGAGCCCCTTTGTGTATCAGACTGCAGAACATCCATGGACTACGCGATCTTACATTTCCTTCTCAATTTTCTTTAGCATCTCACCTAGCTGGGAAGGGAAAATAAGTTCCCATCGAAAGGGATGTTAAGAAGGTGCTGCTGGAACCTCTGCTTTAAGCCTGGAGACTTGAAGCATAGGTGTCAGCGGAGCAGGATGGTGGGGTTTATTTATTTATTATAGTGTTTTGTATAGCGCGAACAAGACCCGTGGGTATCAGAGCGCTTTACATTAAGAGGTCGGTTATAGATGACATACGTTATATAATTTAAAGCAAACAGATATGAGGTAGTTACTTATATTGCTTTAGGAGGTGAGAATATATATATATTTCCATATAAAGAGCATTTACAATCTGAGTTAGATAAAAGATTAGCATATCTAGCAGAGGGATTAAAAAGCAAACAACTATGAGGTAGGTAATTATAAGACATTCAGGAGGTGAGTTTATAAATGTATGTCTTCATATTAGAATGAGGTAGTAGCAAGGATACAGCTAGGTACAGCTAGGTCTCAAGAGAGACTCCTGTCCCTCATCAAAGTTCAGCAAATATCATTGTTCAAGTCGGCGACTTTCATTTCTAGCGACATCGATGCTCTGTATTAGGGCAGCAATAGATCCTATCTATGATCGGTCCTCATCACTATGTGAGGTATTTAATCATCAGGATGCTTTTCACTTCCCTCTTAAATGATACTGTATTTTGAATCTTTCTAATGTTTGGAGGGAGTGAATTCCAGATTCTCGGGGCTGCTCCCGAGAAAGCTCGGTCATAGGTTTTTTTCTTCCGGAAGATGGCTAGCCGTAACAATAGTTCCTTTGCACTCCTGGCTGGTCTGTTTCCTCCTGATAGTTCGATTTTCCCGGCTAGGTATCTTGGTGTGTTGTAGTGAAGCGCTTTGTGGGTGATACATGCTATTTTTAGTTGAATTCTGGCTTCAAGTGGCAGCCAGTTTAATGCTTTCAGGTGAGGGGAGATATGGTCGAATTTCCTCGATCCAGTGATAAGTCTTGCCGCTGCGTTAAGACATGCTTTTAGTGGTGCTGTGGACGTTTTTGGTAGACCTGCTAAGGTGGTGCATCCATATTCAAGCCTAGAGATAACTAAGGATTCGACTGCCAGTTTAAGATCTGCCTCTGAGATGAATGGTTTCAGTTTTCTTATATAGTTCAAGTGGAACCAGGCTCTTTTAGCCATTGATTTGATGTGGGCTTGCATGTTGAGGTTCTCATCTAGTGTGATTCCAAGCGATTTCGCTGAGTTGACTAGGGTAGGGGTGCAATTAAGCGCTGTCACTAGCTTGGTCCATTCTTTCATTTCCGTTTGGCTCCTTGGTGGTGCAATTAATAGGAACTCAGTTTTGTGAGCATTCAGCTTCAGATGATTGGTTGTTAACCATAGCAATGTCATTTTTAACGTCTCATTCATTCGTTCAATGTCTTCCAGGGACGTGATCTTTATGTATATTTGCGTGTCGTCTGCATACATGTGATAAGATATCTGTGAGTTACGGAGAATTTCTGTAAGAGGTTCGACATACAAGTTAAACCAATCTGGGGATAATGTCGATCCTTGAGGGACTCCAGTTGAGTTAGGGCATGATGGTGAGAGTGATTGGTTGACCAGGAATCTCTGTGTTCTGTTTTGCAGGAATGATTCGAACCATTTCAGTACATTTCCAGACATACCCATCCTATCCTGTAGTCTGGACAGTAAAGCTTGGTGGTTTACTGTGTCAAACGCAGAAGATAGGTCTAGGAGAATCAGTAGGCATGCTCTATTTTGATCTAGAGCTAGTAGTGCATCGTCGACAATATGGAGGATCGCTGTTTCCGTGCTATGTCCTGCTCTGAATCCTGATTGATACTCGTCTAGTAGGGAGAAGTTGGTGATGTGTTGGCTCAGTTGGCCTTGCACACATTTCTCAATTAGTTTAGCAAATAGAGGGATGTTGGTCACTGGGCGAAAATTATTCGGATCTGTTGCATCCGCCGTAGGTTTTTTGATTATGGGGACGACTTGTCCTGTTTTCAGGCAGTCTGGGAGGATTCCTTGTGATAGCGATGCATTTATAATTTTGGTCCAGATTGGAACCACAATATGGCTGATTTCTTTTAGCCACTTCGCCGGTAAAGGGTCGTTATAGTGGTTGTTAGGTCTGATATCCGCGAGCGTTTTGGCGACGGTATTCTGGTCATATAATTTGAAGGTATTCCATTGTGCCTTGTTTTTGGCCTTATTACCGTCTGTTTCCAAACTGGTATCGATCAAAGATACTTGTTGGGTGGTTAGGCACAGTGGGTTCTGTGGGAATGGCACACAGGGATGTGTGCCTTGTCGACTCTCTGTTTAGTTCTGTACCTAGACACTCAGCCTGTAAAGGCAGTGTGTGGGTATCAGGGTACAGGGCCCCTAAGGGTGGCACAATAAGTGCTGCAGCCCTTATGGGTCTTTGCTGGTCACCAGGCCCTGGGGCACCTAGGGTACCATTTACTAGGGGCTGACAGGTGGCCAGAGATGCCAATTGGGTTTTGTTTCAATACAGCTTTAGGGAAGGAACACAGACCCTGGGTACCTGGTTGGCAGGAACCCAGGGCACACTCTGTCAAAGCACATCAGCAGTTCAGCAAAATGTGGGGGCATACCAATGCAAGAAAGATGGCACTTTCTCACACCATGGCCCTAAGAAAAAGCTTTACAAAGAGGGATTACAACTACTGCAGAGCAGGTCTGCAAGTAAAGATCTCGAATAGAATAGTGTAGGTAAAGCAGAAAAAAGCAGAAAAAAATTATTTTGTATTCGTTCGGTCCAAAATCAGGCACACTTATCTCATTTTAGTCTCTGCCATGATTAGTGAGGATTGAAAATATTCCAATCCATAAGGGTGCGGAGTACTGTTTCCAGAAAGATAAAGGTACTGCTTTTTCTGCAAAACCAGAAGACAACTGCTTATAAGGGCTTTAGTTGTTGGGAACAATCATGCTTCTGCCTCTTCCAATCTAGAATAAGCCAGATATTGGCAGTTTCCGTAGGGTTTTTGACACTCCCTCATACTTTCCAGTCTGGCCGATTATATGGCGTCTGCCTAGATTTTCATTCTTTGGACGTAAAGAGTAAGGATCCCAAAGAAGGGAATCCTTGATCTTTTGATCATCTTGAGGTATCTGTGATACCAGGTGCAGCCGTAAAGATCTCCTAGGGGTTTGTTTGTATCCTGTGCTTGTTTTGACATTGAACAAGATGCCTTTGATAGTCTAAGGCACAGCTTTCCAAACTGTGTGGCGCGACACATCACTGTGTCGCGCCCCAGCCGTAGGTGTGTCGCGGGATGAGATGACTTCTGCCGGCAATCGGCAGAGTGGGGCTGCAGGGACTCTTAGAAGGGGTGAAACAACAACAAAGCCCCATTAACATGCACAAGGTCTTTAACGACCTGTCAAGTGCTCGGGTGCGGCTGTGAGCAGGCCCGGGATGCCACACACGACGGGGGGGGAGGGGGAGGATTGAGTGGGGGATGAAGCCCTGTGATGCCAATGGGGGGGGGGGGGGGGGGGGGGGGGGATTCGGCTCCCACTTGAGTTGCACTTGCTACTTAGCATTTTTTTATTAGCATGAGCAGTATTTTAATGTCCCAGCCAATACATGGATTCATAAAATCACACAAAGCCAGTATTTGCCACATAAAACAGTAACTATATAAAGAAAGCTCTTTAAAAAGTGCTCTACTGCTGCCTTGGTGACTCCTGACTGATCATTAAATTAAACAAAAAAACAAAAAGGCCAAGTGAAAATGAACACAGACGATTTTATATAAAGTTAAGTCCAGGTATCGTGTCCTCACCTTTGCAGAATCTTAAAAAAAAGAAACATATGTCTGGTATTTATCCGTGAGACAGGTAGCAGCCCTAGTAGTGGTGAGGGGACCTGAGACCATACATTCAGAGACTTTAGGTTAATTGGGGGCCCACCTCCTTTAAGGAGTTAGTAACTTTTTAATGGAATTGCAACTAAGATTGTGCTCACAAACTATTGATAAACCTCGTTGCAATTGGCAGTATAGGTATGAGTCCGTAAACGCACAGTGCAATTAGAAACGGCTTTACTGATTCTCAAAAAGGGGTAAGATGATGGCTAAAAGCCGTTCTGCAAAACAAACCCTTTGATTTTCTAGGTCGCAGAGTTGGCAAAAGCAAAACGGCTTTGTAAATCTGGCCCTAGTTTAGTTCCTTTGCAACACAAGCATTGGAAATGCAATAGGTCTCGCATTAGGAAAGTTTGAGCTATTGGTATTCTAAATGACACTTTTTATTTATGTGTTGGTTTTGAAAGTAGCAAAATTAATAGCTTTGTCAGTTACAATGTCAATAGTTTTAACTTTTGCAAATGTGACACCTATAGCATTTGTAATGCAATGTGTGTTGTATTTACGTGACTTAGATGTATTGATATTACAAATAACAATGGCTTTTAATTTTGTAAATAATGAATACTTAAATAAAAGTTATTGTAATTTATAATGGCAATAGCTTAAACGTTTGTAAATAACTTTTGTGAAGATTATGTTCAGTGTATTTTATTGTGACGAAAATCCAAGAACATTGCATTTGCACCTAAACACACACACAGCCACACACATATAGATGTGGTGGTGGTGGATCTGGGGGATATGGTGGTGGTGGATGTGGTAGTGGATGTGGTGGTGGTGGTGATGGTGGATGTGGTGGTGGATGTGATGGTGGTGGATGTGGTGGTGGATGTGGTGGTGGATGTGATGGTGGTGGTGGATGTGATGGTGGTGGATGTGGCGGTGGATGTCATGGTGGATGTGGAGGTGATGGTGGATGTGGAGGTGATGGTGGATGTGGTGGTGGATGTGGAGGTGATGGTGGATGTGGTGGTGATGGTGGATGTGGATGTGGAGGTGATGGTGGATGTGGATGTGGTGGTGATGGTGGATGCGGTGGATGCGGTGGTGGATGCGATGGTGGTGGTAGTGGTGGATGTGGTGGTGGTTGTAGTGGATGCGGTGGTGGATGTAGTGGTGGTGGGTGTGGTGGTGGTGGATGCGGTGGTGGTGGATGTGGAGGTGATGGTGGATGTGGTGGTGGTGGATGTGATGGTGGATGTGGTGGTGATGGTGGGTGTGGTGGTGGATGTGGTGATGGTGGATGCGGTGGTGGATGGGGTGGTGGTGGTGGTGGTGGTGGTGGTGGTGGTGGTGGATGCAGTGGTGGTGGATGCGGATGTGGTGGATGCCATGGTGGATGTGGAGGTGATGGTGGTGGTTGTGGAGGTGATGGTGGATTTGGTGGTGGTGGTGGATTTGGTGGTGGTGGATGTGATGGTGGATGCGGTGGATGCGGTGGTGGATGCGGTGGTGGTGGATGTGGTGGTGGTGGATGGGTTGTTGTTTGTGGTGGATGTGGTGGTGGATGTAGTGGTGATGGTGGATGTGATGGTGGATGCGGTGGTGGTGGATGTGATGGTGGATGCGGTGGTGGTGGATGCGGTGGATGTGGTGATGGTGGATGCAGTGGTGGTGGTGGATGCGGTGGTGGATGTCATGGTGGATGTGGAGGTGATGGTGGATGTGGTGGTGGTGGATGTGATGGTGGATGTGGTGGTGGATGCGGTGGTGGTGGATGCGGTGGTGGTGGATGCGGTGGATGTGGTGATGGTGGATGCGGTGGTGGTGGATGCGGTGGTGGTGGATGCGGTGGTGGTGGTGGATGGGGTGGTGGATGTAGTGGTGGTGGGTGTGGTGGTGGTGGTGGATGCGGTGGTGGTGGTGGATGCGGATGTGGTGGATGTGGTGGTGGTGGATGCCATGGTGGATGTGGAGGTGATGGTGGATGTGGTGGTGGTTGTGGAGGTGATGGTGGATTTGGTGGTGGATGTGATGGTGGATGTGGTGGTGATGGTGGATGTGGAGGTGATGGATGTGGTGGTGGTGGTGGTGGTTGTGGAGGTGATGGTGGATGTGGTTGTGGAGGTGGTGGTGGATGTGGTGGTGGATGCGATGGTGGTGGATGCGGTGGTGGTGGTGGATGCGGTGGTGGTGGTGGATGCGGTGGTGGTGGTGGATGGGGTGGTGGTGGATGTGGTGGTGGATGTAGTGGTGGTGGATGTAGTGGTGGTGGATGTAGTGGAAGTAGTGGTGGTGGGGGTAGTGGTGGTGGGGGTAGTGGTGGTGGGGGTGGTGGATGCGGTGGTGGTGGATGCGGTGGTGGTGCGGGTGGTGGTGGATGTGATGGTGGTGGATGTGGTGGATGTGGAGGTGATGGTGGTGGATGTGGTGGTGGTGGTGGATGGGGTGGTGGTTGTGGTGGATGTGGTGGTGGGTGTGGTGGTGGTGGAGGGTGTGGTGGTGGTGGTGGGTGTGGTGGTGGTGGTGGTGGATGCGGTGGTGGTGGATGTGGCGGTGGATGTCATGGGGATGTGGAGGTGATGGATGTGGTGGTGGATGCGGTGGTGGTGGATGCGGTGGTGGTGGTGGATGGGTTGTTTGTGGTGGATGTGGTGGTGGATGTAGTGGTGGATGTAGTGGTGGATGGGGTGGTGGTTGTGGTGGATGTGGTGGTGGTGGATGTGATGGTGGATGTGGATGTGATGGTGGATGCGGTGATGGTGGATGCGGTGGTGGTGGATGCGGTGGATGTGGTGATGGTGGATGCGGTGGTGGTGGTGGATGTGGTTGTGGAGGTGGTGGTGGATGGGGTGGTGGATGTAGTGGATGTGGTGGTGGATGTAGTGGTGGTGGGTGTGGTGGTGGATGTGGTGGATGCGGATGTGGTGGATGTCATGGTGGATGTGGAGGTGATGGTGGATGTGGAGGTGATGGTGGATGTGGAGGTGATGGATGTGGTGGTGGTGGTGGTGGTTGTGGAGGTGATGGTGGATGTGGTTGTGGAGGTGGTGGTGGATGTGGTGGTGGATGTGGTGGTGGATGCGATGGTGGTGGATGCGGTGGTGGTGGTGGATGCGGTGGTGGTGGTGGATGTGGTTGTGGAGGTGGTGGTGGATGGGGTGGTGGATGTAGTGGATGTGGTGGTGGATGTAGTGGTGGTGGGTGTGGTGGTGGATGTGGTGGATGCGGATGTGGTGGATGTCATGGTGGATGTGGAGGTGATGGTGGATGTGGAGGTGATGGTGGATGTGGAGGTGATGGATGTGGTGGTGGTGGTGGTGGTGGTTGTGGAGGTGATGGTGGATGTGGTTGTGGAGGTGGTGGTGGATGTGGTGGTGGATGCGATGGTGGTGGATGCGGTGGTGGTGGTGGATGCGGTGGTGGTGGTGGATGCGGTGGTGGTGGTGGATGGGGTGGTGGTGGATGTGGTGGTGGATGTAGTGGTGGTGGATGTAGTGGAAGTAGTGGTGGTGGGGGTAGTGGTGGTGGGGGTAGTGGTGGTGGGGGTGGTGGATGCGGTGGTGGTGGATGCGGTGGTGGTGCGGGTGGTGGTGGATGTGATGGTGGTGGATGTGGTGGATGTGGAGGTGATGGTGGTGGATGTGGTGGTGGTGGTGGATGGGGTGGTGGATGTGGTGGTGGGTGTGGTGGTGGTGGAGGGTGTGGTGGTGGTGGAGGGTGTGGTGGTGGTGGTGGGTGTGGTGGTGGATGCGGTGGTGGTGGATGTGGCGGTGGATGTCATGGGGATGTGGAGGTGATGGATGTGGTGGTGGTGGATGTGGTGGTGATGGTGGATGTGGTGGTGGATGCGGTGGTGGTGGATGCGGTGGTGGTGGTGGATGGGGTGGTGGTGGATGTAGTGGTGGTGGTGGATGTAGTGGTGGTGGTGGATGTAGTGGTGGTGGTGGATGTAGTGGTGGTGGTGGATGTAGTGGTGGTGGATGTGGTGGTGGTGGATGCAGTGGTGGTGGTGGAAGTGGTGGTGGTGGATGTGATGGTGGTGGATGTGGCGGTGGATATCATGGTGGATGTGGAGGTGATGGTGTATGTGGTGGTGGATGTGGTGGTGGATGCGGTGGAGGTGGTGGATGCGGTGGTGGTGGTAGTGGTGGATGGGGTGGTGGTGGTGGTAGTGGATGTGGTGGTGGATGTACTGGTGGTGGGTGTGGTGGTGGTGGTGGTGGATGCGGTGGTGGTGGATGCGGTGGTGGATGTGATGGTGGAGGATGCGGTGGATGTGGTGATGGTGGATGCGGTGGTGGATGGGGTGGTTGTGGATATTGTCTAGAAGCCTTGTATCAGCAGAGCTGGGCATTAGAATCACTCACTCGTGGGTACAGAAGAGAAGGAGGGCACAGTCAATCTTAACGCAGGCAGACACAATGCAGTAGCGGTCAGTGGTCACACAGGGGGCTGCGTGGCGGTGAGGGGAGCGACCGGCCTGGTAAACAGGATAAGGGTAAAGGATAAGTGTAGGCTAAGGTCTAGGGCTAGACTTGGAGTTCCCCATTTGTAAATCAATGGAAAGACATGTAACAGTACATATTGGAGGTTAGATTTTACAATTTAACGGAAAAACGATAGGGATGCTTACAGGATTAACAAATTGGCAACAAATGTTTTATCACTCATCATAATTCTCATTTAAAGTAGAGAATGAAAGCGGAAAAATTAAAATAGAATGGAGAGATGAAAAAAAGAAGTAGGAGGCAAATTATTTTCGAGACATTCTCGCAAGTTACTTATTCCATCAAGTAACAGAGACTGAAAAAGAGTTCAGCAGAAAGAATAGTTTTTTGGAATTTATTGAGAGTGCGGTTCACAGGCACTGCGTTTTCGGGAAGCAAATTAACCCATTTTCTTGGCCCCCTCTAGTTCACGACGAGCTGAAGAGAGAGAGAGAAACAAGACGGAGGGCATTGCTGTGGGGAGGGGGGAGGAGAAATGCGACACAGCAGCACTTCACACGGCCGGGCGGCCGTGAAACTGAAAGCACGGCTGGCCGGCCGTGAAAGCCTTTGATGCTGCAGGGGGTGGAGCGGCACCAAGCTGGGCAACAGATGGCTGACAATTTGATGCTGTGCACGCGCATTTTAGGTCAATGCGCTTGCGCATTGACCTAAAAGCGCACGGGCACAGGACCAAATCGCCAGTCAGTTAAAGTCTGTTTAAAGCCCTATAGTCTCGTGACCTCAATGCTTGCGCATTGATAGGTCACGAGACCTAAAAAAGCGTAACGCTGATTTATTTGCTCATTCTGCCATCTAGTGGGCAAGGGTCAACTAGCATCAAGGTCACAAAAATTCATATTTTGGGTTGGCTGGCTGCCTGGCCTCTGGGGAAGCACTGCCTGCCCTGGCAGGCTGGAAACGCTTGTATGCTGCTTTTGTAACCTTGGGGGCAATATTGCAGCACAGCTGCAAACCCGGCCCCCAGTAACAAACCGGCCCCGGTGTGTGTGTTTGGTTGTGTGTGTGGGGGGTTGGGTGTGTGTGGGGTGGTGTGTCTGTGGGGTGGTGTGTCTGTGGGGTGGTGTGTGTTGGGTTGTGTGTGGGGGGGGGGTGGGGTGTGGGTTGTGTGTGGGGGGGGTTGTGGGGTGTGTGGGGTGGTGTCTGTGGGGGGTTGTGTGTGGGGGGGTTGTGTGTGGTGGGGGTGTGTGTGGGTGGGGTGTGGGGGGGGTGTGTGTGGGGGGGTTGTGTGGGGGGTGTGGTGTGTGGGTGGGTGTGGGGTTGTGTATGGGGGGTTGTGTGGGGTGGTGTGTCTGTGGGGGGTGTGTGTGGGGTGGGGTATGTGTGTGTGGGGCCCGAACCCACCATAGGTGGTTCGGGTTCGCTCGCTGTGCTTCCTCACATTACCATGTCCCTGAAATTTTTTTCACAAAAAGTTGTGTCACCAACATGAAAAGTTTGGAAAGCTGTGGTCTAAGGTCAAGTGACTAGACCAGTGGTTCCTAAACTTTTTTGACCTGTGGCTCCCTTGACCTAATTGGCAGTTGGCCATGGCTCCACACCATTGCTTTTACCGGTGGAGGGATGTAAGCCCGACTTGGGGAGTACCTCCTGTTGTCTTCCTTAAATTAATTGGGATGCGATGAAGGTATTATAATCATATTTGTAACAAAGTACAAATATAAAAGTTGTGTAATAAAAACTCGTTAAGTGAGAAACGTATTTCATTTTTCACATTGTCTAATATTTACTTTATTAATTTGGAAACTGTAAAATCGGCAATAGCATCATCATTTTTAGGTCTCGTGACCTACAATGCGCGCAAGCGCATTGAGGGAACGAGAATTCAAGTGGCCAAAATCCTCTTCAAACCACGGGCTTTCAGCCGCGGTTTTCTTTAAGTTCACCTGAATCACGTGATTAAACATGCACGCGCATCGGCAGCATTTCTCCTGCAGGCTCGCAAACAGCTCTCCTCCCTCCCCACATCAAAGGCATCATCAATCACCCTCCCACAGGCTTCCCCAGCACTGCTCCGCCTCCTACTTCACAGCCAGGCCATCTGTTCCCTGCCAGACCTCTCACACCTCCGTCACAGCATGCCTGTGTACTTCAAAGGCTTATCACTTCACACGGCCGACCACAGGCCGTGCAACCAGAGCACTTCAGTTGGTGCGCAGCCCCCCTCCCAGCACTGCCTTGTTACTCTCGGCAGCCGTGAGTCCCTAAACACTTTTTATATTTAATTAGCAGCAGCAGCATTTCTCCTGCGCCAGGCCACATCAAAGGCTCTGTGCCACTTTCACCCACACAGCAAGACTTACAGACACGCAACGCCACTCACACCCACGCAAGCCCACTATCATCCACGCAACACCACACTCACCCACGCAACGCCACTCACACACGCAACGCAACTCATCCACGCAACCCCACTCATCCACGCAACCCCACTCATCCACGCAACCCCACTCATCCACGCAACCCCACTCATCCACGCAACGCCACTCATCCACGCAACGCCACTCACCCACGCAAAGCCACTCACCCACGCAAAGCCACTCACTCACGCAAAGCCACTCACTCACGCAAAGCCACTCACACCCACGCAGTGCCACTTTCACCCACGCAGCACCACTTTCAGACACGCAACGCCACTCACACCCACGCAAGCCCACTATCACCCACGCAATGCCACTCACCCAAGCAACGCCACTCACCCAAGCAACGCCACTCACCCACGCAACGCCACTCATCCACGCAACGCCACTCATCCACGCAACGCCACTCATCCACGCAACGCCACTCATCCACGCAACGCCACTCATCCACGCAACGCCACTCACCCACGCAACGCCACTCACCCACGCAACGCCACTCACACCCACGCAGTGCCACTTTTACCCACACAGCACCACTTTCAGACACACAACGCCACTCACACCCACGCAAGCCCACACTCACACACGCAACGCCACTCTCACCCACGCAACGCCACTCACACACGCAACGCAACTCATCCACGCAACCCCACTCATCCACGCAACCCCACTCATCCACGCAACCCCACTCATCCACGCAACCCCACTCATCCACGCAACGCCACTCATCCACGCAACGCCACTCACCCACGCAAAGCCACTCACCCACGCAAAGCCACTCACTCACGCAAAGCCACTCACTCACGCAAAGCCACTCACACCCACGCAGTGCCACTTTCACCCACGCAGCACCACTTTCAGACACGCAACGCCACTCACACCCACGCAAGCCCACTATCACCCACGCAATGCCACTCACCCAAGCAACGCCACTAACCCAAGCAACGCCACTCACCCACGCAACGCCACTCACCCACGCAACGCCACTCATCCACGCAACGCCACTCATCCACGCAACGCCACTCATCCACGCAACGCCACTCATCCACGCAACGCCACTCATCCACGCAACGCCACTCACCCACGCAACGCCACTCACCCACGCAACGCCACTCACACCCACGCAGTGCCACTTTTACCCACACAGCACCACTTTCAGACACACAACGCCACTCACACCCACGCAAGCCCACACTCACACACGCAACGCCACTCTCACCCATGCAATGCAACTCATCCATGCAACCCCACTCATCCACGCAACCCCACTCATCCACGCAACCCCACTCATCCACGCAACCCCACTCATCCACGCAACCCCACTCATCCACGCAACCCCACTCATCCACGCAACCCCACTCACCCACACTCACCCACACTCACCCACGCAACGCCACTCACCCACGCAACGCCACTCACCCACGCAACGCCACTCACCCACGCAACGCCACTCACACACACGCAGTGCCACTTTCACCCACACTGTGCAGTGCACAATAGGTCTCGCAGTAGTAAAGTAAGAGCTATTGGTTTTGTAAATGACAAAGCCCTTTATGTTTTTAAAATGAAAACAAAAATAAAAGGCATTGTTATTTGCAATTGTAATAGCTCCAACTTTCCTACTGCGAGACCTATTGGCAACACCAGTGCTTGTTTTTCAAGGGAAGACTAGGAAATAAATAGACTCAAGCACTAACTTTTTTGTTCAGTTGGTGACCAGGTTAAGATACATGCATGGCATGCCAGTTCGACTGAGACCGATTGCATGACAAGCAGGCAGGTCTCGGCCAAAGTCAGTCAGAAGCCGAATAAGGGGGGCCAAGCTAAGTCTGTTTGCAGGGCAGACAAGTAGGTCTGAGTTACAGCCAGGCACAAAGCAAGTTCATGTGGCAAGCCTGTCACATGGCAAGTCTGCTGGACAGTGTGGGAGAATGTCACTTTGCACACTGGGCAGTGCATCTCAACTGTTACTATGGTTACATCTTTTTACAAAAGCTACAGATGTGTTGAATATGTAGCTCCAGAAGATTCTGGAGTTATGTAAATGTACATATATTTAGTAACATTTTATAACTTGTTTCCGCACCAGCACACCTAATATTGCATACTAGGTCATAAAAGTGCTCCTCTATTTTTTTGTTTGTATAACTAAATCTAGTGTTTGGTTACATATAAAGAACAGATTTCAGGTTGGCAGTCGATGGGTACATTTTCTTTATTTGTATGGCTGAAGAACAATTATTTCAAGGCGGAGTCCTTCCTCTTGTTCTGCGGTTGTGACTGTTAGTGGCTTTGCTTTCAATTGTTGGGATTAAGCATATTGAACCACAAAGAGGAGAAAAGGGTTTTTCAGCCTTCCAACTCGAAGTAATTTTCTGTGGTGTATTTGAAATCTGATAGAGACTACTAGCCGCAGATTCCTTAATGTAGAATTATCCCCAGGCGTGAGACTGGATGCGGAAAACTTTTTTGCGACAGCATCCCTGCGCGCCGGGGGGACAGCGCCACGTGACTCCGCCCTGACGTCGTCCGCGTATGTGACGTCAGCGAGGATACAGAAGTCCCACCCTGGCACGCCTAAGTCAGTTTTTTCTCTTTTCCGCATGCAATGAGGACCCGGATTGTGTCCTGGCCTGTTTTCAGGCCTTCTTCCCTTTTTTATGATTTGGCATTAGTGGAACAGTGTGCGAATGCCTTCGGGCTTCAAGACGTGTACCTCCTGTGCACGTCCCATGTCGGCGACGGACCCTCACCCGATTTGCATGTGGTGCCTGGGCGAGCACCACAACTCAACAGATTGCGAAGCCTGTGAGCACCTTAAACCTAAGTCACAGCGGGAGAGCCGGATGAAATTGCTGTGTGCCCGCTTGTCCAGGTCTGTGTCGTCCCAGCGTCCGGCTCTTACCGCGGAAGCAAGGAGCCACCGGTTCCGTCTGCGGCATCGTCCCTCACCACGGCCCCAAGGGCGTTGTTCGCCGGCTGGTAGGTCTTTCAGCTTTTCTCTGGGGCCTTGTCCTCCTTCAGCGGTGGGCACCAGCTCCCCTAGGAACGTGCACCCCCGCCTGCAGTCTTCCTACCCGCCGTTAGGGCGACTAGGGCCCAAATGACAGCCTACGCGGTGGCTCTGCAGGCTTTCTTGGCCCCTCCTCCACCTCCTGAGACGGCAGTGGATCCCTTGCCTAGCACAGGGACTTCTGCGGAGTCGCCGGCGGCTCCGGCCCCGGTGCTAAAGGTTTCGGCTTCAGGTCGTAGGAGGGTTGTGTCGTCGAGGTGTAGTCCTTCGGGGCTCCCCTCTTCGGCACCTGGAGTCCCTGCCTCGCCGCAAATTCCGAATGGGCTCCCTGTGGTGTCGCAGGAGATCGCCAGTACTCCGGATTTGCCCCAGAGTCCCCCTCGATCCTCCAAGCAGGCGGCTGCCACACCAGAGGCCGAGCTTGTGCTGTTTCGGCACCGGGAGCCTTCCGGGTGGCGGCTGGGACCTGGGGTGCTTTTCCCCGAGTCCCTCTCGGTCTTCGACGCGGGCGGCTGCCCCGTCTGATGCCAAGCTGGCGGCTTTTTGGCCCGTACCGGCGTCTACCCCGCCCCATTTTCCTGGGGAGCACATGGTGGCGGAGGTCGACATGGTGCCGCAAATAACCACTCTGGCACCGATCAGGCGCCTGTGACGGACTCCACGGAGCCTACCGGCATCAGGTTCTTGATTAGTCTCCGGAGGTCCCTTCCTCTCCTGAGATTGGTCATCTGTTGGCGTCTTCCTCCCCGGAGACAGGGCGCTGCATTGTTACCTTTTCACTGGCATCTTAAAGGGAGGGCTCCTCGCCGCCCCCACAGCCTAAATCCTCTAATCCTTCTTTCTGTGGCTCGCGGCTGACTTTTCCATCGGCCTCTCCGACTTCCCCTCGAGCCCCTCAGGTTCCCCATTCATCTGTGGATCCCCCACTATTCCGGGGTTGGCCGCTCCCCCCCCGGGCGTGGGGACGGACGGCTCAGTCTGCAGCCGTTGCCCACGGAGGAATTACTTTCTCCTTGCGACGCCCTACTGAGGCCAGTGTTGCCTTTGTTCGCGCTATTTCCACAGCCGCTGGTATTCTGCAGATGGGTGGGAGCTGTTCCTTCCTTTTGAAGCATTGCTCCATAATTCTCTTCTGGGGGCTTGGGGGCTACTGCATCGCCACCGTTCGGCTCCGCACGACCCTTTCTGCCTTTCCTTCCACTCTTCTTCCCAAGGTTCTCTTCTATGGACGGCTTTTCCGTCCTTGCCTGTGGTGGTGTTTCCTCCGTCTCTGGAGGCCCGGTGGCTGGATTCATAGGGGCGTAACGTTTTCGCTTCTCCCAGTGCTGCCTTGCGGGCACTCAACACGCTGTGTGTATTGGCTAGGGCTACTTCCAGCCTGTGGGACTCTGTGGAGTCCCTTCTTTCTCATGTCTCCCATGAGGGTGCCAGTGCTGATCTGCGGGGCCATGTGTTGGATGGTAGGGAGTTGTCCGCGTTTATTCTTCGTGCGGCCTTGGATGTTGCCGATGCTCTGGTCACTTCTATGGCTCTCCGTCTCCATGCTTGGCTGCGGGATGCTGTCTTTCCTGAAAATATTATGGAGCGCCTGGTTGACCAGCCCTTTGACGGGGTCCTGTTTAACACTCATGCGGACTCCGCCATTCAACATCTCCTTGCGGGGCTCCGTCCTCCTCAGGCTGGCTTCTTGATCCTCCGGGACTTGACGGGAGGTGTTATCCCACCTGCTCCTGGAATCTGGTGTTTGGAGTGACCATTACACTTTCTGTGAGGTTTGCTGTGCCCTCGGGGTCCCTTGGTTGGCCCCTCTCTATGGTTGGCTGCTGGTTCAGCCTTTTTTTGGCAAGTGTGTACTTTTTGGCTGATTACTAAACCGTCTGTGGACTCTGCCGCAGGTCTTATGTTCTTGTTTTCTGATGCTGGATTTTCCCCTAAGTGTGGTTCTCATACTTCTTGGGGACGTGTCATACCCTAAGTGGGGTACTTGTAGCTATTGTATAGCTCTGTCTTCTGCTGGGAGGGTGTGGCCTCCCCCTTGCGGGTTCCTCGCCTTCCTGGTGTTGTTGTATTCCGCTGGTGCAGTTTCTTGGTCTTTACCTGGATGCTGCTTTCACTGCTCCAGTTCTGTCTTTCTCGGTATCTGAGGCATCAATAGACTGGCTTGGTATGCCATCTACGGCGTTGTGCTGCAGTGTTTTCACCCTTCTATCTGTCGCTTCGTCCTGGTCCTCTGTCAGGTGTGGCAGGGGGGATAATTTCCTATATTGGCGGCGTGGTCCGTCTTACTTGTTTCCCTTCTTATCTTCCGGCTGGTCCCACTTCTTTTGTGGGTTGGTTTCTGTCTGGAGCGGTCTCCTTCTGGAGTCGTTCGGGATTTCCCTGGCCTTGCCCTGGTTTTAAGCTCGACGCAGTATGAGTGTTTGGTTTCGTGGCGCTTGTCCTTCGCCAGCTGCGGCGGCCTGCTCTGCTGGGCTACGACTGGGGGCCTTGGCGTGGGCCCTCGTGCTCCTACCTTTTGTTTTGCTGGCACCTTTCGAAACTATGTTTTCTTCTCACGCCTGCCTTATTGACTGAGGCGTTGTTTCTGCCTAGTCTGTTGATTTCAGGTGGTGACAGGTTCAGCTGTCCCCTTCACTGTGGGTGTGTTCCAGTAGAGGGCCTTGCCTCCTTTTCTACCTCTTCTCCTTGGAGTCTTGGGGTACTTCTTCTTCGGTACTCCTCTGCCGTTGTCTGTTCCTCTGGGGCTTCCGGCAGGGGTTCCTGGTGCCTTGACTGAGCTTGGGGTGTACTGCCCTCGCTTCGTCTTGTCCTTCTGCTTGGTGGGGGCTGGGCCATCCATCTTGTCCCCATAACACATCCCCTGTGGGGCCCTGTGTTCTTCCAAGTTGGTGTGGGTCTCTTCTGCTTGGGTGGGGACTGGGTTATTATCCCTGGCCTTCTGACTCGTCCCCTGTTGGGGTCCGGTGTTTATCCAAGCGGAGGAGGTCCTCTCACAGGCCCTCCTCCACTTTGGGTATGGCTAGGGTATCTATTCTACGTTAAGGAATCTGCAGCTAGTAGTCTATCAGATGTACGAGTTACTTACCTTTGGTAACGATGTATCTGGTGGAGACAATTCTAGCCGCAGATTCCTTCACGACCCGCCCTTCCTCCCAGTTCTGGGAGGACCCTTAGTTTAGTCTTCTGCACTCGCCTGCCTCCGGGTGGTTGTCTTCTGCGAGTGCCTTTTCTTACTTCCTCCCTAGGGGGATGCTTGTCTTGTTTGATCCATTCCTTCCTTTCTGGTGATTGGTTGGTGATTTCATGGGTACTTCTGCGCCCCTGCACCCTGGTCTTCCAGTGTGGGGTCTGCTTATGCCCTTCTTCTATTCATTGCTGCCACTTTCTGACTTCTCTGCAGTCCTTGGGGTTGAGGTCTCTTGGCTGGTTCTCTACCCTTAGCTCTTTTCAGGAGATGTCTCTTCCTGCTGGTTTTGTCTGGGAGTGAATTGTCGCTACTCTTCTTTGCTGGCCTTGGTGCCCTTCTCTGATCTGGGCTATGGTTGCAGACCTCTTCGTCTGCTGTGCAATTTTTCACATGCTTTCTGCCACCAGGGAGGCTGTTGTATTTGTTTGCAGGATTGCTTCGCAGTAGCGGTGCTCTGCTCTTTCCTTCCATGACGTTTGGTTCCATAAGTGCCTGGCACTCTTCTGGATGGTGCTGTTCCTCACCATTCGTTTCTTCCCTTTCTGTTTAGCTGATTTTTTCGCACACTTCCTGTATTCTCATAGTTTTTGTTTGTGATGGCTCTGCATTGTGGCGCGGAAACGTTCCCTGAAGAAAACAGACGTAGGCGTGCCGGGGTGGGACTTATGTATCCTCGCTGGTGTCGCGTACGTGGACGTCAGGGTGGAATCACATGGTGCCGTCCCTCCGGCGTGCAGAGATGCTGCGGCAAAAAAGTTTTTCGGATCCGGTCTCACGCCTGGGGATAATTCTACATTAAGGAATCTGCGGCTAGAATCGTCTCTACCAGAAACATAGTTACCGAAGGTAAATAACTTGTACGTTAGTGCCATGAGTCCAGTAGTTTATTTTACTAATAGTGATCGGTGTGTTGGGTTAGAAAGTTCAGAGAAAAAGGTATGAGAGGGGCTTGGTCCTGGATACATAAATAATGACAAGATTGTGTAAAATCTACTTCTAGTAAAAAAACTGAGGTGGGGCAGAAGATCAGCATGGCATTAATAGTAGTATCACCAGCATTTAAAGTACACTAAATAGGTGGGCTCCACGGAGCTTGTTAAAGAAATCATAATTAAGGCGTTTGGTTTTAAGCCGGGGCTTCAACATTCTACTGCTCACCACACAGGAATCCCTCCCCATGCCAGTTCAACAAACCAACACTCCCAGCCCTAGTCTTACTTACCTATTTATAACTGCTGAAGAGGGTCCCACGAGGCACGGCAGAACACAGCGGGCAGCAATGACGCTCAACGCCACGGTCAGAACTGCGTAAGCCAGTAATGCGGAGGCTGCGTCTGTGAAAGCACGTACGTACGCACCTATGGCGGCAGTGCGCTCTTCGGCCAAACCCTGTTCTCGAATTATGCAGGTGGCATTTTTAACTCCTCCATATGTTGCGCTGCGGCTGGAATAAGCTTCAAGCTGCATTCAGGCCTGGCCGGGCGCTATCTTTCCCAAATCGTGCGTGGCACCCCTGGCTACTCATAACGGCGCACCGGGCGCACAGTTTGGGAACCACTGGACTAGACAGACAATGCTAGCAATCCTCGGGTGTGTCTGTGAGGGGTAGGGGATGGTGGAAAGGGCATTGGTGACACTAACAGCTGAAAAGAGGGAATTGTGTGTTCTTGTCCTGCTGGAAGTAGTAGGCAAAGAAGGAGCTTTGCCAAAATGTCTGCGGAGAATTAAATCTCAGTCACTCAACGCATTCTACATGTCCTAGCAGATCTTGGACTGCAAGTCTAAAGGTAGACAATATAAACATGCCAAGACTCCACACCACCGCAAGAAGTGCAGCCATGGAAACGAGTCTTCATGGTGTGAGGATGAGAAAATCCCTTGACAGAAAACAAATGAGAAAAAAAACACATAGCTTCAAGAAAAACAAGCATTTGCAATACAATAGGTCTCGCATTAGTTAAATGCAGAGCTATTGCTTTGCAAATGTAAACGAAATGAGATATCCACCTGCCTTTTTAATTTATTGCCTTTTGTAGCAATGGCGGCACGCCACGCTTTGACTTGAGATGTTTAAAGCTGTAGCGCAACATGTTGCTATTGGTACAAAAGTCAATAAATAGAAGGTATGGAAAAAAAATGACGTACATTATATTATCTAGCGCGTTTTTGCTAGGGACTTGGGTATGAGTTTTAAAGAAAATTGCAGGCCTCCACGTATTTTAATGATCTCCGCTTCTTTAAATGTTATTAGTCTGTGTATATGTGTTTGAGATTTACACACCTGACAGAGCAATGCAGGGCGAGCCCTCAATGCTTCTCCTTCGTGTTAATGGAGCGACCAAGCTTGTGTTTACTGAGCGTGAACCTTCACACAAAGAAGGCAGTAACACAAATGAACTCCACACTTTTACAACAGCGGCAGCTGCTGACACACAAACGCTCCTCAACCAGGCGTTGAGGTGCCTGAAAATGCTTACATCCCGTGTCCGGATGGACGTATCACCTACAGGTGACTGCCTTCACTCCGCTTCCGACTCTCCCATATGTGAAAAAGAGGAAAAAATTGGATTCAAAGTGATAGGCAGGCTGTGGGGCTGTACTAGAACAGTCTGTATCAAATTACTTCCTAATAATTGCATGCGATTTGTTAGAAAAGGAACTGCGCCGATAAAGGCAGCCCACCCATTCCTAAAGCCTCTGTTGCTGCTCAAAGGCACCGGATAAAGCCCTCCGCGCGCTACAATAGATATGGCGCAGCCGTACGTATGCCGGTCCGGCAGGACAGCCGCGCAGTCCTGTCTATTTTTCAGTATTTAAAACCTACCTCTGTGTGTCGTTAGCAACAGCGCATTACAGTTAGTGACCGCAGCGCCACCAGGTGTGAAGAGTGTGTTACAGTCACGTCGTCTCATGACACAGAAATGACCAGAAGCCCAGTCTGTGGGTGCGATTAAGCAGAGCGAGCGCTGGAAGCCATTGATGTGAGAGGGAGGGGGAACAAAGGCACATGGAGGAAGCGATTGCATCACGAACCATGGAGTGCGACATTCGTGTAGCTGTTGAGTCTAGGGGAGAGTGAACATATTTAAGTTATAGCACGACGTCCATAAAGCGGGCTCTGTGCTGAGTTAGTAATAAGCGTTGCGGGAGAGTGTGTCCTGCTTGCAACAGCAGGCATGACAAAGCAGTTTATGAACATTGTGCATGGAGGCTGTAATTAAAGCCTACCGAGTAACAAAATGTAACAGGGGCAGTCCTCCAGGGAGGTTACCAGAAGAGAATAGGCATTATAAAGAGGGACTACTAAGCCTATTGACCAATAAAAAGCCACAATTTACAAAGGACAGTGATAGGAGCCAGTTAAAAAGATGGATGTAAAGTAGGCGGAGCTTTATGCCAATTTCCTGAATACAGCATGTCTCAAAGAGACAGCACAAGCGCTGCCTAGGCAAAACCTAAAAAGGGAACACAAAATTCGTATTAAACAGTGCTTTAAAATAGCAGTTCGAGATGTTGATTTGTTTGCGGATCCAAGCTTAGTAAACAGAAAAATAATGACCTGAATGGCCCACAAAGCATGATGGGATGATGATGAAGAATCTGAGAGTGAATCTTTGCAACCCCCAACCCCCTGCATTTTTCTAGTTACAAATGTGTTTCTAGAGTTGCACGTTCAGGAAATGCACTAGATTTTCACTGTTAAAGTAAAATGGGCTTAACTACAAAAGGCTGCTTTCTTAATTTATAAGATTTTCGAAATTAAAAACGGATATTTAAAATGTATCTCGATTTGTAGAAATATTGTTTATAAGGATGGATAGAGCTAACTCACTCTAAACTTTCAATTCGGTTGAACATAAGCAGACTACTAAGCATTATTAAAAGAATGTTTTGGAGGATCCAGTCCATGAGCAGAGGCAAGGAAATAATACCTGGGTGTAGTCCAAGAAGTTTAAAAGTGACAATTCTAGCCCTTTACACTAGATTATAGAGGTGAACACAACATCATAATCTACAAAACACATTCTACAAACTCTGTTTAGGAATTCAGAGCTATACTATTTCTGAGATGTACTCCCAGAAGCACTCACTGACATCCACTCTTTTTGCTGCCACGTGCTCCTCGGTTTGTGACATGCTGGTGAGCCTGAAGTACCAATTTTATTCCCTAAATCTACTTCTCCAGTTTGGTCAGCATACTGAACACCCGGTCTAGTGGCTCTACTGTTAGAAGGCAAATGTGCTTTAATGAGACCAAGAGCAGGTGGAGCTTATCTCAGGAAGAAAAAAAACTTTATTGGAATCAAGATTCACAAGCAGAAGGTAACAAGTTAAATACGTGATAAAAGAGAAGGAATAAACGGGGGGAAGAAGGCCTCAGTCTAAACTCATATCTTCCTCTTCATCCTTCTTCTCTTTGACATCGCCCTCCTTTGGGTCACATTTGGAAGTGCCCTGCATTGCTTTGGCAAATGCTTCAACGTCTAGGAAGAAAATACACAACATTATTCACAAATTCATTTATGTAATTTATTGGACATGGGCATCAAAACCTTAATTTAAAAAGTCTTTCTTGTCACAAGCTCCAGCAAAAACAGAAAGTCTTTACTCCTCATGCTACATCAAACAATGGACTGATCTAAGCTGGAATCAATGTTTCTTGTGAAGTCAATGATGGGGTGCAAAATGTTTACAATATACTGTTATGTTACATAATCTAATCATATTCAGTAATTACATACAGAAGCAGTAAAGGAATGATCTGACATACTGTCTCTATATGGCATCATCTATTTAATGAGTGACGCGTAGGCCCTAGAATCCCTGTGTGCCACGAAGAAACAGCATTACAATGCTGGACATCCTTCCTTATAAGCTGCATGCATTGAGACGCTTTCTCCAGGTGGACCTTTGTCCCCTACAGAAAGCTGCACACATCTGGAGTAACTATATGAAAAGTGGGCTGTATATTCTGAGGCGCTTTATCTCAATAAAAAGCATGTAAAGGTGCTGTCAGTGGGACCCAATGCCCATATGGCCCAGTCTTCCATGCAGTAAGTTGGTGTTTGACTGCAAGTCTCAGGAGAACATTGTACCCTAGAGTAGATCCATGCATGTAGCTGCTTTCTCACGAGTATCCTGCACTCTAGATTCAGATGTGTGCATCTGGCAGCTTTGTCGAGGGACCATCATATTCACACAGTTGGCTATCTACCAAGCCAACTCTAAAGCACTCCCAACCGCAGAGATGGACGCGGAAGCCGCCACTCCCTTACAGAAGGTGGCGTGCATGGAACAACTCTCTCTGGAGGTTCAGCATCAGGCCCCAGTATTATCACAATCACAGCCTATCTAGAAGCTTACTCCCTTACCCAAGGAGGCATAACAAAGCTGAAAATACAGCTGCCACGCCTGCTGTGCCTACGTTCATAGAGCTAGATAGTCTTTACGCAACAACAGTACTTTGGGAGTTTTAACATAGGTGTGAACTATTATTACGGGAGCAATCTCAATCCAAAATGGAAAGGAAAGACAAAAGTAGCATTAGGTAACTGCTGCAGCACTTGTTTAACTCGTCTGTCCCACCAAGTCCCCTCTAAACACATCAAAAAATTTGATTAAAGGCCATCACAACCTACGCCCTATCGTTCAAAGGTTCTGGTCAGCAGTGGATGATGAACTGACTGGGGTGTTTGGATGGGAGGTACCCCTCTCCCCCCCAATACACTTTTGCTAGGTGTCCTCAAGGGCTGACCAAACATTTCTGGGGACAGCCCCTACAGTCGCCAAGAGGGATATTGCTGCCCGTTGGATGTCTTCTTCACCTCCAACTCTCACACATTGGCGCTGGGGGTAGATTGGGGAGTGCTGCAGAAGTGGACACTCTGAGTCTAGGGGTTGCCCCCATAAACACAGACGAGTATAGGGGGACAAGTATACTACAAATGGCTGGTTCTATAAATTCAAGGTATGGTTCTGGGACGGGGGTGTTAAGGTCGCTGTTGCACTGTAATGATGTGTTGTACCTATTGTATGCCAATACTCTGCACTCGCAAAATGTAACCTTATTCGATGAGCCAACTGTGTGTCACACTGGAATTTATACTCCTGCTGTTAAAACCCAAAAAATATGTTGATACAAAAAAAAAAAAACATCACAACCAAATGGACACACTTTTAGAGAGCTGCTCACCTCCTTTGTTTGCGGCTTCGACGGCCTCTGCTGGGAGGCCGAACTGGCTCATCAAGGGACCCAGCTGTCCAGAGGCCAGAGCTGCGCTGAACATGCTCAGAGCCTGTCAACAGAACACATGGATATCAGCAGGTTACACTTGGTGGTAAGGAGGGCGTGCAAAAAGACATGACAAAGCAGAGGCGAAATCAATAAGTGTGTTTAAATCTTCAGGTAGAATAGACTGGAGTGGGAGAGCATGTGGTACAATCCTGAAGCGCAACAGTACAAGGGGTAAGAAGATGCAATGGAAAGCTCAAGCTCTCCTGGCCAAATTGGTAGCGTAAGAAGATAGAATTAACTGCTGATAATGGTTGTGCAGGGAGTGTTATGTACAAAACCCGTCTTGTGTTTATTTTAATATCTTTTGTTTATTATTAAGAGAGAATGCATTTCCTCCATGCATAATAAGCATCTAGTTCACATGTAGGGTACACATGGCCCCAGGCTGGTCTCTTACTTCACAAACAGCATTTCCATTAAAGTGGAGCAGGAATATTTCTCAGTTCATGTTTAAAAAAAACTCACTTTTAATAAATGCTTTTCAGTACTATTGTATAATATATGTGCAGAGCATCTAATAATGCGATCGCCCATTTTTGGTGTACACATCAGCTTTATCTGTGATCCATAGTGTGCTACCACACAAAAAAAAAATCTACAGATGGCACTGGAGAGCGGACTACAATGCCTTAAGCAGTAGTAGCTGCCACCGAGAAGCACGGGTCAAGTAAGGAATAGAAAAATAAATTATGAAAATTACTTACCTTGCTGCCGGACCCCAACCACTCCTGTTCCTGCTTGAAGCAGGAAGCACACAGGCTCCTTTAAGCCAATCACAACACTGCAATGCAGCGTTGTGATTTGTCTGAGAGCCAAGGTTCGGCGCTCAGACAGGCAGTGGGAGCCTTTGCATGTTCTTTACCAGGCTGTGTATTACAGCCTTTTGAGGAACATGCAAAGCCTGCATGACTGTTTGGCCGGGCCAAGACGGCCGGCCAGTCATGCGCACATACGTGCCCACCACTCCTTCCCTTGCTGGCTGTGATGATAGCCAAGCCCCACCCCGTAAACCTGCCTGACAATGGAAAAGTAAAATGGTTATAACGTAGTGTTATTTTATTTTTCCTTTTTTCACTGCTCAAAATGCAGTGAGCGGCGCTTCTCCGCCTTAGTGGAGGAGCCGCAGGTGGCCTCAAGTTTGTCTCAGAATGCTCTTTCGTACCGGGAAGTGAACGTAACAAATGTGAATGCTGGCCATTCTTGGATGTCACCAAATATCCTGGTTCAGCTACTCTCCTTGAGTGAGATAGTTCACATTAGAAACCGTCTGCCTGATGAGTTTGGTCTGCACCATCACGATTTCATCTCCAGCCTAAACACAAGCTATTTTAGTTGGGTCTTCATTTACATGGCACAGACCAAGCCCCAGGGGTGAAGCGCCGCTTTACACAGAATATGGCAGGCATAGGGTTGGCACAAATCACTTCTGTTGTAGTTGGGTCACAATAAACCCGTGGGTTGGCATTAGGATAGGATGAGGCAGCCTCAAAGAGGAAAGGCAGGTGTTTGAAAATAAGAAGTGCTAGCCTTTCTCTCAATTGGTAGTGGGGGCTAGTTGTGTCTGAGTCAGGAAAAGCTTTTCCCAGATTGTTTGCTATTCTGCAGATACAATTCCATACAATCTTGCACATATAAACACACAGAAACAAAAACATCATAAAAATGCTCTCTCACACACACACACACACACACACATGAGGTGGAAACTAACCTGGGGTAGTCATCAATAAGCACTTCGCTCTGCACTTCAAATGGCTACCGTGATTCCAAAGCTTTGAGATCCATCAAATGGCACCAGAGCAAGCAGAACAACTGTGTGCCCAATAAGAAACTCAGCTAGGACGGGGGGATATCCTTCCTTTATCGTGGCCTCTGAGAGGGGCCATAAGTGTGCATGACTGAGCGGCCACAAATCACCTTTATTTGACATGCTGCATTGCAGCTAGTCAGATATGTATTGTGTCTGTGTGAGTACTGTTTGGGCAGCCCCACACGACGTATGCGCAATACAGCAAGCGGTGCACTCTTCAGCTGCCAGGTGATACTACCGTTTTTACATGTAACCAAATAAATCGGTGAAAAGTAGATCATGTGTTTTCATTAAAATAGCTGTAATACGCAAGCAATCCAATGCAGGATGAGGCGGGATGGTCTGATGGGTAGCTCCTATGGAGGAGTTGCCACTGTCTCCAACGAACCCACACACATTTGCAAGATGAATGAATGAAGATGGTTTGCAAGCGTGACCATGTCTGAATCCTTGCCTTGTTCCCAGGCTTCAACCTTCATTCACATGCAGCAATTGAAATGCATTACAAAGTGTTGAAACAAATCCAGAGTGAATAAAGACCTTGTTGGATGAAAAGGTGATCATTACATGGAATGCTGATATGGATCGTAGTAGTCGCTTGGCGGTGTAGCTAGCAGTCTGGCTCTCCTAGAAAAAGCCTTGACTGTTCGCTAGCTTGGCAGAGTTGTGCCCAAAAAGACTGATGTGTTTATCCTGCTGGAGTACATTAGTAAATAGTCCTCGAACCCCAGTGATAAAACGCCAGTACCCACTAAATGTGGGTATTGCTTAGAAACCACTTACAGCCAGAGAGCCGACAGAAAGGGTCACACAGACACAGCGTACCCTGATCTCACCCTCACTGAAAACAGGGATACACTTGCGTGTTCCCAATACATCAGAGCACAACGCTGATGACTAAAAGAGACAGCTCTCAGCAAACTAAGAAGTAAAGAGCAGCTCTAGATTTTGTTGCAAGATACTGATGTAACACAAATACATTGTGATACTGTAGCGTTAATACTCTGTCTGACTCCAGTACGACAACCACCATCCTAAGGGAAGCACAAGGCAATCCTTGGCCCGTCACTACGGGACATGGCTTTGCAGGCAGTGTTGTGCTTAGGCAGCATGATCTGCAACTGGAATACGCTGGGGAGGATGCATAACCTGGCAGTTCTGCCTCTACTGAGTGTGAGGGGACAAGACTTTCACTCTTCGAGCAGCGATTACTCTGCACACAGCAACTGGTGCACTCCCATTTAGGCTCTATGAGAAGATGTACATTCATATGTTCACGCATGTTTACATATGTAGTGCTGAGAAAATACCAATCTAGCTCAACAGTCCGTGAGAGAAGCATCCAATCAGACATTGAAGGTTTGAGTCTTTCACAGTAGACTCAGCACTGATGTATTCAGACTTGACATCATAAAATTAACATCAATGACTCCAGTTATGACGAAATCGAATTCAATGGTGCCTAGGGACAATCCAGTTTTTGGACTACACATATTAAATAACTATTTTAAGCCGTACAAAAGCTCAGAGGACGCACTGCCGTATCCTGCACATGCGCTTTGTATTCAAAGTCAGTAGTGCAATTTCTGTCTGGATTCCTTGATACTGCAATTGTCTGATAAACTTATGGCTCTAAGATGGACCACAAAGAGGTACATACCTGCTGAAACTGAGGCGAGGTCAGCGTAGTCTGAATTTCTTCTGCAGTCTGTGGCAGCGATTCTCCTGATGGCAGATAGGGCATTAGCCGTTCCTGAACATCTGCACTTGCCAGAATAGGAGCCATGATCTCAGGAGTTAACACACTGGCCAAATCAACTGGGGAAAAGAACACAGACAAGGATTACAACAGAGCAGCAGAACACTGGCCAAGGTGCAGTACTAACAAAACATCAATCCCAGCCCCTAGTGCATTTCTGACAGGCATAGTTGTGCACCAAAGAAACTACCTACTTTCTTACCATTCTAGTAGTGTCCACGTTGATTCTAGTACCATTTCTTACTGCTTAACGAGTTAGCCACCTAGAAACAACATTTACTTGGCTACTAACGTGTACAATCCTGCTTACAAATGCTGTTAGTGCCGATCAACTGTTGGTTTGTTTAAATGTTTATATCCCGCCTAACGGCAGTGCGTTTAAGATTGAATTACCTATGTTGAAACATGATTGATCTTCGATTTACTGTCGTTTTGTATCTGCACATATTATTGTAGCCGGAGACTTTAACTCAACAATCCCTCTTAGTGCCTTTGATGAGTGCTTACATGATGTACTATGTTAAGGTATTCCGTCTGTCTCTGGCCATGTAAGGACCCTTCTTCAAAAGCAACGTTACTTGCTTTAGCCCTTGCTCAATATAACCTAGTTAATCTTAATGGGCGCTTGCCAAATGAGTGTCCTGCAGGACCAACCTATAGTTACAGTCAGTACCGAGGTCCCATTGACTATATGCTTTCATCTGTAGAGCACTTTAGCGATATGCACACTTTTGAGGTTAGGGATCTGGGAATGATTGGCCATTTTGCAAATGAACTGAGTATCAAGCAGGACCCCTTTACTTGGAGGAAGGTAGTGCAATACTCTAGTTGGCAGCAGGGCAGGGGGGTGCGGGTAGTTGGGAAAAGTTAGGGGCGGGGAGTATGCCGACACACATATAGATTGGGGAATGCTCGTAGCATAGTGCGTTTAATGATACTGAATCAATGGTACTGTCTTGCAGACACAAGGGATGTAACTATGGTAAAGGCACATGTATTAAGTAACTTGTTGGTATGTTGGACATATGCACATAAAGCTGTATACAAAGGACAATAAAATACGTTTAAATGAAATAATTTTTTTTAAAAATCAAGCACGACCCCTTTCCTAGTGGAGAGCAGGTGGAGGATTTTATCCTGGCTTATAACAAGAGAATAAGGGTATCTATCGCTGAACGCAATGTGAGTGAATTAGCAACCATTTAAATAGAGGCCCATCCGGCAGCGGTAGATGGAAAGGGAATCGAAGGGTAGGAGCATATGATAAAAGAAGTCCAGACTCTACTTGAAGACCACTCACTAAAAACAGCTGTAGTAAAAGTGCAAACAGGGTGGTTTGATAAAGAATGCCGCTCCCTTCGAAGAGCAGTCAAAACAAAAGATGGCAAGTTCCCGCAGGATTGGAGAACCCTAAAAAGGAACTACAGTGTAGTTGGTTTCCAAGAAAGGAGGCATTTAATGAGAACAATTGGAGCTAAATGCAGGATGTGATTGCAAAGGGCAATTCTCGTTTATTTTGTTGCTTGGTAAATAGTGTCCATCAAAATTCCCGGTGGAAATTGGAAGCTCAGGTTTGTGAATCACAGTGGACAACGTTTCTTATGTAGTTGCAAAAGAACCTGATAATAACGTGAGAAGTGACCATGTTGTTGATCAGTTGGAATGTTCAAACCTTCTCAGTTTCAGGAGATGGTCATCTTAGCAGAAATAATTGAAAATATGAAGTCATCATGGGCAGGTGTTACCAGCAATTCTCTATGATTGAAACTCATCATGGTGGGCCAATGCCCTAAGCCCCTTTTGAAATGGGTGACAAGAAATGGTGTAATACCAGATTCCTGGCGAGGGGCTATAAATAAACCTATCTATAAGAACGGAGCCTATGATGACCTTGAAAATTATCGGCTAAATTCCCTGCTTGATGTGACGTCTTAAGATTTATCCCGAAACACTACCCATTGCTAATAAGTCCTGGGCCTTTGGCAGTGGATGCATCCAAAAAGAGCAAAGGTGATTCAGGGCAGGTTATTCTACAGTCTGTCACTATTTTGCTCTCTGGGGTGAAGCGTGAAGGACAATTGGTTCAAGAGGGAAACTAGGTTTCCGTTTTGTGGATTTCAGGACAGATTTTGATAGTTAATTGTGGGCTCTTGTGGGAAAAGTTGGTAGGTTGGGGCACTGCCAGAGATCTCTTGACAATGATACAGAGACTGCATGAGAATAACTGGGTACAGGTTGACTTGAATGGTCTAGGCTCTCGAGCAGATGAAATCCCAGTGAGCAACGGGGCTAAGCAAGGTTGCCTGTTGTCCCCCTTGCTCTTTAGTCTCTTCATCTTGGATCTTCCTGAGATGCTAGATGTAGGAAGCTGGCTCTTTATTAGTATACCCAAAAGAGGTATATTGTGCAAAGAGTCATGTGTCCCTTATAAGTGGACAGGGGCTTCCTTTAGCAATCCGAAGGTGTTCTCTTAGGGCGTCGTATGGTCGAGCAGCCTTAGGCTCATCAGAGAGGAGTGTTAGACATTTGATGCAAACACACAGTCAATAAATGATAC
This sequence comes from Lissotriton vulgaris, assembly GCF_964263255.1. Classification (NCBI taxonomy): domain Eukaryota; kingdom Metazoa; phylum Chordata; class Amphibia; order Caudata; family Salamandridae; genus Lissotriton; species Lissotriton vulgaris. Next base: position 1,704,775,764 of record NC_141695.1, read on the forward strand.
ACATGACTCAATAAGGAGATCCACACCAAGCTTCAGTAACAGCAGATAGACACTACTTAGCCTCGAAAAGCTTAGGGGCCCATTCCCTAGAGTTCCTAGGAGCAGATGCCTTGTTCCCTTATTAGACCAAGGTTCAGAAAAAGCAGTTGTGGTGTACAATCCTTCAGCTGCGAGTGATGTGAAGAAATGTTCCTGTGGTAGTGGAGTATAAAGTATGATATGTAGGGGGTTTCTCCTTCTTTCTTGTTGAAGAATTATTAGTATGCTGAAACTTGGGTTTATCCTTTTCTTTTAAAATAATGTCAAGTGTAAATGGGGCTCTTATTTTGTTGGGATGTTTCAACTTGTATATATTTATCTTTTTTAAAGTAATTAATTTTTTATGTTTTTTTAATCTATTGGAGGGGTTACTGTTATGTGTATATATCAATAAGACGAATGAATTTTTTTGTGTATTTATCACCTTTTGAAGTTACTGTAATGAGTATATTTATATATGATATAGGTCTTGGAAATAAATGTTATTTACAACTACTTTTATACCACACCTTTCCAAAAACATTGAGGTAACTTTCTCCACATTTCATGCTAAGGCCCTCTGATGATCCAGTGGGTACTTCATATTAACTCAATAGCTGTAAGGATTTTCATACGGTTACTACTCTCAGCTACCCATTCCAGGTCTCTTCACTCCACACAACCGTTCAATGCGTTCCTACACCTCGTGGGTGCTTTGGATTCATCCACAGGAACAAACTTTAGATGACTCACTTTCTGCTGGAAGAACCAGGAAGCCTTTAATGCTTTTCAAAAAGACGTCATCATTGCTGCGGCTTCTCAGTGAAGACTCTTGGTGAGCCCTATATGTGTCCATTAAGTTGAGCAATCCTTTCAGTACTTTCCTGTACCAATGTGTACAGCACTCATTATTACAGAATGGTGTACCTAGTTTACCTGCATACTCCACACAACTACTTCCAAACCCCTTTCCCAGCATTCTTTCTGTGTACCTCCTGCCACCACTAATGCATCATCATCCAGCATGCTTGTATTCCATTCCAGCACTTGGCCGGACACCTCAGAGAAGCACAGTCCTGTGCGCGCATCCTTCAGAAGCTGCAAAGTCATTCACTCACAAACGGACTAGAAAAGATGGAAACTGCTGTGGCTTTTTTAAACTGAGTAAAAGATTAGACCCTCAAAAAATTCAAGACAGTGAGAAACCCAACAGCACCTTTGACATACGCCAAATCACTCACCTTGCTGCCCACCTTCTCCTGTTGCTGGAACATTCATAGTAGCCAAAATATTCTGCAGGTCGCTTAACTGGATGGGCTGGGTAGGGCTCAACTGGATTGGCCCAGTAGGACTTGTTACTGTGCTTGCTCCATTCCCAGAACTACTCACAGCTGGACTTGGGGTGACTGCTGTCACAGCTGCTGGAACAGGAGTCGGAGCCGATGGGGTTGAGGTCACACGCGTGGAAGACGTAGTGGAAGATGGTGTGACTGCAGCTGACTGGCTTCGAGAGCTGCAAGAATGGCACATGAAATGTAAGATAATATGCTTACATATGTACCACTTTTTTCTCACATTCAATAACTAAATCTAGTCTGGCCTTTCATTTTAGGATCACAAGTTGCATTTCTTTTAAAAACAAAGCATCACTAAGTAACCTCTGATACATAAAGAACCCAGTCCTTCATGTATCCATGTGCCAACTAGTAGTTTTCAAGTCAACCAAATATAGCTTAAAAGTCTGAGAGGTTGTTTTATTTTCCTTCACATCTTCAGAGATAGTTATCAAAATATGTGAAGTAACAGCATTAACTTAATTAGACAAACAATTCATGGAAAAATAATGCAAATCTACGACATGGAATTTCTAAAAATGTGTACAAGGAGAGCAAGTGAGATTCCAAAAGGGAATGTAATCCGAAGGAAGGCACACACGAGTGATACTATGTATATGTGAAATTCAAATGTACTCCGACATACAGAGCCACAGATATTCTTAACGGAAAGCAACTTCATGATTATGTCACCAACTGGGCACTAGCTAAGATGCAAGACACAAAGTGAAGATGCCAACACACACATCATGCGCCAGTGGGTGAGGAGTCCATCTCGTGGTTAAAAGTCATGCATAAACATTAAGTTAATTCTAAAAATCAAACTGGTTCCATCAAATAAAAAGATTTCTGAGCAGGACTTCTCAAGCAAGGACACTTGAAAGCAATGGGAATAGTTTGGTGCATGAGTGGTTGGGGAGCATCATGACACAAGTGGGGAAGGAGACCACCATGAGGTCCTACCGGGGTCTAGCTGAACCAACAAAAATGCATTACTTTCTGAGAAGGAACCGAATGGGTTTGCAGCTTTTGGTTGTTTAAAGCAAATCTGTGTGTTTAGCCTGCACAGTTGGCACTGCAATATAATACAACAACCTGAAATACTAATATTTGGACTCATGAAATAAACTGATGTACTTGGAGAATTTAAATTAATCAAAAATTCAATCCATTCCAAATTTTAAAAGCGATATCCCCTGACCCATATATATATATACTATGATATGGTTTCCTGCTGCTTCCTCGTATTATGTGAGGAATATATTCACGGGAAATGCAGGATAGAAAAAACTTTGCATTTTATTTAGAGAATTAAATACTAAATCAGTTCATGAAGATAATTCAATCAAACTAGGAAATGTATCGCTTCTATAGGTTTTCAAAACATTTCCATTGCATTTATACAGTGTACAGACATCACCCTAAAGTACATTTGGATTTTCGAAATCTTTTCAAATGTTAAATGAATATATACATAGAGAATGGTAACTAGATTAATCTGGAAAAATAAACGAAGAAATAAATTGTTAACTATTAAAGACAATTATGTATTTGCACATCCCATGACAAAATACATCAACGGTTAATCAGGGAGGCAAGGGATCATAAAATAAACTATTGATCCCTTTAGCAATTTGAATAAATATAAGTATTTAAACAGGCTGGGTTACATATAGCAACAGCAGGCCCCGAAACTGGAAATATATGGGCCACTTCGAAAGTGCAATGCACCTCAGCGAGAACAGTTGTTTGGTACATCGAGAAAAATGCGTCCTGTACAAACAGCTAACAATTATTGGCATTCAAAGAGGAAGGATATGCGAAGCCTATATCTGAATCCTTCACATTAAACCAATTCTCGGCATCCCGTAGCTTGGTTTAACAGAAGAGCGAAGAAGAAACCGAGCATCCTGTGCAACAAAAACTCTTTACAAATAGAGTAGCTTCTTTCCAACAATCAGTTAGTTACAGGTGAGATTTGCAGAATACTATCATCTGACAATGGGACAAACTGAGATTTCATGGCTCTGCTACTAAGTTGCTAGGGCACAAACTCCGATGCCTTGAATGGACATTCCGGCATGTGGCATGCCATCAGATTACTTTCTACACAAATGAGGCCTTGAGTAACTCAGGTTCTTACCTTGACGAAGAACTGCTTGCAGGTGGACCCCCGCTTCCAAGTAAGCTAGCCAGGCCAGGGCCTGTCAGAGCACCGAGACCACCTTTAATGAAAACAAAAACACCAAACATTCAATCTAGTCAATGGGTCTACACCGCCACTTTAACTCAATAGCAAATTCTTCTCAGAGAAGTAAGGGATAATTTGTAAAGACTTCTTTGAGTACATCATATTGCTGTAGTCCTTCCTTTTTCCCCAAATTCACACGTACTGGTCTTTACTGCTCCGGAAGCAATTGCATATTCGTATCATTCATACTGTCATTGCCTTCTCACGTGTTATTATATTTTATTTTCCTCCACAAAGTTTTCAGAGATATCGACAGCCTCAGATTTTGATTGTATTCTATAGTCACTGTCTACGTAAAAGTTTAGAAATCAAGACATCAAAGGCACTGGTTTCTAGATATTCACACAAGAAGTTAGATCACAAATAATTTAAATGGTGATCATTTAACTTCAAGTCTCCAGGACGAATTTCAAGGTACCTCTCCTTCACTGGATATGCAAGCCTAGGATGTTCAGCCAACTACAATGTCACTAAACTCTGACATTCGACCTATCCGAAGCAATTCCAACTCCCCTTTTGGCATGGTTGCGGTTTCAGGAGAAGTTGTAGGTGTATGTTCTGCTTTTATTTAACCACACTTTCAGAATAAAATAGTCTCAAGATTGGTTTTCTTTTGTGCTGCACTTGAGACCTACAGAATTGTCCTATATAAAGGCTGGCAGATAACACAGAAAAGAGCTACAGAAACAATGCTTGGTACCCACAAACATCAGCGCATAAAGCCCTCGAATCTTATCCAACAGCTGTTATGACAGTCATATTTAAGACAATGTTATGATGGATGCTGGTGGAAGAAGTGATACTCCACTAATGGGATTAGAAAGGGATAGCACCAACTAGTCATAAATACCTTCATGAAAACTGCATGGAGATAAATTACCTTAATTGATTGCATATTTATAGCTGTGATGGATGACCTGTACACTACTTTTGCAGCATAAATAGAATGTTCATCTTTCAAGGATGCCAACTAGTTTACAAGTCCTAAAAGGAAACAATTCTGATTGTCAAATTAAAGAAGCACAATTACCCAATCCTCCCAGGCCTGTTGGTCCAATGAGCTGCATCAGCTGGTTATGGCTCATATTTCCGAGTAGGCTTTGTAAACCACCTTCACCTGGAAGGATAAAAAAAGACAATGTGCATCTTATACCAGAAAAATCACAAAATGCAAAACACCGCATGGACTCTGTGATAGCTATATACACAGCAGACAGATTCATCACAAAATCCGACAAAAGGATGGCAACAACTCACCTACCATATGTGCAAGACAATAACATTATGGCAGAATGCAGATATATAGCATAGCTGATCTTGCTTTACACACCACACAGAGCCTTGGGAATCAAAGGATATCACGCCTTATAGCAATCCTAGCATGCCGACTTAAGAGGGATGAAGGAATAAACTGACAGGTGAACTGTCTCAGTCTGCTTGATGGAATAGGGCAACTGCAAGGTGCAACAGGTTGGCTGATTGATTAGGAGGATATCTCATTGCTTAGGCACACATCTCTGCAGTATACCTCAATGACTCGAGGGGTAGCACAGTTAGATTTATCATTGGTCACTGGCTTAGCTCAATGGGAGAGCTCATAGGTCAGTGAAGTACCTCACATGTAAGGCGGTCTCTATAAAAACACATTCTAACCTCTTGGATGCTTGAAATATTCTTCCCCTGTGCTGGACCACAATAGAAACGGGTGTGGTCATGACAAGCTCAGCTCGTCATGAGCACACGAGCACCGTGCCTCATGACGAGCTGACCTCGTCATGAGCATGGAAGGGGCTAAGGGCTGAACTTACACTTATAGAAGAATTTCCTTTTTTCAACAACTACTCATGGATTAAAGTGAGTAAATTCTGTGTTGCATAATCAATCAAGATCATGGATACAAAATGTCTGTACAGGCACCATTCTTCTAGATCATCGTCGCCATGAAACAGACTTTAAACTGTTTCAGAAAAATCTGAAAACATTGCTGTTTACACAGGCTTCCTAAACTCTGCTGGCTAAATTCACTCTTCTAATCTCCAAGCAGTGCCTTTCAGATATCTATTAAATTGCCAAGAGAAACTAATGAACAAGCACTCTACAAGGTTGTATTATTATAACATAACATGAACCCTTTATAATGGGAGGAAGAGCTGTAAGGGCAGATTTTTCAGTTCCTTCCTGAAGGTATCATAGGAAAATGATGTCCTGATGTGTGGTGGGACAGTCATTCACACCCATAGCACACTCCCTGAGGAAGACTGTTTTAGTGACATTATCTTAATTAAAGAACGGATTTTGAGATACAGGTTATCTGTGCTCCAAGGGTGATGCCTGCACCCAGAGATGGCCAGTTACTGGGTCAGATATTTTGGGGTACTCAAGTGGAGTGCCTTATAAAAGCTAGTTTGGAGACCATTATGTCTCAAGGAGAAGCCATTTCAAAGTGAATAGGAGTGGAGAGATAGGATTACATTTTCTGGAGTCCCTGGTCAGTCTAGTCATTACAAGTAGGGTCACCATAGAGGGGTGAAGTGTAGTTTGGGACGAGTAGTCCTGCTTCCTGGACAATTACTTGTTTCACCAATGGTCTAGGATATTTAAGCCCATCAATTCTCTTAGCAACAGATCATTTTGTTCGAGAAAAACTTGGAGCTCTAGAAATACGGAAACACTACCTATTTTATGACGACCAAAAGAACCAAGCTTAGGTGACCTTACTTTGTTTTAAGGTGACTGAGTGGATTTAGAGATTCAAGTTGTGTTCTCTACACAGATATTGGGTATACTGCCCCTCCTAGAGAACCTCACATCAATAGGGATGGACTAACTAAATTACTTTGCTGAAATATAAAACACTCTAGCTGCTGCAAAAGTACTGGAATAATTACCTCCCAGTGCAGAGAGCTCATGGCCTCCACTTCCGCTGCTGCCCAAAGCCCCAGGCATAGGTGGATTATTCAGAAACTCGTTCACTTTACGGCAATTCTCTTCATCCTTATCAGACTTGGGCTCCTGTAAAAGAAAGGCCATCAGAGGGCAGCAACAAGACATTCAAACAGTTGAAAATATCTTAGGAACAATATTTCTCCGGTACCCACCTGTAAATTCAACAACCAAAATAAAGGGTCAGTGAGTTCTGGGGGTAAATATTTGAAAGTTCAGAATTTAATTTAGGAACTATGAGGGGTGTGTTTACTTTTATGTCTATAGAAGTTCAGTTTGCTTATAACTTGGATAATCTTGCACTTGATAAAATACTGAATCTTTTATGTCATATTGGTTTTATTTGGAAGAAAATCCAGCTGCTGTCTCAGTGCTCTTTTTTGGGCAATATTAAAAAATAAACTACAAGCAAATTACCAATCCTTTGCTTAGTGAATTGAGTACTTAAGACACATATCTGTACCAAAAGCATCGGTGAGTGCTTCCTCCATGTGTGTAGGGAATCTGTCTTTCTGCCACTGGTGATGCTTCTTTGGGTGGATGGTAATGGGGAGGGCAAAGTTGGGAGCTGCCCTCTAATGAAAAATACTGCATGAACTCGTGTTCCGTGTAGCAGCATGCACCTCTGTATAGCTACTCTTTCCCAATGTACGAGATGAACCATCACGAACAATGTGAAAAATACAATGGTGTTTACAAATGGGTTACACTTCCTCCATAGCCCAATTGTAGACTTATCACTGTGGTCTTTCCTCCTTCTGCCTCATCCCTCAAAACGTTTCCTACTACCATTTTTATTTTCTCTTTGTTCCTATCAGTCTGTGGCAAGATTTAAAACAGTAATTCCCGTTTTAAGATTATGTATTTACTCAGTCCCGCCCCAACACTCTTAACAGGTCTTTCTCCTCCATCCCCGGTCTGCTACTACTATACCTGGTTTGCTATGCACTTGCCTGCCCTGCAGCCACTCAGTAAAAGCATATAATTCGCCTCCATCTTCTCAGCCTCCATTTCTATGACTTGTCTACCTTTTACAAGCCTTTCATCTTTTGATTATGCATTTGGGTAACACAGAAGTGTATGACACTGGTGGAGGGACCTATTTATAAGAACAACTGATTTGATGCTTTGACTTTAGAGAACTATACTTAGTGGAAGGTTCAGGAATCGTAAGTGATGGATAGCGTTGTGCGCAAAGAATATCGAGTGAAGATGGAAGAAATCAATAGAAATCAAGCACCCACCTGCATCCAAAAGAAAAGACGCTTGGATCCAGCTTTGAACTTCAAAACAAACACACGTCCGGATGTGCACTGGGGCACCTTCTTAAACTCACAGTCATCCGGAAAAATAATAAGGTCCTGGGAAAATCAATATGAACGTCAGTTCCATGAAGAAGGTCAAACACGTCAAATAGCTTCAAAATACAGAATGAACTGGCAACCATCACAAGCTCTTCGTTTGCTATGCGTTACCAGGAATAGCCACTGCAAGGTGACTCCCAGCTGTGTGCAGAACCCCAATATCTCAAATGAGTTACTATAAGCCTTTTCTCTTAATGAGCTATTCTGGATGTAATGTGTAGGTTACTGATCTGCCATGTCCAGCAATACAGTTCTCAAACTATTACAGCATACACAATGCTCTCCACCTCCACAAACCATGTCCTCACCCATTCCAGCATGGGCTGATGGCCTACAGATAATAGAGGGTTGGATTGCTCAAGTGGGAGCGGGGGAAGGCGTAGGTTGGAAAGGGTTGGAGAAGTGAAGGATAAGCTGCATTAAACATATCAGCCAACACCTGGGCCTATGAAACTGCACTGGGCAAATGTTGCTAAATTCTAGTAAATAAGGTATGCACAGATGACATTGGGCTACACCTGGGAAGATTCAGCTGTATTGTACATAGAAAACTTCATTTGAACATGTAAGGTTGTGCCCATCATACAGGCTATGCACAGGGCTGCTGGAACTGCGCAGTAACATGTTGGAATGGAGAGATCCCTCACAGGGTCCGTTTAACATACCACCCTGCATCAAATTCGTCATAGAAAGCTCTGTAGATTTTCGACCCCAACTTAAACACAAATGACAGTCCTGTATGTGTGCTCAAGTCTTTAATAGGACATTGGCTGTGACAGAGAGAACTTGCCTGTGTGGTCAAGAGGGGCTCATCACGTACACACTCCCTACCCATCATGACTACTGTTCGCTCGCCAAGTTGTAGAGGACTGACCGCAACTACAGCAATATGAATGAAGTGACAAGAGAGAAGTTTTACTAGTCCCTTACTAGCTATTTCACACTTTTAAACTGGTCTACAACTCCCCTGCAACAAGGTCCTGCGTCCACATGGAACACATATACTGCTAGTGAATTCAGGAATTTTCTGCATCGAGGATGTATATGTAGCAAATGTCAGACATTGCTAAAGACACACTGGAATCCATTGTATTTTTCTATATTCCAGCAATGGAAATTGCAGGGCTCCTTTTGGGTAATCCAGGGATCCTTCGCAGTGGGTCAGACTTTGGGTTTGGAGGAGAAAGCGAGCCCATCTGAAGCTGAAGGAGTTTTCCCTGTCCTTTCCCACCCAATTGTTCACTGGAAGGGATGCACTAACCCCAAGGCCCCAACCCAAAACATTTTTCCAGATTCCGGGTGCATAGATAAAGGCCTACTAGCTTTTTTTCTGCTTTTAATTTTTTTAAACTTTCAGTCTGCAGTCTTATGGTGTCCTGGCTGATGGTGTGCCAAGGACTGCCAGAGACGGTGAGCCTATGTTCAAGATAAATAGGTGTGCTAGTCATGTTGGCTTTCTACATGATGTTGCTAGTTTTGAAGATGGTGTGGGGAGCCAATGGAGTTCCACAAGGAGGGGGGTGATACAATCATATTTCTTCAGGCCCAGAGTGAGACGTGCTGCAGTGTTTAGGATGCAATTATGGGGCACCAAAATGGAGTCTGGCAGGCCATGGAACAGGGCATTACCACGATCCAAATGAGAGAGTATGAGTGCTGGAACAACAGTTCTGAAGTCACTTTCTTTAGAAGCCAGTGCTGGTACTAAGCCGTCTTTGTTTTTTGGCAATGTGCTTCTTGGCGGTGAGGTTGGTATTCAGGGTGACTTCAATTGTCCAGGCAGTCAGTGAAAGTTGGGGTTTGAAGCAATTAAGTGTCAGGTCTTTGAGTCAGGTTTATACTGTTTGTTTGTTGCAAATAAGAAGTCTGTCTTGGTTGGGTAGAGCTTCAGGTTCAGGACTGGACATCCAGGTCTGAATGATGTGCAGGCAGTGTTTAAGGCATTGGATGTCTGAAGCACAAGAGACTTTCAAGTACAGTTTTTTATCATCAGCATATTAATGAATCATGAATTCATGGTGCTGTTATCTGTGCATAGATCGCTCGCTCAAGGCCTTCGGGTGCATGGTCCTGCTCCAGGTACCACAGGCAAACAAGGTGCGGGTCAGTCCCTGACATCGACTGGTGACCGGCACTGCAGGGCTTGAAGCCAGCCTTTTTGGAGGACATCCCTGCCAAACCAGGAGGTAAGTCCTCAAAAGGCTTTGACAAACCGTCAAACAAGAAAATAAATTGTCAAAAAACGACTAATGGGTAGCTCTTCCAGGATCTGCGCTAACTGGCACAGAAAGAAAAGATGCCAGCACACCTGAGTGTCGCCTATATTGGCACCGCTAACGTACTTTCTAGTGCAGGATATACCCACGACACACGAGGAGCTGAAAGAAGCTACATACCGTCGCACACAGGGACTGCTCACGGAACATTTCGAGATTCAGTCCGACTTCTGACAATAATTCTAAGATAAGAAATCTGCAGATAGAAGTCTCCAACAGTTTGGGAGGATAGCAGCATTATGATAAAATGTCCGATACTGGTGGGGATTCCTCACATGCAAGCTGTAGTGCTAGCCTCCCAACACCACACCCACTTCTTCGAGCGATGACGGACTTGCGACGGAGAGGAAAGTCCGTCTTTACCTGGTGCTGCTCACTATCACATGACCTTCGTCAAACGGCTGAACCGCAGCGCTAGCAGGAGCCATATCATCTCTTCTTGCCACTCGACTCTGGGTGCTTTAAAATATGTGAAATGCACACATGACCCTCCAAAGACATTAACTGACTTCTGCCAGTAAACTTAAGTGATAAACCACAGTGCGCACACCAACGCAGCTTTCTAGGTCATTGTTACTAATAACTGTATAATTTATTATTTATTTATAAGTTTTATGCTAGACCCGAAGGTACAAGAGCACTTTACAAAATCATGAACAGGAATACAGTAAAACCAGGCACGGAAACACAAAAATAGGTGAGAATTCAAAATACCAAAAACAAGAGAACCAGATTCGAGATGATCAAAAGGACAGCCTAAACTGAGAAACCGCTGACTATGATCGAAGGGACTATACCTGTACATGCAATAGTATTACTGTGTGACGCTCCATGGGGCATTTCAGAGTTATGCTAACTGCAAAAGAGATTTCCTGACTCTTCACACCATCTCCACAGCATTGCCTATAAGATTAAGACAAACACTGGGACACATCGCCTCAATTTATAACTTCCTCCTGCGGACTCAGTCTCTGACGATTTTGCTCACCCCCCTCGCTCTGCTCCTCTTGCTCACCAGCCTCTGCTGACAACTTGCTGTGTGACTTGATGGTGGGAGACCGCAGCCTAGTCCTCTATGGTCACACGGCCATCATCTCATTCATTTTCTCATGCATATGGCTCCCAAATGCCACCAGAGCCTTCTTGCATTTTCACGCAGGTCTATTACCATGACTGGTCACAAAAATGTTGTTGTGGGAGAGAAGGATCTTCACACAAGTTCCAAGAGCCATTCTGGTAGAAGGCAAGTTCTTTATTTCATGTTAGGCCCCAAAGTTACATCAATAGCAGGTTGGTCCAGTCAGGGCTCACTCCTCCCTCTAACTGTTCCTATCTTCTAGCTTCCAATACATATACATATGTGTATATATATATATATATATATATATATATATATATATATATATATATATGTGCGTGTGTACACACACACACACACACACACACACACACATTACCCTCCACATTCAAGACACAGGCTTAATGTTTACAGAGATTGGGGACACAAGATACCTCACAATAACATAAAACGTGGTGCCAGATAGGGGCCACAGCATACCCATATAAAACGTCAGTTCTATTATTGACAAACGTTATGCTTATAGAGCCAAAATGCTCTCAGGAGGGAATATCCTCTGGCTATACATAAATAATAAATTAACATGATGTGATACTCTCCAGCGACAAAAAAATTATTAAAAAGCTGAGGTACAAATTGCTCACAACTTCTTGTGGCCAAGAGCAAAGGTCACAATAAAATACAGTTATAAACAAGAAAGATTAACATTAGTCTTAAAAACTCACATCCTCCACGTTGCCCGAAGTCCGGTCCTTCCAGCAAAAGTGAATGAGGGAGTCATCAGTCTGCTGAATGTACACCATTCCCTTCCGTTTGTCCGGGGTGACCGTAGCACCCTTCATGGTCATCTTTCCAGCTCTGAACTCTACAAGGTACTTGCTGGAAGATCCACGAGAGCCTGGCACCAGGCTTGGGAACAATGCTCCTGATGACATTGTGGCAAAAGAGTCTGGAGAGAGAAAACAAGGAAGTCAGCAACAAAACTGATAAATGTTTATCTTCATCAATCTGCACCGGATCAAGGAAAACAAAGTAAATTTGGCTCTAGAAATATTGCAAAGTCAACCAAAAATGTTCGATGAGGACAGGGTTCAGATTCCCAGAGAGCTCAATTTTTGCATTCTCTGGCATGGTCATTGGCGTTCTTTATCATTCACAACGCATTACAGTTAATTATACTACTGTCAGTCATTCTTTATAATGAGTATAATATAGGATTACCTGCACTCCCTTTCTAGTTCCCTCCCTTCTCCCACAAACCAAATTTCCTCTCTCTAGTCCAACCCTCCTTCAGTTACCCAGCAACAACTTGAAAAAACATGATTCCTCCTTCCCCATGACATCATTCTCTTCCGTTTTCATCCCTCTGCGTCTTTATCCATCCCTTCCTTCTCACCAGCTTTTCAGTGCACTAATAAAGTTGCACAAAGGACAACAACAAGGAACAACACAGCTTTAACAAAAACATCCACAAAAGATGGGGAACATTCTGTTGCAGTTGGCCAATTGTCAATGCCTTAGACCCTCATATTTCTCTCCGTCCTGTAGACCAATTCTGTAGTCACTCATCTACTTATCTGGCCAAAGGACCTAGTACTTCTGTATTTGTTCTGTTTGTATGGCCTAGTGCCTTGTTTTTTCCCTAATACTTTGGTGATAGGATTAATTCCACAACTTAGAATTGCCTCAGCAACTTTATCTCTGCATCCTAGTATTTTTCAGTGGATCAGATTCTTTCTTTTGCTTATTTACACCAGTTTGCCTCAGAGAAACATGTTTATTTGGATGGCACTTGAACCAGCATTCTAACATGTTACTTGGCCCAATGGGTAGGTGTTAATCACGCTTATGGTCTGTCACATGTCAAATTGTAAACTCGTCTTTTGTACATTATGCCTGTTGGCTCAGTAAATTCGTTTTTCCATCAATAATCTAATACACTGAGGCAATGCCCTGAAAGTGTTTTTCTATATATCTATGATGTGATGAAGAAGGATGCCATTCCAAGATGGCGATGGGGAAGGAGCTCTGATGCGGAGCTCCAGACACCAGGATCACAAACCAGTGGAAATCTTCGTGCCTTCCCCACGCAAGAACAATGAAAAAAGACAACGAACGAAGAACAACGAATAAAGCAGAACAGCAAACGGTACCTACCGTCCAAGACGGAAAGTTACGTAGGCAACAGCCAAGAGAAATGATCTATATGGTGTGTGCACTGCAGGGGACAGCAACGCTTGAAGATCCATACCTCGTTACCGCCAGGTCGTAAACAAACGCCCCGGCAGAGCGACCAGCGGCTTACGCCATCTACAGGCAAGAACCGCCACGGGAGCCACGAAGAACGACCAATAACCAGGGAGTGAGCGGGAGACTGGTGGCCATCAGGAAAGAACGATGAGGGCCCCTTCCAGGTGCTGCCGCCTCCAAAAAGCTCGCCGACTCAAGAGAGGCTCCGCCACTGATGCCGCCTCCACGATCGACGAAGAAACTACAAAGAAGTTCACCGACCCGCGACCCTCTGTTCAAGACCACTGATGAGGATCTCCGATTGCCTGCCAACAACAAAGACACTTCACTAACACCGGTGAGTACTGGGGAGGCGAGAGACGTGGGTCCACAGGGTCAAGACTGATTTGCATATGGCCATGTCTGAACTGGGGTGGTCTGGTGACCAAAATAACGAGGGATTAAACCCAGATCTATGACTGGGGGTGAATGTTTTGCCATTGTGCAACATTCTGTCCATCAATTGTTTTTGCATTTGTCACCCAGTGTGGGATGGGTATGCTCAGACGTGAGTCCCATGCTCTCCAGGCCACTGGAATCAAGCTATCCTGGCTGATGATAGCGGATAGCCAGAAACCGGTCCTAGGATGCTTGATTCCGGTCCAGGGAAGACATGGCTTGGCAGTTCGGGCTGGACTGTTCCCATGAGGCACAGGGTCAAGACTGATTTGCATATGGCCATGTCTGAACTGGGGTGGTCTGGTGAGCAAAATAACGATAGATTAAACCCAGATCTGTGACTGGGGGTGAATGTATTGCCATTGTGCAACATTCCGTCCATCAATGGTTGTTTTTGTTTTCCACAATGCGGGTGCCACAAGACCGGCACAACTGCACAACGTGTGGCCAGGGGAGGGGGGGGGGGGGGGGGGAGTGACGAGGCTCCTGTAAATGCTACGGGGTGCCTGACCCTAAAATGGCGCATCGGGTCCAGACACTCCGGAAACATCGACACCCTCAGTCAGTCCTGATGTGACCAGCGCGAGCGGCGGTCACCAGGCACAGAATCGACCTATCTATCCAGCCAAATGTTGTCTCAACACAAATTTTACCACCCAATTGAATCATCCTGGAGGCCTGACTCCAAAATGGCGGCCACAGGCGACTAGAAACACCGGCAATAAGCACCACCCACAGCCCTGATCTGTCCAGCAAGAGCAGTGATCACCACACAAAAATAATAAATAAATAAATAAATATACTCCAGTCTACTATAAATCCTACCAAATGTATACGAGACCCCTACCACCAAGCCAAACAATTCTAGCATCCTGGAAGCCTGACCCCAAAATGGCAGCAACACAGGGACAAGCATACCAAAGTCCATTTCCGGCAGAGCAGTAAAACCAAGCCAGGTCTACCAATAGACAGTGAGGATAAGAAAAATAATTAACGCCCAAGAAATAACTTTAGCTCCAACATTGACTTCCTGAATGCCTGACCACAAAAGGACGGATCCCTGATTCCAGGCACTCTGATGACTAAATCCTTTTCCTCGGAGTGGCAGTCCAACTCAGGCACCATTGCATACCAGGACACTCCTGTCGAAACGGGCGCAAGCAACAACTAGCAACAGACAAAACGCTGTCTAGAAAGAGCCTGCCCCCTAATGCAGCACATCTTTAAGTCAAACCCAACTGGATGTACTCGAGGCAGGCCTCCACAAATATCCCCTGCAAATTAGCATCTATCACAGAAGGCACCTACCATTCCCCCGACTCCGAGTATGCACCCACATAACAGACTCCCAGTCCTCAACAGCACAACAATGCACCCACATAACAGAACAAAAAGGACACAGAACAGTCCAACGGCCCCCCTCCGAACCCACTCAGCATATGGCCTGAAACACCATGGCCCGAACTCCTTTTCCATCATCTACCCTCCCAACATATCACCGAAAGCTAAAAGAAATTTTAAACATAGGCTGATAAGACAGTCCCACGAAACACTATTTCCAGACATTTACCATTGCGCCTCTGAGGCATGCAAAAAATAGAACTCATTTTCCACACCCAAAACCAGGCGGGGTGGAGCGCCATTCTCAAACCCCACCTCCACATCTCCAAACCTGCCAGCACTCCGCTCAGCTGAAGACTAACATGCCTCATATCCAACCACCTGACTCAAAATGGCAACACCTTTACGACCATTTACAGCAATGGCACTATCCTGATCCAAGCCAACAATGGCAACCTGGACGCTTTTGACTCCCTCTATGTATCGTCTTCACTCACTTACCACACTCTCAATCGAGGGTAACCCCACCCTCGAGCCAACCATCCCTTGCAATCAATCAAAACAATCCTTCGACCCAAACCCAACCCACCAACCGATCCCACCCCAGTCCCACCTTTCCCTCCAACTCCCCCCCAAACCCACACAACTCATCCCCATTAGCCACGTCAAACACATGGCCGGTCCAAGATGATACACTTCAGTCCTCTTCCAGCCTCCCCCTCTCCCCCCCTACTCAACACTACTCACAGCTAATAACCAAGGAAAACGGCCCGCAGACAGCTCCTAACTCCCTACCTGCACTAAACCCATTTAAGCTGACACACAATTCCCGAAACAATCTGCCACAACTCACCCCCCCACGCCTTCCCCCAAGACCCTCATAAATATCAGAAGCACAAGAAGCCACACCCACACAGATAAGATCCCGTCCATCCCGGAACACTATCAAGCGCCCTCATCCAGTTGACCATGATCTAGACACAACCAGAACTAACTCTCCCACAACTTCCACCATGAATACAGTACATAGATTGACGCAACTAACACCATCTATAATTAATAAAACAGGACATCAATAAAATCCTATCTAACCGCACCACTCACACTCCCCAACGCCCACCCCTCACTCACACAGGCACCCACAAAAAACACACACACCATCACAAGGCCCAACAACTCAATTGGGAAACGACCCCCCTCAGGAATCAGCCGCACAGACCCAAAAGAACTAGCACGGTAATGTCCATGAAAGAGGCAAGAGATCTCGCAGAATCCTATAAAGCAACTCCTACTAACGCCCCTCAGCTCTGTGATCCAAGTAATCACTGGATTCGGTAGAGACCATACCGCCACACTAATGTTAAGACCCCCAGCGCATCTCACCAATATTCCCATGGCTCCCCCTAATGAGAAACTCAACAACAAGAGGACGATTAAATGCATGCTCACTAACTGCAGATCTGCAAACAAACATGCAACAGAACTGGCAGAAACAATCCTAACCCACGACATTGGCATTACGCTCATCACAGAAACATGGTTGAACGAATCCTCACCGCCCATCTTCGATATGCTTGTTCCCCCAGGGTTCTCAATCATTAACAAAGACAGAAAGAACCAGCAAGGAGGAGGGACCGCAATCATACATAAAAGCAAGATCTCTGTAACAGAAACAGACTCCTTAAAATACAACTCATTGGAATACCTAACCGCCACCATCAAGACAGCAGAAAACAAAACGTTTCACTGCCACCTCCTCTACCATCCACCAGGCAACACCCCCGCATTTGATGAACAACTTGCCGACCTAATAACACACTGCTCACTCGCAGAAGCGAATAACCCAATACGGGGAGACCTAAACTTTTACTGGAATGAGGTAAACAACCCGCTGATACAAACTTTAAATGAGCTCCTTCACGATATCAATCTGACCCAACACTGCACTGAACAAACATACAACAAAGGCTAAATCTTAGACGCCATCATAGCTCACAAAGACTCAATCCCCATTGACCGTACCCTCCCTGTTGACTGGTCAGACCACCTTATCATTCAAAAGACCCAACAACGACCTCACACTAATGAACACTTTCACTGGACGAGAAATCTGAGCAAGATCCCCCTCGATGAACTAGAAGAAAGGTTAGGCACACTCCCCTCCCTCGCTTGGAACAGGTCCACAACAGAACTCATCTCACAGTACAATGCATTTATGACCGCCATGTTGGGACCAAATAGCTCCCCTGAAACAAAAAAAAAATCAAGAACATCCCATCTAGATCGTGGTTCAACACTGAACTAAACTCGAAAGAAGAAAACTAAGAGCCGCAGAAAGACTTTGGCGTAAAAACCCTTCGACAACCCACCTTGATCAACTCAAAAAGGAACGGAGCAATTATAAAAATCACATCAAAAATGAAAAAATCAACCTTTTTCTGCGGTGCTCTACTTAATGCTAAAAATCGCCCCAAAGAACTCTTCAATATCATTAGGCAGCAAACATCCAAACCACCTCCATCTGCAATTCCGGCCTCCAAAGACCTATGTGACAAATTTGCCAATTTCTTTGATGAAAAAATATTAAAGATCAAGCTCTCTCTAGAGGACCACCTCCAACCCCCCAATGATGGTCTGCCCCTCGATAAAGAAGACAGGAACCCACTCAGTCAATCCGCAAACAATTGGAAAACTTTCGACCCCATCACTGAAGATGAAATTATTGAATTAACCGCTGGATCCAAACTATCTCCACAAGTTGAAGACCCCCCTCACTGCCCATCTGGCGAAAAAACTCAAACTCTCCCTAGCCCCACTCTGGTCAAAGATCATAAACAGCTTCCTGAAAACTGGAATCATGCCTGACTGCCTCAAAATCGGACAAGTAACACCCTTACTGAAAAAAGCATGCGCTTACCCAAACGGTCCCAACAACTTCAGGAATGTCTCCAATCTCCCATTCTTAGCCAAAATACTAGAAAAATGTGTTCTCCATCAGCTCACCCTTCACATGGACAACAACAACCTCCTCGACCCTCACCAATCAGGCTTTAGAAAAGGATGCAGCACAGAGACAGCCATCCTGAATGTCATAGATGATGTCCACAAATCACTTGACAAGGACCACAGCTGCCTACTTATACTCCTGGATCTTTTTTTGCGGCCTTTGACACGGTTGACCATAAACGACTCATCAACGTACTACAAGAAAGGGTAGGATCAGAAGGGGTGGTCCTACAATGGTTTACCTCCTTCCTGCAAAACCGTTCGTTCCCAAAGAATAAAAATCAGAAACTTCATGTCTGACCTACACCCCATAAACAGAGGTGTTCCCCAAGGATCAGTTCTCTCACCCGCACTGTTCAACATTTACATGGAGCAGCTCATCACCATCCGCAAAAAATCCAACATACCCTTCCACCTTTATGCAGATGACACACAGATCTACCTTGAAACCTCAACCACAGCAGACATACAAAGACTCAATGACACCCTAATAGAAGTCCAAAAATGGCTGTCCCCAAACCATCTGAAACTCAACCAAGACAAAACAGAAATCCTCCTCATAGCCAACAAAGAGCAGTCGCCCCAAATCATGGAATGGATAAAGTCTATTAACGCTCTCAACTGCACTCTCATCCCAGCAGACTCTGTGAAATCACTGGGAATCTCCCTAGAACCCAACCATGTCAAACACATCAAGAACATCGCAAGATGTGCTTTCTTCAACTTAAAACTACTGAACAAAATAAAACCCTTCATCCCTCCAGAAGACCTTAAGCAAGCCAAGCAATCGCTCGTGCTATCCAGATTGGACTACGGGAACGGCACCCTCACAGGCACGGCAAAATCACACCTTGCTCCTCTCAGATCAACCCTGAATGCAGTAGCTAGAATGGTGATTGGAGTTAAGAAATTCGAACACATCTCTCCCGCTCTCAAAGAGCTAAATTGGCTCCCCATAGAAATGCGCGCTAACTTCAGAACTGCTTTTTTCACTCTCAAAGCTCTGCACACTGGCAAACCCGCCTATCTAGCCGCCAAACTCAAGAAAGCAGGGCAGACAAGAAATGTCAGGTGCACCAACACTCTTCTCCTTATTCCCCAAAAACCCGCAAACCAAAAACCTTATCTCACTCTTTCTCTGGAAATGCACCCAAAATCTGGAATGCCATCCAAGTACACACCAGGACTAACCCTTCCTTTAAAAAATTTAAAAGCCAACTCAAAGTGCTCCTACTCAGTAGAGCGCTCACGACGTGACAACGGACCCACACAACAGAACCGCACCTTACTGAAGATCCAATCATTTGGATAAGAACAAACTGTGAAGCCCACTCCCCTTGAACAACACCCTCCCCCCCCTTTCGACTACGACTACTACTACTTTACATTCGAATGCCACGTGACATATGCTGTTTTTACTGTTACAATTCTGTGTACACTCAACAGTCGCTTGACAAATGTTGTAAAGCGCTCCGATACATCGGGTCTGGCCAGCGCTATATAAAAGTCTTGAATAAATAAATAAGGCTTAGGCTGAAACGCTTTTGTTGTTTGATTTTTGTGCACGAATAAATCCGAATTGAGGTCCTTACTGTTTCAAGGGGCAGTAGAGATCGATCTATCTCTCTCTCTCTCTCTCTCTCTCTCTCTCACCGTCACCCACCATCAAGTCTCACAGCAAGTTGTCAGCTGAGGCTGGTGAGCAAGAGGAGCCGAGCAAGGGAGGTAAGGAAAATCGGCAGACACCGAGTCAGAGGGAGGAAGTTATAAATTGAGGCGATGTGTCCCAGTGTCTGTCTTAAACTTATGGGCAATGCTGTGGAGATGGTGCGAAGAGTCAGGAAATCTCTTTTGCAGTTAGCATAACCCTGAAAGGCCCCATGGAGCTTCACACAGTAATACTATCGCATGTACAGGTCTACTGCCTTCGATCATAGTAGGCTGCCCTTTTGATCATCTCGAAATTATGAGTAGGAAGTTAAGAGAATACATATTAAAGACTAATGATTTGAGGAAGTCATCTGCTCCACAGGTTCTTATTTAATTTAGAACTCCCCACAATCCGGTTTCATCTCCTACCATAGCTCGTTGGGTCAAATGGATTGAGTTTGGCGGGCATTAACACCTTAGTTTTTGGCACCCACTCAACCAGAGGTGCTATGAAACCTAAGGCCTTCCACAAATGTGCTGTCTGGACAAATGTTTCCACATTTAGGACTTTCTATTGCAAACATGTTTCTCGCGTTGCTAATTCATTTTTTTCTATGCTTTGAACAAGCATAACAGGAGCCTATACTTCTTGTAATAAAATGGAGATAATCTTAATTTTGGTGAAATAAAGTCTTGATTTTATTAAAGACACGGAGGCAAGTATTATCCTTCCTCCTGGGCATTCTAAACCTCCCTTTTTCTTTAGCATCAGTCTCATCCTCCAACCTGATCTCTTAAGAAAGGATTTCTACTTCATCATATACTTAGGTCTCATCGATTTTCAGGGTTCTTCAATCCTTCAGTGAAGAAGTGTGGCTCAATGGTTAGAGCGGCTGACCCTGATGCATAGGTTTGGCCAGGGACCAGGGTTCAATTCCCGCCTCGGCTGTTCTTGTGCTCAATATCCCCGGACCTCATAATTCTCGCCTCGGTGCCTATTCTAATCATGGGTCCCACTCTGCAACTCTGGGTAATAGCTTGCTTAATCTCCACAACGGTCCCAACAACGCTAGGATGCCTGGCTTCACCTTGGGGGTGCCCAGGAGTGGGCACTTCACTGGGAAAGGCCAGGAAGGGTTCCTCAGCGGTATTCTTACAAGCGCCGAGATGCCTCATGGTGATTCGTGCGCTATACAAGTACCACTACATACACACACTTCATGCAAGCATGGGCATGTGGATTATGATAGTGACTTTAATTTTCTGTTCCCACAAATTTGTTGTCTAAAGAACTGTCCTAAATAACGTTTTTACACTATTTTTGTCTGTTTCTATTCTTATGATTACAGTTTAAATGTTTCAATACCCTTAACAGGTTCTGCAAGAAAAGAGGACTTGTTGCTCCCAGTCAAGCTATTTATCGAGTTGCTTTTGCTTATTTATGATTGGTTGTTTACTCTTTGTGACAGCATACTGTAGTCTCTTCTCTAAGCCTGCTGGGAGTTGTAGTTTTTCCTTTGCTGCTATTCAATTAAAGGCAAGAAAAGATAGCATAATACTCAGCTCTGTCTTTAATAAAATCAAGCCTTTCTTTAACTAAAGCTAAGAATATCTTCACTACACCCGATGGAAATGTTTTGTGGGCAAGATTTGTGACTCTGTGCTGGAATTTTAACTTCAAGTTCTGTGCATGGACATAGAGTGAGTTAGTTAGTGGCTGGGGTACTGGTAACATAACCGCTTATGGTGCATATGTACTCGAGTATATAAATGCAGTGTTTAAAGAACTGGTGCTGCCTTGAGGGTTCAGGTAGATGCTTAACCAAAATTGTAGGTTTCACAGGACAGGCTGCTGCTCTAACATGCAGTGGAAAATTCTCAGAGAGGGGCGGATTTTTATGGCATTAACACATCATCAGTATGTTCTCTCTTTAGTCTTCAAGGTCATGAATGAGATGCAGAGAGAAAATGGAACGTTGGATCGCAGGGTTACAGTGAACGTTGTGGTTGTCCTGGTCTATGCACGCAGACACACAAAAGTTAAATGAGATGCATATTTGGTCTGGCTTTTTAAACATTGTGTACACTGGTTGTTTGAGCCAATACTTTTAAAAGACAAACTTATGAGTCAAGAAGCAACTTATAAGTCTAGAAGCGCAAAATGTGCCTGCCTTAAAACAAGGCTGGCTGGATTATGATCGCTTCGTGACCAAGGTACAAGGAGCTGTCACGGACCACATTCAGGACAGCACGGGCGCACACACACTACAGGGAGGATCTCTAAGCGAGAACATAGAGCACGCTCAGGCCGACACTTGGTTATTTACGTCGGACACTAACTGCTCAGTAGTGTAATAAAAAAAAGATCTCTACAACCATACCTGTAAATTTGATGGTGATGCTGTTAACTCCCGCTACACTTCCTCCGCGTTGAAGTATAGGTCTTCCGTCCGCGTCACAGCATCACTCTTGGCCCCGCCCACTCCTGGCTCCCATTGGAGTGTAGTGATGTACCAGCCCTCCTTCTCGTAGCTGGTTGGATAAATGATCCATCAATCAGTTACCGGATCATATGCACGTAGGGAGTTAGCAAGTTAGTCTGATTCGCTTTGTATGCTGTGTCATAAGGAAGGGTAATGAAAACTAAAAACAGACCATCGTGATACGGCATTAAGGAGCCAAACATGGAAACAAAAAAAGGACGAGGAAAATCAGATCCTTGCACCCTTTGAAAGGTTGTGGATTTTGACACCATGGCAGGTAAACATTTAACATCTTATTAGCAGTGGTTTAAATGGAATAAAAAGTGCAGTTACTTACCAAATTAAACGGAGGGAATGATTGGGGTCAGGCTGAGGCATTGGTTAGGACACACGCATTTATTTTGAGATTTTCTTGTTGTGCAACTGTGCACAATAATACAGCAACAATGTTGCCATTGATATCGCATTCCTTCTGTCTATGTGTGTAGAAAATGGTTCCCTTAAAATTAACTTTCACAATTCATATGTATCTTCACATATGGCATATGAGAGATATTTGTATTTTCACACTATGCACACTTATTGATACTGCTGGCAATTTATGAAAGAAGCCTGCATAATAATAAACCACGATCCCTTTCTAGTTAGGAAATTGGCAGATCTTGAGAGTAACAGGCAATCACTTAGTGCAAGCTAGCATAAAGAGTGATATTTCAGAAGAGGGAAAGAGGCACTTCATATGGGTGGTAGGCCGGAGAACGTTGAGGATTCACTCTTCAATTACATTCTGATTGCGGTCATGCAATTGTACCTAAGTGGGACACACAAACATGGACCGGAGACTCACGAGTTTCGAACTGTTAACGGTGCCCAATAGATTTAACTTTCCGTTGATACTGATTTGGCTCTGTCCTTACGCCGAAGCCCTACTCACAGGGAAGTTATGGACTGAGTCATTAGCACAGAGGCACATCCTCAAAGGTAGGCATGCATATATTGAAGGGGCAGGGCAATGTGACATTGAAAGGAGCACAGTACAGGACCAGCTGTTTTGAAGGTTGAAGCTGTGGCACAGTTGTTGATGAGGGCTAACCATGACAAGGGCGGTGTTCTTTGAAGAAGTCACCCACCCCAAATAATAATCCAGTTCCTCATAGAAACCAAATGTAGGAATCATCTAAAGAAAATGCTTGAATTGCCCCACCCCTTCTAATTATGAAACTGGTCTGGAAGTCTGCCTACCACAGCAGGAATATGAGATCAGTTTCATGCTTTGACATAAAAGGCTTTGACATGAGGCATTTCAGCGCCATACTGAGTTCCCACCCGGAGCCGGTCTTGAGCAACATTCATAGCAGATTTTACAGAAAGTCTCGTATTACAGAGTGAATGAAGGACTTGTAGCCAATGCAGCAAGATGCCACTGCTAGATACACTGGCGGACTCATGTTGCAGTACTGACTTTGCCAAGTCAAGGTAAGGCAACAGTTCAAATGACTTACACACCAATGAATACTAACTTTCCTTTCAGCATTTGGTGCAGACCGTCTCACTTTTGATCTTACCCAGTGTAGGCTGAGCCAGCCCTTGAACTGGCCGGCACCTAGAGGCATTTCTAGAGCAAACTAAAGTTCACAGACAAGCATATATTCTCCCATCACAAAGAGGACGATGCTCATGGCAACCCACTAATCAAACAGGTTATATTCCACAGCCCAAATCCAGTTTTACTGACTCGGTTATCAACCTGCAGAAGTATTGTGCCTCTAGCAAATTTATATGTGCCTTCCTTTTATAATTGGATCCCAGGCCACTAGCCGGGAGTGGGCCAACGTACACTCCCTCACCTCCTAAGGAATAATCTGCAACTGCCATGATCTCCAGAGCAGAAAACAAAAATGCACGCAGGCCATCAGTGGCATATGATGGACCCACTAGTCTTAAGTCAGTTTCTTTAGATCCATCACCTGCACCTAAACCTCCCAATTCTCGTCAACCTTTATCAGTAAAGCACTTTCTTCGGGGCTCAAGTCTTGACTCTTCGCGGCAGCACCAGGATTATACAGAATGAAATGAGGCCAAGCAGAACAAAAAACTTGTGATCCTTCACTTCCTCACTCCTGCAAACTTTCTAAAGGCCTGCACCCGATCATGAGGCACCTCAAGTGCAGTCGCAAACAAAGGAAGACAATTTATCTGAGATGATTCCAAAGTGATATTTTGGAAGTGGGGGTGGGCGGGAAGGTCAGTGGACTAATTAAGGTGGAAATGAGAGACTACTTTGGGGATGAATTTAGGGTTGGTAAGAAGGACAACCCTGTTCCTATGTACTTGGAAGAAAGGTTTTTCTAGGATTAATCCCCGAAGCTCACTCACATGCCTGATTGAAGTGACAACAACTAGAATCGCCACCTTCCAAGAGAGGAACTGAAGGAGGCAGGAGTGGAGGTATCAAAAGGAGGGCCCATGAGTACAATGTTGAGATTCCAGGCCAGGGCCGGTGGGACCCTGGGAAGAATGACCGTATTAAGACCCTAAGTGAAAGCTTTAATGACTGGAATTCTGAAGAGAGAGATGTGTTATCTATTCTGAAGATAGATGGCCACATCGGCCAGATGTAGTCTTATAGAGGTAAAGGCTAGGCAAGAAACCTGCAAGTGAAGGAAGCTGCAGACAATGTCCTTACCTGTGGCTTTAAAGGGATCAATACATTAGAGTGAGAGTAACAGACCAATCTCTTCCACTTGGCTGCATAGCATGCAGGGCAAGGTAGGTATGTGTGCTTCTTTGAGAATGTGCATGCATCCCAGTGGACGGTGTATGTATCCAAATTCTAAAACCTCAGGAGCCAGAACATAAGGTTGAAGGACCCTGGGTCTCGATGCCTGATTCTCCATGGTTCTACGTGAGAAGGTCATGCATTTGAGGAGTCTCTCATTTGGAACCAGAGAGAGTTCAAGCAGAATTGTGAACCAGGGTTGTCGTGCCCATGTGGGTGCCCCCAGGATGAGAGTGAAGGATGTCAGATGAAGCCTCTGAATTACAAACAGAAATAGGAGCAGAAGCAGAAAAACATAGGCAAATTTCCCTGACCAGTTCATCCATAATGTATTGCCACTGTTCTGTGGAAACCTGGAGGCAAAGTTTGGGCATTTGGCATTTTCTGCTGTAGTGAACAGATCTATTTGTGGGAAATCCCATATGTGGAAGAAGCAGGGGAGGACTTGCAGGTGAAGTTCCCACTCGTAGACTTGTTGCCGCATACTGCTGAGGAGGTCGGCAAAACCATTGCCCATCTCCGGAAGGTACTCCGCTAACAAATGAATTTTGTGGTGGAGAGCCCACTGCTAAATGCCCTGGGATAGCTGCGAGAGTTTTGGAAAACATGTGACTCACTGTTTCAGAAGATAGTACATGGCTGTCATATTGCGGGTCCCGTGAAGAACAATCTTGCCTCTCAGGTGAGGTAGGAAAACCTTCAACACCTAGTAAACTGCTAAGAATTGCAGGAAGTGGAGGTGGAGATCCTGGTGCTTGGGTTCCCACTGTCCTTGGATGCTCAGATCTTGTTAGTGTGCACCTCAAACTGTAAGGGGGGCATCTGTTGTAACAGTGCTGTGTGGTACTGGGTCGAGGAATGGCCGCCCCTGCAATCGGTTGTTGGTGTTTCACCATTGCAGAGAGTGACAACGTCTCAAATACCCTCCGCCTGAAATCCCTGTTGCAATAGGCGTTCCTGTCAATAGAAGCAAGTGTAGCCTGGCATGGGATACTAGCGCAAACCAAGAGGCTATCATGAGTAGGAGGCGCATGACTGTTCTGACCGTGACCTGTTGAGCTGGTTGGAAAAGAGGGAGGAGTGCCTGAAATAACAGGATCTTGGCAGGGATCGGATAGGCAATGCCTGCCTCCGAACTGAGAATAGCCCCTTGGTAGGGTTGGATCTGGAGGGGTCGGAGGAAGGATTTTGTGGTGATGATGTTAAATCCTAACTGATAAAGTTCTATTGTGACCTGTGTGTGTTTAATGCATTGCTGGCGGGTGGAAGTCTTGATCAGTATGTCGTCCAGATAAGGGAAAATGTGGATGCCCTGTCTGCGCAGGTATGCAGCCACCACCGTGAGTCACTTGGTGAATACCCGAGGTGCAATGGGGAGTTGGAAGGTGAGTACCTTGAATTGGTAATGTTTTCTACTGTCACGATCCTGCCATATTGGTGATGGGCAGTATGTATTCATATGTTGCAATAGGTGTCCTTCAGGCCAAGAGCGACGATGAAGTCACCTAGCTGGAGAAGAAGAATGACCTTCTGTAGAGTGCCCATATTAAAGTGCTCTGAAAGGATGTATTTGTTTAGGGGCCCAAGGTCCAGAATGGGTCTGAGGCACCTATCTTTTTTTGGCTATCACTAACTACAGTAAGTAGACTCCAGTGCCCTGCTGATGGTATGGGACGGGTTCCATTGCCCCTTTGATGAGAAGCGTCTTGACTTTCTTCCTGAGAAGCCTTTGGGGTTCTGGGGAGAGTCTGTGTTTGTGAGATGGAATGGTGGGAGGCGTGGAATTGAGCACTAGACAATAACCATTTTGGATAATATCCAACACCCTCCTGTCTGAGGCAATGGTTTGCCATGTAGGAAATCCATTTTTTGGTGTCTCCCGATCAGTGTTGTATAGTCGGGAGGGAGGGAGAAGAGGGAAGTCTGGGATTGGTGGTGGTGGTGGTTGCAGCTCCATTTGAGGAGCCAGCTTTACCTCTAGAGTTGTTGTATCCCCTTTTCCTGTGCACCTCTGTGAGGTATTGGAGGAGCTGCTCCATCTCGCCCCAGTGGGCATGATCATATGGTGCAAGAAGGCCGATATAATTAGTGATGTGCTGTTGGTTGGCTGACTGCATGGCCATCCTCTTTTCCACCGCATCTTTGTGCTTACACTCTTTCTCTGGTGGCAGGGCATCCCAGCTGGCCTGGGAATTAGCTCACTTACGAGCAGTTGTAATGACCACAGAGTCAGGCGGGAGCTGGCCACGTAGGTAATTGAGGTCAGTAGGGGAGGCTTTATGTTTTTAACCCACCCTAAATGTTATGACCCTGACCTGCAAGGGGTCCTTGAATATGTCAGCTGTATGGCATAGCACGCCCTTAAGCATGGGGAGGTACTAAGTAGTGCAGTGATTGGAGGAGAGGGTTTCAAAATAGAAATTCTCTTCTAGGGGTTCTGTATGAAGATCCACTTTACGAAATAAGGCAGCCCTACCAATGAGTTCTTGATAGGACATGGAACCGTCCGGGGCGGCAGGGTAAAGATCATGGACTGTGTAAAGTGGGTCTACATCATAGGAGTCCCATGGGTTACTCTGCAGGGGGGTGTCAAATTTGTTGTCCCCTCCTCTACCACCTGTGTCGAAGCGCGTAGACCTCTGTGGTGTGATTCAAGGGGTTCCCCTGGGGAAGCAGGCGGGGAAGGTGAAGGCTGAGTAAGAGTATGAGGAGATGGCTGTACAAGGGGTAAAGAGCCTTATCCGCTTTCTTGCATTGCTTGCATTGCTTCGGGGTAATGAAAACCTTGCCTCTATTTCATCTTGCAATTTGTGGAGAATGGTCCACGCCAAAGTCTTCGGCTCCGAGGGCAGTTTTAGTGCAGAGGTTCAGATAAGTGCCAAGGCATATGCGGTTGGTGCTAAAGGTCTGCTCGGTGCTGGTCTCAAAGGTCTCTTCGGCACCAAGCCGCAGCCGGCCAGAGTGTACAAAGTGGTTTGTCAGTGCTGACAGTGGTCTGAAGGCTTGTCTCTAGTGCTCCAGAGTGGCTGTGTGCCCTTTGGCAGAGGTCTGCACAGATTGAGAGCACTGGAGAGGGGTAAAGGGTAAGATACTCACAGGCTGCTGGGTTGGCGGAAGATCCTCAATGTCCAGTTTGGATCTGCAGTTTTCCTCAATGGAAAAAGCCTCTTTGTCTGTAGCCTATGGTTGTGCACGATGTTCCTCCTTAATGTCCTTCGGACCGAAAAGGTCTAAGGTGTAGTCGCAGCTCCTGTGAGACATTTCGATCTGGCATGCCCGAAGGTTGCAAAGATTCAGAAAAGGGGGTGGTGATGAACAGAGTGTCTGAATTAAGCAGACCACTCTTACCCAGTCCAAAGATGAGGGCTTGATCCATCACCGTTATTTATCTCACTGCACCATCCCAGCTCAGAACCTGGCTATATGCAAATCAGTCTGTCCCTGGCCCAGTGCATCATGGGAACAGGGCAGACTAAACTACCAAGCCAATTCTTCACCAGAAAGGAGACAAGCTACCGGGGACCGGTTTCTGGCATTTCAGCCGTCTTCGGCCCGGCTTGCTTGAATCCTGATGGTGCAGTGAGAAAGGGACTCATGTCTGAGTATACCCTGCCACACCTATAGTGGCCAAAAATGATTCACCCCCTTTTCTGAATCGTTTTTGTCCACCATAAGCGTGGAAGGGTATACTCAGATGTGAGTCCCTTGCTCATTGCACAATCAGGATTAAAGCAAGCCGGGCCGAAGACGGTTGAAATGCCAGAAACCGGTCCCCGGAAGCTTGTTTCCTTCCCAGTATAAGAATTGGCTTGGTAGTTTGGTCTGCCCTGTTCCCATGATGCACTGGGCCAGGGTCAGACTAATTTGCATGTAGCCAGGTTCTGAACTGGGATGGTGCAGTGAGCTAAAAAACGGTGATGGATCAAGCCCTGATCTTTGGACTGGGTAAGAGTGGTCTGCTTAATTCAGACACTCTGTTCATCACCACCCCCTTTTCTGAATCTTTTTTGTCCACCATAAGCGTGGAAGGGTATACTCAGATGTGAGTCCCTTGCTCATTGCACCATCAGGATTCAAACAAGCCGGGCCGAAGACGGCTGAAATGCCAGAAACCGGTCCCCGGAAGCTTGTTTCCTTCCCAGTATAAGAATTGGCTCGGTAGTTTGGTCTGCCCTGTTCCCATGATGCACTGGGCCAGGGTCAGACTAATTTGCATGTAGCCAGGTTCTGAGCTGGGATGGTGCAGTGAGCTAAAAAACGGTGATGGATCAAGCCCTGATCTTTGGACTGGGTAAGAGTGGTCTGCTTAATTCAGACACTCTGTTCATCACCACCCCCTTTTCTGAATCGTTTTTGTCCACCATAAGCGTGGAAGGGTATACTCAGATGTGAGTCCCTTACTCATTGCACCATCAGGATTCAAGCAAGCCGGGCCGAAGACGGCTGAAATGCCAGAAACCGGTCCCCGGAAGCTTGTTTGCTTCCCAGTATAAGAATTGGCTTGGTAGTTTGGTCTGCCCTGTTCCCATGATGCACTGGGCCAGGGTCAGACTAATTTGCATGTAGCCAGGTTCTGAGCTGGGATGGTGCAGTGAGCTAAAAACGGTGATGGATCAAGCCCTGATCTTTGGACTGGGTAAGAGTGGTCTGCTTAATTCAGACACTCTGTTCAGCACTACCCCCTTTTCTGAATCGTTTTTGTCCACCATAAGCGTGGAAGGGTATACTCAGATGTGAGTCCCTTGCTCATTGCACCATCAGGATTCAAGCAAGCCGGGCCGAAGACGGCTGAAATGCCAGAAACCGGTCCCCGGAAGCTTGTTTCCTTCCCAGTATAAGAATTGGCTTGGTAGTTTGGTCTGCCCTGTTCCCATGATGCACTGGGCCAGGGTCAGACTAATTTGCATGTAGCCAGGTTCTGAGCTGGGATGGTGCAGTGAGCTAAAAAACGGTGATGGATCAAGCCCTGATCTTTGGACTGGGTAAGAGTGGTCTGCTTAATTCAGACACTCTGTTCATCACCACCCCCTTTTCTGAATCGTTTTTGTCCACCATAAGCGTGGAAGGGTATACTCAGATGTGAGTCCCTTGCTCATTGCACCATCAGGATTCAAGCAAGCCGGGCCGAAGACGGCTGAAATGCCAGAAACCGGTCCCCGGAAGCTTGTTTCCTTCCCAGTATAAGAATTGGCTTGGTAGTTTGGTCTGCCCTGTTCCCATGATGCACTGGGCCAGGGTCAGACTAATTTGCATGTAGCCAGGTTCTGAGTTGGGATGGTGCAGTGAGCTGAAAAACGGTGATGGATCAAGCCCTGATCTTTGGACTGGGCAAGAGTGGTCTGCTTAATTGAGACACTCTGTTCATCACCACCCTCTTTTCTGAATCGAAGGTTGCAAAGAGTCATTTAGGAATGGAAGGAGCAACAGGTATCGCAGGTGGATTCGTTGAGCTCAGGCGACAGGCACAAATTGCAGACTTGATGGAGGACAGTCTCAGGATATTTAACGTGACAGCAAGGACAATACTGGAATAGCATCCGTTCGATCACCGTCAAGAGATGGGACGGAGTGATGGAAGTAGGCCAGAAGGGCGAGGCCCATGAGAGGCAGTGATCGCCGACAGACCCAGTTCAAGCTAAGTACTCTAAGGTCACCCTGAGATGGAGAGAAGGCGATATGCTATTGAAATGCCATACCAACAGTGGGAAGATACCTTTGAGAACTGAAAAGATCACTGCAATGACGCCAACCCAGTGCACATGTCTGAACAAGACGGCAGAAAGAAAATGAGCAGCTATTCGCTTTATAAATCCTTTGATTGATTGAAAACAATCTAACAATGGAATCGTTGACCATATGCACTACCAGCAAAATAAGGAGTCACTGTTTCTCGTGACTCGAAAGACTTCTTCAAAGAAAAACAACTTGCACACATTCGAGCACAACACTTCAAGGCAGGAATATGCACAGCATTTGTATCCACAGCCACACATCCCTTGAATATAATTTTCCTTCAATGTGTTCAAAAGATCACCATAGTAGTTCTGTGATTACTTTTGGGAGTAGCCATGATCCCTGGAGGGAGGCTGAAGGTCTCTACCACCTGATGTGAGGGTTCAATAAGAGTGGCTTTCCAAAGTCGAGCATACTGGAGAGTTATAGTTAAATCCACAAAAGCTCTGGATCTTCCGGTGTTCATAAAGAGTTCAGTAGGTGACACCAGGGTGAACAGAGTCACCTTTGCCATCAAAGGTCTTTGGCAGCTTTGGAGACAGAATACACTGATGCACCAGGGAAGTCCCACACAAATCACCATAAACATTTGTGAAGACTCCTGCGGCACTGAACAAAGCAAAGGTATTTTGTACTCATCTCTGTTGCATGGTTTTCGGCCTTCATGTCTGTTCCTGCCTTTAACAGGCTTTTTTGGTCCTCTGTTTCCCTACCCTTGGTTCCTGGATTTTACTGAGGTTTCAACTACTTCTGTGCTAAATTATGCTTGAGCTTTCTTGCTGTGTACTTGATAAGTTCTTCATGTCATCACAGCAGCCCTTGCTTTCTAGTCACTCCTACCCTTAGGCTGACTGCCTGTCCACCTGTAAATCTGGGAAGAGAGCAATGATTTCATGTTATTTCCAAGGCCTTACATATATTATGTGTCGTTGTGTTGCTGGCTCTTAACAGTTTATTTGACAGATTTTGCTATAAACGTTTTGGTGATTGACTATACACTGGGCCCTATAAGTTATTATCATGCTATGCCTCCAAATTGGTGCTTTCGTGCTGCTTTCTTTTCCCAAACAAAAGTTTTCAGAGTGTTACCTACTGAGACCATGTTGATATGGTCATATTTCAGGGGGGGGGGTTCCATCTAGTCTTTGTCATCAAAGCCTGATGCCTGGCTTTCCAGAATCTGCCCCCTTAGTGGGGCTAAGGTTATAGAATCTTAGAGGACTCTGGGCCTTTCCCCAATTTCTGATTTGTTTTGAAACAATGACTTCTTTGTACAATTACAAATTCTTAACCTTTACAGCTCCTACCAGAAGATTGGGTAAATATGAGCTGAATTGACTATAGAAAATCCCTTTCATAGGACTTTTGCTTAAAGACATGACATGTTCTTTTTGTTTTTACTGTCGATAAACAGTTTGATGATGGGAAATATTTAAACAGCATGTGGATCTATAGGATACTAGTGATGGTATTTTATAGATTCAGGTGCTTCTCTGTGTGGCCTCACCAACCACCCTGCCTCTCAGCCACACTGCAGAACTTCTTTATGTCCATCCTCACGTCTCCACTTGCTCCCTACCACTGTATCCCCACACGCTGCAGCCCCTCTCTATGTTGCTACTCCACTTGCAGCAGCTGTGAACCTAGGAGGTATAACTGCCAGATTCTGGCTGGTAAGTACAAATGTAAGCCAGACCTATTGTTCACAAATATCAGGAGAGATTTTACTATATTTTGTAGAAACAAAAAGGAAAATTGGGGGAGGAAAGCAGCAAAAGGTTTAATATAAACTCCCAAGAAGGGGCATTAGAGGTGTGTACACTTCTTACCTTGTCCAAGTGCAGTAGGGTTGTTTAATAGTTACCAAACTATCTTGCCAAGGGCAGAGTAGTATTTGACCCCCTTCCTGGGCTGACAATTTCACTAATGATCTACCCTTGAATTACTCAAGGCGAGGGCACGAACTGCTCCCCAGTGGAGCATGGCTAACATATCAGTGTCCAAACCTAAGTTGGAACCTTAATATTAACACCAGAAGGTACGTCATGCAGGCCCTCATCACCAGCAGGCTTGACTTCTGGAACACACTACGTAGGAATCACATCACGCCTCTTGAAAGACTACAGACAATACAAAACTCAGCAGCAAGACTCATCTTTGACCTCCTCAGACGGACTCACATCACACTGCACCTTGAAAAGCTGCACTGGCTCCTGATCCAGAAGAGATGCCAGTTCAAGATGTTGACCCATACATACAAAGAAAGCCCTGCACAACGAAGGACCATCATACATCAACAAACGCATGACCTTCCACCAACTGACCAGACACTTGCAATCCGCCTCCCTCTTCCTCACAGACACCCCACAGAAATGCCGAAGCAATAGCAGAGGATGCTCCTTCTCACACCTGGAGGCAAATCCTAGAACAACTTTCCTCTGCACCTCAGGACCGCCTCATCACTTCGGGAATTCAGGAAAGGTCTCAAGACCAGGCTGTTCGAATGACGAAATCACCACGAAGCAGCTAACAGCCCCAGCGCCTTTAGGCCCTCATGGGTGATTCTAGAGAGGAAAATGGAGGATTGTGGCCTCACGTGAGGGCACGATCCTCCATTTTCCTCTATACTTACCCTTACAATGTCTCTTGGGTGAAGCCTTTAGCGAGGAATGTGCCACAACACAATTGGGCCCTGACAATTGTAGCACCTAAGCTCAAAGATTTCCACCCAAACAGTTACCCATAACCTCATGGGTGATTTGCCCGGTTTATAAATTCTTGATGGAAGTCCACATCACATGGAGGTACACGGTGAAGAATCTGCAGTTAGAGGCTGTATTGACCATAAAAAGCATTAACCTCTGATGTATTCTTGCAGCTGCAGATTGCTCACCTTGTCAATCAGTACCAAAGCAATGCCTCCTCCAAGGTGGAGAATCGAAGTTGTGGCCTTCCACCTGGATGTCCTGCCGGATAAGCGGGCACTTGACCCTCCACAAGGACGTGAGAATTGATGCAGTAATGTCTGGTGACAGTACGGCCATGTGGCTGCCTGGCAAATGCCCCAATCGGGAACAAAGTGAGCTAAGGACAGTGATGGCAGCTTTGCCCTGGAGAAATTCACCAGAAGACCCTCAAAAGGATAAATTTTGGCTCAGGCAAAACACTGTTATATGCAGAGGATAATTCATCATAATGAGGTCAGTTTTGGGACTGAAGTTCCTCTCTTCGCACTGGTGAACTCAAGAGTTGATCATCAAACAATACTATCAATGTATAAGCTAGGGGCATGCCATTGGTGTAATCTCTCCTGATGATGGATTGAGAAAAGAAGGCAGGGGGTGGAATTAACTTCCCCACATGGAAAGGTGATACCACTATTGGAAGAAAGGGTGCACAGTTTCTTAGTACTTGCATGTCATAGCATACAATGGCTAAATTGACTTGGCCTGCAGCTAGCTAATGCAGTGCTGTAGGAAGCTTGCTCTGTACATCCTATACAAAAGTAAGGTATAGTGTCCACAGAGTCCAGTGGAACCACAAAGGTAGGCAGAGTTAAATTAGAGAATACCTTACTATCTATTAGTGGCAATGTGGACAAGCGGTAAGGCTTCATCAGAGGGTAGCCTTAAGCATGTATTGTACACACAAAGGCAAGAAATGATTTCACACACTCAAATACTGAACTCAGACCAATTTGTTTGTATACAAATATTATTTAGTTAGATTTTATTTTCTAGAACCAGGCCTGGTACAGGTAGGTATAATAATACTTTGCAAGAATAATGCAATTAAATACAGTTTGAATGCAATTTGATTGGTTACAGGTAAGTCATTTGTTTGTAAAGCAGTTTAAATTACTTTTAAGTAACTTTTTCTACTCAGTGTGATATGCCTAGATATCGCACTGGGACATTTCCTAGGAAAAAGTTTAAGTAAATCAGTTTTTGTATATTTGCAGTTTCTTAGAGTTTCATACAAATCAACTTGACACTTCAAACAATTTTCACAAGAAAGCAGTTCAATGCAGTCCTATGAGAGAAAACAATATTATCGATTTAACTGTAAGTACTGAGGCTTTGGAGTTGGTATTCAGTTAGAACTAGGGTTTCCCCAGGGTCGAGGATGCACTCTCAAAACTCCCTCAGCAGCACTAGGGCGGGCGGGTGCAGAGTGCTGAGGCCCAATGTTATCCAATGGGGGATAGGAGCCCTCTGGTTGGTGGCTGCTCACAGGCACACCACTTGGATGTAGGAGTAAAGCTCCTGGGGTTTAGCTCAGGGCAAAGGGGGATCAGAGTTGGCACACAAGGTGCACCCACAGCTGAACCGGGGTAGCCGGCTGCAGAGTGCTGATTTGGCATCGGGTGCCCTGTTGTTTTTAAAGGGAGTTGACGCTTTTGGATTTTGGCTTCAGGCTTGGTCCAGGAAGACTTCCGGGAGGAAACAAAAGCTGGGCAGGTAAGTTGGAGGGCTCTGGGACATAGGTGCACCTTGGTTTCTCTTCTGCAGCGGTGTCTTTTGAGGTTGGATGTCACCTTTCTGGGTCAGATTCGCGGTTGGGGGGTCTCCGTGCAGAGGCTGCAGGTGACTTTGGGGAGTCCTGGAGGGGTCAACCCATGGTGCACTCAGACCCTGGAGCGCTGGTGTATCCCACTGGGACTGGTGGGCCACTTGGATTCAGGCCGTAGGCTTCATGGCTGTAGTGCTTCCATGCGCCGGTTTTCTTTGTTCTCAACAGGCTCAGAGTCCATCTTGGGAGTTTCTTTTGAACAGAGCTGCTGTTCACAGGGGAGGCAGTCTTTGTTGAAGGTGGTCAGTCCTTCAGGGGTTATGGAGGTTGTTGGCTGCAGGACAAGGCGACCTGGCACAGGATCTCTGAAAAATACATGTAGGCGGGTAGGACTGAAACCAAGTCAGTTCTTCTCTGCAGTCTCCTCTGATTGGCATCTTCTTTCATCCTTCTTCGTAGGTGGCGGGAATTTATCTTCTTGGTTCAGGGCTGCCCCCTAAAAACCATATTTAGGGGGAAATGTAGGTGTCTCGAGGTCAGTAGCTAATGGGCTTCCTTAGGGTGACTACACCCATGGTGTGCTCATCCCACGTGGGGGAGTGGACACAATCCCAAATCCTGGTTGGAGAGTGGCTGCCATCTGCGAAATGGTGGGCCCTGAAGAGTGGGCTTCACCTCGCCTCCCCCACCTGAGGGGTGGGGTTGGCAGAGGTGGGCACACCTTCTGGACTGTTCTAATTATTCTAGCTTGTCCTCCAGCCGAAATGGAGACAGGAAGGGGGCCTGCTCCTGATAGCGGGAGAGGCTGGGGGTTGCATTGCCTTTGAAGCTCCCCTGCCACAGATGGCTCTTCCTGGCCTGAGGAGATGTGACCACTTCCGCCCAGGAAAGGCTTTGTTTCTGAGCTCAGGGAGTGAAGGCTCCCACCTCAGGGGTCCAGAAACATGTCCCATGGTGGCAGGCTGGTGTTTACCAGTCAGGGAACCCTACAGAGGCTGGTCGTATTTTTAGGGGGCATTTCTAAGATGACCTCTCAGTGCATTGTATAATAAATCCCAAAATGGCATCAGTGTGGGTTTATTATGCTGAGAAGTATGATACCTAACTTCCAAGAATTCAGTAAAGCCATTATGGTGCGGTGGAGTTTGTAATGACAAGCTTCCAGCAACATATACTCTTTATGGCTTTACTGCACTTACAATGTCTAAGAATGGACTTAGACACTGTAGGTGTACAAGGCTCATGCACCCGTACCCTCACCAGTGGCATAGTGCACCCAGCTAGAGGGCTGTCTTACCTATACCATAGGCAGTGGGTTGCACGCATGGCACACAGGTATGTGTGCCATGTCGACTCTTCACTGTTCTCTGCACCAAAATACGCAGCCTGTAATGGTAGTGTGTGTGTTAAGGTACAGGACCTCTAAAGGTAGCATAATATGTGCTGCAGCCCTTAGAGGCCTTCCCTGGTCACAGTGCCCTTGGTGCCCATGGTACCTTTTAAAAGGGACTTAAGTGTGGCCAGAGAGATGCCAATTGGGGTCCAAAGGTACAGTTTTGGGAAGGACCACAGGCCATGGTTACCGGATTTGTAGTGCCCCACGGCACATCGACTCAAAGTGCATCAGAAATCTGGCAAAAAGTGTGGGGGGGTTACTGCAACAGAAACCCAGCTTCTTACAAGTGCACAGATGAAACAGCAATTAGAAACATAGTTTACAGCGTCAAGAGCCTCTGAGTACAATCGTGTAAATGTTTGAGGGGAGCATGCAAGAAAAAGTTTTAAACCAAATTACGGTCCCTCTTTGACATAACACCCTATGCATTCCTGCTTGTTGCAGTACAATATCATAGTTGCTTATTTGTCAGCTTCTGTAAGATCGAAGTCAGAAAAGTCTGGACAGCAAGTCGTGGGCATGCATTTCCAGCACAATAATGTGGTGTCATGGCTCCACTGCAGACCAGAGGCCTCTGTTCTCAACATCATCCAGGAAACATCCGCACCTGAGAGCCTGTGCATCTGTTACCACTGTGACTTCCACAGGGGATAAGGAGATCAGTCTGACAGATCGGAGTGGGGTCCGTCATCCACCACTGAGGGCTTGAGCAGCTTCATAAGAGATACAGATCGTGACTGTGATGCTTCCCTAATGTTGGACTCACTGCCGGCATACGTTCCACTCAATGGCTAGCATGTACCACTGAGCGAAGGCCCACGGGCCTCGGAACTGTCAAGACTGGTAGAGTTGCTTTGCCTAAAGCAGAGATAATAGCACGAATGTCCAGGACCTGCTAGAGATGTGGAAAAGCCTTGAAGGAAACCATACCCAAGATGACCTGTTAAAGGGTAGCATCTGTAATGGTTGAAGTTGACACTTTAACTCACTGATTGGACCCCCTCCCAACCTAGCCTGCCTTCAACAGCTTCTCGAGGTAAGGGAATATATGGATACCCGACCTGCAAAGTTGGGCCACGACCCATGACCTGACCATGATGAAGACCATAGGGGATGATGTAAGACTGAGAGGCAAGATTGTGAACCAGAAGTAGTCTGATCACACCTTAACTCCTAGATACTGCTTGTGGAACTGCAGGGCTGGTATATAAAATAATGTTCTTGCAGGTCGAGGGATACCATCCAATACTCATGGCTTTCGGCAAGCAGACTTGAGCTAGGAGTCATTAACGTGAATTTCTTTTGGAGGAACGGGCTCAGAACTTGGAGATTTAAGATTGGTCTTAAGCCCCCATCATCCCGGAGTATCAAGTAGTTGTCTGTTCCTTACTCCACCTTGGGTACAACCTTGATGGATCCTGTGTGAACAACATGAATACTTCTCTAGCATGGTCCTCCAAAGTCTTAGTCTACACTTGGGCCTGTGAGGCGGGATAGCCATAAAAAAAAGTGTAGCCATCTTGGACAATCTGGAGGATTCATAGATCAGAATTGATCAAGGGTGGGCAATGTCATATTCTGCCAACAACTGCCCCAAATGTCTGTTCCAGGGCAAACTGAAGGGATTTTGAAGCTTTCCTTAAGATCTAGAGGAAAAGTAATGATGATTCAGTTGTACTTGGCACCGACTCTGTTACTAGTACCAAAATGTCTATGCTGTTTTCTGGATGGGCTGCATCGGCTATAGCTGGCAGAAGTTCCTAGAGTAATCTTGGAACGTCCAGTACTGCTGGTGGAATTGGCAGGCCAGGATAGCAATCTTAAGGAGCAAACAGCAGACTAGCTGTGGTTGAATGGCCCGGTGCTACATAAGCCCTTCTGCCAAAAATGTCCGGCCCTTTCAAAGGGCATACCCATCAATGAAGCCTAGACATCTCAGGAAAATCTGGTGGGGGTGCAGTCAGGCTTGCTGTCTAATAACGAGACTGAAACTGGTGTCCACTGCTACGACACGTTAGCCAGAGTTGTCCAGACCAGAACGTAAAATATGTATCGCTGTGTCTTGCCCATGTTGGGCCTTTTGTGTCAAGGCATTGGCTATGTTTTCTGGAAGCACGGAAGGAACCTTACATGCCATGTACAGCTTTAGTGACTGCACAGGCCCACAACATTCAAACAGCGCAGTGCCAGACTGCCTAAAGATAAATATTCCTGACCCAATCGTCAAATCTTTTGAACTTCATGCCCAGAGGAGGTGGAGGAAGGAGCTAAGGTTCACCTTGCAAATGGAGGACTGTACCACAATTCTCCCTGGAATGGGATGCTGCATCAAGAAATAAGGTTTACCAGGTGCCGGTAACAGTAGCGTCTGTTACCGGACCCAGGTGTTGAGGCGGGGATGGGTGGGTAAATGGGGGGGGAGGGGGGAACGAAAGATGGAAGGAAAAAAAAACACTTACATGTGACAACCAGCCGCTGCCTTTCCTCTTCTTCTTGTCTCCGTCCAGCAACAGGACAGAGGAGGAAGCACCCGGGCTCCCCAAAGCCAATCCCAAAGCTGCAATGCAGCGTTGTGATTGGTCTGAGCACCATATTTTGGCACTCAGACAGGGACAGGGACCCTTTGCATGTTACTCACCAGGCTGTGGAATGCATCTTGGTGGGGAAGATGCAAAGTGCGAAGGACTGTTTGGCTGGCCCAGTAGGGCCGGCTAAGCAGTCCTGTGCACTTAAGGAGTGCAAACCACTGCTCTCCCTGCTCTGCCCTGCCCATCACTAAAAACCAAAATGATAATGATACGTCATCACTTTAGTTTTCCTTTTGAGTAGTGAGGCGACGCTCCTCCGCCTTATCGGAGGAGCCGTCACTGGCTGGTAAACTGGTGCCTTTCAATAGTGTGATTCACCACAAGCACAGAAAAGTATTTCATCCAAGCATAATGAGAACAGAGGTTCTGAAGTAGAAAGTCCAGGTAGTATAATCTGTTTAAGAATATCAGTCATAGGCTCTTCAGTAGAGAGGGACAGTTCTAGCACTTCTGATGACTTCCTAACCACAACAAAAGAGGTTCTGTCTTCAGCTGCGGGCCCTATAAGAGATTCCAGGATGAATCCTGGATAGGTGCCTAGGCCACTTGCATTCCGTAAATCGAGATGCAAGCCAGCATTATTGTAATGAAAGGAAGCAAGATATCCGCCTCATCTTCTTTATCCTTCTCGTCATGTTCAGCACGGTGAAAACCTTGTATCGCATCAGAGTCAGACTCAAAAATAGCTTCCCTCTTCTTGAATTACTGCTGCTAAGGCAGAAGAAATAGATTTGAGACTTTCTTTGGAAACAGTGCGGTCGATGGAAGAACAACTAGAGAGGTGGCCATGTAGGCCTAGGTGCAGGCCACAGAGGCGAAGCAGGATAACAATCCGAGCCAGAATCAGTTGAATATCAGCCGCAAGGTCTCAACTTCCTGTGGAGTCAAAATGGTATGGGGAACTTGGGGTTCAGCGGCTACAGGTTCAACAGAGGGTCTGAAGAAGAAGGCGAAGCCTGCATCTGGTTTCTGGCACAATACCTTAGACTTCTCCTGATACCTGGATGTTGAAGTGCCTTATTTACTCTACCTACTTTTTCTTCTTGTCTTCAACTTCGGCTTGGAGGATCAGGACCAGGATGAACTCCATTTTGTCAGTGCCAGGTGCAAAGCCTCTCCCACATTGTGTTGAGTCATTAGACTCTTGCTCAGTAATTTGTCTCTACATCCATGCACTCCTGGGGAAGGCACAAATGTCCAAACTTTATGGATTGTAGAGTCAGCACTAAGAGATTTGGGGACACTGAACTGTGGCACTTGTCCTAGTCAGCATTTTATGGTCAATCCCTATTCAGCTCCACCGGAACTGCGCAGCATCTGCATTCCAGGAGCAGTCATGCCGACCCATGCAATAAGGCAATTGGAGGAAATGTGTATAGGAACTTTCTGCCCTAAATCACAATGGACGTTTGCTCCAGTGACCTAGGCTAGGGAAACCTAGATGCAAAATATGAGCATTTGGGGTTACTCTCTGTCACAAATAGATCTATCATCGGGGGCCACATCTCTTGAACAGCTGCCACCTGTGCTACCGCTAATTCATGATATGTGAACCCAACCCTGCTGAATTCACACTGCTTGTCATTTCGTACCCCTGGCAGTTGTCTTGCGGCTACTTAGATCTTCACGTTTGCAACCTGCATCTAGATCTCCTGTGGCCCTCTGGAAATAAATCCTTCCTTGCTTGATTCAGGAGGTAGAGTATTGTTTTTGTGTTTTCAATTTGTGGCAGCTGAAAAGACCCAAAAGCATACTTCTTCCCCTATGCTTGAACATTCTGATATATAGACCCCTCACCTGTTTTAACCACGGCATCAATTCCGCCGCGGTGCGGCCGTTTAGCGAAGTGGGCGGGCCGCACCTGCCAACGGACGTTCGCAGCACCACAGAGGTAGTGCTCGCGGCAGCCGTTGCCCGACAGAAGCATCGAAGGGGCTAACCACAAGCCACAGGTAATCAGTATCATGAGCCCAGACAGGCACTCGACTCTATAATGAAGCATGATCACTGTGCCTCCCAGTGTTTAGGGTGAAAAGGCATTCCAGTTGCCAAATGCAAACTGCGACTCCAGTAGCTTATAACTGATTTGATGCAATCAGTCACTTGGAAGTCATTTTGCCAGTCTCCAAACACTGAAGTCAACTGACTGTGCAATTTCACATGCAGGGTTTGCATCCTTCTGTGGAACAGTGGTGATGCAGATTGACATTAGACTTACAAACTCCATGATCTTTCTGGTTGTGACTGTCCTCGACCATCTGACCATGGTTGGCATTTTCAATAAGCATGTGTTTCGCTTGTACAGCTAGAGATGTCCACTCTTGCTTCTTTTTATGGACAACACATTATTGATTTCAAAATTGCTGAAATGAACAAGTTACTTACCTTCATTAACGCTCTTTCTGGTATACTATCTAGTTGCAAATGCCCCAACTTTTGAATATTTCTCAGGCGTCAGACTGGACCTGGAAACTTTTTATTGTACCTCTGCGTACCGGAAGGTCAAGATCCATCCAGATGGTATGTTTCTGTACAGTTTTGCCTTTTTTTGCTCCGGCAAACCCCACTAAGAGCTGATCGTCCACCCGGTGGCCTTTGGTGTGATCCATGTAAAAGCAGAGTGCTCTCTTAGGGTCCAAGCGATGAAGCCTCTCCTCCTCTTCCTCCTTAGACAGGTCAGATGGAGCATTAAACGCCGGCAGAGTGATGAACTTGCCGACATTACAACTTTCGGGTCAATGGATTCCCTGGTAAGCAGGACCAGCTTGTCGAGGAAGAAGGTGGTAGATGGAGGATAAATGCACAAAGCCTGTAGCACCCACACTGTACTGACGTGATGAGGAGTAGGAGCATAGTTTTGATGGTGAGAAGCCGTAAAGGACAACTGTGGATCACCTTGAACTGAGTACATATCAGATACACAAGGACAAGACTGAGGTTCCATTGGGGCCTCATAAATGGAGACAGGAAAAAAACATGTATTGTATTGTAATTGCATTTATATAGTACTTACTACCCCTGACGAGGCGTTGAAGTGCTTTTTCGGCGAGTAGCATGCTACTCCGTAACCAGTAAAGGATTAGTGGTGAATTAGTATAGGGAAAATATGAAAGTAATTTGAGTGGTGGATATGTTAGTTATTTAGATTGAGAAAGATAGAGAAAGGGTAGAAAAGGTTAAAAGGTTTGAATTTGTAGAACGCTTGCTACACCTGATGAGTTGTTGAAGTGCTATTCCGGAACCCATAAAGCATTAGTGGTGAATTCATGTAGTGAAATATGAAATTAATTTGAGTGGCGGACATGTTAGTCTGTTATTTGGGTTGAAAAGGATAGTGGAGGGATAGAAGGTAGAAGGGAAAATTTCGATTTTTAGTATGTTTGTTTTGGAGCTAATAGCAGTAGGAGGAGGCTTGGGATGAGTAAAAGGGAGGTGGAGGGGAATGAATACAAGGGAAGTGGAGGGGAAAGAGTCAAAGGATGGGTTTACAAAGGATTGTTTTTGGGGATCAGAATAGTAAAAAGAGGTATGAGATGATGCAAGGAGGGGTAGAGTAGGGAAGCGTCTCGAAAGGGTTATTTTGGGGATCATATTAGTGGTATGGGGTTTAGGATGAATAAGAGTGGATGTAGAGGATATATTGATGAAGGTATAGGGTGAAAAATAGGCTGGTGCATTGGAATGACTAGTAGAAAGTGGTTTGAGATGAGTCAATTTCAAAATGCTTTATTCGGTGTATATAAATATAACCATATAGCAACAAATATAAAATAAAAATTACAGGTACATCATTAATTTACATCAGACCCTAATTTATCGAGTACCAAATACAGGCATTATGTGCTCCTTCTTGGTTCTGAGGAACACGTAATCATGATATACACATGAGTCATAAAAGTAACAAGTGTTGACAATTCAATGAGGGACAACAGTCATAATATACGATAGCTGAATTAATCAGGTGTTCAAAAATTGGCAAACTTAATGTAAAATCCTCGTTTTTCGACGTATGTGCAAAATAGCAATGACAAAGTGCATATAGGTTAAAAACAATGCATACCTTCATCTTAAAATACATGTGCAAACTGGCAGTGGTAAAGTGCATATAAGTTAAAAACATGAGATGAGTCAGAGAGTTGAGCTAGATGATATAATGAGAGCGGTATAGGGTAGTGCATTGGATATGCTGAATTTGAAGAACAGTGATAAATAAGTAAAAGTAATAAAGATATAGATCCAAAAGTAATAAAGATATAGATCCAAAAGTAATAAAGATATAGATCCATAAGTACATGGAAGGTATGGAGCTGCATAAAGGAAGGTAGTATACGTAGATTAAAGATGAATTAAATAAACTGTTGCTTTCAAGTG
The DNA here is from genome assembly GCF_964263255.1 of Lissotriton vulgaris. NCBI lineage: Eukaryota > Metazoa > Chordata > Amphibia > Caudata > Salamandridae > Lissotriton > Lissotriton vulgaris. Next base: position 1,704,819,575 of record NC_141695.1, read on the forward strand.
TTGTTGTTCTTTAAATTAGTTTTATTTATTTATATATATATATATATATTTGTAGATCAATAGTGAAGCAATTGTAGTTATGATAAAAAGATTTACTTATTTATAAAGTCAATTATATGCATGTTAAAAACATAGAATAATGTAACTATCACTAATATGTACATTTGTTAAGCAGAACTAATGAATATCTATATATAATAATTATTTTAAACATATTTATTCTACACGTTTATACAAAGCAATACACATATAGGTACATATCTACAGTACAAATAAATGCTTATATAAAAAGGGATATGCTGTATATTTCTGTTTGCGTATAGTGGTTATGTGGGGAAGAACCAATTCTTGTGTAGCTTTCTGAAGATAAGGTGATTATCCGTGGATCTTATGTTGGGAGGTAAAGAGTTCGATAGTTTGGCTGCTTGAACAGAGAATGATGTGCCACCCATTGTTTATTTCTTGTATTTTGGCGAGGTGCCATCTAGAGAAGAGGTTCCTTTGTTGAATGTGTTTGTTAATTTTATTCCTGATGAAGAACGGTCCTGTTACATGTATCGCTTTGTGGATGATATAAAGCTGCTTGACCGTGAATCTTCTGGCAATCGGTAACCAATGCAGGGCTGTCAAGGTAGGAGAGATGTGGTCTCGTGGTTTTATATGTAAGAGTAGTCTGGCAGCTGAGTTCTGAATCTGTTGTTTTTTCATGGGTGTTAAAGGTGATCCGTGGTAGAGGCTATTGGCATAATTAAGTTTGGATTGAACAAGGGAGATGGTAGCCTGGGCCTTGTGTGGAAATACCAAATGGGGAAAGATTTGTTGCAGAGTTTGTATAGTAACAAAGCTTGATCTTGCTAGCTTGTCCACTTGGGCATTCATCAATAGCTTGGAGTCCATGGTCATTCTGAGGTTACTTACTTCCTTTGATATTTTATGCGGTGTTCCCAGACCATCAGGCCACATGGCGAGTGGGTCATAATTTTTCCAATTGCCACACGTAAGTATTTATTTTGGAAGCCTTCAATTTGAGATGGTTCCACGTCATCCATTGATCCACAGCTCTGAGACAACTGAAAATTGGCATGTTTCCAATGCCTTTGGGGCATTGCAGTTGAAGGAGTATTTGTGTGTCATCTGCATAGTTATAGCACGTGAGGTGAAAATGATTGATCAGTGCCGGTAATTACTTCATGTAGATGTTGAAAAGCATGGGTGAGATAATAGAGCCTTGAGGGACCCCTGCTTTTGCGAAGTACGGTTTGGACAAGAAAGGTGGGGTATGGATGACATTAGTTCTCTTTCAAAGGTAGGACCTGATCCAGTCTAGAGCAGTCCCTCCTATGCCGGCTTTGTGGAGTCTTTGTATCAGAATGTCCTTGTCAACCGAGTCAAAGGCAGCCGAGAGGTCCAAGAGAAGTAGCACAGCAACCCAGTTGCAGTCAACTGTGTTCCTCAGGTCATCCCAGATGGCAAAGAGGTGTTGCAGCCCTTTAAAAAATGCATCACAAGAGATGATTTCAATAAAGAGGGCTCATCAGGCAACCATAAGAATGGGGAGAGGGCCAAAAGATAACCTTTAACTGTGCCCAGAGCAAAGCCTTACCTTTGTGAATACCCAAAAGTAGTTAAGCTTGACTTTTGATCAAAGTTAGACTTTTGGTCTAAGTTTACCTTTGTGAATCGGGCCCTGGGTTCTCCTTGAGACAGCTTTCTGCCCTCCTGGGGAAATGAGCAAACACAGATTTTGGCCCAAAAGATGAGCTTCAAGAAAAAGCTGCCTTTGAAGGGCAAAGGGGGGGGGGGGGCACTAGGGAGGAGGGCTGCTCTATTGTTTATGCAGAAGGGCGGGCACTCAGGAAGGAGAGGGAAACCAATTGCCAACCTGGTTTTTCAGGGGTGTGTAGCCCTCTTGGTAGACACACCACTAGGGTTGACTAGGGAGCTCTACACTGCGAGAGAGGGGTTCTGCCATCTTGAAAGTAAGCAGAATGGAGAATTCTGGTATAGCCAGAGGTCACACTTCGCAGAAAGTGATCATCATGAGGGGGGAACTTAGTATCCCATTGGCTACTGACCACATGCACCCTGAGGGCATTTTCTGGGCATAAAAAGGGGCGCCCATGGCACCCAGAACTTAGATCTAGATGGACCACTTCAGCTGAACCTAGTGGCTCGGATAGGAGAAGGGACTGTGTCCTGCTCATGGAGAATTTGTCTCCGGAGGACAGCCGAAGCAAACGACTAAGGGTCAGTTGGCTGACCTCCTGTTTACAGCACAGGACCACAATAGCGGAAGAAGCCTGCTGAGGCAAGATCTTCAAGCCACCACTCCTCGCCGCCATGCAGCACCAGATACCAGGACCGGACACTCAAAGTTGCACCCGAGTCTTCTGGACCTGGGAGAGTCGTTGGAGTGCAGAATGGTTGCTCAGAAGGCTCGTTCACCACTCAGTTCTGGGTGGGGAAGGAAGAGGGGTGTGCTGCTGACCTAATCGTGGTCCACTGAAGATCATTTGCATTCTCCTTCGATATCTGGACATGGTCGTAGGGGTCCCTTTGATGTTGGGTCTACTGGGACTTCAGATCACACTGCAGAGCCTGCATATGCTACCTGATGTGCCTGGCCAGCATGATGCAGAAGGTGATTAGATGCAGAAGGTGATTAGATGCAGGAGGTGATTAGATGCAGGAGGTGATTAGATGCAGGAGGTGATTAGATGCAGGAGGTGATTAGATGCAGGAGGTGATCAGATGCAGGAGGTGATCAGTCGCAACAGCCTCAGAGTTGACCTCAGTGAATCCAGTGCCAAGTCTGAAAGATCGAGATCATAGCCAAAATGTCCTGGATTCTCTTCCCCCAGAGGAAAGGCACAAAACTGACTCATATCCACATTAGCTCCTTTAAAAGGTAACATCTGAGAAGGAGTCAGGTGTGACTTCGGTACATTGATAGTGACCCTCAAGGATAACATGGTTCGCTGTCATTGGGAGGGGGTTGACGACTGCCAGGGGCAAGCCTTTCTTCAACAGCCAATCATCGAGGTGGGGGAAGCTGGAACCCCTGACCTCCAAAGGTGTACTGCCACCACCATCAATATCATGAACACCCGAGGGGCGCTCGTGAGGCCAAAGGGGAGCACAGCGAACTGAAACTCTCACCACAAACTGCAGGTAGCGCTGATGAGCCGGCAGGACGGGTATATGAAAATAGGCATCCGGCAGGTCCACAGGGACCATCCAGTCCTCAGGGTCCAGGGCAGACGAGATCTGGGCCAGGGTGAACATTTTGAACTTATCCTTGCAGAAGAAGAAATTGAAAGGCTGCAGATGCGAATAGGTCGAAGACCTCCATCCTGGGACACCAGAAAGTAGCGGGATTGACAACCAGATCCTACTACTGGTGCCAACACCGTCCTGATATCCTCTTTGGCCAAAAGGGCTTGCACCTCCTGATGCAAAATGGAGAAATGGTCCTCAGTCAGTTGAGTAGACCGTGGAAGGCGCAACTGGGTCAAATAGTAGCGTACGGCATGGCCTTTGCAAACAATTTGTAGGACCCAACAGTGCAATTTGATTGCTTGCAAGCCCGAATAGGAGTGGATTCTGCCTACCACTAGGTGGCAGTGACCCTGTAAGGGTACACTAAAGAGGCTTTGCAGGTTGGGCTGCGGAGACTATCATTCTGAGCGGCACGATGACCTTGGCATCAGCGGCAGTGGGCACCATGGCATCTCCCGCAAAACTGCTGGGTTCCCTGTTGGGATTGGATAGGTTGACTATAGGGAATGCCTCAGCTGAAGCCATGAAAGGAACATTGTATGTCTTGCTGGTGAGGCTAGGTGAAAAGGCCCAACGAGTGAGGAGTGGCTGTACTCTCCTTATAATTTTCAAAAGTAGAATGAGTCTTGTCCCATATCAGCCTAGTCTCTGAACAGGCGAGTCCCATAAAAAGACAGGTCCATCAGTGAGGACTGAATATTGCCTGAGAACCCAGCTGAGCATGACAGTGAATGGCAACACGGATGCCTATAGCCCATCCGACGGAGTGAGTAGTGTCCAAGCTGCAACAAATTTTAAACTCTGCCTCATCACGACCACCCCAAATGGCCTGTGACAGAACAGGGAGAAGATCTTCAGGTATACCTGGAAGGACTTTTGCCACGAGATCCGAAAGTCATGAGTGTAGCAGCCTAGTAAACAAGAAGCATTAATGGACAGAAGGGCCAAACTGGTTGATGAGAAGAGGTGTTTACCGAATGTCTCCACACACTTCGACTCCCTGTCAAAGGGTTGTAGGAAGGTGGCTACCTGACTATGGTTACCCCAGATTTTTTGCCTTGTGTTTAGCTGGTTTTGGACTTAGTTGGCCTGGTTCCCTGCTAATCAGGGCCCCAGGCTATCTGCTCTCTCTGTAAAATGGATTCCATGTACCCTAGGTGCATAACTAGATTGGCTTGGGTCACCTTATCAGCGCCTGTACAGAGCACTATAGGTGCCCAGGGCATAGGTGAATCCAAGGCCTACCAGGGGCTGCAGCATATCTTTTGCCACCCCTGGCTGGCTATCTAAAATTGACACAACTGGCTGATCACTCAGCTGGGGCAAGGTGGTGTAATCCTTGCTTAGATATAGTATGCCTATATCTAAACCTATCTGGGCACATATATACCTATCAGTCACTCCTATGGCAGGCCTTAACAATCCTGGAGGCAGAGTGCTTAGTTTTATGTGAGATGGTGCTCTAGCATGAGCTGAGCCGGTCTGCAGCTGTCGGGACCAATTCCCTAAGCTGTCCTGGGATAATGCCATACCATATACTATTAAGTGCATTATAATCCTCGCGGTTATATGTTAACTTTGGTTTGGCTTTATCAAAACATGTTGTGTAAGGTGTCATACGATTTGGAATACTACTCCCTCGCCAGTCCTGGTGGCGGGAGTAGCATTCCACCCCTCTAGAGGGAGACGACATGTTACTTTGCTAAACCGCGGTTGATTTTAATAGAGCCTCAGATCCACAAAATGGATGCTTCTGCCACAGACACGAGTCTGACCTCCTGCTGCTGACCGAAACTCAGCAGAAGAGGCCTGGACAAAGGCTTTCCTGTCGCAGGGAGGTGTTACACCACCCCAGACAGGAGATAGTGGATTGTAGCAGGGAGGGTTTAAAGAAACCAGACACTGCCTGGGGCGCACAAGGCTGCCCCTTGCATAATCCGGCCAAACCGGTTCTGGGGCACACCAGCCCCTGTCCCAGCAGGGCCTGGATCAAAGGGAAAGGGGTGTATCCACCCCCTTCCTGGGTCCCACCCATAGGAGGGGACCTAGCAGGTAATCCAGCCCCCTAGATTGGTATAAGAATGGGAGCAGTGCCAACGCACTCAGATTATCCTGATGAAACATTTGAAACAAAACTCTGGACCCTTCGACATCCTACTCAACGTAGAAGACTGAAGAATCTCCCTTGTGGTCAAGGAGTGACCACCCTGTGCAAACAGGCACCATCCAGCACCTCGACGTCTGCTTTGTTGCAGTTCCCGCCGGAACTCGAGCGACAGAGATCGACGAGATCAAGCTTGCCTGCCTTCTTACAGCCCGATCCACAGTCCCTGCAGAGCTGAGACCCGTGGAGGCGACCAGAAGCGTGGGGCACGCCATCTTGAAAAGACCACGAGACGCTGACTGTGCAGCCCACGAGTGACCCTCAAAGCTGTACACCGGGGTTTGAGAAGCCCCAACCCTGAGCCACTCTTGCACTGAAGCTCACCCCTCCACACTCGACGAGTGCTGCGTGGGGCCCTTCTGCTCTCTTTGGCTCGACGCGTTGGCCCGGTCACTTGCCAGCTGGCTTGTGGCCCCTGTGCCGACGAAAACCTAAAACCGACTTGTGATACTGGTTGCTCCAGACTTGCACCCGCTCCTCTGAAAAGGAGCACCCGCTCTGAACCTCCTGGTCCGAGTGAGAAGCAATCTTCCAGTCCTGCGTGGATTGCTCTTGCCAAGTGTTGTTTGCTCCGATCTTGAAGCCGACAGCGCCGACGGTGAGAGCCTGCATGGGACAGCTCGTGACCCGCTCCTGGACGTCGCAGATGCCCCAGAGCCCACGTGGCAGTGGAGAGAAGCTCCTCGACAACCACCTGATTGCGCCCGACATTGCCTGGTTCCGTCCTGGTTCCGTCCTGGTTCCACCCTGGTCACTGCTGAGTGACCCAGACTCTGTCCCCTCTGCTTTCAGGTACTTTTCTACTCTGATCCATCCTTGAATCACACCGGACACTTCTCCTTCACATTGCCTGCAGCATCTTCAGCTTCAAGCACCAACAACCTGCGTGACGAAACCAGACGCCACTTCGACCCTATGCACCCGCTTCCTGTGGGTGAGGTAAATCAGCCACGCCGGTGTTCCCACACTGGTACACACCTCTAGGGTCTGTGTCTAAAGTTTTGTCCATCTAGGTTCAGCGGAAGTATCCTTAAACTCTATTTGTGTAACTTTTACGCACCATTGACTTTGCATTGGTGCATGCGTGTGCTTTAAGCGCTGCACCCGAATCCCGCGGGCTTTTCCCGACTTCAGCATTGTTTGTCCCGACTGCTCCCAGCGATTCCCTAGGCCCTAGGCCTAACCACTGTTCGATTGGCATCTCTTATACCACTTTCTTAATCTATGGTTTGAGTGGCCACCCGCCCTCATTCATAATTGTGCAACTTTCATATGTTATACTGTGCTTTTGATTTAACGCTTGTGCCCCTTTGCTCATAAAGAGTACTGGGGATTATTTTAGAAATAAACACATATATTTTTATAATATATACTTGTGTGGTGTCCTTTCATTTGATATTACAGGATTGTGATTGGTAAAACAGCTCGCTTGACACGACCTCTTGAGTTTAGCCTTTAAGGCTGCTTAGTCTATGCTACCATTAAGATAGCTTGTCTATAAGGTTGACTTACAACCAGACACCATAAGGGATTGTTTGGACTGATACAAGGTGTTTCCAGAATTGGAAACATCATATATCAGGCCAACTTCTCACATTGGTGGCAGCGGTGGGATTTGAGCTTGCTGTTGTTTTACCATTGCAATCTTTTTATCAAATCGAAAGATCACATCAAGTACCTTAGGTACATATAAATCAAAAGCTTAGCATATTTAAGTTCTACTGAACTTAATAGTTGTAGATTAAAGGGATTAGCACACCCTGACTACAACTCACTAGCAAGGTACAGTAGGAAAACACTTAGTGTAGGTAAGTGCACCACTTGCACCTCACTAGCAGTCATGTCTGACACAGGAAGAGCTTCAGGCTCTGCCCCGGTGACAGTTGACCTTACCAAGGCAACTTCGAGCTATGACAAACTTAGCCACAAAGACTTGGGTGCCTTGTGCATTGCAAGGGGGCTAAAAAGGGGTAGAAACCCCACCATTCCTTCCCTGATCGCCATCCTGGAAAAGGATGACTTAGATAAGGCGAGTGCAGCTCCCTTAGATTTAGGAGATGGAGTGAACGCCCCTGAGAATGAGAAAACTCCAGAAGAGGAAGAAGAAGAAGAGGAGGAAGAGGAGAATGGCTCAGTAGTAGACGAGCCTGATCAGGATCAGAGGGGTAACCAGGTTAGTTGCCAGACTTAACCAGGCTAACTTAGACCTACATGGGAATGGAGAGGGCCAGCACCTCCCCAGATCCTATAACCTAGTTCCCACAGACAATAGAAGGGTGAGATCTCCCTCAGGGGATTCTCACATTTCTAGAGTCTCCAGAAACTCTCAAAGGGAAATGACTTCCCCCCAGAGAAGAGAGCATAAGGTCAGGATGAGAGCTGTAGAACTCCAGATAGAGAGGGAAGAGTTAGCCCTGGCCCAAGCTAAACTTGCTTTAGCAAGGGAACAGAAAATGTGTGGCTCAGATGCCACTGGTGGCAGCAACAATAATCCTAGAGAGAAAGACAGGTCCTATAATACTAGAAACCTGAAAAAGATTGTGCCCCCCTACACAGAAGGGGATGACATCCACAAGTGGATAACTGCTCTAGAGAGAGCCTGCATGGTACAGCAGGTTCCTGAGGAACAGTGGGCAGCAATCTTATGGTACTCCTTTTCAGAGAAAGGGAGAGATAAGCTCCTCACTGTCAGACATGAGGATGCTAAAAATTACAAAGTCCTGAAGAGTGCTCTAATAGATGGGTTTGGCTTAACCACTGAACAATACAGGTTGAAGTTCAGAGACACCCAGAAGACACAGACACAGGACTGGACTGATTTTGTAGATTGTGCTACTAAGGCTCTGGAGGGTTGGCTACATGGCAGCAAAGTACATGACTTTACAGGATTGTATAATTTGATTATGAGGGAGCAGATCCTAAGTAATTGTCAGAACCAGCTCTTACACCAGCACCTGGTGAACTCAGATTTGACCTATCCCCAAGAATTGGGAAAGAGGGCAAATTAATGGGTCAGAACCAGGATTAGGCCTAGGAATCAGGACAGTAACCAGAAGAAGGAGTCTACCAAGCCTCAAGAAAAGGGTGGGGATAAACGTAAGGAAAAGACTTCCCCAGGGCCCCAAAACTCCAAGAATGGGGGTGGGTCCCAAGACACTTCTTCAACTCAGAAAAAGCCTTAGTCATGCCTGTAAACAGGTTGGGCATTGGAAAACAGACAGCTGTTGTCCCAAGAATGGCAATAAGGAGAATATACCTCCAAAGCCAGCTCCAACACCTCCTGTTACTGTCAGCAGTAATCCCCCAGGAAGTGGGAGCACACCCAGGAATCTGGGTGGGTTTACTTTTGGAGCCCAGATAGACCCTGGCCTATCCAGGTCCCCATCCCCAAATGATCTTGTTTATGAGACTGGCATGGGGTTTGCCAACTTCTCTGATTGCCCAAATACCTTGGGCAAATATAGACAAGAACCCATCATCAATGGTTTGAAAGTTGAAGCCTTTAGAGACACAGGGGCTAGCATCACCATGGTGGCTGACTGTATAGTCCCCTCTAAGCAACTTTTACCAGGTGCCACATACCAGGTAACAAACATTGATGGAATACAAACCAATCATCCCATGGCGGTAGTAAGTCTCAGCTGGGGAGGTGTCACTGGCCCAAAGAGAGTGGCAGTGTCACCAAACTTGCCTGTAGACGGTCTACTAGGTAATGATTTGGAAATCTCAGCCTGGGCTGAGGTTGAACAGGAAACCCATTCTAGAATGGTAAATGCCAATGGAAAGGTTAGTGGGGCTGTAATGGCTACAGCCCCAACCCAAGATGTCCTTCCTGAAAAGGTTGGTAGGGCTGTGCAAGACCCAGCCCCATCTTTAGCAGAAGCTCTTCCTAAACAGAATAGCAAAGCTGTTATGATAACAGCAGATACCCAAACTGAGTCTCCTCCTGAAAAGGTTGGTGATGCTGTGGTGGCCACAGCCCAAACTCCAACAGATATGTGGGTTGTGAAGCCTGAAATGATGGATCACTCCACCCAAACTGAGAGCATGGAGGAGGAAGAGAAATCTCCCCCTCACCAGACATTAGGACAGGATCAGCCTCCTCAGGGAACTGATCTACCCCTGATGAAGGAACGGCCCCAGAGGTTGTTAGGCCTGGCCTGACAGAGCCTCTGATGGCAGTGGACCTTTCCCAGGTGGGACCCAGTCTGGAGCAGGTAACCTGCCCCTCTCTACCTTGCCTTAGTCAGCCCAGGGCTGCAGAGGAGAAGGACAGTGAGACCCAGAGGGCCCCTGTCAAATAAAGCACCCCCATCAACAGGTTAGGGGCACCAAAACTAGTAGCCCTAGTGAGGTGAAAACTTTAAAAACTCCTGAGGGAGCCCCCTTAAAAATAGTTAGGGACCTCCCACAGATGGATTCTGTTGGGCACAGCCAAACCTGGGACCCAAAGGGCCCAAACCTGAACTGTCCCTCCAGCAAGCCAAACAGAGGGACCCAGCCTCCAGCTTTAGGTATCCAGAGGTTGACCCTGAGAGCACAGTGCAACTCAGTTGAAGAAAGAAAGGCATACATGGTGGAAGATAATTGGAGGAAGCTGACCCCTAAGTTAGTGGAGCCTCACTTCAATACTCCATATCAAAACCAGCCTTTTTCCTTGCATAAACACACCCAAGGTAGTGATGCCCTATGGTGGAGACCCTCTAATACCCCAAGGGTGAGGGACTGCTTAGTGGACCATGAGACAGGGGGGTACCCATGCTAGTGCAGTACTTCCTTATATGACCACTCAGGCAATATAGGCTTACCTGGCCAAGGATAGCCTTATCTCCTTTCGTTTGGGGAGGGGGTTATGTAGGAAGGTGGCTACCTGACTATGGTTACCCCAGATTTTTTGCCTTGTGTTTAGCTGGTTTTCGACTTAGTTGGCCTGGTTCCCTGCTAATCAGGGCCCCAGGCTATCTGATCTCTCTGTAAAATGGATTCCATGTACTCTAGGTGCATAACTAGATTGGCTTGGGTCACCTTATCAGCCCCTGTACAGAGCACTATAGGGGCATAGGTGAATCCAAGGCCTACCAGGGGCTGCAGCATATCTTTTGCCACCCCTGGCTGGCTATCTAAAATTGACACAACTGGCTGATCACTCAGCTGGGACAAGGTGGTGTAATCACCCCTTGCTTAGATATAGTATGCCTATATCTAAACCTATCTGGACACATATATACTTATCAGTCACTCCTATGGCAGGCCTTAATAATCCTGGAGGCAGAGTGCTTGGTTTTATGTGAGATGGTGCTCTAGCATGAGCTGAGCCTGTCTGCAGCTGTCGAGACCAATTTCCTAAGCTTTTCCGGGATAATGCCATACCATATACTATTAAGTGCATTATAATCCCCGCGGTTATATGTTAACTTTGATTTGGCTTTACCAAAACATGTCGTGTAAGGTGTCATACGATTTGGAATACTACCCCCTCGCCAGTCCTGGCGACGAGCGTAGCATTCCACCCCTCTAGAGGGAGACATGTTACTTTGCTAAAACGCGGTTGATTTTAATAGAGCCTCAGATCCACAAAATGAATGCTTCTGCCACAGACACGAGTCTGACCTCCTGCTGCCAAGCATGGAACGCCCTTCCGCTCCACCTCAGACAGACAACATCGCTCCCCATCTTCGCAAGAAACCTCAAAACCTGGCTCTTCGACAGACCCCCTCCTTGATGGAATGGAACCTGCACCCGAAGCTCCCCCCCCACCCCTAGCGCATTGAGACCCTCACGGGTGAGTAGTCGCGCTTTAACAAACTCCTGATTGATGGATTGATTGATTGCTGCTGACCGAAACTCAGCAGAGGAGGCCTGGACAAAGGCTTTCCTGTCGCAGGGAGGTGTTACACCACCCCAGACAGGAGATAGTGGATTGTAGCAGGGAGGTTTGAAAGAAACCAGACACTGCCTGGGGCGCACAAGGCTGCCCCTTGCATAATCCGTCCAAAACCGGTTCTCGGGCACACCAAGCCCCTGTCCCAGCGCGGCCTGGATCAAAGGGAAAGGGGTGTATCCACCCCCTTCCTGGGTCCCACCCATAGGAGGGGACCTAGCAGGTAATCCAGCACCCTAGATTGGTATAAGAATGGGAGCAGTGCCAACGCACTCAGATTATCCTGATGAAACATTTGAAACGAAACTCTGGACCCTTCGACATCCTACTCAACGTAGAAGACTGAAGAATCTCCCTTGTGGTCAAGGAGTGACCACCCTGTGCAAACAGGCACCATCCAGCACCTCAACGTCTGCTTTATTGCAGTTCCCGCCGGAACTCGAGCGACAGAGATCGACGAGATCAAGCTTGCCTGCCTTCTTACAGCCCGATCCACAGTCCCTGCAGAGCTGAGATCCGTGGAGGCGACCGGAAGCGTGGGGCACGCCATCTTGAAAAGACCACGAGACGCTGACTGTGCAGCCCACGAGTGACCCTCGAAGCTGTACACAGGGGTTTGAGAAGCCCCAACCCTGAGCCACTTTTGCTCCGAAGCTCACCCCTCCACACTCGACGAGTGCTGCGTGGGGCCCTTCTGCTCTCTTTGGCTCGACGCGTTGGCCCGGTCACTTGCCAGCTGGCTTGTGGCCCCTGTGCCGACGAAAACCTAAAACCGACTTGTGATTCTGGTTGCTCCAGACTTACACCCTCTCCTCTGAAAAGGAGCACCCGCTCTGACCCTCCTGGTCCGAGTTAGAAGCAATCTTCCAGTCCTGCGTGGATTGCTCTTGCCAAGTGTTGTTTGCTCCGATCTTGAAGCCGACAGCGCCGACGGTGAGAGCCTACGTGGGACAGCTCGTGACCCGCTCCTGGATGTCGCGGATGTCGCAGATGCCCCAGAGCCCACGTGGCAGAGGAGAGAAGCTCCTCGACAACCACCTGATTGCGCCCGACATTGCCTGGTCCCGTCCTGGTTCCACCCTGGTCACTGCTGAGTGACCCAGACTCTGTCCCCTCTGCTTTCAGGTACTTTTCTACTCTGATCCACCCTTGGATCTCACCGGACACTTCTCCTTCACATCGCCTGCAGCATCTTCAGCTTCAAGCACCAACAACCTGCGTGACGAAACCCGACGCCACTTCGACCCTATGCACCCGCTTCCTGTGGGTGAGGTAACTCAGCAACGCCGGTGTTCCCACACTGGTACACACCTCTAGGGTCTGTGTCTAAAGTTTTGTCCATCTAGGTTCAGCGGAAGTATCCATAAACTCTATTTGTGTAACTTTTACGCACCATTACGCACCATTGACTTTGCATTGGTGCATGCGTGTGCTTTAAGCGCTGCACCCGAATCCCGCGGGCTTTTCCCGACTTCAGCATTGTTTGTCCCGACTGCTCCCAGCGATTCCCTAGGCCCTAGGCCTAACCACTGTTCGATTGGTATCTCTTATACCACTTTCTTAATCTATGGTTTGAGTGGCCACCCATCCATAATTGTGCAACTTTCATATGTTATACTGTGCTTTTGATTTAACGCTTGTGCCCCTTTGCTCATAAACAGTACTGGGGATTGCTGCTTAGACCTCTTATGTTTCTTATGCTTACATGGGGATTTGGAGCGTGACAAAGACCACCCTCGACAGTGGCTCCACCGACTCCGGAAACAGTGGCGGAACTAGAATCAGGCTTTTGACCCAGTGGGTTTCCGTGCTGTGGTAAAGTTTCTTCTAGCTAACAAGATGGCAAGGTCTAAGGACTTAGCTGCTGCCAATTTCAGACTTCAGTCGCCCAAAGCCGACAGGCCCATTTCAACTGTCAAAAGGTTGGACACAATTGTGCACTGTGAAAAGACTTCCACAGTATATCCCCAATAACTGCAGTTATTCCACATCATGTGGTCATAGCCAACCTCTGGCAATGCCCTACCAACCTTAGCATGTGTGAAATAAGCCCCAAGTAGTATATACAATTTTATTAATTTGAATCTAAAATTACAAGACTTTGTTCAGATATTGTATCATTTTGTCTCAATCCTCATCATTAAGTTCCCATCTCCCATTTGGCCCTCTGTGTTGATAATTCAGCTTTCAAACGCTGCAACTGTTCTCTCTAGAACCATTGCCCCGGATAATCGCCTTCACCCATACAGTGTATCTTCTAGAGTAGTTCAGGTGTGCAGGGTTCCTGTGGGGTGAGTGACAATTGCTCATACATTGCCCATAGGTCAACATGTGTTCTCAATACATACCACTATGTTCAAAGAAAGCCTGGAAATGGACAAGGAAACCGTTCTTTTAGGACTCTCACACAGAATATTCATTTTGGTCCAGGAGGCCAAAGCTTTAGGTGAAAGCCAACCTTTATGTAGGGGTAGGCCTATCAGCGATATAGCCAGGGCATAAGGTGTAGGAGAGTAGGGTCTGCTTCCTATGGTTACCCCCACTTTTTGCTGTGGTTCACTGGTTTTTCGACTTTAGTATGGATGTGGCCCTGCTGATCAGGCCCACTGCCTAGTTGTACTCTCTCTAAATTGATACCATGTACTTTAGGTAAATACCAGATGGGTTACTGGGTCACCCTTGTGAGCCCCTGTATATGGTACCTAGGTCTACCAGGGGCTGCAGCATGTATTGTGCCACCCCTGGTTAGCCTTCTAAACTGACACCACAGGTCTGTACTTACAGCCTGGGTAAGGTGGTGTAATCACCCCTTATTTAGATATATACATTGAGAAGACATGTAGTTACTGTTAAACCCGGTTAAAGTTAAACAGAGCCCCAGCATCCCAAAATGGATGCTGCTGCCACAGACACGAGTCTTCCCTCCTGCTACTGGACGAAACTCCGGCAGGGAAGGCCTGGACAATAGGTTTCCTGTCCAGGGAGGTGCCAGGCTTTAGTGTATTGGGGCAGGGAGGGTTGCATTCAGTGAATGCTTTTCAGACACTGCCTGGGGCACACAAGGTGCTCCATGTGTTTTCCAGTTCAAACCGGTTGCTGGGACGCTCAGCCCCAGCTCTGGCGCGAAACTGGACGAAGGGGTGTAACCACCCCCTTCCCAGGTCCACCCATAGGAGGGACCTTAGAGTTAGTCCAACCCCTAAACTTGCTATAAGTATAGAACCCCAGTCCCTAGGACTTTAGATTACCCTGGAGGAAACTCGAATACATAATTACTGGACCTTCGACATTCCATTTCGACCGGAAGAATCTCCCTTTTGGTCAAGGAGTGACCACTCTGTCCAAACAGGCACCAACAGCATCTTTGCCTGTCTGCATTTTCAAGGCTCCCGCCGGATCCCGAAGAATCTACGACACAGGACACGGACTTCCAGACATCTCGGACGCCGTCCTGCGCTCCCAGCAAAGCTGAGACCTGGGGCAGACACGAGAGACGTGGGACCAGAACTCCTAGACATCCTGCATTTCTGCTACTGCACCTACGTCCAGAGGTATCCTGAAGTTGTGCATTGGGGTATTTGAAGCCCCTACCCCGAGCACCTTTTGCACCGAAGCTCAGAGGCCCACACTCCACAAGTGTCCCGTGGGCCCGCTTTTGTGCATTTCAGCTCGACGCGTCTTCGCGGTGCCTAGTCCGTTGGCTAGTGAGCCCCCACGAAGACCAATCTTCATTTTCTTTAGCTTTCCTGGTTGCTCCAGGCTTGCTCCAACTCCTCTTCAAAGGAGGAGTTCCTCAGACCTTGCTGGTCTGCACTGAAGCCCATCTCGACATCCTGCGTGGGTTGCATTTGCTAAGCCTTGTTGCGGGAGTAGACCATAGAGCCGTAGACAGCACGTAGGGACAGAGCAACACATGCCGAGTTAGCGAGGAGAGGTTATGGAAACTTGCACCGGGTAAGGAAACGGCTCCGTAATATCTTACATCAGTAAATGTGATACTGATAGAGACCAAGCGTTTTACTGTACTGTTCATTTCTTTACAGCTTGAAAGTAAAAGTGAATCTTTCAAGGTTAGTACGATAACTTTAGAAATGGGCTATAAGGTGTAACAGCAGCGATGTTCACACAAGAGACACAGCGTGCACACTTGTTTAATGACATGTAATATAGAGTAAAACCATGGGTTACAAGAGGTAGACAAATTGGGGATATACGATGCATGACAGAAACAGGCAGGAACATGATTAAATGTTGCTTTTTAATTATGTACATCATATTATTTTTATTTACTGAATGCTCAACATGACGTGTAATGTTTCCAGATAAAGGAAATCCCCTGAGGAAGAGCTTTATGCTTGAAATGCATTGGGACTAAATACCATGTGTAATGAAATGTAAAAAATTGAGAAATGAAACAAAGAATGAAAAACTCGCTAAAAAGAAACGTTTGGAAAGGAAAATAAAATTTGCAAACAGCATTTGAAAATATTGAGTAATAATTGAGTGAAAGATAAAAGGAGTGCAAGGAAGGAGTGGTCCCTGTGTCACAGGAAGCACACGTCAAAGTATTGTATTAATCAACCCTGAAAGCCATACTATTGACCAGATATTTTCGACTAGCCCAATTGATGTGTCCCCGCCGCTTCCAGTTCTGTGGTCAGACCACTTTTTAATCAAATTCTGTATTCCTTCTTCTGCCACGCCTGGTACAAGAGTGCCGAAAGATGCCAGAAGGGTGTCCCGGCGTTTCCATCAGGTTACGGCGGAAATGCTCTCCGACGCTCTCCGCCGTCATCCCTGCCAGCTATCTGGTAACCTGGAACAAAATCTTGACTTGGTTCAGAAGTGGCTTACAGCCAGATTTGAGGAGTTAGCCCCCAGTAAGCCAGCTAAGTCTGCGGGTAGGCACGCCTCGGCCCCTTGGTTTACTCCTCTTCTTGGTAAGATGTGCCAAGATTGCAAGAGGGCTGAAAGAGCTTGGCGGCGCACCTATGACCCGGATGATAAAGTAAAATATAGGGATGCCATACGATTTTACCACAAACATATTTTGGATGGGAAAAAAGTTTACCTTGAGCGCAGAATCGAGGAAGCTGAAAACACGAGCACAGAAATTTTCAGGATAGTAAAAGAGTTTATCTCCCCTTCCTCGAGTACGCCCATCCATTTTCATACCGAAGCTTGGATTAGCCAGTTTAGTGATTTTTTAATTAATAAAATTAAATCCATTCAGGATTCTTTCCCTGATGCTGGCCTTATTCCAGCTGCCAGCCATCTGACCACTTTACCACCATCATTGAAAGGGACAGGCCCTTTCCTTTCTGTTTTCCCTTCTATCCCTCTTGCTACCTCCCTCGATCTCCAGTCTCGGCTTCAATCGGGCTCGCCACTTGACCCTTGCCCAGCGAAATGCCTGGGGAGAGTAGCGCCTGCAGTCAACACCTTGCTCAATCCGCTGCTTAACTCTTCCTTGACTACGGGAGAGGTACCTCTGGCTTGGAAGCATGCCTTGATTCTGCCGCTGCTTAAGAAACCATCTTTAGATCCCCTTATTCACGTCAACTATAGACCAATCTCCCTCCTCCCTTCTCTGGCTAAGGTGATTGAGAAGCATGTGCATCTCTCAATCTCCAGCTTCATCGAGAGCAATAATATCTTGCATGACTCTCAATCGGGTTTTCGCGCGAATTTCAGCACGGAGACAGCTCTTCTGGATATCACTGATGCCATAAGAGAGATTATGGACTCAGGGGGCAAAGCCATCTTGGTCATGTTGGATTTGTCGGCGGCTTTCGACACCGTTCCCCACGACGGTCTCCTTTTAAGACTCTGGGAGATCAGTTTTCGTGGGACGGTGTGGAACTGGTTTAAGTAATTTCTGACCGACCGCCGACAAATGGTCTGGGCACCTCCGTTTTCCGCCGAAATGCCGCCGCTGGAGGTTGGGGTTCCACAAGGGTCTATCCTGTGCCCCACCCTTTTTAACATCTATATGGCCCCTCTGGCGGCGGTGGCGGAATCTTTTGGTGCCCGGATCATATCCTATGCTGATGACACCCAGCTCCTTTTTACGTGCAATAAGGGTGAGGGTTTCGACGGCGGACGGATCAAGGAATGCCTGGGCGCTGTTTTTGACTGGTTCCAGAGGCACAGTCTGAAATGCAACTCCGATAAATCAGAGCTGCTCTTTTTCGGATGTCCGCCTGATCCCAGTTGGAAGACATGGTGGCCCCGGAATATGTTTCTGCCTGACGCTGCCTCGTCAAAAGCCAAAAATCTCGGTGTCTTGTGTGATGATGAGCTTTCCTTCAGACCCCAGATTATTGGGCTGACAGGGAAATGTTTCGGCATCTTGATCTGCGGAAGTTTCTTCCACTACTGTCTCTGCAACATAAAAAAATCATTGTTCAAGCTTTGATAGGCGCGCGTCTTGATTACGCGAATGCCCTTTACCTTGGCCTTCCCAAATATCTGCTGGCACGTCTGCAGATCGTGCAGAATTCTGCTGCCAGAGCCATTTTTGGCCTACAGCGTAGGGCAAAAGCCTCGGAGTTGCTCAAGAAACTGCATTGGCTCCCAGTCTCTAAGAGAATTACTTTCAAGGTTTTGACCCTTGCTTTTAAGGCCCTCCACTCGATTGGCCCAAAATATATTGGGAAGTGTATGGCTTTCTATGCCCCCAGGAGGACTTGAAGGTCGGCTTTGCTGGCCAAAGCCGTCGTTCCTACCATCAGACACGCTCGCATTGGAGGGCGCTCCTTTCGACACTTGGCACCTCGTTGCTGGAATGAGCTTCCCGTTTCCTTAAGGAAAGCCAACAGTTTGTTCTCTTTCAGAAAGGAATTGAAGACCTGGCTTTTCTCCCAGTAATACTCTTTCGGCCCGCGGTTGGGTGTTGTGTTGTGTACTTTTCTTCAGTTCTCTTTGCCAAAGCGCCGGGACACTCCATGGAGTAGCCGTGCGCTATAGAAGAGACCCTCTAACATAACATAACAAAGCTCAGCAGGGTACCTACCTATGCACCAACGACAATTGTGAAAATCAAACAAACAGTCAAACAAAGAGTGCGTTGCCACACCCCAAATATTTGAGGCACGCATTGATTTCTCATGTTTTTGCACTTTAGCTGGGGTAGGTTTTTGCCCCTTGGCATCAATCCTTTGTGTGCCTGTACATCAGCTGGAGCTGGGCCATGTTCTCTAGTGCCCATTGGCCTTGTGCTCCTGTCTGCCCCGACTACGTGTATTTGCACATTTGCTGGGGTGGGACCTCATCTCCCGGCAAGACTTCTGGCATGTTTGTACATCTGCACTTTGTCCCCCAGCCTCGATCACTGCGTGCCTGCATTTTAGCTGGGGGCGGGGACTTTTGTCCCCCAGTCCCGACCTCTCGTGTGGTTGCATGGCTGCTGTTGTTGTTCCCCCTCTCGCCTTTAAGTGTTTTACAATCCTTTGCAGTGTTCGGAAATTGGGCTGGGCTCTCCTTCTGAGCTTTGGTTTCCAATTAGGTGATTTTTCTTCAGGTGTTCCTTTGGATGTAACTTTTTTTTTTCATTGGTCTGCCTATTCAATCTTCATCTATTCTGTTGCCTGGCGTTGGTCGTATATCTACATAGGACGGCCCAGCGTAAGTTAGGCCCTAACACTGAGGGCGCAGCTGCCAAGAAAGTAGGCGCCCTTGATAGATACATTGAAGAGGGGTTGTATGAAAAAACCAAGCTTTCCTTTACAACGCGGGTGGAAACAACAAATGCGTCTGAACCACACATTCCATGTACAACACAAGTCATTACCACTTGTCTTAGAGAGGCGCTGGACTTTGGATTAGTATAATTTACTATTGCAACGCCAGTCCCTGCAACAGCAGGGAAAGTGTTGGACTTTAAAGTTGCTATGTTGTAATGACTTGCGTTGTAAAAAGAATGCGTGGTTCGGACACTTTCGTTGTTCCACCCGCGTTGCAAAAACAGTGCGTTGTTAGGCGGTCATATTTGCCATTTCCGTTGAAAAGGCAGCGGGGGCCTTACACAAGAACATTCTTCTAGCTGAGAAACCTCTACAATAACGGTCTTACCTATTGATGGTGGAGCCTCATCTAGCCTATTAGGCCACGAAAATGCGGGTCGCAACATTCCAAATAAGTGTGCCCCCTCACCTCATAGGCAGGCTGCTAATCAAAACCTGCCACAACACACTATGCGGAAAAGAGGGCCTATTCATAAACTTGCTTCTAATCCAGCCAGGCCTACATCAACGCCTTATGACTCTTCTAACTGTAAACTGGTTTCTGCGGGACAATTTGCGCAGTTTAGCAAAGGGGATTGCGGACCTCCTTGATTCTAAGCTATCAGGGATGTGTGAATGTTTGGCTCGCATGGAGGGTAAAATAAGTGAAAAGGATACTAGGCTGACACAAGGTACAATAGGAAGGGGTGATATCATTGTTGGGCAGAGGCCTTCAAGTCCTATCCAGGAGCACCGACCCCTGGTTAGGGGGAAACGGTCTTTTTGTATGAATGGTGTCACACCTGCCTCAAGCCCAGGTATGCCTGTCCACTCTTGCACAAGAGATCATGAGTTGCCTGCTATACAAGTTGGGGGTCCCTGTCGAGAGGGAAATTCTATTTTACCCTCTAAACACATGGAGTCGACCATAGGGTGTGATACAAGAGATGATCTCACACCTGCTGCATGTCCTTATATTATAGTTATGGCAAATGTTCCAAGGTTGCGCCCTGAAACGAGCGAGTCCACCACTGAGCTTATTAATAAAGCTATACATTGGATCAATGGGCACTCCAGGCCCCAGGGTAACTTATTCCCCGAGGTTCTTATGGCAAGAAGGGTGGGGTGGATTGGGAGGATGCGTAAAGAATTCCTGGGAGATTGTGTCATTGTCACCTTTAGAAGCCCTAGGCTTGCCGGTGATCTAATTCGTGCCTCTCAGTTAGGCCAAATTAAAAGTACTGATGTTAAGATCTTTCCCCTTGGCTTCTTTTACAGAGACTTGGCTAAACCTCTCTCCTAGACTCTTGGCACCTCAACCACTTTGCTTTAATTTCCCAACTTATAACCGTTTCTCCCCCCCTGGGCGACCTGACAGAAAATGACTGACTCAATACTTGTAATTTTCTAAAGTTGATCCATTTAGAAGGAGCTATATGTGGCTTGGGACCCTCAGTTGCCCAAACCATAATCCCAATGCCATGTTAAACCATTGGAAACTGCCTGTTTTTGACCATATAGAGCCATCTTTGCAACCCAATAAGGTAAGCCTAACCATCCCTGTGGACCCTGCCCATGAGGTTAATATTCTTTTTGGGAATATTGCCGGCCTTGCCAGTAAAATGGGCTGTGAAGAATGGGGCCAGCTCAAATAAATAGAAAAGAACACCCTGCCAGAGTAAATAACTAGCGGTCCTCTAGAGGATCCAATTCTGTTATGGGGGGAGCAATATTAGCAGTGTATCAGAGCCAAGGACATCAGTCATAGGTGCATAAAGTCATGCTTTTTAATAGAAAATATATATTTTTATTGATTTTTATACAGTTCATCATTTCTAAAAAAACATTCAAAGATTCAATGTTCAGGAATTAATAAATACAATCAGTGCAATTTTTCATGTCACATAGGGAAAAAAAACATCTAAATGATGTTCAGTGTTCCACTCACTACAGGGCAATTCTGGGGACTCAACATACACTCACACCTTCAAGGGATCATTCAAGCTCACACACATTCAAACAATTCATTGGGATAGATCTCGCATGGCCTGCAAGAGATGAAATAGTGGTTGCATGGACGGGGGTGCAACGGTGGGAAGGCAGATTAGATGGTATAATGTTGTCGTTCTTAGGGGTAGCGCTGACA
Source organism: Lissotriton vulgaris (assembly GCF_964263255.1). Classification (NCBI taxonomy): domain Eukaryota; kingdom Metazoa; phylum Chordata; class Amphibia; order Caudata; family Salamandridae; genus Lissotriton; species Lissotriton vulgaris. The sequence continues at coordinate 1,704,840,769 of NC_141695.1, forward strand.
CGCGTTTCGGTGTAAGGCACCTTCGTCAGGGCAAGCAGATGCTGCCAAGGAGGGGAACACACATGCTGAAAATTAAACACATTTTCTAATGTTAGATGACTCAATAGTCTCATACACATTTATCCGTACATTTGTCTGCATGATTATTCTATCCACAATTCATTCGTTTTCATGATACGTTTAAAAAAATAAAGGGTCATGGCTCTAATACCATGTAAAGGCTCCCAGGGTATGGTCCCCCATGATGTGGGGCCAGCTCATAGACAAGTACTACATTGTTTTTTTCCAGGAGACATGGTTCACAAAGGTTATTAATATGGATGGCTACTATACCCGCATGGTTGCTGCCGTTCCATCATCATCGGGCAGGGCCCATGCTGGTCTAATGGCATGGTTCAAAGTTACCTTAGAATGTAGTATTACTCCAATCCTCTCCAGTAGCAATCTGCTCCAAGCTTTTTTACCTACGTGGCCCTCTAGTGTGAGCATTATTTTAGTTAATCTTTATAATGGATATTTTGAATGTGACCATATTGGCAATCTTATTGTATTGTCTCACTCTATCTTTGGTCTCGAAGTCCATTTTGCCTCAGCACACACAGGGTATCAAATCAACCATCTGAGGAGATTTTAAGTTTAAATTAGGGCTAATTCCGTCTGAAACAAATCCCACACATTTCATTGTCTTGGTATAGGGAGTGATAGGCAGCCTAGGAATAAGGGAGGTCATGCCATTTTTCAAACTAAAAATGTTGGGATTTTTTTTCATGTCAAAGAATTTCAGGACCCACTTTATCCAACGAAAGGCACCTTTGAAAGAGGGGAATGCTCCTCCTTTATCAATATTTTTGTCACCTGCAACATCTTATCCAGGGTATCTAGGATGCTATTAGTGAAAGTCATCATAATGACCACAATCCCTTGAGTCTTGGTTTATGTATCCCTAGGAGGGGGGTGGTCACAGGCGCTGGGGGTCGATTATGTGAAAGGCACCCCAACTCCCGTGGTACTTGATTTGGACTAAACCACATGCCTCTTTTAACAGGGAAATTGTTAGGGACTGCCTCTCATTTAAGAAAGGTTTGAATATTCCCTGTCCCAATTACATAAAGAGGGAGCTGAGAAGTGTGGGAAGGCCGCACATCTCTTCTGTGCCTGATACAATGACCCAAACTGATGTGACCTGAGTGAAAACCACATTTAAATCAAAGAAGTGCTGCCTTAGGGAGGGCCACAAACGTATTAAACCCTAAAAAGGAGAGTACGCTTTGATTCGTAGCACCATTGCTTTGGCACGTAATTGGAATGGATTGATAATACGAGAGCCAGAATGTTACTTACCCGGGTCGGATTGGGCTTTGTGAGATGGCACCTGGGCTTTCCTCTTGGTCAGTTTTGGCCCATCTAAAATATTGTGGTGTACCTGTGATGAGTCTTCACCCCAGAGTCTTTTAAGTTTGACCTTTTTTTGCCAATTTTATCTCGATTTTACTAAAAAGTTTTTAATTCCAATAATCAGGGTCAGGGGCATTAGAAGTTCTGGGGCCGCCCCTTGGTCTATTGGCAACAGGTTGACTCCACATCCAAATGGATAAATATCTGATTATTTTTAAAATGTACTAATAATAGAAGGAAATCAAATAAGCTTTTAAAACTAATAGCGCCATGTATGTTATTTATGTACGTCTTTGTATGCTACTTGGTAACCATTATTTTGAATCATGTAATTTCTTCAACTTGCAGATGCACTTTTTTAACTTTACAAACGCTTATAAGTGGCTTGATTTCATTTTAATGAACAAGTTACATTCCTTGGGTAACACATTATCTGGTAGAGACTAGCTGCAGATTCCTTACCTTTGAATTTCCCAGACGTCAGGCTGGATCTGAAAACTTTTGCTAAGCCCCTTGTGCGCGCTGTCGGGTGGCTCTATTAGGCTCTGTGAAACATCGTCGGCAGCGCTAGTTAGGACGCTGCGGTACCTATATAGGTACCACCCAGACGCGCGGATGTTAGTACTTTTAGTTTTTTCCATGCCAGAAGCGAAGAGCCACAAAGTAAGTGAGACAGTCATGTGCAAAACTAGGGCCCTGAAAGGAGGAGTAACCCTAGCCCTACGATATTAGTCCGCAAAGTGGGGAGGCATGGGTGGAGCTGTAAGGAATCTGGAGCTAGATGGTGTCTCTGCCAGATAATGCTTTTCCGAAGGCAAGTAACGTTTTCATCCGATAGAATTCAAGCTGCAGATTCCTTACCTTTGAATTAGATACCCAAGCCATATCATACCGGCGGTAGGCTGCGGACCAATACCTTAAACTAGAAAGTCCTGCAGGAACGAGCTGGCAAAGTGCCCATCTCTGTACCTGACTGTCCAGGCAGTAGTGTGTTGCAAACATGTGCAACAATGCCCACGTTGCTGCCTGACAGATGTCTTGGACTAGGACACCCCGAGCCAAAGCTGTAGTCGCAGCCTTTCCCCTGGTGGAATGGGCCCTTAATACCTCAGCGGGCTGCTTCTTTGCCAGGGCCTAGCAGATCCGAATGCAGAGAACGACCCAGCGAGAGATGGTCCTTTTATGCATTGCATTTCCCTTCTTTGCTCCACATATCCCACAAAGAGTTGGGTGTCCACCCGTAACTCTTTTATGCAGTCAAGGTAGAACGACAGCGCTCTTTTTGAGTCCAGTCGGTGGAGACGCCCCTCTTCCTTAGAGGGATGCGGGGAGCAAATAAGGTGGGCAATGTGATGGATTGACCTAGATGGAAAGGGTCACAACTTTTGGCAGAAAGGAAGCCCGGGTGCGAACCATCACTTTGTCCCTAAAGGCCATTAGATAGGGAGGCGAGCAAGGCAACGCCTGCAACTCACAGCCTCCGAGCCGACGTAATCGCCACTAAGAAGACTGTTTTAATGGTCAACAGCCAGAGGGGACAAATGTGTAAAGGCTCAACGGGATCACACATCAGGTAGGTGAGGACCAAATTAGGGTCCCACTGTGGCATAACAACGGGTGTGGGTGGAAACAGGTAAGCCAGTCCTTTTTGAAATCTATGTACAATAGAAGATTTGAAGAGAGAGTTCGTCTGGCAGCAGCAAAAAAGCAGACAGAGCAGAGAGATAACCCGTGAGAGTTCTCAAAGCAGAGCCCTGTTGAGCAAGGGTTAGAATGAATAGGACAGTAGAAAGAGAAGCAGAAAGAGGGTCAATAGATCTTTCTGTACAGCATAATACAAATTTCTGCCAACGGAAGGTGTATACCGTCTTAGTGGAGGGCCGCCTGGCCGCCAGAACAACATTATAAACTTCAGGAGGCAGGTCAAAAGCAATCAACTGCAGCCGCTCAAGCTCCATGAATGGAGGCGCAGAGTTGAGAGGTAGGTAGAGCCTTCCTCTGCTGCTGCGACAGAAGATCCTCCAGAAGGGGCAGCCTGATCAGGGGTTCGATGCTCATTCTCTGAAGAGCTGTATACCAGACTCTTCTTGCCCAGTTCAGAGCCACAAGGATAACTTGGGCCCGGTCGCTCCTGATCTTCTTCAGAACCCTGGGCAATAGTGGTATGGGCGGAAAGGAGTATAGCAGGCCTGAGCTCCACTCACGATGAAACGCTTCGCCAAGCAATAGTCACCTTGGAAACTCCAACGCACAGTACTGCTGACGCTGAGCGTTCTCTCCGGAGGCAAACAAATCTAACTAAGGTTCTCCCCACTGTTGAAAGAGACCTTGCAATACCTCCGACTAGAGATGCCATTTGTGATCGGCTATGCATCAACGGCTGACTTTGTCCGCCCTGGCATTCAGAGAACCTGCCAGGTGTTAAACCATCAGGGTCATGCCCTGCTGTTCCAGCCATGTCCAGAGACGCAGGGCCACTCGACAAAGGGTCCAGGGCCCCACCTCGCTTGTTGCATACCACATGACGATGGTGTTGTCTGTGAACACTTGCACTAGCTTACCCTTGACAGAGGGAAGAAATGCTTCCAATGCTAACCAAATCGCTCGGCGCTCCAACAGATTTATGTGGAGGCCCGACTCCGCCGGAGACCAATGTCTCCGGAGCTTTACCTCTCCATATGGACACCCCATCCCAGAAATTACGCATCTGGTGCTACTGCGAGTTCTGGTTGGAGAAGGGAAAGTGGTCTGCCGTTGACCCAATCGTGGTTCATCAACTATCACTGCAGATCTCTTGCAGTTCCTTCCGAGATCTGAACCATGTCGGGGAGATTTCCTCAATACTGTGCCCACTGGAACTTCAAGTCCCACTGCAGAGCCCGCATACGCCACCCAGCATGCTTTACCAACAGGATGCAGGAGGCCATGAGGCCCAACATCCTCAGTCAGTCTCAGCAAAATCCAGGTGATAAAGGCTGAAACATCAGAATTTTAACTTGAATATCCACATCAGAATCATAACTTGAATATCCTGGACTCGCTACTCAGGAGGATAGGCCTCAAACTCCACTGTGCCCAGAACTGCTACAATGAAGAGCGTCTGAGAAGGAGTCCGGTGTAACTACGGCACATTTCTAGAGAACCCCAGAAAATGCAGGAGGTCCACTGTAGTCTGAAGGTGGGAGACGACAGCCTGGGGCGAGGATGCCTTTAATAGACAGCCATTGAGGTAGAGTAAGACTGACACTCCTAACCTGCACAAATGAGCTGCGACCACCGCCAGACTGACCACCGCCATCACCTTGCTGAACACCTGAGGGGCACTGGTAAGGCCAAAGGGGAGCACGGTAAACAAAGTGCTCACAGCCTACCTTGAACCGCAAGTAACTCCTGTGGCCCGGCAGGATGGGAATGTGAAAATACACCTCCGGCAGCTCCAACGCTACCATCCAGTCTTCTTGGTCTACCTCTGAAACTGGGACCCTTTGTATAGCTCCTTTGGCCAAGAGAGCTATATCTTCCTCTTTGAGCAATTTCAGATGATCCTCTGCCTGCCGCTCCGGAGTTGGCAGAATTGGAGGAGGAAAGGCAGATAATAGCCCTCCTGAATGATCTGCAAGACCCACTTGTCCGATGCTATGGAACTCCAGTGGGGGAGATGATGACGAATTCTCCAGCCAACTGGGGTAGTGTGGTCTTGCAGATTCAGACTAGGAATGAATGGACGCTGCAGCTGCAGGGAGGAGGGTGGCCGATGACTTCTGCCCTCCATTCCTGGATCGGAATGCACCGTGTCCACGCACAGCTTGGGCAGTCTATGCAGGACGGTGGCTGGGATAGGGCTGATGCAGCTGGAAACCCCTTCCGTTGCAACAAAAGGGGCAAAAGGAAGACTGGCCACGAGGAGTAGAGGAGAGACCCAAGAATCTGGCCGTAGCTTGAGAGTCCTTGAACCTGACCAGGGCTGAATCTGCCTTTTCCCCCAAAAAGAAGGGTTCCATCAAAGGGCATGTCCATCAGATTGGCCTGGACATCGCCCAAGAAGCAAGTTGTTCCAAGCCATGGGTGGCGCCTCAAGGCCATTGCTATTGAAATCAATCTGCCCAGCGAATCTGTTATATCTAGGCCACACCGTATGGTGAATTTTGCTGCATCTCTCCCAACCATGACCATTTGGGAGAGCACAGCCCGGGCCTCCTCTGTGACTCGTGGCAATACTTGCGCAATCATCTCCCTAAAGGAGTGGGAGAAAAGGCCCAATAAGCATGCAGTATTCACCGACCGCAATGCGAGGCTGGATGAGGAAAACAATTTCTTCCCAAATGCATCCAACCTCTTGGGTTCCCTATTTGGAGGGGCAGAGGGGAATGCGCCCTGGAAAGTAGAGGCCTGTCAGTGGTGGGGTGTTGGCTGAGGACTTCGGATCCCCCGGTGCTGGGCAGTGGCAGCGTGCAATTGTCCTATTCACAGGAGCCCCTTTGTTAAGCTTGGACCACGTGCCTAGAAGTAAGTCTTCAAATGCCTAATTAAAGGTCAAAAGGGGTTCGCAAGTGGAAGCCCCAGGTTGAAGCACTTTGGTCAGGAGATTAGTCCTGACCTGCACTGAGGGCAGTTCTAGTCCATGGACCTCAGCTGCCCTTTTTACCACCATGGCAAAAGAGGCCCCTTCCTCCGTAGACACTGTGGGCAGCAAGAGCATGCCAGTATCTGGAGAAGTGTCCAGTCGACTGGCTTTCGCAAGCTCCCCATACCAGTCCAAATGTTTTCCAGAGTCCACCTAGTGTTCCAGAGGGTCCATAGTCCCTTCCCATTCCTCTCCTGAGCCTAGCACATCCTCAAAGTGATCCGTCAATAACATAGAACCCCTAGATTCGATTGCCGCTGGAATTGGTGTTGAGCGATGTCGCTCCAGCTCCGTGTTATCAGGGATGAGGATGGGGTTGGCGCTGCCGATGGGCACCGACAGCACCTCAGGCACAGACTCCGGTCCGACTCCGGGGGAGGTCACGGTAGCATGACAGGCGTAGACACAGATCCGTTATCGGATCCGTGAGGCCCCACCGGCACCGTGCCCGGAGATCGAATTTGGCATGGCTCCACCCGACCCCGCAGGCCCGAAGGCTCAGCAGAGGGATCGGTCTGCTGAAATACGCGGAGCATGGACTCTTAAAACTCTTTCATCTAAGAGGGGGTCACTCCGGCTCCTGGAAATGGAGGGAGGCGCGAAGTCCACCGTGGCTCCGGCTCCGTAGAACCATGCCTAGAGCGTCGGTGCTCCTTACCTCCTTCGTCGATGGACGGCATCTGAAGTGAAGATGAAGTCCACTTGGACTTCTTCTTCAGGTTCCTCTTCCCAGAGTGTCCAGACGACCTCGAGTGGGATGAAGAGGACTTTTGGGCTCCGGGAGCAGTTCAGTGACTTCCTCTTCTACGATCAGAACCGGGACCTCTGCGGAGCCTTGATGGTGTCTGCTGTCGGGCCGCAAGGAACTTCAAAGCCCATTCCTTCAAGGTGTTAGAAGTCATGGCCTGAAAGTCCTAGCACGACTTCAGATTGTGGTCATGCTTGAGACACCATAGGTATACGAGGTGGAGATCCGTGACCAACATCGTGCGGGGACAGGCCACGCACAGTTTAAACCCAGTCTTCCTGAAAGATATGACTTGCAAATAAAAATTTTTAAAAAATACAGAAGTCGACAAAACGTCCATAAAAAAAATGCCAAAAAGCGGCAGAGGGATAGCTCTACTCGGATCGATGCTTAACTGGTTCGGAAAGAAAAGAACTGACGTCCATGCACCTGGGTGGCACCTATATGGGTACTGTGACATAGCAGTTGCTAATGTCGTCACACGGCGCCAAATGGAGCCACCCAACAGCACGCGCAAGGGGTATTGCTCAGCAAAAGTTTCCGGTTCCAGCCTGACGCCTGGGAAATTCAAAGGTAAGAATCTGTAGCTAGAAGTCTCTATCAGATATATAGTTCACATGCGTCTTGCCTTCCTGAGGATTTTAATTCTGTATATGGCTTGCCTTTTATTTGAATAATGTGTTTTTTATGTACTTTTATGGTTATTTTGTTAACCGAACATTTTTTTTATGACTGAAGACTCATTGTGCTCCCTCCAGCTCAACGTCCGAGAGGTTATGCCCTCAGACATCCTATAAGGAAGGACGGGCAAGGGTTCTTACTGTTTGTGAAGCATGTCTCCCCATTTAGTGCATTCTGCTGAACTTTTTCTATTGGAGAGCCTCTTTCAGTTCCTTCTATTTTCTGTGCCTCTCAGTGTCACCCTCAATGTTGAAACAGACCAGGCCCAGCATTGGCAGGATCACCCACTATGCCAAATGGAGATGGATGTCGTGGAAATGGGGCACCGTTATTGAGACTACATGCAAAGTTCTTTGTTCTTAAGAAGCCAAAACCTTGGGTTTAGATATTGCTAACAGAGTCAACATTTGGGAAGGAGCATGACCGTGTTGGGGCAGCAGCAAGGATCCCTTGTATCAGAGGATTACTCTAGAGGATAAAATGGGATGATCCTAGGGTTCCTATTAGGCTAGTTAGTGCCCCATGCAGATTTTTGTCTGTGTCCCTCCTCTGAAGGGACTGGGTATATAGGTTTTTGAGGGACACTTTGTGAAGTCAGACTCTAATTCGAAGTACATCACCTTCGAAAGGCACTCCTTACATGTCGTCAATGAAAAGGGGCATCAGACATGGAGTTAAGAGGGTTCTCTTCCTTTTCATTTTATATAGGTCAAAACCTTTGAAAATGTTTACGCTTTGTACTGGAGTACTGAAAACATCACCCCCGACCACTGTTGCAGCCAGGAAAGCACTTGGTTCTCATTGGGGAATTAATAAAGAGCAATGCTCTGGAGGACTCATTTGCAGTAACAATCTAAGGTTGGGGAGCCGTCTGTGCTGCACTTGGAGTTTATATAGCATGTACCCAACTACAAGCGCAGCAGAGTGCTCCAACAGTGGCAGTGGGGAAAAGTAGAAGGTAGCGGATTGGAGGAGGCAGGGGAATGAGAACATGATATACAAACCTTACCCAAAGTTTGGAGGGCAGTCGCCACGTGAAAGAGTAAGGAATATGCTACTTACCAGTATGCATCTGTTCTTGGCATAGAGGGCTGCAGAGTGGTACATTATGAATAGATCGCCATCTGGTGTTGGGCTCGGATGATTGCACTTGTTTTTCTCTTGGAGAAGTCTTTTGTCGTCACGAGACTGGTGACTCCTCCTTTGGGTGCTAGTGCGCATGGGCATCGGCTCCATCCTTAGATTGTTTTGCCATAGTAGGGTTAGATGGAGTAGTATGATAGAATACAGATATGAATGCCCATGTAAGTGTATCTAAATAAGATAGTGTTGGAACAAACACAGGTTTCCGGGGAGGCTGGGAGGGCATGTACCACTCTGCAGCCCTCTATGCCAAGAACAGATGCATACTGGTAAGTAGCATATTCCGTTCGAGGCATATGGGCTGCAGATGGTACATTATGAATATATTATACAGCAGTTATCTCCCTAGCGGTGGCCACCAGTGTCTGTTGCAACAGTCTGAAATAGAGTCTTTAGTACAGCTTGACCCACTCTAGCCTGTTGTGTTTGCACATCTACACAGTAGTGTTTTGTGAAGGTATGCGGTGTAACCCAGGTAGCTGCTTTGCATATGTCATCTAGGGGAATATTTCCTAGAAATGCCATGGATGCTCCTAGTTTACGTGTAGAGTGAGCTCTAGGAGGAACAGTTAATGTTCTCTTTGCTTTTAAGTAACATATTTGTATACATTTTACAATCCACCTGGCAATGCCTGCTTTAGAGATAGGATTGCCCTTGTGTGTAGGAGAAAACGCTACAAATAGTTGTTTTGTCTTTCTGAAAGTTTGTGTTCTTTCTATGTAGTACAATATTGCCCTTCTGACATCCAATGTATGTAGGGCTCTTTCTGCTACCGTTTGTGGTTTTGGAAAGAAGACTGGTAGTTCCACTGGCTGATTGATGTGGAATGCTGAAATTACTTTAGGCAAGAATTTTGGTTTGTTCTAAGAACCACTTTATTTTGGTGTAGCTGCATAAATGGTTCTTGTATCGTAAATGCCTGCAACTCACTTACTCTTCTGAGTGAGGTAATAGCTATAAGAAAGGCCACCTTCCATGTGAGGAATTGTATTTCACACCTATGCATAGGTTCGAAAGGTGGTCCCATTAGTCTGGTAAGTACTATGTTGAGATTCCAGACTGGGGCAGGCGGTAGTCTTGGTGGAATGACTCTTTTGAAGCCTTCCATGAACGCTTTTATTGCTGGTACTTTAAACAGGGAAAGATGTTGTCTGTTTTGTAGGTACGCCGCTATAGCTGCAAGGTGTACTCTAATAGAGGTGTAGGCAAGATTACATTGCTGCAAGTGTAGTAAGTAGCAAATAATCTGTTTAGTGGATGCGTCAAGAGGGTTGATGTTGTTACTGTTACAGTATACAGCAAACCTTTTCCACTTTGCTGCATAGCATGCTCTGGTGGTAGGACGTCTTGCTTGCTTAATGATTTCCATACAGTCTGGAGGTAAATCGAAGTATCCAAATTCTATGACCTCAGGAGCCAGGTCGCTAGGTTTAGTTGCTTGGGATCTGGATGCATTATTTCTCCATGGTTCTGTGTAAGGTGCATGGGTAGTAATCTCAGTTTTTGATGTGGCACCTGTGAGAGTTGCAGTAGCATGGTGAACCACGGCTGTCTTGCCCATGTGGGTGCTACTAGTATCATTGTCATTGAATGTTGTTGCAGTTTCCGCACCACTAATGGAATTAGTGGGAGAGGGGGAATAGCGTAAGCAAATTTGTTGGACCAATTTATCCATAGCGCATTGCCCTGTGACAGGTGGTGTGGGTACCTGCTTGCGAAGCTTTGGCATTTTGCGTTCTGATGAGTGGCAAAGAGATCTATCTCTGGTTGTCCCCATCTTTGGAAGAATGGTTGCATATTTGGTTGTGCAGTTCCCATTCGTGTATTTGTTCTGACTCTCTGCTTAGGATGTCTGCTATCTGATTTTGAACTCCTGGTAGGTGTTCGGCTAACAGATAGATCTTTTGAGGAATGGCCCATCTCCAAATGTCCTGTGCTAGTCTGGACAGTTGGAGAGAGTGTCCCCCCCCCTGTTTTTGAATATAATACATTGCAGTCATGTTGTCTGTTCTGATCAGGACTGCTTTGTTGAGGATTTGCATTTGGAAAGCTTTTAATGCTAGAAACACTGCTAGTAGTTCCAGATAATTGACGTGCAGTCTTGTTTGCTGTACACTCCATCTCCCCTGTACTGTATATTTCTCCATATGCGCTCCCCATCCGGTGAGCGATGCATCCGCTGTCAGTATCACTTGTGGAATCGGTTCTAGGAACGACCGTCCCTTGGAAATGTTTGTTGTGTTCCACCACTTCAGAGAGCGATGTGTGCGGTCGTCTACCAACACCAGATCTGTAATCTGACCTTGAGCCTGATTCCACTGTGTCGCTAGACACTCCTGCAGTGGACGCATTTGTAGTCTGGCATATGGTATGAGCAGTATGCAGGAGGACATCATCCCTAACAGCTGCATGAACACTCGAGCTGTTAGTGATTGTTGTGGTTGAAATGTTTGGATTAACGTGACCATTGTCTGGATCCTGACTGGATTGGGGTATACTTTGGCTTTTTCTGTGTCTATAGTAGCCCCTGGATATTGTTGAATTTTGTTTGGTTGTAGGTGGGATTTTGTGTAGTTCACCGTAAACCCTAGCTGGTGCAGCAATTGAATGGTCTTTTGTGTGTTTTGAAGACATTCTTCCTGTGATTCCTCATCTGGGATAGTGTCGTCATCTCCATGAGGTTCTCCCTCCCCTGCATCACTGTCTACATCTGTTTGAGGTGTAGATGGTCTTGGTGTATAAGGTGGAGGAATAGTTGGCCTATTGTGAGGAATAGGAGAAGAGCGTGAGTCTCTAGGCTGAGGAGAAAGGGGAGGAGTTGTATTTGTCCCCATTGTTCTCTTTTTAGGAGGAAGAGCTTTGTCATCCAGTTCGTTCTTCCTCTTCTTCGGCGATTTTGTCACCACTTTGCCAGTTTGCGGATCGATAAACAAAGTCTTTTGTTTTGGATCTGTTTGCTGCTCCTGTATCGGTACCGAAGTTTTTGGTTCCGAAAGGTGCCTTTGCTTCTGACCGTCAATGTTCTTTGGCACCGAGAATTTGCTCGATTCCGATTTTTTCGGTGTCGAGTAAGTCTTCGGCGTCGAAGCATGTTTCGGCTTCGACATGGAATGTTTCAATGCCGAGCTTTCTTTTGTATGGAGCTTCGGTGTCGATGTCGATGCCGACCGTTTCTCGGATCCGACATGGTGGGAGGCCGAGAGTTTCGGTTTCGTTGCCGGGCCCGAAGGCGGGGCGTCGGAAACTTTTTTCGGTGGTTTGACCGGGCTCGAAGGCGGGGTCGTTACCACACGGGGTCGGTTTTTTGGTAAGGGGACGTCGTCACTCACGGTTTGTTGGATGTCGAATTCCTCGACATCAGACTCGTCCCCTTCCGACCCCGACTCGTCTTCATGTTCTTTTTCTTCTTCCTCGAGGTGCTGGTCTTCAAACAGCTCCGGGATCGCCTCAGACTACATACTTGAAACCTCGTGTCTTCGGGCTCGACGGTTTCTAATCGTCGACTTGGAGGAGAATGCTGCGCAGGCTTCACAGTCCCTGGATTCGTGTTCAGGTGATAGGCAGAGATTGCACACCTCGTGTAGGTCCTTGTGTGGGAATTTAGCACCACACCTTGGACATCTTTTAAATGGAGCCCTTTCCATGGACTCCGGGCTGGACTACGTCGAGAAAGGCCTCCCGGTCTCGTCGACGTAGAAAAAAATATTTATTGTTGGAGTCGAAACGCGTCGGAATGGAAATGATATTGCGTTCGATAACAATACCGTCGAATTGGAAGGGAATACGCGCCGAAATATCACTTTTTCTCGAAGTCGATCTGGAGCGCTTCGGTCCTCATCCGAACCCGATGGCGGAAAAAAACAATCTAAGGATGGAGCCGATGCCCATACGCACTAGCACCCAAAGGAGGAGTCACCAGTCTCGTGACGACAAAAGACTTCTCCAAGAGAAAAACAAGTGCAATCATCCTAGCCCAACACCAGATGGCGATCTATTCATAATGTACCATCTGCAGCCCATATGCCTCGAACATTAAATTAAAGGAAGGTAATTCAAGTTGGCTGGGCATAATTAGGATCAGACAGTTCAGAAAGCCAGCTATTTTACTGATGAGGACTAATGAACGCAGGGCCATTAGTTCAACTGTGACTTTGGCGATCTACAGACATGGGGCTGGGTTTAGATCTCGGTGGAGGGGTAACTCCATCGTAAAAGTGACTGATATCCCGTCTGTCGAAATATAAATACCACAGGATGTAATGGGATTTATATTTCGGTGGCCGGGATATCTGTCAACGTTGTGACTGAGTAACCTGTCCGTCAAGATCTAAATCAGTAAAACGTAAAAATACCACAGTTAAGTAAAAAAAATTGAAATGCCATTTTGCTGGACCTATTTAGAATGTTGTTTAGGAGCAAATGTGGAGTAACTACTTCATGAATGTAAGCGATTCAGGGAAAATCTGATGTGAAGAATGGTGTGGCAATACAAAGGAAGCTTTCAATCAAGTACATTACAGGGCTTCAGGCAGGGCTTTTCTATGCTCTCATCACAACCCAAGGGAAGTCCCCTATAATTTATTTTCTTTTTGGGAAAAATAAGTGCACTCCGAGAAGAAGTTTCTTTCAGATGAAATTTAAAACAATGCAAAACACAGAGCAGAATAAGCCATGTTGAATCTTTATTATATTAGTGCCAATGCTGTCCACAAATGAATTTTTGATGATGGGCTCCTTTCTGGACACCCTCAGAATCTGTAAACAATATATTTGGTATACAGGATGTGACAGAGGGTTCCTACCAAGTTCTGTAGAGCCCAGCGACAAAGGGAATCCGGAGCCAGTCAAGGAAACAGCCAATTACATGTTTGTTCTCATGAAATCATCTCTACTGGAAGAGTATATTTTACTGACCGACTCACCACTTTCTAAAATATGACTCCAGAAGAGTCTTTAATTGTTAAAACTCATTTCCTGCTCCATCTTCGGAGGCACTGAGATTAAAAGAGGGTACTCTATAAAGTAGTTGCAGCCTACAGCTCTGAAGACTGGCTAAGCTTTTAATGTCCCCAACTCACAATTGTAGTTCTGAGAGGTCACTCTGCTCAGATGCAAAGCTGTAAACTCAGTTACTACGTTCTCAGGTGACAGACTGTCTACAATGTCTTCGAGACCTCCTCAAGGTGTCCCGAAGCAGGGCATTGCTCAGTTTTACAGGAGGGTGACATGGCTGTAGGAAAACCTGAAGACTGGGCAGGTTGCTCCCGACAGCCCTTAAAGCTGAAAAACAGTCAAATGTATCTCAGGTTTTACTGCAAACCAGAGATTTATTGTATTTGTAAAGCAAATCAGTAAAACAACGAAAACAAAGGAGGATTTAAAATAAAAGTGGTAATTGATGTCAGAAAATAAGGATACTGAGAAAATGAGTGATGTTGGCTTGGGAACATTTTTTATGAGAACAAATCATGTCGGACAGACAACTAGACACAACATTTTAAAACAGCCACTTGAGTAGGCAAACCTAACTGATATTAGAGCTGTGTGCACCAGCTAGATTTTTTGTTTAAGATAGATAGATAATCTTTATTCGGATAAAAAATATCCATAAAAGCACAGTTCATCACCATTAAACGTATTTTGGAGTCTGCAAGAAAGCACATGGCTGTTTCCTCTAAAGCTCCAGACTCCAAGAGTCTACCCCCCCCCCCCTCTGTCGGCTCAGCTCACCTGCCAGCATCCTACGGCTTTTCCGAAAAGCTACTCCCAACATGTGTGTATATACATTCAAGACATCTGTGAGCACCACCCACATCACCCTTTGGATGTATACAGTTAGCGGAGCGGATTACACACGTTTATTTACCATAGCACACGTACAATTGACAAAACGTTTTGTGATCATTAAAACAGAACTTTATTAAAGAATATAGCTTTAAAATTCACATGTAGACAAATAAATGCTTTGGGTGACTAAATGTCATTTTCCTTTTTCTAAATAAAAAAAACCTTTGGAGTGGATGTGAGCAGTGTTCAGAATAAACTAAATAGGACCTCGGGATCGGCTCGGCGCACTTAGGACATGGTGAGCCTTCTGTAGAGAGACTGTGTATAGAGCGAAAGGGGAGTCCTTATTGCCTACAGTAATTAAAAAGTCATTATTCAACAGGTCTGGGTATTTTGTAGTGTTGTTGCGGTATCCTATTTAAAAGCACAAATAGTGCTTGTGACTTGTGCTTAAAGCCTGGCACAGAAGGATGCTCTCTGCCTGCAGTGCTGTATAGTGGGCTTGTGCTTCTGAGACTGTTGGAACATGGCTCGGCATGTGAATCTTTTGGTGCAAAGAGCTGAGCAAGGAATTGGAAAGATGTAGTCATTCTCCATTACTTTCTTTGCAAGCAGCCCTTTCTCCCATCCTCATCGGAACACTTTTGAAAGGGAATGTTAACTGAGACCTCACAATAAACCGCAGACGCTGTGACCCGAACCTTTCAAAAACAAAATCCAAGGGCAAGAGCTCCTACCTTCGCACCATTAGACATAAATACATTGTAAAATACCACTCCTTCGGTGTGGGCACATTAATAGGAAAGGTTATTATTGCTTAATTAATCTATATAGTAGATATGTGGCTATGTAAGACTTGCCTCAACATGAGCCTCGCCTCATATGAGCAATGCCTGCGGGAATATTACGAAGGACAGTGGCAGGATTTGCGGTACGCTTGGAATAGGAAAAATTCTTTCCACAAGGCATGTGCCACAGGTACATATAGTACGTTAGGTGGTGATAGTGTTGAAGTGAGGAAGACTGCCAAGGCCTGTCCCATCGCCTACCCTCTTGGCATCATGTTAAACATTTAAAAACAATTTTGCATTTACGTTGTCCAACGCACTACCTGCAGAACTGATGGATGGGTCAAATTGTTTCGTGGAGAACCAGAGCAGGCGGTTGTGTGAAGCCTCTCAGTCTGCCAGCCAGATATGGCTGGAACAGTCTGTTTCCCATATCCTTAATTTATATTTGGTTGTCTGTGAAAGTCCTTGGCTGCTCACTCCTCGCTGGATGAAAACACTGCTGCAGTTCTTGGCCAACACCTGGATCATCTAAGAAATCTTTCTTACATTCGTTATGATCTTTCACGGATGTCACCATGAAACATGGTGTCTTAAAATGAAAGCAGCAAAACATTTTATAACTTGCCAACAGAATGAAAAACATGGCCTTTGTTTCCCAGTGGGAGATGGCAGCAGCAGAAAGTGGCACAATGCATGTAACATACCATAAGCGGACAAGCTGAAGCCCAGTTTTCCACAGATCACAAAATTAAAAGACGTGATGGTAAAACATTGCTGGAATTCGAGATTAATTATCCAGGTAGGCACGTACATCAAAAAACACACCCTCCCTCCTAATTGTACATATGCATCTTTTCAAAATCTATCTCCCAAAAACTCTCTTGATATATATATATATATATTTATATAAATATTTACAATAAATTGATTTGCAGTTCAATAAGTTTTACATTATGGCTTAGAAATTTCTATGCAAAATAAAATATATGTATACGCATCACATTGATAAGACCAGGAGCAACCGTTCCCCAAGGGCTCCTTAAATCTCAAGCAACATTTCTTACGTTTTGAACAAAGTTATTGCCCCATGGCCCTCAGCCTCACCCATTAAAGCTGTATGTGACCCAGAAATACCTCAGCATGCCACCACAGGAGGAAAGGGAAAGAGTAGGTGAGATCCCAAATGAGGTGAGACAGGTACGTGGTGCCTGGAGGGAGAAGTGTGTGACTAGAAACAGCTCAGGCACAGAAAGGGGCTCCTGCCACTGCCACCACTGCATACAGTAACAGAGTCCAATACAAAGTAACGTACTGGGTGAGAAGCAGATGTATTCGAATCCCTGTGCCCTTTTCATACACTTAGCCATGCTTTACGGTGGTGTATGGTGTCAGCAAAGCTCACAGTGGTGAAGAATAGATATAAAGCAAAATACTCAAGACTTTATGGGACTGTCTTGAAACTGTCAATATTGTCAGAGTCCCTCCCCCCACACCCAGCCAGTTAACCAATCTCAGCTGCCCCTCTTATCAAGCTCGGAAATGTTTCACTGACAAAACTAAGAGAACGCGAGTCTTGTCAACTGCTTCCAAAAGTTGTAGCAGCCTCCCACCCAACCAGCCCCTAAAACATATAGCCCTAACTTGCTTTGTCCGTCTGGAAGGATCCCTCCATAACAAAATTTTCTTGTGGTAGATACAATTTAATTTGTTACGGTAAGCAGCGAGAGACTCCTCCACTTCTGTTTGGGTACAGCCGGAGATGCAGTCATTCATCTGCCTCCTCATATCACCACTGGTCAGAGCACAATCGTTGCCACTTGACCTATGATAGAGCTTCCCCACCGGTGCTGGCACAAACTTGTCCATTTTATTTTACCTAGTGAAATATGACTGTTCAACGCGAAGCCTGTTTAGCAATGTAACATAGTTTTATCTTGTCCTTTGTAATTAAATATTTGGCAATCCTATGATGAAAGGACGTTTCACTCCGACTAGTGAACAAGGCCATTCTCTTGAAAACTTCATCTTTGCAGAGAAGGGGGCTGCTCCCTCTTCATCATGAAGAGAACCAGTCGAGTGGGGTGATAGCTACTGGGCGATGTCCGGATGAGATGGTGTGCTCAGGTCCCCACAGGTATCAGTAAATGTCTGGACAGTCTGAGAAGTCTCTGTCAAAGTATCCCCCAGAGTACAGCCAGTCAGAGGTCCCTGTGTAGGGATTGGTCCCTTGAGAAAACCACCTGCAATAAGAGGGAAATGTTAAAGAACATTGCAGAGGGCCCATCTGAGTGTGTGAAGCGGCCATGTAGAGCCTTTCCATCCTCCCAAGAAAGTTGCATTTCACATGAACATTCACAGACCTGATCATCCATATTTTTACAGCTTTTTTTTGTTTTGTTCCCAAGCTCTTTGCATATAGTTTGACTTTGGAAAAACATATGACCGTGTTGTCTGTAATGATGTGATGCAATGAATGTAGAGAGAGCAGTTGATGTAAAGCAGACCAAGGGCAAGGCTTCTACAAACTAAAAATATATAACAATAGAAGGGGTATGCCCAAATGACCCTCCTATACCTGGGCATAGAACATCAAAGATGTGTAATAGAAAAAAGTACGGAGGGATCAATCAACTATTTATTTTCGTACAAGGCACTTACCCTGACGTTTACACATTTTTTACATCAAACTATACATGATTCTATAAAATACACGTCATAAGACGGGGCTAGATACAAAAAATCAAACACTTACACATCATAGGGAATATATACAAGACATATACCAAAACATATAATCACATATAAATCACAATCACATATGTCGAACAATACATATACACAATATATATAACATTTACAAAAAACTGTAAATATAACTTCGGTAGATGTACACTCTTTATTCTGAGTAATACACTCTGAGGAAGTCCCCTATGCGCCTGAGGTATCACACCTCTTCTCTCATCTATAGGCGCCCTTATTCTAAGGAAAAAATCTAAATAATTAGACTCCTCCTAAATTTGTCGACGCAGTCTCGGTCCAGCCATTAATTTCTTGTGGCTTCATCAGGACAAGGGTCAAGATATATCTGGAGTAAATTCATCACTCCCAAACTAAGCACCTTCCATCTAGTATGTCAAGGGTACACAAATACCCGCATCACCCGGTTCCATTGACTCTCTCGGATCCTGGGTATAGGAGCTTAAGGACCCATTCCGCTTAAGTCCCTGTAGTCTCCTAGTTAATCGGAGCAACACCTCCACCTCGCTACCTGGTTATGCGGTCCTCATCTAACAAAAGAACATGCGATCCTTGTTCTACCCGCCACGCTCTCAAGGTGAGAGCGTGGCAGGTAGAACAAGGCCAACACGTTCGTTTGGCAGATGAGGACCGCATAAACAGGTGATGCGGGTATTTGTGTACCCTTGACATACTAGAGGGAGGGTGCTTCGTTTGGGAGTGATGAATTTACTCCAGATATATCTTGACCCTTGCCCTTATAGAATCATGTATAGTTTGATGTAAGAAATGTGTAAACGTCAGGGTAATTGATAGTGCCTTGTACGAAAATAAATAGTTGATTAATCCCTCTGTACTTTTTTCTATTACACATCTACCAACTAAAAAAGCAAAGCAAAATGCCAAAACATGACAGACAAGCATAGGGCTGTAGCTAATAAATGGTTATTGTTAAAGCAGAAGCACAAACGGAAGGCTTTTATTTTTACATTTCTTTTAAAATCGGTGAGAGAGATGGAGCGAATCCAATACCTAATGGTAAAATCATTTACAAGCCCACTGACAAAGACCGGAACCAGCATCTTGGCTTTATACACAAACTGATTAAAAACTGAGAATAGGACTAGGAATAGGTGAGGGCGAAATTTAAATTATGCAGCGTAATTTGTATATTACGGGAATGTCATGTTACGCTTATTAACCCAAAATTACGGAATGGAATTATGCACCCTTAACAGCAAAGTTTTACAATGGGAATAATATAAACGTACAGAATGCAAATGGCTGTTGCTCTCACAACTACAGTTTTTCGTACTTTTTTACTTGCGTCATGGAGTAAACTGACACGAAGGACACTTTTTGCGCTAAAATATAGCGCTAAATGTCAGATTTGCATTTTCTTCATTATGCAAAATTTTCCTGAAATCAAATTTCGCCAGGATGTGAGCCCCTGTTCACTCACGAGCTCTGCATGCAAATAATCATGCCTTAACAAGGAGGGGAGAGCTCCTGAGGAACCAGTCCAGGGAGACAATTGGATTTGTAGTAAATACGATAACAAAAAACTGCCAAATAGGACACAAGAGTAGGCGAGGGAAAAATGACCCGTGTCTCTTTATAAGTTACTCTCTGCAAACACTGCAGTCCAACGCCTAGGCCATGCATGAGTCACATAACTCTTTCCTTTGTAAATGGAGATGGGTATTACAGCCATACCCAAATGGAGTTGGGCATTTCAGCAATACCCAAATGGCACATGATTCTGGAAACCTACTCTGGGTCTAAAGTTATTGGCATAAAGCAGAATTCACAGCCTCACCAAGAAGGGAACTGTGCTTTGCTTCCTCTGTGAAGGAGATGGATTAAGAGCATAAAACCCCATGATAGTTAATCACTGCTCTTATGCTAGAGGGCCAGTAAATGGAATTCAGTGAGCTTGTTGACGTGTAGCACACGCAAAGGTGATGCAATGCCACTGGTCATCTGTTATCCATGTAAAAAGGAGATTAGATACCAAGGCAAGATTCACCCCCTCCCTTATTATCTCACAGGCATTTTATATGGCCAAATTGCAGAACTACTCTGCAGTGTTTCTCTTAGTTAAGGGGTACTCTTTAGTGCAAGACATTGCATGTAGGATGTAAGTTGTGGGGCAACAGAGCAAATCGATATGAAGGAGGGCATGGTAGTGCATAGACAGTGCACAGTAGAACATACCAATGAACAGTCTGAGACCACTTCTCCTCTTAATAGGTGCCACAAGTTCCATGATGCAAACAGAGCTGCGAAAAATCTAAATGTATACACTGAGATTCAGTTAATGATAGATTTTCACTGGCACCAAACAGTCCAGGAGCAGAAAACCCAATGGTGGAAGGCTGGAAAATGCACTGTACTTTAGGAATATCCGTAGGACAACAACGTGCGCACAAAATGAAGGACATTACATTATGGACAGTGCAGCCCAAGAGCAAACCATCAAGGGATGTAACTGCACTATAACCATGCATCTTCTATGTACAAAAACTGAACTGCCCTGGTGTGGAAAAAGAAGTGCTTTGTAAGTGCAGCTGTGCATAAGTGACACCCTCCACTCTACAAGTCATCTTTGGTTTCTTTCTTTCCCTGAATGAAAGCTTCCACTTCTTCTCTGAAGAGCTGATCCGAGGGGCTTACTGAAAGACGACCTCACTTAACATCTTCCTCACACTGACTGACTGGCTGGCCCCTGCACCTGTTCTTGTAACTAAAAAGCTTGTCTCAGCACCTTTTCCTTGGCACTGACTGAAGGTCTACCTCCCACACCGCTCTCACTGTCTCTTCCTAATTTCTGTCCAAAAACAGTTGTGCACCTGATCCAATTAAAGTACCTTGTTCTCCATTCCTCCTGGGTCTTTGCTCGTTCCCTGCGGGCAGCTCGCTGTTTCTCTTCTAATCGCTCCTTCTCTTTGCTGGCCAGATCTGCAATAAGTGAATAGAAAAGACATGAGACACAGTGTTGTGTATTGTACATAAGATTTAAAGGAGGCCGTGGCACTAAACAACTACACAGAGCACAAAGTGCACAGCATGCCTCAAAATGGGAATAGCTGGTGCTAAGTAATCTGGCAAAGCAAAAACAAGCAGTCCATGAGTGGGAGGATCCTCGGTGTGATTCCTGGAGGCCATCTCTGATGCCAACAAAATACAATACTTACCTTTATTTATTCTTTATGATATTTCTGGCAGATACCATATCTTACTGCAGATTCCTCACCATATGAATATTAACTGGACACCAGACTGAATCTGGAAACTTCCCAAGCAACAGTTCTACACTGCCTGGCAGCAGTGTGTTATTTTTGCGATGCCCAACTGAGGCATATCGAGAGGAACCGAAGAGCCTAATGACAACAAACAATAAAGCAGTAGGTGTTATAAATAGGAATCCTTGTAATCTTATTATGAGTGACACTTTCTCAGCAGAGGAGGAGGGGGATAAGAAATCTGCAGGAAGAGCAAATATTCATCAGAAATATCATAACCAAACACAATTAGCTTTTTCTTCTGACAGACACTTCTTCCCCAGATAACTCATCCTTTGAATGATTCCCAAAGCACTGCCCATAGAGATGGGAAATGAGCAGAGCCAAGTAGCCAAGAAAAACAAGAAACGCAGATCTAGGGAAGTATCCATCACTAAGGTCCTCCCTCTGCAACTAGGATATAATGCATCACAAAGGTATGCAAAGATGACTAAGTGGCCGCCTGCACAGGAAAGCTATGAAGATGCCGCTCGTGAGACAAGTTGCCATCATCAAACTAGATATTTTTCTTTCCCAAGGCATAGCAGAACCTTATACAAACCATGACTAAATGTGAAATCATGCGCTTGGTCATCGCTTTGACTTAATTAGCCTCAGTAAAACACATAAAAAGCTGATTGAACAAGTCGCTGTTCAATCAAGGTAGAAAGAGACCGCTCATCTTGGGTCCAGCCTGTGCAACCTCCTCTTCTTTGGAAGGATGAGAATGAGGAAAGAAAAAGGGTAGAATAATAAACTGACTAACGTGAAAGGCAGACGCACCTTTGGCAGAAAGTAGGGTTAGGTACATATGACCAGCTTATAGGAATCGAAGACAGTAAACTGTAGCAGGGCTGGCAAGGAATGCAACTCTTCAACCTGTGGACCATAGTAATCACCTCCAGAAAGATAGACTTGAAGGTCAAAAGAGGAACAGAACAACTGTGCATTGGGTCAAGATTCCAAAGATGATGTTAAAAGTCAGAGCCTGTTTAAGGGTGTGTGAAAAGAAAAGGACTTGGGTGTGAACATACAGAGTAAACCTTCAAGAAACGGGGAAGCAGAGACTAATGGAACAAATGTTTGTGAGGAAGGTACAAAAAAGCAGACAGCCAGGCCCAATATCCATTCACAATAGAAACCTCCAAACCCTATTGACCAATCGAACGCAAGAAGTGCAGAAAGTCAGAGGGAAGAGCCTTACAATGTTTTTAAGCAAGCAGACAGGATCCTAAAGACAAAGTTGTTGGAATGTCGAGCTAAAATAGATTTGGCAGCCATTGTATTGGGCATCTATGATGACACCTACTACCTCAGGTGGTGTACTGAAAGCCTTTCATTGGCACCATCAAATTTCCACACATGCAGACGAAGACTTTGGTGTAGTAGGGTGAAGGGACATGCAATCCAGCTGTAAAAGCAGATATACTCTGACTGGGAGAGGGAAAACACGGTTTCAAGATAGTGGTGTATCACATCCTACTCACCCACTGGAATCAGCTGTGCACCATGCTCTTGCACTTTCTGCAGAGATTGGTGGAAACTGAGATAATGCGTAAAGGAGGTCCTGTGACCAGATTAACTACAAGGTGAGAAGTAAGCAGTGCTCAATAAGGGCATTTCCTGTTTAGAGTCATGGCAAAGAAGCTGATACAAGGAAAGACCCAGCTGTGTGAAAATCATGCCTGTCACATTGGGGTGAAGATCCTATTTGCGACTGATCACAGGTATGCAAATCAAAATATCTGCCTTCACACTGAGCATGCCCTCCAGGTGAGCTGCCACCAGGAAATCACAGCTGAAAAAGAAGGCTGAAAACCAGCTCGGGTAAATCTCATGCTCACCAGCCAGTGATTCAAGTAGTGAAATACACTGACTTCTGATGGATTTTGCCACCACTGCCAGCACTTTGGTTAAGACTCACAGAACGGTCAAAAGATAGATTGGTAGTTCTCGGACCCCCACCATGAAACTGAGATAACAACTCAGAACAGGGTGGGTTGGCAAATGAAATAAGAGTCCTGGAGACCTATTGAAATTAGCGAGACCTACGTGGTCTTGGCCAGGAGAATCTGACAGCATTTTGAGATTGTCCTAATGGACAAAGAAGTTCCAGGGCTTCAAATCCAGAACCGGCCTGAGGCACTCATCCATTTTGGGGAGGAAAAAGTACAAGGCATAAAATCCCTCGCTCCTCTCACCCATGGGTACTAATTCTATGTTCTTTTTTGCAGCAAGGTCCGGATATCTGCCTCAAAGATCGAGCTCTGGGCTGATGTGCACTTCAGGAGGACAGTAGATATTTCTGAGGAGCGGACAAAAAAGGGGAGGGCATATGCCTTGATCAACTGGAGCAGCCAATAATCTATGGTGGTGGACTTCCACTGTTTCAGAAAATGGGAGACCCTCTACCCAAATGGAAACTGATCATAGAGGAAGGGCAAATCAAAGCGGCTTTAAGGGGGCAGAACTAGTGGAAACAGAAGGTGAATGGAGCAGTTGGTGCTGGCGCCCTTTAGATATACCTCTCCTGTAAAAGGAGAAGAAGAATTGCTGCAGGGTTTGAATCAGCTGGGAGGATTGCATTGCTGCAGCAGGGAAGAATTGTTCATTTAAAAGCTGCAAAAGCAACAGTACTAGTGGTGTAATTGTTTTACAGAGGACACCAGTCAAAGCCCTATAGCACAGCTATTCTTGAAGCTCTTCAAGTAGGAGTCTTGCTTTCTTGTTTAAAGCACTCTCCCCATCAAATGGCATCTCCATTAGGGCAGCCTAGACATCTACCAGAAAAAATACAGTGCAGTGCATCCAGGAATATTGGTGGAGGGTAAACTATGTAGTCATGGCGCACATAATGGTGTCAGGCAAGTCCAGGTTACATTTCGAAATATATGTGAAAGCATCAAGGTTGTCTCTAACCAACTCTGAAAAAAAACGACCTTGCATGTGATCTTGAAGGTAAGTGTAGGTTGTTTCGCCACTGCCCACATGACGTGAACATACCCTCTCGGGAGGTAACCGGAATTGAAGACAAGTGTAGGAAGCTAGCTCTATATGATATATCAAAATGAGCTATATTGTGTAGTCCAGGGGTTCCCTTATGAGTGGACAGGTGTTTACTCTGGCAAACCCGAAGTGCTCTTCTAGTGGGGAAACTGTGGTCGAGCAGCCTTAGGCTTATCATAGAGGAGTGTTAGGCATCTGCAAATACACACAATAGTCAATAAATGATGAACACAACCCAATAAGGAGTGCCACACCAATTTATAAAAGTAACACATATCTTTATATATGCTTAGGCACCAGAACCAATTCTATCGGTTAAGTATGTTTTTCAATTTGTGCAACTTTTAGAAGCGGCAAGGTTATCCTACAGGAGGAAGAACAAATACGGCATTCAGTTATAGTACATCAACTTACAGGACCTATCTCCAGGAGCTTCGGTGAGTGGTGGGCAAGGTCCAAGGCAGCCCAGCAAAACATCACCAGCAGTATTTGGGTGGCCGGGTACAGGGGTGCAAACAGCGTTGGTGCCCAATTTTACTCTATGGGCATCGATCTTTGGGGAAAGAGGCAGCAGGCTTTGACTGGGAGGCCAGTCGGCCTGAACTAACAGGGGGTTCAGGCCTCATGATGCTTGGGGACATAGTGACACCTTTGTTCCTGTTCTCCACGGCCAAGGGACGACGGGTGCTGAGGTGTCTTTAGGAAATAGGTTTTCCTTACCAGGACCAGTCGCAGTAGAGGGGGCTGCGTGCAGAGGCTGCAAGCAACGTTGGGACTCCGCAAGTGGCGAAACTACAGTGGACTATATCTTTGGAGGGCTGGGGACCACACTGACCGCCCACTTCAACTCTGGCTTGGAGCGCTAGGTGCAGTGGTGTCCTTAGGTGTCGGGTTTTTGCGGTCTTGAAGTCCTCTCAGATTGCCTGCAGAGGGGCAGGTCCGCTACTCCATGGAAGTTCTTGGTTCCTGGGTGAAGTGCTGGCAGGTATCCCGGGCTTTGAGGACTCAGCAGCTGCAGGATAAGATGTCTTTTGGTGCAGTTGTCTAATTCATCGGTAGGGTTGGTGCTAAGTCAGTTGCTTGGTCTTCTGTTCTTGCTCTTTACGACTCTTCATCTCAGTCTTCTTCTTGCAGGTCACCAGGATCTGCTTTTCTGGTGGAGGAGATCCCCTAAAGACTGAATTTAGGGTTGTTAGGGGAGTGTAGGGTAGTAGCCAATGAGCTACTCACCCTTTCAGGTCACTACGCCCCCTATATGACCACTTTCTGTTGGAAGTGGCTATAATTTATAAACAACAAAAGAGTGTCCACTAAGGAAAAAAATGCATCCAGCACAGGATTTGAGAAGGAAATGAAATCAACCTATAGAGAAGTCACTTAGAGATTTCTTAGGAAGCCCTCACTCACCACCCTGGGTGGTGACATGCTTCATCATCGGGCCCACCAGGAGAAGCCGAATGCCTCCCTGGTGTGCTACAACGCCAGGTTACTGCGGAGCTGGGTTTTTTGTGACAATAATGTGCAAAAAAGTGAGTTTAAAAATGCCAGCAGGCTATACCAGACAAAAAACTTTATTCTGTGGTTAGCTGGGCATAAAAAAAATGTGTCGGGGAAATTTACCAACTGATGTGTTGGGTGTTTTCCCCTTTAGAGTGGGGTCAACATGTTTCTGCCCTTATGTGTATTGATTTTACGGGGCTTTCGTCAGAACCATGTAATTGTGTACCTCGGTGGTGTGGGCGGGCAAAGGCCCACCCTTGTCAGAGGACGTGAAAGTAAAAAGTAAGCTGTAAAAATTGGTGCAAAAAACAAACCAGAAAAAGTGTTGGTTCACACAGGGGAACCTGTGGTTTGTTCGTTAAAAGATCCACACCTCATGGGTCTCGGGAGCGGGGTGGTAGCGACAATGGCACACCGCCCGCAACGCCAAACACGGGGTCCGGTTTGAGGATATCGCTAGGTGCCGAGCGGGTGTTTGGCGTTTCGGGCGGTGTGCCATTGTCGCCACCACCCCCCTCGTTTCACGTCCTCTGGCAAGGGTGGGCCTTAGCGCGCCCACACCACCGAGGTACACAATTACATGGTCCTGACGAAAGCCCCGTAAAATCAATACACATAAGGGCAGAAACATGTTGACCCCACTCTAAAGGGGAAAACACACAACACATTAGTTGGTAAATTTCCCGACACATATTTTTTAATCTATACCCAGCTAACCACAGAATAAAGTTTTTTGTCTGGTATAGCCTGCTGGCATTTTAAACTCACTTTTTTGCACATTGTCACAAAAAAACCAGCTCCGCAGTAACCTGGCGTTGTAGCACAACAGGGAGGCATTCGGCTTCTCCTGGTGGGCCCGATGATGAAGCATGTCACCACCCAGGGTGGTGAGTGAGGGCTTCCTAAGAAATCCCTAAGTGACTCCCCTATAGGTTGATTTCATTTCCTTCTCAAATCCTGAGCTGGATGCATTTTTTTCCTTAGGGACACTCTGGTAGGTTTTCAGGGGGCACCTCTAGGGTGCCCTCTGGGTGCATGTATTAATAAATCCACAACTGGAATCAGTGCGGTGTATTAACAGGAGATGTTGGATACCAAGCATCCCCATTTTCAGTGAAGCCATCATGTTGCTGGGGAACTCGTTTTGACCAGTGTCCAGCACGTTTTGAAATGGCTTCCCTGTTCACATGCACTGGCAGTAATGGAACTGACCAGCACTGGGGCATATCTGCTCATGCAGTTATGTTCTCCCATGTAATATAAAGCACCCTGCCTTTGGGCAGTAAGGCCTGCTGTAGGGGTGACTTACAAATACTACATGCAGTATTAGGCCACATGGAATGCAGGGATGCGTCATTGTAGGAAGCTGGCTCTGTATATACTATAACAAAATGAGGTATAGTGTGCACAGAGTCCAGTGGAACCCCAAAGGTAGGCAGGGTTAAAAGTAGATAGTGCCTTACTCTCTATTTGTGGTAGTGTGGGCAAGCAGTAATGCTTTATCAGAGGGTAGTGTTAAACATTTGTTGTACACACTCAGTCAGCATATTATGTCACACACTCAAAGACTGAACTAAAACCAATTTAATTTGTATAAATATATTGTTTAGTTGTATTTAATTCCTAGAACCAAGCAAGCCTGGTACAGGTTAGTGTATATGATAATTTTCAAGGCAGGTTGAACAATGGAGCCCACTGGAGGGCTGAAAACTTGTAAAGTTAAAGACAAGGAAAATCTGAGGACATCGTAATGGACACCACCTGTGGGATACATTGAACTGCATCCACCAGCATGCAACTCACTGGAGCGTGCATGCACATTGGTTAAATGAAGTTCTGCAGTTATCCGTGATGTGCCTTCAGTTGCCCCATGAGGAAGAAGCTTCGAAACACATCGGGGACTTTTGAAAATACAGGGGTGATGCACAGCTTCCTGATAAAGAAGTTTCGTTTTGGGTGAATATATATATATATATATATATATATATATATATATATATATATATATATATACATATATATACATATATATATACACACACACACACACATATTGTAATGGGATCTCATGGTGCATTGGGTGAATAATGTATCTTCGGACCCTGTCAATGTTGGAACAACAACAAAGGGGTCTGTTACAAAAGGCATCAATCATCATCCTGCCTCGACTCGGGGAATGAAGTAAGTAGTGAGTTTTCCCCACAGATTTTTGCTGTAGTCTAGTTCAGGATGACCCCCGAAACAAGCATTTGCAATGCAATAGGTCTCGCATTAGGAAAGTTTGAGCTATTGGTATTGTAAATGACACATTTTTTATTTATGTTTTGTTTTTGAAAGTAGCGAAATTAATAGCTTTGTCATTTACAATGCCAATAGTTATAACTTTCGCGAATGTGACACCTATAGCATTTGTAATGCAATATGTGTTGTATATTACGTGAAACATATGAGCTCCAGATACCTATCTAGCTCTGGTACACATCGGCAGAGATTTTATCGAGCCTGGGGCTTTATTTAAAACAATTCCCCATATACCATGGCATATTTCCTGCGCTGTGATCAGCAGGTCGTCGGGCTCTTCTGTGTAGTGCCGGCTTTGAATCCTCCACCTTTATGCTTTGTACGCCCTCCCCTGTATCTTCATAGAAGTGTCTTGACCCCTCACTGCCCCGTGGAAAAGTTTAACAATTCTCACAATTCCAAGACCCAATTTGCAATGTTTTCCTTTGTTTGAATAACTGGGACGTTTACCATGTCGGATCTTCTTTATCTCAATGTTCATGTGAAGAAGAAACATTTGGGGCCCGATGTAGGTGGCCATTTACCGACCGGTAACGGCCGATTTCGGCCGTTACCAACCGGTAAATGGTCATTTGTGATGTAGGGGCCCTATTTTACCAAATCGGTAAATTTACCGAATCGGTAAAATACCGAATCAGTATTTTTACCGATTCGGTAACTTGGAGATGTAGGTGGGACTCTACTGAGTCCCACAGGCCTTACAAAATCGGTATTTTACCACCCAATCCAATTGGGTGGTAAAATACCGAATCCAGTTGTGCATGCACATGTGTGCATGTACACCTGTGCCATGTGACAGACAGACATGCCCTTAGGGCATGTCTGTGCGCCACATGTCACACAAACCTGTACTTGGGGTGCTAGAGGGTGTCAAAGTGACACCCCCTGCAACCTTGCAACATTCGGTATTTACCGAATCGGTAAATACCGATTCGGTAATGCCCATTGATTCCTATGGGCTTCAATGCCCATAGGAATCAATGGGCATTACCGATTCGGTATTTACAGAATCGGTAAATACCGAATCAGAACGATTCGGTATTTACCGAATCTGAAATACCTACATCCCCCCCACTCCATTTTACCACTTCTTAAATACCGAATCGGTATGATTCGGTATTTATGAAGTGGTAAAATTAATTTACCTACATCGGGCCCTTGGTATCTAGCCCTTCCTGTGTCAATATTCTTTTTTTTTTTTTTCTTAAAGTCTCAAATAATGGGCGGAGCAATCTAAAATCGTGCGTCCATTTCAGTAGGCCCACATTTAATCATATGCACAAGATGGGATGGAGTTAGGAGTCTCTATAACAGATCGAAGGGATGTATGTGTGAGAACATTGAGTTTTTTTTAAAAATATGGCTCCATATTTGGTGAAACTTAACCTAAAATTGCCTGAAGATGCCGGTCGGTGCGCCTTTATCCAGTACATGTGAATCAAATTTAGTGTAAAACGTGATTTAATCACTATTTTAGGAGCTGAAAATGTACTTGCAGAAAACGGCTTTTCTGCATTCTTGGGAAAAAACAATAACTTTTCGGGGGCGGGGGGGGAGGGGGATACAGTTGCCTCCCCGATATTGGAGTAAATTCCAAATGCATGTTTTATGCTCCTGTCATTTGCAGTGTTTGTGATATCAGCAATCTTATGGATTGTTACAACGTTATTGTCTGCAGTTGTGAAAAAAATAACACAGCAGATTCACGCTGGGGATATTTAAAGCTCGTGCAAACATCATTTTGCTATAGTCCCCTCTTACCCTATGGATAGGCCGCTCCTACGATGTGCTATATTCAGATCAGCGAACGTGATGTATACAACCCACTCCTCATTTAGCTGCACTCACGCGTTACTCTGCGAGCTCCGCCCGGCTCATGCTGCAGAAAGGCAGTTTGTTTCACTACAGGAAATGACCTTGCAACGTCTACTCTGCCCCTCTCCTGACAGGAATCGGGCTGGAGGAACTATTCGAAACTTAAAATACATATTTGCCCTGGGGAGGTCAAACCGCCTTCTCGAAAAACACGGGTGCGTCTCTGTGTTTAGGTTCCCGGTCAAGTAGTCCGCGCCCCCATGCTGGGGGCGTGTTTGCAGTGCATGTGCTTATAGGGGTTGTCACCTGTCCTTGAAACCTCACCAGCCCTGTTTTTCCAGCTATGTCCCTAAAATAGTTTTCGGATGGTGCTTTCCTGGGGTTGGTATACGTGCCTATACACAGCACAGCAGTGCTTGGTGGCAGGGTCCGGCCCTGCCATTCAGAGTTCCTGGCCTCCAAGAAGTGTGCGTGTGCACAGCCTTATGCGGGATTCCCACACAAGCTCTAAACTCTCCTAATATGCCTGCACAGCGGTGCCCGGTGCCCGTAGGCTGCGGTCGGCTCAAGCCTCACTGACTATTTTTATAATGATTGTTTATTTATTATTTTGGTGTTTTTTTGGTTTTGCATGGAGTGGACATAATCACACAGGATGTTGTAGCCTTAAGTGTGATGTGTGTTGAGCGGGTAAACGTTTGTGTCAGGAAATATAGGCTAGACGAGTAATATAAGACAAATTCACGACATTCAAAAATAAGCTTTAAAGGAGCATTGTACAAGCATATTCAGTTTAGCTTGCACTTTCTCCGCCGCACCAGTCCTTTTCTATGTCGGCGCTGCACTGAAGGACACAGTCAGCGGCTGGATCTGACGTCAACTCCCCGGGCGCCGCAGCTTGCAGCGTTAGTTTGAGCACCGGGGCAGGGCCACGAACTGTGTGTGTGTGCGTGTATGCAGAGGGGTGGGGGCTGGCTGTGTCTGTGCGCAGTTAATGCATGCGAGCGGAGCGAAGCGAAAGAAGGGGCTGTGAGTTCGTCTGCGCAAGCGCGGCTCAGACCGGAGACTGCAAAAGCGCACGTCTGAGTTGTGTCCACATTCCAAAATACGGATAACAATAGTTGTCGAAGCTGACAGCAATCAATGCTTCGCATTGAATGCAGGTCGTGCTTCGACCTAAAAAAAAAAAAAAAAAGAGGTAAGGATAGTAAGAAGCTTTGCACACCATTCCAGGTCGGACAATAAAAGCAGGAGTTATAATTGGAGCTTTCATGATAAATTGTAGGTCCAAAAAAAAACCAGGACTGCAGTAGTTTTCTTTAGTTTGGTTACCATTACGTAAGCAAAGGCCGGTCTACTCACAATTGTGAAGAGGTAAGTTAAATTACTTTCCGGTGCTTTTCATTAGATTACAGACCATTTTCTGATCAGAGTTATAACAATTTTCGCAATGACAATCTTCGTTATCCACTGCAATCTAGCTATGCAGAGATGCAGGCATAAGACAATTAAACTCTTGAGGTGAAGGTCATGGCACTGTAGAATTAGGATAATTATGTCCTACGCATAGCACAAAGTGGTTGTGTATCAGAGAGGGGAGCTAATCATCTCCTCAATCTCTAGTATTGTCTGGAACCGTCTCAGACACAGAAATATGAAACAGATTTACATCTTCTTATACTGACTGGAAGTGAGGCCATCAATTAGTAGTCTGTATACAAGAAAATAGATTAAGAAGGCTTTGCGGTCATAAATGAAGAACGCTGGTCAGAAGATGTCCACTTCCACCAGTGTTCAGGAGGAGCGCTCAATCAATTTCTTCAACAGGGAACTTGAGAACAGACTAGGTTCTTGGTCAAAGCTCTTAATTAAGATCTTTTAGTTGTTGGGCATGGCACAAAGGGTGTAGGCCAGAGCCTATAATTTACCTCAGACCATTTTATTCTACTTATTTATGTCTCTTCTGCATTAGAATTTCTAGTTTGTGTATGGGGAGCAGAGACCCCTTTTAAGGAATCTGTCCTTTGCTACGGAGATGGGAGAAGACCTGTCTTTATAATACCTAGACCCAGATTACAGGAAGCTCCATCATTTAAGAAGAAAAACATCTTTCTTACTAAGTTCTTAAGGCATTGAGGAAAAGACATCTAGAAAATAGAAGACTTTTCATCCTCATGAGGCACATACAAACAGTAAATTGAATTACTTTAAAGTAAAGTAAAAATCATTTTTATGGATGCTGCACTTTTAATGTGGTTTGAGTATGTGTGAGAAAACAAGAAAGAAAGACACCAAAAAAAAGAATGGTTCTAACATTGCAATCACATTCTGGGAAGGATCAAGAGCAGGAGAAATGAGAATACATGGGTTGGAGCAGCCACTGGTTTACACTAGCAGGAAGAACCTAACTAATGTATACATTTAGTCAAGACAACAAAATCCCAACATAAACACAGAAATAAGCAATGTCTGCATAACATACCCATGTCTGCGTTCTCCATGCCTCTGATGTCAGGGCGCCAGCGGCAGTCGGTGGGAGCCAAAACAGTCTCCATTTCCTTGTCCAGCTCATTGAGAGTCACAGCAAAACTGGTAAAATTGTACATCTGGCAAGGTAAATAGGATCACAGTGAGATGTTAAAAATGGATAACATTCTTGGCTAAGATCAGGTTGTGTGTTGTGGGTCGAAATCAGGCATTATATCAAAGGTGGGGTTGCTTTCATATCGCGTCATAAGCAGCAGTGATCAACTTTGACAAACACACTAGAAAGGCTAATGCAGAAAAAGGGGTTACATTACTACTGTGCAGCAAAAGTTGCAGCGTTTGACTCCTGGGATTTGTGTGCTACATATTTAATAAAATATGTGAAGGGTTTCTGGTTAAAACCAATAAAAACCCACTCAGGGAAACCGGAATATATTGATGTTTGCTGCACTTGTATTGCTTTGGTGCCCTGTGTTAAAGCAAAATATGCGCAGCTCCTTGGTTGAAGAACTTTTCTACAATAGACGCTCTGTTAACGCCACACTTGTGGGTCATAAACCACCAAATATGTTGTTGTTCTCATCCCCAAGGTCCCTGGGCCACCAGGACCTACTTTCAACTCCTTGTCCCGGCCCTTTTTGGAAGCATGGTTCACATCTCGATTCAGATTGATGTTCTCTACATGGCACAGTGCTGCATTTATTGCCAATACATGTAACTGTGTTAGTCCTTTCTCGGGAGGAAAACTGCTGCATAGAATACAAAGAGGAAGTAGCTGATGCCTCTCATATTTGGCAGGCAAGAGCACAGCAGTTCTTGCATTGCTCTCAAACAAATTCAGGCCTGGCTGAATATGAATAATCACTGCATAGCAGGTCTCACACTGGCTTCCAAATATACACAACATCTGGGGCTGTATTATTTATAAGGCACACTATTCCTGTTTGCACCACTGCGCACCTTTCAAAAGGCAGACGCAACCCGGGAAATTACACCCTATGTTGGTAAATGTGCTGCCCTCCGTGGCATGGTTTACAAGCCACTGTGTACTTTCAGGAGGGAGAGAGAGATCCCCTAGCAGGCGGACACAGTGAGGGACTGCACCTGCCTGCAATAGGGACTCTAGGAGGTTGCATGCCTTCCCCTCCCCGAGGACGCACTGACAGTGCACCGCCTTTTTTTGGTGCACGGTCAGTGCGCCTCCTGACTGTTTCTTTGCCTTTGCACCCACATCCATAATATGGCGTGGGCGCAGAGGCAAAAAGATTCCTTCATTTGCATGGGGCCATGATAGCGCTGGCCACGATCAGGGGAGGTTTCTCCATTGGGCTCTGGGGCTACGCCCTACTGAAATTCCTACACATTCCTGCACAAATAGTAAATAGGCAGATTTATTTAGAGATACACGCATATCTCTAAACAAATCGATGTATTTAGGTCTGGGCTGTCTGTCCTAAGATGCCTGCCCTGCCTCGCACTTAATCAGGACACGGAAGCGAGACAGTAAATCACCTTTCTACATTGTGATGCACGATGCAGGGCTTACCATTCTAAAGTTGTTTCATTGGTATTGCAGTCTATGGTAGTATCTACTGTAGGCCAGTGACGCTCCCAGTGCCATGGTTTCGGGCATCAACGTCTCTATCCCAT
This sequence comes from Lissotriton vulgaris, assembly GCF_964263255.1. Taxonomy (NCBI): domain Eukaryota; kingdom Metazoa; phylum Chordata; class Amphibia; order Caudata; family Salamandridae; genus Lissotriton; species Lissotriton vulgaris. The sequence goes on from NC_141695.1 coordinate 1,704,874,718, forward strand.
TTTTCACAAATAGGAGTGGGTGCAAGAACATGTGATCTGATGCCTTGTCCTCGGTAATGGCAAGTGTTAGGTGCATTGAGCTGAGACCCCTGGTCACGCTAACCTCTCCCACTGTAATACCTCAGGCCATGGCTGCACATCACTGGCCCCTTTAGAAGTAGAACTGATGCATTTGTTCCACCACAAACTTGATCCAAAAGACAAGCAAGGTTTTTGTTCCCTTACGAAGTAAATCCAAATATCCGAGTCATGCGTAAAGGGAAAAATATGTGCTTCTAGTAAAGACAGTTATCTGCTGTATGGTGATAAAACTTGTCTATCTTCATGCCTTTGACATTAATGCCAAAAATATGGATTGGTTTACGAACAATGAATGTTAAAAACGTTAATGCAACAAATGTCAGCAGTTAAGTTCCTCTCTTATTTCATGTTTTACTTATCTTAAGCTCGCCAAGAGTGCTAGCTATTTTTTTGGTTGCCTCTGTATTTTTTCGTGCATCTTATTACTGTTGCGGAGTGCATACTTGGAGCCATGCCAGATATTTATGAGGAGCTTTGATGGACAGCTCGGACGCTGAAGCCAAAGCGAAGTGCCTGTCATTGGGTTGGCCTCTCTGCAGAGCACACAGAGGAATGGTCATGTATTCCAGTTGCGATTGAAATTCTGTATACATGTGTGTGAAGGGGGTACAAAGATGTCAAAATATTCACAAGGTAACAGTAAAAGGAAATAAACAGATTAAATGTGAGTAAGTGCACTAACGTCTGAAACTGGTGAAGTGAGGAAGATGCGAGGAAGTGCATTCGGGGACGAGTGAAAAGAGGGTGCTGAAGAGGAAAGAGGCGGTTGAAGATGTGCAGAGGGACGAGATGTGCAGAGGAAAAGGACATACATAACATAAAATGTTCATAACTGAAGGCCAAAACTCCCTCCACGGGCCTCAATACTATTTAATCCAGACTCTCAATTTCAGAATTGAAACATTCCCAATGTTAATTATTTATAACAAATCATTGTTATTACTCATTTATCTTAAAAAGCTAACAATTGACAAAGCCAATCGTACTGGCAGGTTTTAGGTGCATCTCAGTTGTGTTATATATCTGGATGCAATTACATCTCAGAGATAAACCAAAAGAATGGTTGTTGGATGGCACACTATGGGAATCACAGAAATCTATTTCACATGTTCCATTTTAGAGAGGCCCCACTTTTTTCATCCCATTTAAAGACCTGTCTGCACATATTTCTGTATGACCGACGGCGTCCAGCAGGTATTGGTGCTTTTATAAGCCTGGTTAGAGAATCTTCTTCCACAGTTGATGCTGTATGCAGTGCAAGACACTGGTCTAAAGTTGTTATGCAGTAGAATGTGCACATTACATATTAATGCAGTAAGATATGGGACCATTTTTAACATGTTTAATATTTCAAGACTATACATTCCCACTGCTTTGCAAGTCTTATCACTAAATTCATTTGCTTTAAAATACACCATTTGCCAATTTTTCCTGGGAGGGGACCCACCCTGGACCTCACACTTGTCTATTAAGCTCGATTGCGTTGCTTGCTACATAAATGTCATACCCAATATTGATGCCTCCTCACTTCCAAATGTCATCAGCCGCCACTGGTCAAGATCGCGCTGGCGCCTATCACTATTACAGAAGGAGTAGTACAAGGGTCTGCCGCCCCTTTCTTTACTACCTCAGCGGTTTTTAGTGCAACAGCATAGCTCTATGTCATCAAAGGTCATATAATCAACATTATGCATATTAATTCCTCAGCAGGTGTTGCCCCTATGATCACGTAGAGCAGGATTAGGCACAGATTAAACTGTATCAACACATTTATATTTCCATTCCTTTCTTGGTATCCGGAGAAAAACAATAGGACTACTTAAGACTGGCATACAATAATGGAGCACAGAATACCCCAAAACATAGATCCTAAGTGCCTAAGCTGACAATCTACTCTTTCAGTAGATCATTGCAATTTGACTAAAGAAAACAAACACTCATTTGGTATAACTTTTTAGCTAAGTAGTTTGTCACACCAATGACAGTACAATGGCCAGTATACGGTCATTTTGATGATTTCCCACCAAGAGGAACGTCAGCCGGTCTTAATCAAGCTGACATAACTACATGTTAGAGAAACGCAAAAATGGCGAAATACATTTTTCACAAAAATAGTTGGTTTTTGTAGAAAAGGCACAGGTCATCAAGAGACACATAAAACAGAGGGTGTATGGGATGGGTACAAAGGTAGATAGGTAGGGTAAAGTAATAAAAGTACATTTTTAAAAAACAGAGTAAAGCAGGACGTTAGAAGATGTATGGGTCTTAAAGAAAGGGGAGGTAAAAGAATAGAAGAGAGTAAAAAGGAGAAAGATCCAGGGGTAACGTGTATAGCATGGGGAAATGTAAATAAGGAAGTAGTAGCAGTAAAAGAATTTAAAAGGAGTAAAGCGTGAGGGTACAAGAGGTATGGGTATTAAAAAAGGAAGGGGAAATAAAAGGTAGCGGGTTGAGGGTATAGGATAAGGAAATGCAAAAGTGGTAGGGTAAATAGTAAAATTAAGAAAGGAGTAAAGCTGTATAGTAGAAGAGGTATGGGTTTTAAAGAAGGGGAGGTAAAAGTATAAAAGAGAAAAATTACAGGAGGATGTATAGAACGGGGGAATTGTAAATGGGTTGGGGGAATGAGTAAAGTTAAAAAAAAATGTAAAAAAGGAGTAAACCTGGAGGAATAAAAAATATGATTATTAAAGAAAGGCAACACGGAGGTGGGGGGGAGAGAGGGGTTTCTCCTCCTTGGTTTCGTCAAACTGGAGAAAACCATTCATAAGGAAAAAATCTTTGAAAAGATAGGACATCAAATGTTTGCCAGAACCACTTTCGTTAAGCATGTATTTAAGAGGAAACTGGTATGACCACTATGCCCTTTTCCAATAGTATTCCTGGCAAAGCCCTTGACCGGGAGTTCCCACCTATAGGTCAACAAATCTAGATTTTATGACAAGACAGGAGACTAGCATTATGCATAACCTTTTATTTACTACTTCTGATGCAGCTCTTCAAAGCCTCATGTAGAACAGAATGAAGTCACACAACTATAGAACATTAAACATAACAGTCTCTTAACATTCCGAACTCATCATCTTTTGTTTGCTGCTTCTGGGCAGATAAGTATATATCTTTGCTGCTTATAAAGAATTTGTAAATATATATTAATAGCTTAAAAGATTTTTAAAGGTAAGTTAGTAAAAGAGTAGTAGTAGTTGGAATTCTTAGTGTAGTTAATATATTTAGAAGAAAGAAATTGTGTTAAGTTTTGTTTAACCCAATTTTTGGGTGATTGTTAGAGTTTTAGTTCGGTAGAGTAGAATAGTTATTATGAAAATAGTGGTATTCCATAAATAAGATTAAAAATAATTAAATTAGATAATCCTAATCATACCGTTTCATTTAGAAAAATCTGAACGAGCAGGTGTGCGCGGATGTGAGAGAATCATGACGGGTCGTCTATGCGCGCGGATGCAAGTGAGAGAACAAATGAGAGAATCAGGACCCATCGTCTATGTGATGTGAAAGAAGCGCAGAGTATGAACGCTTTGTTTCTAGCGATGCGTATGATGCATTAGACAGTTTTTCAAAGAAAGCGTGGGCATTATATGTGCGTGTGAAAGTTTTGTATAATTTTGAGAGGAAAGAGGTTATTACTATTACGGCGAGAGATGCGTGGACGTCTAGAACGGTTTCTATGCAACACGTCTCAAGCAGTCGGTTGAAGGATACGGTTGAGTGAACAAGAGCAAAATGGAGCAATTTTAGTGAAAATTGAATTAAATACGAATTATTTTAGAGAAAAGGGAGTTTGTGATTTATTAAATAGGATTAAAAATTTCATTAAAAGAAAGAAGATAAAAAAAGTCAAAGGAGAGAGATAAGAATTTATAGAACTATATAGAAAAATATTTAAAAAGGAGAATGATTGAAATACAAGGGACAGGCACCAAAGAGGTGCAGGAAGAATTTATAAAAAAGACTCATTGAAAGAGAATTAGAAAATAAAATGGAGGAAACCTTTAAAAGGTTGGTGAAGGAAGGTAAAAGAAATACTGGAACGGTAGAAAGAGATGAGGAAGAATGTTGGAGTATTTCAGAGGAAGATGAGAATGTAAATAAAAGGTCCAGGAGGGAAATGTTTGAAAAAAAAGAAAACATCATATTAATAAAAATGAAGTGTTTCATAAAAAGATGGTACTTTAACTGGTGGAAGGTCAATGATGGGTATCCTAAGCGGCTCAAAAAAGAGGCAGGTTAACCCTGCAAATGAAAGGGGCGATCAGCCTGACTGGACACAATTTGAAGGAAATAATGATAGATGAATATGTTTTGGAACTGGATTACAATGAGGAACCAGATGAGTTTTCAGATATGGGAAGCACAAGTAAGTAGTATAAATAAATATATAAATAAATAAATAGTATAAAGTAGCAAGCTCGGGGAAATTCTGGAGCTTGCCCAGCTAGTACAATGGGTGTCTGGGCCTACGCATGTGGGTGGCCACTTACTTGACCTGGTATGTACGAATTTCCCCATTCAGCCAGTGTCGGTGGAAAAAACATCCTGGTCTGATCATGACCTGGTCCGGTTTAGCTGGGAGTTGGCTGAGTCCAGCCCCCCGCCCCTCACTTGTCATCGTCAAAAAATTAATTTACCTGCGTTTAGATTTGCCCTGTCTAACACTCGCCCACATCTCAAGGGATGTTTGGACGACGCAGTGGGGGAGTTCAATGATTGGATAGGGCAGGCGGCGACTGCTTCTACTAAACAAACAGTGCTGACCAGAGCCAGACGCGCGCCCTCCCAACCCTGGTTCTCCCCAGAATTAAGAGAGCTGAAGCTGGGCTGTAAGAAACTTGAACGCGTATGGAGGAGAGAGTATAGCCCGAGGCTAAATCCGCCATTCGACTTGCTCAAAAAAACTATTATGGGGCCATTAGGGTCGCTAAAGGTCTCTACTATGCCGGGCGCATCAACAAGGCCAACAACAACAGCAGAGAGATCTTTGCGATCGTCAAAAGCTTTGTGTCCCCTGTGGCGGAAGCCATGGCCCTCCCGTCCTCTGCACAATGGTGTGAGGAGCTGTCTACTTTTTTCATAACTAAAATAGCGAAGATCCAGCGAGGCCTTTTAGAGGCACTTCCCGCTGATCGCTCTGCAGCCGGTCCCTGGTCACCTTCTCCCGCACTCCCTGTGCACCAACTTACCACCTTCGCACAGGTTTTGGAAGTGGATGTTCTCCGTCTTCTCCAGTCCCTTAAATCGGGCTCCCCTGTCGACCCATGCCCTGCCCGAGTGCTCTCGGAGGTGGCGGAGACTGTTTGCAGTGAGATCACGCAATTGGTGAATCTTTCTTTGACCGCTGGCGTGGTCCCCCAGGTGTGGAAACACGCTAAACTCCTCCCACTCCTGAAAAAACCAGGACTAGATGTGTCGGTCCCGGGAAACTATCGACCCATCTCCCTCTTGCCTGCTCTCACAAAAATCTGTGAGAAGGCTGCTCTTCTACAAATGGAGAGCTTTGTGGAAACATCTAATGCCCTCCACCCGGCCCAATCGGGCTTTAGGGCTGCCTATAGCACCGAGACGGCCCTGGTGGAGATGTCTGAAGCCATCCGGGAGTGTCTTGATGGAGGTGGCAGAGCGGTCCTAATTTTATTGGACCTCTCTGCCGCTTTCGATACTGTTCCCTATGATCTCCTTCTTGGCCGGCTGTCTGACATTGGTATTGGGGGAGTGGTGCTCGATTGGCTTTCTTCTTTTTTATCAGATAGGACCCAGCAGGTTTGGATGCCTCCGCATGCTTCGGAGCAAAGACCTTTACTTACAGGGGTCCCGCAGGGGTCCACACTTAGCCCCCTTCTGTTCAATGTATACATCACACCTTTGGTATACTTGGCTGAACAGTTCGGGGCTAAAATTGTAGGGTATGCTGATGACACCCAGCTGTTGTTTACCTGGCCAGATGACAACCTGGACACATCTACTGTTCATCTATGCCTGTCCTCAGTATTTCGCTGGTTAACACAGGCCCAGCTGAAGTGCAATGAGGACAAGTCCGAGGTGCTCTTTTACGGCTCCTTTCCCCCCTCATTCAAGAGCACACTCTGGCCCCCAAACATTCCTGGCCCAACAGAGATGGGGAGACCTGCAAAAAATCTGGGTATTTGGTTTACGGAGGATCTCAGATTTGAGTACCATATCAAAAAACTCACTGGCACTTGTTTTGCCACTCTGAAAATGCTCCGCAAATTTTTCCCCTTGCTCCCCAGGGAGGCCAGAGAGTCGGTTGCCAGAGCTCTCATACTGGCCCGCCTTGATTATGCCAATGCACTGTTTAGTGGCATTCCGGCATACCTGGTCAACCGCCTCCAAATTGTTCAGAATGCGGCTGTACGCCTATTATTTAACATCCCTAGGTGGAAGAGCGTGCGCACGGAGCTGCGCTCGCTTCACTGGCTTCCAGTTATACAACGCATTCGGTTTAAAGCCTTGGTGCTGGCGTTTCGCGCAATTCATGACCAAGGCCCTTTCTATCTGAAGAGAAGATTCACTAAGTACATCCCGGCACGCACTCTGCGTTCTGCCTCATTGTTCAAACTGTCTCTTCCTCGCTTCAAACGCGCCAGACTGGGTGGTATGTCACTGTCGGTGGTGGTAGCTCGGGCCTGGAATGCCCTCCCTTTCCATCTTCGCTCCATGCCGACAGTAACTGCTTTTAAAAAACATCTGAAAACCCACCTATTTGCGAGTGCAGGTTAGGAGAATTCTCGTGCTGTCTTGTTCTTTGCCGCTTTGATCCTTTCCCCGCGCCAGGATACTCACAAGTAACAGAGCGCGCTACAAAACGGTTTATAACATAACATATAACATAACATAAAAGAGCTTACAGATCCGATAGGTCAAACATGATTTAATTCAGCTCAGATTAAACATTTTAGGAGTTCGGATTGGTGGCCTTTGAGGCATGTGGCGTACTATATTAAATTCTGGATTAGACGTCCACTTGAAAGGAGTGAACAAAATTTAATGAGAACTTAATGTTCACGGCAAATCATTGATGTGAAAGAGACAACGACATCAAATTTAGTTCCTGATTTGATTACATATTTATTCAAATTAGGACGTGATCCAAGAATGGGGCTTGAAAGGTCACTTAAGCATTGAAAAGCCAAATAGTTAGACATTTTAGGACCAGTATCAAGAATTTTTGATATGGTGGAAGAGTCGTATCTAAATGATACAGAAGTGGATATTAATATTTTAAGAGAATGGAACCAGAGGGTTATTTGTTTCATTAGTAACGCCAATGAAAGCTTGATTGCAGAAAGAAGGAAAGCGGTGTTATTCAGAATTAGTCCTAAACTGGGAGATTTCGCAAAGAAGGAATCAAGTGAAGAATCAAAATGTTTAATTTTCGGAGAAGGTTTAGTTAAGTCTTTGAGCAAACATGTCCAGACTTTTACAGCTTTGGATTAAGCTCATGCATCGATGAGGAGAGTTTTTGGTAACAATAGTTTATATGGAAGGGCTGGATGGCGGGCTCAGACTTTCGGCCGATCATATGGAAGAGGCCCAATTTACCAAGGAGGAGGAATTTTTCAAGGTAGAGGAAGTTATAGAGGAACCTCTTATCCAGGAACACAGTTTCCTCAGAGAGGGAGAAGTGGAAAAAGCGGATATACTCGTGGAAGAGGAAGCTCACAATCTGGAAATCAATCAAATCAGAGTGAGTACAAACAGTTCAATTGGTTCTATCCACAAAACACAGGAGGAAGATTGAAAGGTTTCATAGGGAAATGGAAGGAAATAACAGAAGATTCATGGGTCATAGGAACAGTCAGAAGTTGTGTGATACATTTTGTAACGGAACCCGTTCAGGTAAAAGAACCAGGAGTAATAATGTTCAAAAAAGAAGTTCAAGGGATTGTGGAGAAAGAAATAAAAGATGTTAGAGAAAAAAGCAATAATACAGATTCCAGAATGCAAAAAGGGTTTGTAAGTACTCTTTTTGTAGTAGAAAAAAAGGACAAGTCTATTAGTAATAGATTTGAGGGATTTGAACCAATATGTGGTACAGGGACTGGCTAATGGAAATAGATTTGAAGGATGCGTATTTTTCAATTTCGATTGCTCAGGAGAGTCTGCGAAATCTCCAATTCAGATGTAAGGAAAAACTATTTCAGTTCCTTTCGGACCATAATCAGCCCCTTGGTATTTTTCAAAAGTGATGAGGCCTGTTGTAGGTTTTTTAAGAGAAAGGGGAATACGTTTGTTAATTTATTTGGACAGCAATCTGATAATGAACGAAAATGTGGAATTGTTACGGGAACACAGATTGGTAGAGCAGGGTGTGTTGAACGACATAGGTTTTGTGGTGAATTTGGAGAAGTCAGAAAATAGAGTTTTGGGGATTTGTGGTAGACACTGAAGAAACACCTGGAGTTACCAGAAAGGAAAGTTGCTCTTATAGAAAGAGAGGTGAATTGGCTTTTAAAGAAAAACAAGGTAAGCTTGAGACAATAAGCAAGGGTGATTGGTCTTCTTTCATCTTCAATACATGCATTTTTTCCGGGGCCGTTGCATTACAGAGCTTTACAAACAGTTAAGAAGGATGGACTGAACAGGGGTTTCTGGTATGGGGACAAGGTGAGATTGGATGTCGAAGCACAGGAGGAATTGGTTTGGTGGTTAGAGAGCCTAAAAGCATGGAATGGACAAGCGATTTTTGGGACGAGCCCAGACTTTGTATTTGAGACGGATGCAAGCAATTTAGGATGGGGTGCACAATTAGGTGCACAGGAGACAGGGAAGAATGCATATAAATTGTTTAGAGATGAAAGCAGGTGTTTTGGCAATTCGCAGTTTCAGGGAGAAAATACAGAAACAGTTTTGTTGAAGATGGACAATATTTCTGCTGTAACTTACATAAACAAATTAGGTGGCAGCAGATGAAAGGGAATGACAGAGTTAGCGAAGGATTTTTGAAAATTTTGCATGGAACACAAGATAAGTGTGTCAGTTCAATATCTTCCAGGGAAGGAGAAATTGGTTGCAGATTGGAATTCCCAATATTTGAAGGAATGCAGCGACTGAAAGCTGAATCAGTTGATTTTTCAAAGGATTCAAGAGGAGGTAGGGCCTTTGGAGGTAGATCTTTTTGCATCATGGTTAACAAATCAATTGGAAAGTTATGTGAGTTGGAGACCAGACCCAGGGGGCAATAGCAGTGGATGTGTTCAGTCTGAATTGGAGAGGCATGAGAGGTTATGCTTTCCCTCCTTTTTCAATGATCCAAAGAGTGTTGAAACAGGTGAGAATTCAGAAGTGCAGAACGATTTTGATAACTCCGTTTTGGACAACACTAGCTTGGTATCCTTCAGTGATGGAAATGGTGATGAGGTGTCCCGTTTTAATAAGAGCAGAGGAAGGTCTTTTACGAGATGTAGACGGTCAGGAACATCCTTTGGTGGAATCAGGGGCGCTCAACCTTCTAGTTTTGAGCATTTCAGGAGATCCGGAAAGATTCCATCAGTTATCAGGATAGGATGCAGAGTTGTTGTATGACTCATGGGCTCCAGGAACTAGGAAGAGATATTCAAGCGCTTGGAAATTTGGTTAAGTTGGTGCGTGGAAAGGAAGGTGGATCCCGTTGAGGCAGATGAGGTTATGATTGTACATTTTTATCAAGTTTGTTTAAGAAGGGTTTAAGTTACAGAATGATTAATTGTTATAGATCAGCAATTGATGCAGGACATTCTTTGGTAGATGGTATTTCAGTAGGGAAAAGTCAATTGGTTTGTAGAATTATGAAGGGAATTAGTTTGAACAATCCTCCAGGAGCTGGGTATTCTTTTCTTTGTGATGTGAATGTGATTTGGAGGTTGTTCTGAGAGTTGGTCAATGAATACATTTTTGTCTTTGAAGCAGTCGTCGTGGAAAATGGCTACTTTACTTTGTACGGTATCTTTTAGGAGACTGCCTGATGCGAGAGCTTTGGATATTTCTGGTAGAATTTGTTCAACCCGAGGGAGTGTTGTTTGTAGTTAAGAGAAGAACAAAGACTGTGTCTGAGGGAATTTTGTATCCTAGATTTATTGATCATCCCAAGTTGTGCGTGTAGACATGTATATGGGGAGTATGAATCAAGAATGGATGAGTTTAGGTGTGCAGGTGTAGATCAGTTGCTGATTGCTTATGTGAAACTGCATGGTGCGGTTTTAGTGGCTACTATTGCAAGATGGGTTAAAAACACTATGAGAGAGGCAGGAGTAAATTTGGAGAAATTCAAGTCACATTTAGTGTGTGGTGCTATGGCTTCTTAAACTTTTAGTGCAGGTGGTAATTTGGGTGAAATTCTTAAAGCAGGGGCTTGGTCAAATGACAGGCTGTTCAGAGATTTTTATTTAAGACCAGTAGAACATGCTTCAAAGAACTTTAAACATACATAATGCTAGTCTCGGGTCTTGTCATAAAATGCAGATTCTCAGAGGTACACTGTATGGAGAATCGTGATTTTATTAAAGACAAGGAGACTAGCATTATCCCTCCCACCCTCCCTTGTGGGTGATGTAAGCAGGGCCGGACTGGGAACCAGAACCGGCCCTGGCAGAGTGCTCGGCCGGCCCTCTCCCCCCTCCGGGAGGAGAGGGAGGTGTGGCCGCGCACTGTGCAGGGCCGGTTTTCGGCCGTTTTTGTTACAGGGCCATTTTTGCAGCATAACGGCCCTGTAACAAAACCGGCCCCCAACCATGCGGCCCACCGGGGGATTTCCCGGTGCCCGCAACGGCCAGTCCGGGCCTGGATGTAAGGGAAGGTTAGAATATAAAATAAAAAAAAGAAAAGAGAATCATTTTATAGTTCAAGTTTTTAAGATTAAACATTTTGATTTAGGAAAATAATTTTGACTTGAATGAATATTGTGTTTTTATTGCAGAACAACAATAATAAATGAATGCGACTCGTGGATATGAAATGGAGGATTTTTTCACAGAGGAGAGAAGAGAAACAAAAGAGGATGAGTTCGGAATGTTAAGAGACTAGATTATGTTGAATGTTCTAGAGTTGTGTGACTTCCTACTGTTCTACATGAAGCTTTTAAGTGCTGCATCAGAAGTAGTAAATAAAAGGTTATGATTAATGCTAGTCTCCTTGTCTTCAATAAAATCACGATTCTCTATACAGTGTACCTCTGAGAATGACCAGTTGTCTACATTATTAATCTGAAATCAGATTTGCCCTATTGATGTATTTTTTGTTATTTAAATGCAATGTCACTGTCTATTTTTCTCCATTTCAGCTTGGCCCCTTAATGATACACATACATGTCTCCTCCTAACCTGCACTCTTTTTACAATACAGTATTTCTGAACTTACCACACACTAAACTTTTTATTTTATTTTTGCGTAGCGATTACATCTGTAACATTAACTTTTCTTTGGTAGGTATTGAACAAGCATCTAATGTAATAGCTACAACTGTGAAAGGGGATGCTCGTTAAAAAATAAGCAATTGTAGCAACAACAAAAAGCTGTTCTTTTATAAGCAAAGAACTAAAACTGAGCTGTGAAACACAGATAAAGTTTAGCACTACTAACGTAAAGCTGACACGATCAGGTGCCTGCAGTCAACCATTAAATTGTGTTTTTAATCATGGATGTGTTTGCACATGAATATTGGCATGAAGTCAGTAGACCTGTCCAAGTTACACAGAATCTTTTCAATATTCTGCCATAAAGTCTATTTTAAGGATTTTAGTGAGAAGCACTCAGCAGTAGAAATGCAAAGATATGCTGACATGGGAATCCTTTCGAAACATTTTTTAAATATTTATTTTTTGCTGTACCTGAGAGGAGTTTGGAGGTCTCATTGGTATCCGCCATAGGAGCTTGCTGCCGGGAATGACATGTACAGTCTCCTGGATTTCAGGCATATCATCAGCTTCATCATTTTCAGATTTCACAACATCCTCATTCTAACAAAAGAAAATGATATTCACTTTTTTTCACAATAGTATATAAGGGGATATTCTTCTTCCATATGCAAATTATCAACAACCCACGTTCTTTGCAAGAGATGCCATTGAGAGGGAAATCAAGGCAGTAAAGAACCTTAGACAAACAACCGGGAGATCTCATAGAAGGGAAACCCTAAAGGTCTTTACACAGGTGAGAAAGTAGAATGGCAGTCACTACGACTAAGGCATAGGCAGATTACCTAGACAAAGACAAGATGGCAATCTCACGAAGACCAACTCGAACAGAAAGGCTAGAGTAGGGATGTAATTGGCGTTTAACAGTTTATTAATACTGTTAAATTTTAATCGTTGTAATGCATCAGCCTTCTTATACATACATGCTGTGTAGATACATGAATCTTGTATATAAATGGCTTTAAGGTATAAAGTAGAAAATGGAAGCTGTAAAATTTACTTCTGAATTACGGTACGCAGACTAGGGGGTGACATCTTCCAACAGTGGACAGCGATTTAAAGGCACACTGTGAAATTCCTAATCAATATATTTATTTGCAATAAAAGCAGCAAGAAGGAATCTTGGTTTTAAATGATCACTATTTTACATCCGTACTCTATACTCTTCAGGAGACTTCTAGATGGTAGCGAAGATCATATGTTTTTTTAGGAGTAGTGCATGAATGGGTCAAGAACATGTAAACACCTCCTTTACCCTTTTTGAAGCCTTTTACAATTTCATTCAGCCAAATATATATTTTATATCCCTTGTCAGCAATCACGTCACTCATTACGTTCACCCGTATATCATTAACCCAGGACAATTAATGTGAGCGTGCTCATCACATTCATTCACCCAAATGCGCTCCTCACACTACCTTAGAGCTTTTATCATCACATTCACTTTCGGCACCATCATTATTCCAGTCCTGGTCAATGTCCATCATGCTGTTGGTTATCACAACCCTTCACCCCTTTGTGTTCATGATATTGTTGCATACTCTAACTTTTAAATGCTTCAACAGGTGTGCTGATCATTTATCACTTTATATCATAGTGCCTGTGACATCCCACAGTCCCAATGTGCTTATAGTACTCCTTCACCACTTTATATATTTCAAATAATCCTTCATTTCTTTCTTCACATTGATTTGCTACACCAGTCTGTGGTCATCATGCATCCTAATCTCAGTCTCCACTGTGCCTCTCAAATACCTTTTCCTCTTTTGTGCACCTGACAGTCCTTCTCTTCCATAGAACTGAAGTGACCTGAAATGAAGCATCAAGGAATACAATTTGGTGCGTCTGTTGTGAATGTTCTAGGATTAGAAGTATTCTACAAACCTCTTTTAGGCACTTCCTCTTCCCCCCCCCAATAAGTGAGTCAAGTTCAAAGAACAAGGTCTGTGTAAGTGTAGACTGGTGCAGAGATCAACACTGTTAAAATTGGAGAGGCCAGTTTGACTGAGTGGTGTGGACCCACAACAGTTACAGCAAACAGAAATCTCCAGCAAACGAATGGGAATTTTACAGGTACATTCAACAAAGTGTAGAGGCTCTAAAAATACTCTTTGGAAAGAAAATCAGTAGTCACACAGAGGCAAAAAGCAAAGGGGCCAAACCATAAAGAGAACAGGGATGATGACAATATTTTTTAAACAAGCAAATTGGGGAATAGTGGGGAAGGCAGGGGCGATAGTGAGTTAATAGTGACTGAAGTCTTGAATAATAATTAAAATCCTTAGACATCTTAAGTTTTCTTCAAGAGATGATGGCCACAAATTGATGCCATCTTTCCATCATGGGTGTATTTTTGGAATTGACAAATATTAAAACATTTCTCAATGCAGAATCTTGAGACATTTTAATAGACAAATTGCTCAGTTTTGAAAAAGATGGTAAGACCTTTATTTTTAATAGATGCAATTGGAATTCAAATTTGCAAAAAATAAATTTGGCTGAAAAGCCCAACCTAATTACCTCGAAAAAGTAAAAACAGCAGGAAATAGGGTATATAAGTATCATCCTTAACATATAAGGAAAAGTTGCCCGTAATTCTAGTTCTCTTCCTCACCCAAGTCGTTAGCACTGAATTGTTCCGCCCATGTGCGGAAACCTGAAGCACCTTCCTAAAACTATATATAAATACGCATATGTACACATGCACAAGTCTTATGTACGAAAGGACGCTTATATAGAAAAAAAGCAATTGTCTTTGTAGCCTATTAAAGACGAAAAATTAACAAATTTCCTTTATTTTTCATTTCAAAAAGGCATCCAATTAAATTAATAGTCACTACATTAACAAAAGTAACTAGAAAACATCTTTCACAATCCTTGTTTAAAAGGAAAAAGAAACTGAATGAAGAGCAATGTTGTCAGATAGGCCGCACTATAAATGAAAACTAAAACTGGAACTGCACCCTAGCATTTAAGTGAGTTCATTTTATAAAGGATGAGGAAGATCTTGGGTGTATGGAAGAAACTCTGTGCTCTCTCGTCTGAGGAGGTGGGAGAGTTGCTTATGACTTTGATAAGGATTCCAATGGAAGAGAACTGTGATTACAGGCAAGTCATTTTTCCTGCTCTTTCACATTAACAGTCCTAAGTACTAAATAGATAGAGTAGAAAGCCGATCAAACTGATAGCTGTGAACTGGAAAGAAAACAGCAATTTGTATCCAAAAATATTCTCATAGATTCCTCTCCTAATTGAGCATTTGCCCCATTCTTGAAAGATGCTCTGAAGCACCTCTTTCTTTTATCTAGTAGGTCCTTGACCTCTTGCGGCAGTTGTAGCCCTACCTCCTTGTTGCCATAACTTGCTTTTGGATATTTTGTGGGGAGCTTAACAGTTCTATGCAATAGCCAAGCTGGGTGACTTTTAGAGTCCATTTGTCGGAGATGATTGTTTTGTTTTTCGCTCTTCAAGAAAGCCTCTGATTCTGCTCCCTAATAGTGCCAAGTGTAAGGAGGGGCCTGACAATAAGTTATCTGCTTGGATGCCCTAGGCCCCTACTCCCCTTGCTATGCCTTAAGAGGACTGTCTTGCTATGCTGGGGTATCACCACTGAGATGGTGCACTTCGAGTGCTGGGTTGTTCCATAAAACACTAAGATTTGAGGGCGAAAGACTAGGAGGTTGTGGTCAAGCTCTTGGTGTCATCCTAGATGAAGGTGGTATCTATTTTTGTCGGTGGTTTCGAGGGCATGGTGCACTTGGGGGTAGACATTGATAGTGGTATCCACATCAACTGCTGAGATGACCTAGATATCATTTGTTGTCTCAACTGCAATAAAGACCTCAATGGCAAAATCAGAATGCCACCGTCCTCAACGTTGTTGAGCTTTATGCTAAGCAAGAACTTTATCTCTTTTTCTGGGACAGTCTGTCTACGGATCTTCCTCTGTGGGTGTCCTCACTTTGACCAAGTTATTTTCAAGTCTCAGAAATGGTACAAGAATGTTCCACAGGGAGAAGCCTTGTATGAGGAGCAATCTTCTGCCGCATTTCTTGTAGCTTGTTGATTATGTTGTCATTAGCTAACCTGTGACTTCTGGATGGTGAAAGCAAACAGCTTGGCTAGATAAGGTGAATGGGTCTGTGAAACCAGAAGAGGTAAAGATATTGATTGAGATTGCTCTTATTGGTAGACAGTGGAGGGAACTTCCGTTCATATCTGTGTGATGTGTTATGACAGTTCAAGTTTCAGCAGTCAGGCAGCATGATTTTGACCTTTTTATACTTTAGAGTGGTATTTCTGGAGGGGGACCTCTGTCGATGTCATTACCATTCTTTCTGATCTTCTGAATCATAATTACATTCTTTTTACAGGATTACGCATAGACATCTTAGTTGCTTCAAGCAAGCGGCCTTAACATCCATTTCTGTGGGTTAAACTACAGCTATTCATGGGTGGACTCTATTAACCCATACTCTAAAATGTCTATTGATTTTCCTGGGTTGTGGCTTCACCTATCCTGGATGGTGCCCAAAAGACCCATACTATGGGATGTAGAATGAACACTGCCTGAAGCATAACTGGTTCCCCCCATACCTCTGTAACTAGTGGTATGCATACCAGAATCATCAAAGCCGCTAAAACACAACCCAGTTGTCTAGACAGCATATACCAAACCAAATTCTCCCCACACAGGACAAATTACAATCAAACATGTCAACAAAAAACAGGTCTGACTGTGACCGTTCTGGACAGTGCTATCAAGCCACACTTTTGGCAGTTGCAAGAAAAGATTACATTAGAATAATCCAAACTCGAAGCAAAGAGGACTGTCTTTCTTTGTTTTATCTTCCACACTATCACCTTGGGTAGGACCTTCTTCCTGCCTATGAGAATAGTATTCCCTTTAAAGTTGGGGTCTGGGAATCTTGATGTAAAGTCTCTACGTGTAGCATTTTTCGAAGCACAAAGGTTGACAGCTTGTCCACTCCCACTTTCGTGATGTTTATTTAATTGGTCTGCCACAGAGTTTTGATCTGGAGATTTCACAACAGAAGTTAATGCTAAATACTCTGCACTTCCTTTCATAGTGTCCTCATTTTATTCCGTTCACGTTTGTTCAGGTAGTATGTTCCTGTAGCATTTTCTGCTTGAATTAAGATGGATTCCTTAGTTATCTAGTGCAGTAAGGATGTGCTAGCTAGATGGACTTGATTTCCTTAAAGCAGCAGTGTTACATTTCTCACATGTTAAAGTGATGACTTTGCGCACAATATATTTATTGGATAACTTTAGAAAAAGACACCACATGCATTTTATTGGCAAATTTTCCCTATCAGATCATTTTGAAAAACGGAAATTGTATCTACTGTAACGTCTTCTGGAATCGAATACCTAGGTAGAGAAATTCTGTAAATATATAATCAAAGGAAATCAATGACATGATCAGAACAGCTACAGCAGGGTCACCATTGTGTACAAGCTGCTGACCATCAAAACCTCTAGTTTACTGGACCTGAAAATTACATGGGGCTTTAGTCTTATGTCAAAGTATGTCTACTACAGCACTATTAAGAAATGGAGCTAGCTTGTAAACTGAGGAGGCCATTAACAGTCTATACAACAGAAGGCTTGGCCACCTACTATGACAAGAATTGGGAAATATGTGCTCAGAGGACAGGGCTCTTTGAAGACTAAGAGGAACAGCCTATGCACACCAAGTGCATGATTATGCAGCGTTTCTTTTCCTTCAGATTTAATGAGGGAACACTGCTGAAGATATACCGGACTAGTATCTGCTTTTTATCTCCTGCCTACAAATAATGTGCTACCGGAATTTTCATTATTTTCATTATTGTCATCTATTGTCTAATTGGTGCTGCCTATTCCCTCCAAAACCCAGAAACCTCACACTCTACCTGCTTAGTCCTCTTCTGTTCTCCATATTTCTTGTCACTCTTCTTGTACGTCTCATATGTTGCAGGATCAACACACCACAAGCATTCTGTCCACTTCCCGTAGATCATGAATAGCTTCTTTTTGCTGTTGACAGAAGAGATTAAAGTACCTGTATTAAATTATATTTAAGGGTGCTCTGATCTAGAACAGTGATGCACAGTAGTTTTAAAAACATTCAAAAGAAGACACCAGGTGACAAGATTATCTGCAGCTCATCTAAACCAAACTATGCACAAAGATGGTCCCATGATAAAATCTCCCTATGTTATATGCCGTACCGAGTCCTGCATTTGGCAAATTTTGAGGCAATTCTCAGGACCACTGTTGAAGAAGAAACAAATACATTAAAAAAAAACAATTAATCAATCCAAGAAAGTAAACTGCATTATATGGCAGCCTCAATGTTGCTGCAGGACCTGACCTCAACTTGCATGGCAAAATTATCATTTCATTTTAAATCCAACACTGGAGGGGGCCCCAAAGGTGCCCCTCCAGTGTCCTCTTCTGGCTTATTTATTTTCTTTTACAGGACACAGAGACAGTCCCAACATCCTGAAATCTGACAATTTTTTCTCTCCAAATTGTAGCCAGCCAATTCAAGAGCTCCAAGTCCGTGAACCCAGCTTTGGGCTCATGGACCCAAAACAGACTAGAGACGAAACTATCTTACCTCATATTTCTATATTGATTTATTTATTTAATTTGGGCCTGCAAAAGGCTCATGAACCTGAGTTCGTGGACCACCACTGAACAATTTCCCTTGTCAGATCATCTCAATTTGTGGCCTACAAAAATCACTTTTCTACACCAATTTCTTGAGAAATACTGAATGGATATACACAAAGTTATACTTAATGCTAACTTTGTTGTTCATTGCACCCAACTGTTTTTATGTAGCTCAGTCAACAGCTTTCTATAGGATTCAAAATGGCATTTTTTTATAGCTCTTTTTGTTGCTGGGGGATGCTAGCCTGCTCAACTTGAGAAAGTATTAACACTTTAAACTGCTCAAAACCAGTTTTTCAGGGGAAAATGATGTGCAAGGAGGCTGGTTTGAGAGTGCCTGAAACTTGCTCACAAATCGAGCCAATGTTGTGGCACTAAAGAAGACCGTTTTCAAGGTTAAAAGACAAAGTGCATAACTGTGCATTGGCTCAAAAGGGGTACACATGAGGAATGTAAGACAATATTTTAAGTCCCAATGTGGCATCACAAAGGCCTTTGGTATAATCATGTGCTGCACACCTTTAAGTAATCTCATCACAATGCACATTTTAAAGAAAGAAAGCTGATTCAGCAACAGTAAAAAAAAGCTGAAGAGCTGAAAAAGAGCCTTTAATTGTACACATTCTTACTGGATTAACGAAAAAACAAACCACAACACTACAGACAAATTTGCTATGAGTGAGTCAACTTGGCGGGTGAGGCACAAAACCATAAACTTGATTTAGTTGAGTTCCGCCTGCCAGCCTCAGCTTCATTTGATCTTCTTCCTGAGGTTGATGTTAACAGCGGCTGCTCAATCTCCATGCATGGAGGTACAAATAGTGTAGGTACGGGTGCTGGAACTTGCCCTTTTCCTGCAACAGTATATCCTCACAAAGTGGCAGCTTGAAAGAAGGACAGATGCTCATGCCCAGAAGTTCTGGATACCACACCCTAATGGCTCATTTGGGGGGCAACTAGGATAACTTGGGCCTGATGGTCCTAATCTTCTTCTGAACTTGAGCTACGAGGGCTAAAGGCGTGAAGGCATACAGGAGCTCCAAGGTCCAGTCTAGCGGGCATGAATCCCCGTAACTCTAACATACAAAATTTTTTAACATTATGTGTTGTCTGTGGTGTCAAAAGATCAAGCCAGGGTTCTCCCAATTGTTTGAAAACGTGCTGCATCACCGCCGGATGTAACTGCCATTCGTGATCAGTAAGGTGTCCACAATTGAGTTTGCCCACTCTTGCATTTAGAGATCCCGCCAAATGATTCACAACCAGAGAAACCCCCTGGCCAGTCAGTTGTTTACAGAGGTGTAGAGCCTCCTGCCACAAGACCAAACTCCCCCTGTTTGTTGTAGTATCACATGGTGGTGGTTTGGTCTGTGATGACCAGTACTAGATTCGCTTTGATGACTGGTAGGAAGGTCTTCGATGCCAAGCCGATTGCCTTTAAATCCAACAAACCGACGTGGAGTCAAGTTTCTGATGAATACCATGACCCCCTGATCTCCAACTCTTTGGGGTGGCCAGCCCAATAATGATAAACCGGTCACCACCGTCAGCTCTTGGTGGGGTAAGCAGAGAAGTTTGCAACTGGTATAATCCCGATCTAGCAGCCACTTCTTCAGATCTTTTGCAGTCTCCTGAAACTTGGATGGAATCAGATAGGTTCCTCAGTGATGTGCCCAATGGGACTTTGGATCCAAATGCAGAGCCTGCATGTGCCAACTGGAGCGTTTGACTAGCAGGATGCAGGAGACCAAGAGTCTCATGAGCCTCAATATCATCGCTGAGATTCAGGACAGAGGCTGAAACATCGGGCTCAGAGCCCAAATGTACTGTACTTTCCACCAGGATAGGCACAAAACAGACCAGTATCCAGGATGGCTCCAATGAACAGGAACGTCTGCTAAGGTGTGATTTTGGCACCTTGATAGTGAACCCCAAAGATGCAAGGAGGCTTGCTGTCATCTAGAGGTGGTCTACAAATGCCTGTTATGAGCCCACTTTCAAAAGCCAGTGGTCAGAGTAGGGGAAGACTGGAACACCCGACCTCTGAAGGTGTGCTGCAACCTCCATTATTTTCATGAACACCTGATGGGAACTCACTTGTGAGACCAAAGGGGAGTGCTACAGACTCAAAATGCTCCTGTCCACTGCGAATCGCAGATACCTTTAGTAGGCTCGCAGGATGGGAATGCTGCAGGTCCAACACCATTCAGGATTTAGGGCAGACAGAACTTGGACAAGCATGAGCAACTTGAATTAGTCCTTTTGCAGGAAGGAGTTAAGAGAGCGAAGATCTAAATTAGGACATCGGCCTCTGTCCTTCTGCAGAAGGAAGTACCGGGAGTAACTCCCACTTCCTGTTCTCTAAGTCCAGAACCCTCTCAATGGCCCCTTTGGACAAAATTGCCTGCACTTCCTGGTTCACAACAAACATGTGGTCTTTTGCCAGCTGCCCTAGAAGGTCGGAAAGTGGTGGAAGGTGTGACAGGGATTAATGAAATGGGAGCACGTAGCCCAATGGATAACTTGGAGGACCCCTTTGTCTGAAAGTGATGTTTTGCCACCCCTGGAGGGAATGTTGGATCCTGCCTCCTACAGTTTGTGTGTGTCCGAAAGGACTCACTAAAGAACAAGTTACTTACCTCCGGCAACAATATCTCTGTAGGAGAAATATTTTAGTTCTAGATTCCTTACCTTAGAATTACCCCCAGGCGTCAGACTGGATCTGGAGAATCTTTCTTCAGCAGTACCCCTGCATGTTGGTAGGTGGCGGCGGTCGACTCTGCGTTTGTCGTTTGCATTGTGATTGCCGGATTGACGCCACTTAGACGCTGCCCCAGCACATGGACGTCATTCTTTACACGACATTCCACGCCAGAAGCGCAGAGCCATGCAAGACACGGACCAGCGGTGCACAAAACTAGGGTCCTGAAAGGGAGTCCCTTACTCTAAAAGTCAGTTCGCAGAACGGGGAGGATGTGTGGGGCAGTAAGAAATCTATAAC
The DNA here is from genome assembly GCF_964263255.1 of Lissotriton vulgaris. Classification (NCBI taxonomy): domain Eukaryota; kingdom Metazoa; phylum Chordata; class Amphibia; order Caudata; family Salamandridae; genus Lissotriton; species Lissotriton vulgaris. Next base: position 1,704,895,907 of record NC_141695.1, read on the forward strand.
GAATACATGTCTTACAGATATATAGTTACCGAAGGCAAGTAACTTGTTCCTCTGAAAGAGACTATTAGTTATAGATTCCTTACCTTTGAAAGGATACCCTAGCAATACAAATCCCAGAGGTGGGTCTGTGAACCAGGCTCACACCAGAAAGTCCTGGAGGACTGCCCGGCCAAAGAAGCCGTTTATCCGGACTGGACTATCCAGGCAGTAATGTTTAGTGAACGTGTGCAATGATGCCCATGTGGCTGACTGACAGTTGACACTGAGGGGGACTCCATGTCCCAAAGCAGTAGTGGCTGCCGTCGCCCTGATGGAATGGGCGTGCAGTCCTACTGGAGGCTCCTTTTTCGCCAAGGAATAGCAAATTATAATGCAAAGGACGACCCATCGAGAGATGGTTCGTTTTGCAAGGTCCGACATTTCTTGGCGCCCATATAGACAACAAAGAGTTGATCATCCACCTGGAATTGTTTTGTGCAATCCAGATAAAATGATAGCGCAGGTTTTGGATTCAGACGGTGGAGCCTCTCCTCCTCTTTACAAGGATGCAGGGGTGGGAAGAAGGTGGGAAAAGTGATGGTCTGCTCTATGTGGAAAGAGGTGACCACTTTTTGAAGAAAAGAAGGTAGAATTCGAAGGACAACCTTGTCCGGATGAACAGCAAGGAAAAGAGGTTTTGAAGAAAGAGCCTGAAGCTCACTCAACCTGCGGACAGAGGTGATGGCAACCAAAAAAGCATCTTTAAGGTCATGAGCCTGAGAGGACAATTAAGACCAGATTCAAGTCCCACTGGGGCATTACGAAAGGAATAGGAGGAAAGAGGTGAGTAATGTCCTTAAGAACTATTTACAATAGGGTACTCAAAAAGAGAAGGCTGATCAGGAAGGCGAAGAAAGGCCGAAATATAGCTTTTTAGGGTGCCCAGAACAGAGCCCTGCTGGGCCAAAGAAAGAAAGAAGAGGAGAAATTCTCAAAGAGGGGCAGAAAGGGGTTATACAACCTTTGCTGTGCACAATGCCACAAATTTTTTCCATCTACAGGCGTATACTGTTTTAGTGGAGGGATGCCTGGTTGCCAAGATGACATTACAGTCTTCGGGAGGAAGGTCAAAAGCTGTCAACTGTCACCGCTCAATTTCCACGCAAGGAGGTGGAGGCTGGACAGGTTCAGGTAGAGGACCGTCCCCTGCTGCTGCGACAGGAGATAATCCAGAAGAGGCAGTCTGATCGGAGGACTGACGGCTATGTTCAAGAGCTTGGGATACCATACTCTTTGTACCCAATCAGGAGCCACAAGAATGACTTGGGCCCGGTCGTGCTTGATCTTCTTCAGCACTCTAGGCAGAAGTGGTATAGGTGGAAAGGTGTATAGAAGACCGCAATTCCACTCACAACTAAAAGAGTCGCCGAGCGAGTCCCATCCTGGAAATTTCAACGTGCAGAACTGCTGACATTGTGCGTTCTCTATGGTGATGGTGAACAGATCTAACCAAGGCTCTCCCCACTGCTAAAGTAGACTTTGCACTATCTCCGAGTGAAGATGCCATTCGTGATCCATCATGCACAGACGGCTGAGTTAGTCCGCCCTGGAACCGCATTCAGGGAACCTGCCAGGTGTTGAACCACCAGGGACATACCCTGATGTTTCAGCCACGTCCAGAGGCTGAGAGCCTCTTGACATAGGGTCCACGACCCCCCCCCCCCCCCCCCCCCCCGGTTTGTTACAGTACCACATGGCGGTGGTGTTGTCTGAACACCTGCACTACTCTTCCTTTGTAAGAAGGAAGGAATAATTTCAGTGCAAGACGGATCGCCCGGAGCTCCAGCAGGTTGATGTGGTGCCCGGAACTCCGCCTGAGACCAGAGACATCTGATCTCCATCTCTCCTATGTGGCCGCCAAATTCCAAAAGTGACGCATCTTGCCACCACTGTGAAGTCTAGTTGGGGAAGGGAGAGGAATCGAACGGTGACCCAATCCTGGTTGGATAGCCACCACTGCAATTGGTGTGCTGTGCCCTCCGAGATCTGGACAACATCTGAAAGATTCCCCCGATGCTGCACCCACTGGAACTTCAGGTCCTACTGCAGAGCCAGCATACGCGACCTGGCATAGTCCACTAGCAAGATGCAGGAGGCCATAAGGCCCAGTAGCCTCGGGGTCATTCTCAAAGAAATCTGGGATAGAGGCTGAAACATCTGTATCATAGCCTGAATATCCTGGACTCGCTGATCAGGAGGATAGGGTCGAAACTGCACTGTATCCAGAACTGCTCCGAATCGGGTGCGACTCCGGCACGTTAATAGTGAACCCCATCGAGTGTGGGAGGCCCGCCGTAGTCTGGTGGTGGGAAACGACAGCCTGGGGTGAACTTGCCTTCAACAGCTAGGTGTCGAGATAGGGGAAGACTGAAACCCGATCTGCGCAGATGAGCTGCAAACACAGCCATCACTTTCGTGAACAGCCAAGGGGCGCTGCTATGGCCAAGGGGGAGTGGAAATGCTTGTGGAAACTGGAAATGCTTGTGGCCTACCGTGAACCATAGGTAACGTCTGTGGGCCGGCAGGACGGGGATGTGAAGATAAGCATCCTGCAAGTCCAACACTACCATCCAGTCTCCAGGATCTAGGGCAGACCAGACCTGAGCCAATATCAACCTTCTGAACTTCTCCTTCCGGAGGAAGCGTTTAACGTCCCTGAGATCCAAAATAGGACGCAGGCCTTTGCCCTTCTTGGGCATCAGGAAGTAGTGGGAATAACAATCACAACCTACTTCTGGCACTGGGACTCGCTCAATGGCTACTTCGTCCAAGAGAACCGCAACTTCCTGATGGAGAAGGCCAGGTATCCTCTGAGATGTGATGGAGTGTTGGTGGCATGGAGGAAGGGGTAGTCTCGAAGGGGAGGGAGCAGCCTCTTTGGACTATCTGCAAAACCCACCTGTCCAACGTGACGTTGTACCATTGGGGAAAATGATGGCAAATCCTGCCACCCACTGGCAACTGGTGGCCATGAAAGGTCGAACTAGGAAGGCATGAAGGCCAATGCAGAGGGGGCACCGGTGGACTGGCCTGCCTGCTGGCCCGCAGATCCACGGCACTGGGTCCCACGGCCCCAGCCGTGCAGAGTTTTAGTAGCCTGCGCAGGCCTGTGGTCCGGGTAGAACGTGATTCGGCACTCCTTCCGTAGCCGCGAAAGGCAGACTGAACGGGGCGAGAGGTGGCAGCGAGGCCCAAGGATCAGGCTGTAGCCCGAGAGTCCTTGAAGCACTCAAGCACACTGTCCCGCCTTGTCGCCAAACAGGCGAAAGGCATCAAAAGGCATGTCCAAAAGGGGCGATTGGACATCCCTGGAAAAGCAGAGAGACCTCAGCCAGGCATAGCGTTTCAAGGCTACTGACAAAGAAATCGTTCTACCTAGCGAGTCAGCAGTATCCAGCCCACATCGAATGGCGAACCTCGCTGCGTCTCTACCCTCTGCAACCACACAGGTGAGTACAGTCCGGGCCTCCTCTGGCACTTGCGCAACCGTGTCCCACACAGAGTCGGTGTAGCAGCCCAAGAGACATGCGTTGTTCACCGACCACAGTCCTAAGCTGGCGGAAGAAAGCATCTTCTTCCCAAGATGATCCAGCTACTTGGATTTCCTATCTTGGGGAGCAGTAGGGAACGCGCCTTTGGAGGTGGAGGCTTGGACCACCAAACTCTGAGGGGTAGGGTATTGGGGAGGAAAATGGGGTCGCCCGAGGCTGGGCAGTGGCGTCGGGCAATCATCCTGTCCACAAGAGCCCCTGTGGTGAGTTTGGACCAAGTGCCCAGAAGGATGTCGGTGAGGGCCTCATTTAACGACAGCAGGTGCTACGAGGAGGCCGCTGCCGGCTGAAGCACCTCAGTCAGAAGGTTAGTCCTGACTGCCAAAGTAGGAAGCTAGAGGCCCAAAGCCTCAGCCGCCCTACGCAACACCACAGCGTAATAGCCACGGTAGGGGGAGAAAGCATACCAAGGTCTGGGGAGGTATCCAGACCACCGGTATCACCCAAGTTCTCTCTCCAGTCCGGCTCTTAAGCTGGTCTGCCAGATGGTTTACAGACCCCTCCCAGTCCTCCGTATCCTCCCCTGGCTGCCACTCAAGACGATAATGAACAGCAGGATAGAACAGGGGTACAAAAGTAACAGTCGGTGCCAGTAACTGTGTTGGTTGATGCTAGTCTGGCTCTGTGTTCGGCTCGATGGGGAGGCCGGGGTCCACGCCGGCCAGGCTCCCAACCGGCGTCTGAGGAGGCAGATGTCTTGTCAGTGGAATGGGCACCGGGGGAGATATGAAGTCAACCAGCGCTGATCAGGATCCAGGCTTGGATCCCTGGAGGACATGTGGCGTCGGGCCGGAGCTGCTGGAATGGAAGGCCTAGAGCAGAGTCCGCGGGGCCGGAAGGTGCGCTGGCAGAGTTGAGCTAACCGAAGATGGAGTGGAGAGCCTCGTAAAAGGCACGTAGCTTGGCAGGGGACGCTACGGCTCCCGGGAAGGGAGGGAAGCTCAGAGCCATCCCAGCAGGCTCCGCAGGCAGGACCGAAGGATGACAACCTTCCGCGTACCGCGTTGGCCGACAGACGGGGAGAAGGCAAAGCGCAATGGTGCTTCCTCGCTGCCTTTTTGTGCTTAGACTTAAACGAAGACTAAGACTTCAATGAGGAGTGAAGGTAAGGGACACCACGACTGGTCCCACAACCTCCCTTTCGACCGGGACCTCCAGCGGCGCCGAGCTGACTGCTGGGCCTCCAGAAGCTTTAGGGACCGCTCCCGCACAAAGACTTCGGGTTCATGGCCCGACAGTCTGAGGACGACTTCGGGTCTTGTTCGTGCTCCAGGCCCCAAAGGCACATGAGGTGCGGATTCGTGACTGACATGAGCTTGTGACAAGAGTCACAAAGCTTGCAGCTGGTCCGCCGATGTGCACCAAGAGTCAACCGACGTGAAAAAGATGTTGACAAAAAGTCGAAAAAACCTAGTCAAAAAATTACTACGGTACCGCTCTCTCTGGATCTGGGCTGGCTGGCGCAGTAAAAGAAAGAACTCACGTCAGCGCGCAATGGCGGCATCTAGGTAGATACAGCGACGTCATTCGGGCGATCACGGCGCCAACAATCAATGCAGCGTCGACCAACGCCACCTACCGACACACAGGGGGACTGCTGAAGAAAAATTCTCCGGATCCAGTCTGATGCCTGGGGGTAATTCTAAGGTAAGGGACCTATAACTAATAGTCTCTTTCAGATGCGGTTTTTGAGTTGCGGTTAAATGAGCGGTGGGAGTCTGAGCTGCATGTTGTCACTGAATCCCTGAATGTTGTCTCTGGGAGCTGCTGCCTTAGCCACGAAAGGGCTGAGAAGATAGGTGTGCGGACAACAGGGTCTAGAACTGGCAATATTAAAAGCGCTTGGTGTATTTCTGAAAGGGGAAAACTATTGAAGAGATAGCCTATAGGGGGCAGACTTGCCCAAGGAATGTGCTTTGGCATCTCTTTCTTTGAATTGTTCCAGGGCCATGTCCGTTTTCTCACTGAAGAGGTGAAAGCTATTGAACTCCAATCAGTCTAGGATGTCTGGGCATCCCCATAAAAACCTGTAGACCTCAACCAAGCATGGTGCCAAAGCACCATACTTGTGCCAACTGCCCGACCCAAACAATCTGTTGTGTCCAGACCCGATTGGATGACAAATTCTTCCACATCCCTGTCATCCTGAATGGGTTTGGCTAAAGAGATCTGTAGGTCATTTTAAACTGCTGGTAAGATCTGGCCTACTATGTCCCACAATGCATGACTGTAGTTAGCCAAGTGACAACTGGCACTGACAGAACATAGGGCAAGGCTGGCAGAAGAAAATATGCGCTTGCCAAAAACCTCCATGCATTTGATTCCGCATTCAGGAGGGTTTGTAGGAAAAGCGTTGGAATGGACTTTCTTGTTGGAGGCCTGTACCACCAAACTCTCCAGCATTGAGTGTTGTACCTGACGTCAGGCATGCCTGATGTGGATCTGTGGCGATAATCAACCTGCTTACAAACTGGAGGCCCAGAACATGACTTTGTCCAAGTGCCCAAGAGGGGAATGGTAGGAGAGGTTCGCAAGGAGATTAGCCAGGCAGGAAAACCTCAGTTAAGAAGTGGGTCTTTACTTCCATGGTGGGGAGCAGCAGGTTAAGGACCTATGTGGCACTCTGCATGACAACAGCGACTCCTCTGTGGCAAGTCCAGAGAGAGAGAGAGAGAGACAAGTCAAGTGTCTGGGGAGGTGTCTTGACAACTGTCAACCTCTAATTCTTCGTACTAATTGCCCTCATCATAACGTGGGTAAGAAAAACGAAAGGAGCCAGGCCCTTAGGGACAGGTGAGGAGGCTGGACCTTATCTTACACAACCATACCAAAAATTCATCATAACGTGGGGCAAAGTTGTCCCCATCATTATAGTTCGTATTATTGTCTGAATCAGAACAAGATCTGGTGAAGTAGATGAGCTCTATCAAGTGGTAAAGGCAGTCTGTTGGAGTCAGAAGGGTTTTCAGCTGGCTGTGCTCCAGTGGGATTAGAACATGGCCAAGGAGAGTTCAGCTCAGCCTAGGAAACCACTATGGGTTGTGGAAGCTCCTTCGACGCCTGCACCAGCATCTATGTCAAAGGAATCAGGGTAGAGAGGTGTCAGAAGCTAATCGGCAGTGAAGCTAGTGCAAGAGAACCTGCCAGTGGAACTCCGACTAGAGGTCTGTGCAGATCCTTGAGGCACAAAAACACAACAGAGGGAACTGGAAGTGTGCTAAAAATGCACAGGTTGGTGTTAAAAAACTAAATACATAGAAAAATCCAAACTGAGGTGGCAAAGTATGAAAATTACTGACCCCCCACTCAACGCATTTGACCAGCGGACTTAGCGCTGTTGTCTTCAAGCGCGGGACGCTCTCCCAGCGCCTCGCCCAGCCTGCAGGCCACGCCCCCTCGGAGGCCACGCCCACCGGTGCAACCCCTTACAAATCATGTGTTTTCCTCGGAAGCGCAGCGGGCGCGACGTTTGCGTGCCGAAGGCGCGCCAAAGGAAAGCCCGTCTGCGCCCGTCCGCGGCCGACCGAGGCTAGGGGCTGGTCACTCTGCCCCTTCTATTCAATATACACCTGCACAGTTGACCGATCTTCAGGGTCCGTGGCCTCTTGAAGATGCTATATCAGCCCGAATTACCAGGCTGGGCCTCCTTAAACCCAAAGCCTTCTCCCACTCCTGCTCCTCTCCTCTGGCCCCGACCGGGTGCTCCACTACCCTCCCACCCACTGGTTCTCCCCTCACGGCTGTCTCCGCGATGTATCTAAATACCAGATCGGCAGTCAAGCACCAGTTGGACCTTTTTACGCTACTGGAGTCACATAAACCCGATCTTTTATTTCTCACCGAGACTTGGTTCTCCGACAGCTCCCTCCCTTCCCTACTGGCAATCCTTCCTCCATCCTATTACGCTCTTCGAGCCGACCGTTCTCCAGGCAAGCCAGGTGGAGGAGTTGCACTGATCGCCCGTGAAGAAATTATTTTCCAACCGTTAGCTATCTCCCCCCTGGGATCATCAGATTGTCTGGTGGCCCGCTCACTCTCCCTTACTCCCCCTCTCACGTGTGTTCTCATTTATCGACCCACATCCTCCCCGCAACTGTTTCTTCACAATTTTCTTGACCTGGTGGCTACCCTTGCAGTTAACCACTCGTCTATTGTGGTCCTTGGCGACTTTAATTTTTGGCCCTCCGACCCTGCGGAATGTACAGCGTCCAAGGAGTTTTCCGAGTCACTCCTTTCTCTCAATTTCATTTCTGCTGTTCACGTCCCTACTCACAATTTGGGTCACATCCTCGACCAAATTTGGCATCGAGACTGCCCGGTCACTTCTCTTTCCACCTCTCCCTGCCCTTGGTCTGATCACTTTCTTATTTGTTTCTCTTTATCCCTCCGTTCAGTCCCTAAGCCCCCCCTAGCCAAAAACATCTGGGCACGATCATGGAATCGAGTAGACATGGCCGCTCTAACGACCATACTCTCCGCATCTAGCCCGGATCTCTCAGGACTGTCATCTCTTGGACAAGCGGAATCCATCAAGGGCTGGATGCAGGCTGGCTGTGATGCAGTCGCCCCCCTAAAGCGCATATCGTCTAAGCGTCCCAAAGATGCTAACCGATGGTTTTCAGAGGAGTTGAAGACTCAAAAACTTAATCTTCGACAAGCGGAGCGCCTTTGGCGGCGGGACTATTGTCCCATTTCAAGAAATCATTACACCAATCTTTTGGTACTATACAAGAAATCTATTCTGGAAACCAAGAAGGCTTATTTCTTATCTAAGATCCAGTTCGCTGAAAACCGACCAAAAGAAATTTTTGATATTGTCCAAGATCTAGCCTATTCTGACAGGGCCTCACACAAACCCTCTCCCTCCCAATCCCTCTGTGACTCTCTTAACTCTTTTTTCCTTGATAAAATCAGCACGATCAGAGCAAATATTCCCCCTCCGTCCCGCTCCTTCACTGCCCCTTCTCTTCCCTCAGCTGTAGCACGTCTAGATTCCATTCCTCGCCTCACGGTGGATTCCTTTCTGTCCCTTCTCCCTCTGGTCAAGTCCGGTTCCCCTCTGGATCCCTGCCCCACCAACATCTTCAAACAGATCTACTGCTCCTGTCCTTCACCACCCCTTATGTTTCTGAATAGTTCACTCTCCCAGGGTATTGTCACTCCTTCTCTCAAATCGGCGGTAATTGTACCTCTCCTAAAAAAACCTGGTGCTGATCCTTCTGTTTCAGCCAACTATCGCCCTATTTCACTCCTGCCTTTTCTAGCCAAGGCACTGGAACGCCACGTAGTTAGAACCCTCAGCGCCTTTGTGGAAGGGAACAGTGTCTTGGCCCCCAGGCAGGCTGGATTCCGCCCTGCGCACTCGACAGAATCAGTTGCTATATCAGTCTTGGACAATCTCCGAGAGGGCATGGACACTAATCAGCCCCAGGCCTTGGTTCTTCTTGATCTCTCCGCCGCATTCGACACGGTTGATCATGCCATCTTACTTTCACGTGTCGAGGCGGCGGGGATCGGGGGGGTCTGCCCTGGTCTGGCTGTCCTCCTTCCTGAGCGGCCGCACTCAAGCAGTTCGCTTGGGCGATTACTCAGCTTACTTCCGGCCTGTGCCGTGCGGGGTCCCTCAAGACTCCTCACTGTCACCACTGTTATTTAATTTATACATTGCCCCTCTTATTTTTGCTTTACAACAGCTGGAGGTCTCGGTCTACAATTATGCATACGATCTCCAGCTAATTTTTCCACTTTCCCCTTCTTCTGTGTCTATATCCAACTTTCACTCTGTTATGACCTTCATTCAGGACTGGATGAACCACAACCACCTGAAACTCAATCCCGATAAAACGGAATTGGTGTTGACGGGTGGTTGTTCCAGTCCTTGGTCCTCACTTTTCTGGCCCCCTTCCTTAGGCCCCCCACCCATTCCTGTTTCCTCGGTTAAAACCCTTGGCTTTAAATTTAATGATCAACTTTCTCTTCACTCCCAAGTCAGTGCGGTTGTTTCCTCAGCCTTTCTTTCCCTCCGGACTATACGCAAAGTCTCCCGGTTTTTCACCCCTTCTGCCCTTAAACTTATACTTCTGGCAATGGTAACGTCCCGCCTGGACTACGGCAATGCCCTTTATTGTGGCATGCCGGCGTACCTCGTGCGGCGCCTTCAGCTGGTCCAGAACCAGGCAGCCCGCCTTGTGTTCAACTTACCCAAATCACATCACGTCACGCCCCTTCTCAAATCACTACACTGGCTCCCTGTTCAGCAACGTGCTCTTTTCAAGCTGGGCTGCATTATTTTTAATACCCGGTCCGGCTCTGCCCCTGTTTTTATCAGTTCTGCTATTCACGACTACATCCCGACCAGAGAATTGCGCTCATCCACCCAACAGCTTCTCATCGTCCCCCGCTTCAAACGTAAAAAATGGGGAGGATCCAAGTTCTCAACTGTGGCTCCCGCCTTCTGGAATTCTCTCCCGCCTTCCTTGAGGTCTTGTCCCCAGTACTCCCTTTTCCGCAAAGCTCTTAAAACTTTTCTTTTTTTCCCAGGCATTTCCCTCTTAAATCGGTCCCGGCTCCTAGTACTTTTCGTCTTTTGGGTTTGTAGTACTACAAAAGCGCCATGAAACCGCTCGGTGTACGTGCGCTCTAGAAATATTTTTAAACTCAAACTCAAAAAAAAAAAAACTCTTTTAAACTCAAACTGATGGGCTAGGAAGCGGACGCACATGACTGCTAGTGGCCAAGATTGATTCAAGCATTCCATCCATCAATGTTTTTTCACATTTCAGTGTGACGCCATAAGTGAGATGGGTATGCCGAGACATGGGACCCATGCACACTGTGCCACTGCAACTAAACTATAACCGGGTGATGAGTTCTAACTTGGGATAACCCAGTTTTGTGTTGAGTGTGTTCTGGATCAGGTAGAACTTGGCCTGCCAGTTCGGGCTGGACTGTTCCCAATGGAGCAGGTTCAAGGTTGATTTGCATTTGGCTGGGTCAAAACTAAGGTGCCTGATGTGCAACAATGGACTGGGATGCGGCCCAAGTGATTAGCAGTAGCTGAGATTAATTCAAGATTTCCATCCATCCTTTTTTTTTTAATACTTCATTTAAATGTGCAGCACTGGCATCCATAAAGGTCTCAACAGGGATGAGTCATTGCAGATGGACTCAAATACGGGCTGCGTGTGGGCCAGATTCAGAATCGGCTCTTCTGAGTTCAGCAGTAAGACAGCGTGGCATGTTGACACCCTTGCGCCCTCGCTGGATGTTGAAAGTGAGAGGAAGGGGACGATTCCTGCTTGGGCTTCTTGTGATTTTTCTTCAACCTACTCCAAGGCTTCAACAGGGCCTCCCTTTCGGCTCCGACCAGTCACAGGACGGACACTTTGGCGTTTTGTGATGCAGAATTTTGCTCCTTGGTCCTGTATGCCCTTCAGGTTCATCTGGGTTCAGTTGTTGCAGGTCCTGGAGTCATGTTCTGGCACCAAACATCAGAGGGGTACCCTGGGCAGGACCGTCGCTGACATTTGTTTTAGGTAGGGCCTACAATTTGTTTGGTAGGTGACATAATTCCAATTGACACCTCTAAAAAAGTTGTGAAAAATCTTGTCCAATCTGAAAGGAGTACAGCTCAAATTTTAAAACCTGAAAAGTTTCACTGCTAAATTCTGAATGTGGTTATCCAAAAATAGCTTTCTGTTTATGTTGGATAGCAACTATGTGATGGCAAGGCATCTTCCAAATGACCTCAAAGACACTGACACCAGGGCTAAGAACCCCAGCTGCCAGAACGTGCAACAATAGAGAAAGCAGTCATGGAGCAACATACTGAACTGCTGAAAGAGGAGAAAAACATGTGCAGACCTAATCAATAACCTTCCTTTACAAAACCCTTTATGCAAAGCTTAACCATTGTGTAAATGTATTTGCAGATGCTGTGCAAACCCATAAGAAAATATTTCAAAACAAATGCTGGCACATTTCCTACTCCCGGCATTCTTTTAAACTGTAGTAGCAACTCTGAAAAGCGGATTTCCTCTTTTAGAAGATGCTCTGCTCATAATTAAAACTGATTCTGACGGATCCACCAAGAGACTGTCTGAGAATTAGGCAAGAAAAGGTAAAAGGTTGTCCTTTGTTTAATGAAGTAATGTAGAGGGATGGTGTATGTCTTAAAAAACAAGGAGGTAATGCTTATGGCCCAAAAGAAAATGTAGCATTACTAAGGGTTTTCCACTTGCACAAGATAACATTTTTTTCTCACTGTGCTCATTTTACATATGCTTGAAATATGTCTATGTGCATTCCAAATCCTGTGAAAGGATTAGAAAACTGTATTACTGTCACACATTTTGTCTTCAAGGTTTGCACTTCATGAATGTTTTGCAAATGTTTTCGGCAGCGACAATCTTTGCAAAGTACCATCAATTGAATTTCCAAGTAATCCAACGCAAGAATTAAATAGGAGGCCATCAACTCTAAATAGACTTCGAACGTCCTCAGTGACAGAAACCCAACTCCCTAAAACTGAGGTGTTGGGTTTATAAAAAAAAAAAAAAATCCTCTAATTGATAAAACCTTAATGACTCTAGAAATTTGGTTTACTAACAGAATCAAATTAATTTTCACACATTTACTGTGAAATTAAGGGAATGATTACTGTGTTCCATTGACTATATTATGTACTGGTGAGGTGCATGGGTTACTTATAATTTATCAATTTCATGTGCATGGAATAATGGCACAACCATATGCCTAATGTGAAGAGAACAGCGACATCAATTCAATGCAAGCCAGAAACATCGGTGATGCCTCTACTTGCTTTAGCTTCTTGCTGGTTCTGCATGCAAAATGTAATTTCCAGTTGCAGGGTGCCCGGTCTGAACCTATTTTGATTTGATATTGTACAATGCAAAATGAGAAAACGCCTCCACACCCACAGAATAGAAAGCAACATCTAAAATGATGTGTTTTGTGTTATTGTGCGCTTACAGTTGACTTGACAGTGAGTCGTGCAAGCAAAAACACCTCGAGACCAAAACACCAGATGGCAGAACACACAGCTCATGAATCAGAATAAGTTCATACTGTAAACTTTACAATTCTTCGTATTATTTTTCCAAGTATAAACAAATTCACTCATCATCCTCTACATTTTGCTATCACTATTAGCCATGAGTGTTGATTTTATGCCATCATTATATAGTGTTCAAAAAGCATTACTGGGTTTCTATCACACTAAATAAAACAAAAATAATTAACTAAGCTGTGTGACTGTTAGCCATGACTTACTGTAAGGTGGATCTGCTTTTCTATCTCTGTATTTTCTAGCCCTTGGGGGACTGGGAGCATGGTAAGTTGTGTCAAAGCACCACTTCTCATCAATAACATTTTCAAGCAATGGAATTGATGTAGCAGATGGAGCAGGTGGTGGCACAAGGTTTGTAAAAGAAATTGTTGAAATGCCCATTTGATCAAAGGAATGCTTTATTCGCCTGAATCTCTCTGTATTAAGCCTTTACAAGAAATCATATTGTCAAGCAGATTTATTTAGGTAGTAAAAGCCACATACTCAAGAGTGTAAAATTGCCTTGCAATTTTCTCAGGAACTAATTGGATGAATGTTCTCAATAACTCCCCATGTGGAGTACTGAGCCCTATTCTTTTTATATTCCCTCCTTTGTCTTCATACAAACCCTCCCAGTCAGCAGTTTGCAGATGAAGGCTTCAACTTTGAAAAGCACAGAAGCATACTTGCTATAAACAGCGGTCAATACACCCAATTTCTTGCCCTTAAACTGCTTAACTGCTTTAATTGAATGCTGCCAGTTAACTGGTCATCTTTTTTAACCAGGTTCTGATGTTTATATTTTCCATTTATGGATTTTAGCTGCATACTGAAGGTCCAACATGTTGGCTGTGAGCAGGAAGTGCGCGCTGAAATCAAAAGTGCGCTTTAGGCCAGTAGCACTAATGTGATCGTACAGGTTGTTTTGGATGACAGTGAAGGGCAGGTAAATGTTCAGAAAGAAGGTGCTGGTACAATCTTTGCATTTATATAAGGCAATTACCCTAATTGATTTTACGGATGCAGCGTCCTGCCAAAACTCTGTACATTTAAAAGAAAGCATTACATAAGGTTGCAAATCTGAATACATTTATTTAGGGCATAAAGAAAGAAGAGTGAGAATAGGAGATAATGAGATAAAGAAAATGAGAAATAGGATTTCGGATTAACTCAGAAAAACGCCAAGTAATGGAGATACAAGAATCAGTCAGGGAAGTTTTTCCGAGTGTAGATAATAAAGTAAAAAGAACCGACAACGTTAGGAGGCAAAAAGGTAAGGAGTGGGGACCAGAAATAGCTTGTGAAGAGAGATGAATAAAAACAAAAGTGCACACCAAAAAATTAACATTTAAAAGGGGAGACGGAGATACAGAGGAAGTAAACACAAATGAAGAAAAGAAAGCAAAGGAATGTGAGCAGCGGAAAGAAAAGAGTTGGAAAGGATGTGTCTATTAAATGTGGAGAAACATAATTTGAAGTATGTAGGTTGACAAAAAGAAGAACTACAGTAAGAAACATAAGGCTAAGCTTGCAAGCAAAGGTAGAACTTTACAAATATATGTTTGGAAACATCAAGTGAGATGAAAGAGTTGACAAAAAAGGGTTCTTTGACTGGTGGCGCCAGGAGTGTAGGGAGAGGAAAACTGAAGAATAATATTGGCTAAACAACAGCAGGGCAGAAGGATAGCATAGGAATAAAAAGCAGGAAAGCATAACCTTTTAGGTCTTCAAGTGAAAGTAGTAGTAGCACATCCAGGAGAGGACTACCAACAGATGGGTGAAATATTAGTGCACACTGCCAGCATATAAACAAAATAAGTGATCATAGTTCCATGAACAGCACTGCAGACAGGAAGAAAAAAAAATTAGACTGAGGTTCCAAAAAAAAAAAAAAATGAAATTAATCAGAGCCGACGTAGAGGTGTCCTCAGTCGAAAATCAGCTAAGACCAAGGTGGACATGGTGTCATAAGATCTTAAAAAAACAAGACTTATTAGGCAGGTAGTCTGTTATGAAAAACAAGTGTGTTGTTGCTGCACAAGAACAGTGAAACCCAGATGGTAAATGAAACAGAAGGGAGTGGCAATCAAGAAAAACAACACTGTCAATGCTGGAGTCATTTCTGGCATTGATAATATCAACTAATATAAATGTCTAGGGTAGGAATCGCTTTAGAAATAGAAGACCCAAATCTAAAAGTCTGATCCAGTTTTAGAATTAAGAGGTAACCCGAGTATACTGCCTTGTTCCATTATTGGTGCAGTACTCTTCTTGATACTCACATGACCAGTAGTCAAAGCACTTGTTGCACAACACACAGGTGTCCTTTTTTTGAAGGTTTGGTGAATTGGATCAATACAGTTCTGTGCAATATCCATGTGTTAATATGTTTAGTATCTAGTTACCCATGGTTATTCTTTGGCATTGAGGAAGATAACTTGCAGTCTCCCCCAAAGGAGTTGAATGGCGAGGGTTTGAGGTTTGCCCTCCATCTCAAAAGCATTGTGTTCTTAACACCTGCAGTCCCTAGTTGCCTTTGGTATTGTGATTGGTAAAACTAAGATCTGCCTCGTCCTCTTCTCAGACTTGGAGCACCGCTTCAGAAGGTACCTCTTACTTGCAACGTAGCCATGTTTTTTGCTGGCTCTTTTGTCACCGTCATCTTTTTCAAGTAACCATCAACAGGATTTGAACCCTGGTGATACTGCCTTTGCAGTGGCGATTCTGATCACCTCCTTGCTTTCATTTTTTTTTTTTTTTTTTTTAAATATATTTTTATTGCAGGAATCAGTAAATCAGTACAGTAGCGACCAGCATTGTATTATAAGCAACATATACAGAATAAAGCCCTCTGGCCCCCCTCCGTAAAGTCTGTACACAGCCAACCGGCCCACAACCCTGGGGTCGGGCGGCGAAATGCAACAGGGGTCAGTAGGATGCTGGAGCTGGTCCGGATAATACACTGTCCGTCATCTGCTTTTCCAAACAAACCCAAACCCCCCAAAATAAACCCCCCCCTCAAAATACCTACTAACTGTGAACCCCCCCCCCCCACCCCCCCACCACCAGCGCCAGGGAGCTTATCAACATAGGATCTACTATTTGACCCCCGGGGAAGGTAATAGGACTGTCAGTGCTGACGTTCATCGGGACTCGGGGCGAGTCGCTTCTTCACTTTCGGAGTCGCTGGGGGCACAATAATCCCTGAGGGCCTGCACCAGCATTTCCCACTCCAACGCGGCCTCCTGCGCCTTCTCATTACCCTGCCTCCAAGCCAGCTGATATCTCAGCGCGCTCTCTCCCGCCGCCCATTTCAAAAGCTCACTGTGCCATCTGCTGCCTGCCGGACCAGCTCGTGCCTTCCAGTTCCTGGTCACCTCTCGCTTAGCAAGGAGGAGCCCCAGGTCGATAAATTTACTGGAAATTTTATTCCGGGGGGTATGGGGGAACCAGTGTAAGAGCCCCACCGCCGCATCGAATGATAAGCGCCTCCCCGTCACCTCCTCCAGAGTCGTCGCTACCTCCTGCCAGTAGGACGTCAGTCCTGGACAGGCCCATAACATGTGTAGGAGGTCCGCCTCCTGAGCCGGGCATCTAGGGCATTCCGCTGAAGCCGTGGCAAAATAACGCTTGATCTTCACCGGGGTCAGGTACGCTCTATGGAGAACATAATAGTGGACCAGTTGGAAACGGGCGCTACGTGTGCCCTTCCAGGCACGTCTCACCAACTGGGCCCAGGTCGTCTCCGGGATCTCCCTACCAATGTCCTCCTCCCAGCGGGTCCTCAATGTGGTGAGAGGAGCCAATCCCTCTGCTATCCACCTCCTTGCTTTCATCTAAGAGGCTCAAAAATATAAGAAATGTATTACTCTTTGATGGGATTACAAAGAGTTTAAAAGAGCAACAGGACTCCTCTTGTTCCTCCTCTAGTGGAACTCCATAGGACTTCTTTTCTTTTAACCAAAATATGGTACATGGAAAGGTATTTAGTTTGAAACGGCTAAATGGATACAATTCAATTTCCTGCTGGGGTAAATCAGGTGCAAATTCTTCCAAAGAATATTGTCACCATGACAGAAATTTAAATCCCCCTCTAACCTTGGAGAACTCCGCGTAATTGCCACCTGTTGTGTACTGCACTTAATTCTCCTGAGGTTCTAATTTATGTTGCCTGCTCGCATCACCTCACTCCTCTTCTGCCTCCTCGCTAGTTCTTCCTTTGCCCTTCTAGTTGAGATTTTAAAAGAACTCCATGCCGCAACAAACATTCATGTTTTTCAAGGGCGCTACCATTTTAGCTGTAACAAGTAATTGTGGGTTTTCAGGCTCAAGCACTTCATCAGCCTTTTTCAGACGTGGCTTCCTGCTTAGATTTCTTTTATTCAAGGAAGAGTATGGCTGTCCTGATAGTTTTCCGGACTATTGTCAATGAAAGTTGAGTTTCATTTCTTGGAATCTCCTTACTGCTGTCTATGTCTTTCGAACGACTAGGATCTTTCTTTTAGAAACGCTTTTCCATTGCTGAAGATTTTGATGTTGATGCCCAGTACAAAACATTTGGCTTCAAAGGCTTTCTTTCCAATGTAGGCTTATGCTTTGAAAAAACTGATAAGTTTATTTTTCTTCAGTTTTCACCAAGTACAAACTACAGCGGACATCCATTGCAAGTATGGAAGGGTTTAACTGACACATTGGCATCATTCGTATACATTGTTTTCTCTGGATGTATTGGTCGGTCTATTGGTAGTGAGAGTTTAGCAATACATATAACGTCCCGGTATCCATGCAGCAGACTTGATCCGCTTTAGCTCCCTGTGTAAACACAACTCACTGTATATTGAAAGAAATAAAATAGAGGGTAGAGCTGGGGAGGGAGGGAATCTCTCTGGCCGTCGGTCAAGGAGTGTCTCAGTGAGGCAAACAGTGTCATCACAAACAATTCAAATAATCTCCTCGCATCACCTACCCTTCAAGGAATGAGGCCTCCGCTTGGTCGAGTGGTTGGGCACTAAGGTAACTCTGCAACGGTTCCCATATATTTTTTAGGAGGCGCCTGGGCAGGCATTAGCTCCCAAAATTCTGATAGCTGGTTATGGCAGAATGCTGCAACTTTAACCCAGTCAGCCAAACGTGGGTTCCGCCTGCAACCCCAGCAGACTGCTACCTGCCTTTTAGCCAGCAGCAGTAGCATAACGGCTAGCTTCCTGTGTTCCACTGGCACCTTTCATACATAGCCAAGTAGGGCAACCAGCAGGTAGCATTCATATCTAAAACTTATCACTTCTTCCAACACATCAAAGATGCCTTCCCAATACTCTGCAACATCCAGAAATTGCCACGCCAAGAGCAGGAAGGAGGCCTCCGCGGTCCTGGAGCACACACATTGTGTATACTCACTCAAACTAGCTCTACGCATCCACATAGGGGTCCTGTACAGCCTGTAAATATATATATATATATATATATATATATATATATATATATATATATATATATATAAAATGAATCAACCGTAGTCTGTAACTGGGTGTCCGCTCCCACACCTGAGTGCAGCAGTATGCCCACACTCCCTCCTCAAAGGGGACTCCCAGGCTTTTTTCCCCATTCGCATTGTGGGCGGGGGGGGGGGGGGGGGGGGGGGGAGATACTCATCAGGGATTTATGCTGCATACCACAGTATAAGCGGGTAGGGAGTTTGCGGGGTGAGGGGTTGGGAAAAAGTCTTCTAGGACTCCGAATGCCGGCTGTGCCACTGGGAACGAGTCATAAAGCACATGCAGCGCTGCTCTAAGCTGGAAATATGTCACTCTGTCCATCAGTCCCATGTGTTTGTCCCCTAGTGCAGCATCCATGCTAATGAAGATGCATTCAGGGAATGCCTGCTCTATTGTGTGTAGCTGTAGCTTTCGCAGTCGCCGAAAGACCCCCATCTCTGCAGTGAAAGGTAATGCCAGGTGTCTAGTGAGTGGCACAGAAGGTGCGAATAGTGTGTCCAAACATGCCCTACAACAAAGTTCCTGCAACGCCCAAACTGTTCAGCCAACCAGATTAATCTTGGCACATGGGAATTGGGCCCGCCAGGTCGCTTTCAAAGGCGGTGTGTGCCATAAACTAAGTTGGGTAAATCCAATGAAATACGAACTGGGTTTGCACACTATTATAGTACAACTCCATGTCCGGAGCACCCTGACCCCCTTGTTCAAACGGAAGCGTGAGGGTCTACCATGCAAATTCGTGGCTGCCCACCCGCCCAAACCAGGGATATATCTAATTCGAGCGAAACCTCTACTTAAATTTGGAGGTGAGAGGTAGGGGAGGCTGATAAAAACATAAGAACTTGGATAATATCTTGACAATGGTAATCTGGCCAGCCAGAGACAGCGTGAGCGACTTCCAACGGTTCAGCTGGCTCTTTAACCATCCCAAAAGTCTGCCATAATTATAACGTCACAGCTCTTCAGAATCCCGACTGATCCAAATCCCCAAATATTTCATTGGGGATTCTGCCCATTTAAGTGGAAATTCTGACTGGAACGCGTCAGTAACCGCAGTTAGCGGGAAGATCGTGGCCTTCTCCCAGTTGATTGTGATGCCAGAGAGGCCTCCGAACCTAGTGATTTCGCAAATGAGGGGGTCCAGATTTGTTGCCGGGTGATTAACGTATAGAGTCACGTCGCCCGCATACATAGACACCAAGATTACCCGGGGGGGTAAAGAAAAGGCCACACTGTGCGTGATGCTGCCGCAATCTAGCTTCCAGTGGCTCCATAGCCACAGCAAATAGGAGGGGTGACAGTGGGCCCGCCTGCCTCGTGCCGCGAGCTACCTTGACAGGGGGAAAGACCACTTCATTGACCAGTAACCTAGCCGTTGGAGTAGAATATAGTTGCGCTTTTTTTTTTTAAACGGACAGGCTCAGGGGAATACGGGTGATAAGTTAAAAAAGGTACGGCCATTCAAAGGTATTGAATGCCTTTGAGGCATCCAAAAAAATAGTGGCAGCCAGGAGAGAAGGGTCAACCTCCTGCACGGTCACGAAAAGGGTGCGGAGGGTATAGGAAGTGATTCTACCAGGGACAAAGCCACACTGATCAGGTCTGAGTACCATGGGAAGCAAGGGGAGCAGTCCGGTGGTCAGCAACTTCACAAGGATTTTATTATCAAGGTTAATCATGGATAGCAGTCTTTAGGAGTCGCACCACTGTGGCTCCTTGTCTGGCTTAAGAATAGTCACGATGAGTGCCTCTCAGAGAGGGGGTAAGAAATTCCCGCTCCAGTGATTCCTCGTACATGTTGGGGTGCAAGGAGTGGCGCAAACTCCTTATAGAATGCGGACGTTAGTCCGTCCAATCCCTTCTTTGTCCCCGGGCATAGCCCGAATCACACAATCACATCCTCCTCTGAGAACGGCTCGTCCAGATATCTACGATCACCATCACTTAGCCATACCAATTCAAGCAAGTCAAGGAAGGGGAGCAGATCGGGGTTGCTTTTCTTTGCGACCGGCCCTCAGAAACAAGCCTGGGACGAACAGCAGGAGTGACCACTTTTCTAGTGCAGGTGTCCATACTCTGTCCCCCTCTGCTCCCTGAGAGGGCCTGTAGGGGGTCCTGTGGTAAGAGATTTCAGCAGATTCAGTAGAAATTTCAGACCACTCCGATCCCACATTCAACAACACTTGCCTGGGAGGGGCAGCCAAAGCCAGGGGGTGAGGGTGGGGGGGAGGCTACCGAATTCACCTCTTAAGCCAGATTGCCACTGTTATTCCTAGAAACTACCGGAGTCCCACACAAGGAGTCCACCATTCCTCTGCTACTCCCCTCCACCAAGGTATCAATTATGGGGGCACTGTAGATAAAGGAGCAATCAGGCTTGCAATAGAAGGCTCCAAAGACCCACCTTCAGCCAGTGCTGTGTCATGCATAGTCCTCAGGGATGCCTTCTTTCCCCTAGTCTCCAGCTTGCCCTTGCCGGGTGGCCCTCGAAATTTGTTCTCCTTTGCAGTCTCAAGAGGTGCCATGGAGGAGTTTCCAGCAGTGGTTGTGACACCAGAAACCAGAGTGCCTGCGGCACGGCTCTTTGAGACCATAAGCCCCCGGGCTCATCATAGCCCCGGGTAAACAAAGTTTCACTAACCGTGGCAGCAACAACAATCCACCACGCACAGTACATGCCGCTGGAACAACAATGCAGCAACTGACAAACTAGCGGGAAAATTCAAGGTATTCAGACCGCAACAGCGATCAGCAATAAACAAGGTAATCCGAATGGCGAGACAATGCTGCGCTGCTAAGTCCGGATAGTCGAGCAAAGCTTCAGTTTCATTAGACACCATATTTGCCTGTCGACAGAATAGGAGGACAGAAAAGGAACGCTCTGTCCAAGGTGTTCTCTGAATGGGGCAGGCATAGTGCACTTGTTTGCAACCTGTGTCTCTCTCTCTCTCTCTCCGGTGATTGGTTGATTGGTGAAATTAACAATTTACTCAGAGATAATCTATTATTGAACATAGTCATGACTCCCTCGTTAATATTACTGAGAATATAAAATAGGTTGGGATTAGTTGAAGGAGGGGGCTTGCTCTGTATTTCCATGACTGTCTTAGGCTTTGTGTCGCCTCACCTGGCTGGATGTCAATCCTCCCACTTTTCAACAACGGCTAACCCGACTTCTAACAGTTTTTCTATCTGGAAAAGGCGGTTTATGCAAGAAAGGGTCGCCGAGCCAGGAAGAAGGGATTGAGAATTTAGCAACCTTTGACCATATGGGCTTATCAAGGGGCCTTATAATTGGAGTTTTTAAGATGTATTGGGAATGCCCTGGTCTTTTTTTTTCTTTTTCTTTTTCTCTTCTTTTCTTTTCTTTTCTCTTTTTCTTTTTTTATTTTAAGGGAGTGTAATTGCACAAGTCACTTTGTGGGGTAACCAGTACTTGGGTTCATTCTATGGTTGGCGCACTTTGACTCACTGATTGTGGGTTCTTATATATGATGAATAATTGTGTCCCAATATTAATTGGATGAACTGATTTGAGCTGCATTGGGATTTTGATTAGCAGTCCGCACTTGTTTGCATATATTTATATGTGATGGATTCTTTCTACATAATCTATTGTGTGGGGTTGGATGGTAGGTGGGGTTGGGTAGAGGCTGTGGAGTTTAAAATTAAAATATGGCAATAAAAATATATTTAAAAAAACAAATTATAACACCAATAATGTTGACTTGGATGTAGAAAAACAATCTCACAATAAATCACAGGACAACTGTATATATATATATATATATATATATATATATATATATATATATATATATATATATATATATATATATATATGTCAAAAGTCTCTATGTGGATCCTGAAAATCGTAACGTATATGCAGATTTCCAAAAGGAACTCAATTGTACAAAACCAAATAGAGGATGGGGTTTAATTTGTTGGAATGATCTGCTTTCTGTCAACTTCAATTATAAATGTTTTCTTTAAGGTTGATGAGCTCATTGACGCGTTCATTTTCCAACTATTACAAACTAAGGCAAATCCAACCAAATGAAGGCACCCAAAATTACGGGCAACTTTCCATACAAACGTAGCTCTTTTTTCAGCCTGAGAAGCAGCACTTGTCTGTGGAACTCTCCTAGTGCTCCAGTAGGAAGGCAGCAGGCACAAGCCCCATAACTGCAAAAGTGGCTTAGAAAAGCACTGTCAGGAGCCAGCCAGTGTAATTAACAATGTAATTGCCAATAAGGCCATTACACTGTCCAGCCCCTGACAGTGCAGGATGGTACAAGAATGTGTTGGTCCTTACATTCCTCACTGCGCAGCATATTTTTTTGCGGCATGGCTTTTTGACTGTATTCCACCCTTGTTTCAAACCCAGGTAGGCATATTCAAAAGTTTCAGAAAGAGAAATGCCGGGTTTCCATATCCGCCTACTGTGGAATGGGCAAATCTCTATTAGTAAAAGTATGTGGATAAATAGCATTGATACAGAAAAATGGACCTCTATTACAGATCAATGTACATTACAAATATTTACAGCTATTGTAAATAACATTGGTCAATGCCACAACAGTGAGTGAAGTACCTTTAACATGCTAAATGGAGAATGTGAGACTCTGATTAAGTGTCTCCTGGAATAGCCATTTTACACTGCTGGAGTGTGTGCAAAAGGTCCTCGAGATCACATTATACACCACATCCACAGCACATCAAGTGTTTTCATTACACAACACTGTAAAGTTAAACACAGACCTTCATGAGAGAGCTTACTGAAGGAGGGTGTATGCTCTATATATCTCTCGATGTTTCCACTTTTGCCTAGCAGATAATCACCCTTTGCTGTTGCCAGACAGTCTGGCTAATCAAAAGATGGCATAAACATGATGTTTTGTCTGATGGCCTACAGTTATTATGTTCGTAAAGGGACTAAATAAATGTCCTCTCTTACTTTGAATTGCAATGGCCACACAAAGAGTGGTATCTCTTGCACCTAATATAACCTCCCACGCCTGCGCACAGGCCCAAAGTGGGATACCCTCTGTCTGTAGATCTGGACTGCACACAGTCAATATTATTTTTAAGTTTAGTTCGTAGCTGACCTTTTGTCTTGAATATATCCTTCCACTCTGTGCAGCTCTTTCCCAAACAGTCCGCAGGGTTTGAAGTTGAGCACACATTTATCACCGGTACTGTAAAAGAAGAATAGAAAATCTAATTAAAATATTGAACATGTGAAAGCACAACCTGTACCACAAGTTTTTCCACCTGTTCATCAAAGCATTGAGCAGTTTACCCTCCCCTTCTTGCGGCCCACTTTTGCAGGGCATGCACAGAAATGAAATAAGTACACAGTAATTTCTTGCCAGATTGGTAGGAAGCAAATAACAATAGATCAGGTGGTGCTCAGACTCTGGGCCAGAAGCAGAATCTAGAAGCACAGTACTCAGAGGACTGCCCTGCTCAGGCCTCTAGGGAACTGCAGGGCACTTTTATACAAAGAGGCTACTTCGAACTAACCTCTACCATGTGAAGTAGGATGTAACATGGTAGACAAGGAGCTGTAAAGAGAGAATGGCCCACAAATCGAAGTCGTGTTGAAAAATGCATCCCAATTCTCACAAATACAATGAACACTTCACTATTAAAATACGGATCCATGTTAAGGACCATGAAATCCCAGACAGTGCATAAGTGTAAGTTTAACAAGAAATGCATAACAGATCTCTGCCCAACTACTTGAGGATCGAAGAGTCTGCCTCTCTTTGTAAATGTGGCAAAGGGATTGGGAGTACAGAGGAGAGATAACGAGAAGAGAGCAGCCCGGGGAGCAGTAAGGATGGAAATGTAGTATCATGGTCTGTCGTCTCGTTCATGGGAGGTAGTAGGAATCAAGGTATGTGAAATGATAGTAAAATTCAATTATGTCAATTTCTGGCTGGGAAAAGAGGGCATGCAACTAGGAAGGGACCAACAATAATTCCCTACTCCAAGTGACAACTTGGGGCTCTATCAGCACCTACCTGTGTGACTAGAAGTTCCTTCTCAAAACTGTAAAAAGTAACCGTTCACAGCAACAAAAGGTGCATTTTTGCCAGATGTTCGTTCATAAAGTCATGTTTTCATCCAAGCAGAGCTGTACACTCTACTTAGAACTCTAAAATAAAATGCTGGGCAAATGGTCTCATTTTCTGCCCATTTTCATTCTTTTCTTTGAGTTATTGTGAGATAAGCAAACATGTCTGGGTAATCGCACTGATCATGACACCAGAGACGTACAGCAGCAGAGAGGTGTCTCACGTTAAAAAGCTTGGATGGCTATACAGTTTCAATTGAACCCTAAAATATTCACCACTTCCTCATTTTAGGTAATTCTCTCATTCAAACATATTTGCTCACTCTGAATAGAACATGTTTCCCCATGTGGCCACCTCTATGCGCTGCTGGCCTTCCCCATGCCATCTCATCGCACTATTCATATCAGTAGAAGAACTCACACCGCCTATCGATCACCAGTTATAACGACTGGATAGCATAAACACCTATTTAACTAACTGATGTCTGCAATTCAGGCTCTGATTTTTCTTTCTCATGCTAATGGAGACAATGCACTCACAAAACAGCTTCCAAAAACGTTCCCAATGGCCACTGAGATTGCCCTCAGGAACAAGTTAACTTCCCTTCGAGAATGCTCTTGCTGATGGATACTGTATCAAATTGCAGATTTGAAACCTGGTGAATACCCCTGGGCTGAATTTGGAGTTTTTGCTCAGCATTGCTCCGGTGTGTCAATGGGTGGTGGGGAGCAGCTTCACTTTGACCCCTCCCCCCCACTTCCTGTCCACCAAACACCTCGCCCGCCATTGACACCGCAGCCGCGTGCCATACTTGCACACCGATGCTAATTTCTGTCTGCTTCTTCGGGTCGGAACTTATTACCTGGTCAGATCAGACAGAAGGCAGATGTCTAACTGGGAATCTTTTAATACACAGTGAAAAGAGTGGAGTCCACAGTAAAGGGAGTGTAGAGGGCCACAGTGAGGGGAGTGTAGAGGGCCACAGTGAGGGGAGTGTAGAGGGCCACAGTGAGGGGAGTGTAGAGGGCCACAGTAAGGGGAGTGTAGAGGGCCACAGTAAGGGGAGTGTAGAGGGCCACAGTAAGGGGAGTGTAGAGGGCCACAGTAAGGGGAGTGTAGAGGGCCACAGTAAGGGGAGTGTAGAGGGCCACAGTAAAAGAAGTGTAGAGGGCCACAGTAAAAGAAGTGTAGAGGGCCACAGTAAGGGGAGTGTAGAGGGCCACAGTGAGGGGAGTGTAGAGGGCCACAGTGAGGGGAGTGTAGAGGGCCACAGTGAGGGGAGTGTAGAGGGCCACAGTGAGGGGAGTGTAGAGGGCCACAGTGAGGGGAGTGTAGAGGGCCACAGTGAGGGGAGTGTAGAGGGCCACAGTGAGGGGAGTGTAGAGGGCCACAGTGAGGGGAGTGTAGAGGGCCGCAGTAAAGGGAGTGTAGAGGGCCGCAGTAAAGGGAGTGTAGAGGGCCGCAGTAAGGGGAGTGTAAAGGGCCACAGTAAGGGGAGTGTAAAGGGCCACAGTAAGGGGAGTGTAGAGGGCCACAGTAAGGGGAGTGTAGAGGGCCACAGTAAGGGGAGTGTAGAGGGCCACAGTAAGGGGAGTGTAGAGGGCCAGAGTAAAGGGAGTGTAGAGGGCCACAGTAAAGGGAGTGTAGAAGGCCACAGTAAAGGGAGTGTAGAGGGCCACAGTAAGGGGAGTGTAGAGGGCCACAGTAAGGGGAGTGTAGAGGGCCACAGTAAGGGGAGTGTAGAGGGCCACAGTAAGGGGAGTGTAGAGGGCCACAGTAAAGGGAGTGTAGAGGGCCACAGTAAAGGGAGTGTAGAGGGCCACAGTAAAGGGAGTGTAGAGGGCCACAGTAAGGGGAGTGTAGAGGGCCACAGTAAGGGGAGTGTAGAGGGCCACAGTAAGGGGAGTGTAGAGGGCCACAGTAAGGGGAGTGTAGAGGGCCACAGTAAGGGGAGTGTAGAGGGCCACAGTAAGGGGAGTGTAGAGGGCCACAGTGAGGGGAGTGTAGAGGGCCACAGTGAGGGGAGTGTAGAGGGCCACAGTGAGGGGAGTGTAGAGGGCCACAGTGAGGGGAGTGTAGAGGGCCACAGTGAGGGGAGTGTAAAGGGCCACAGTAAGGGGAGTGTAGAGGGCCACAGTAAAAGGAGTGTAGAGGGCCACAGTAAGGGGAGTGTAGAGGGCCACAGTAAGGGGAGTGTAGAGGGCCACAGTAAAAGAAGTGTAGAGGGCCACAGTAAGGGGAGTGTAGAGGGCCACAGTGAGGGGAGTGTAGAGGGCCACAGTGAGGGGAGTGTAGAGGGCCACAGTGAGGGGAGTGTAGAGGGCCACAGTGAGGGGAGTGTAGAGGGCCACAGTAAGGGGAGTGTAGAGGGCCACAGTAAGGGGAGTGTAGAGGGCCACAGTAAGGGGAGTGTAGAGTGCCACAGTAAGGGGAGTGTAGAGGGCCACAGTAAGGGGAGTGTAGAGGGCCACAGTAAAGGGGGTGTAGAGGGCCACAGTAAAGGGAGTGTAGAGGGCCACAGTAAAAGGAGTGTAGAGGGCCACAGTAAGGGGAGTGTAGAGGGCCACAGTAAAAGGAGTGTAGAGGGCCACAGTAAGGGGAGTGTAGAGGGCCACAGTAAGGGGAGTGTAGAGGGCCACAGTAAGGGGAGTGTAGAGGGCCACAGTAAGGGGAGTGTAGAGGGCCACAGTAAGGGGAGTGTAGAGGGCCACAGTAAGGGGAGTGTAGAGGGCCACAGTAAGGGGAGTGTAGAGGGCCACAGTAAGGGGAGTGTAGAGGGCCACAGTAAGGGGAGTGTAGAGGGCCACAGTAATGGGAGTGTAGAGGGCCACAGTAAGGGGAGTGTAGAGGGCCACAGTAAGGGGAGTGTAGAGGGCCACAGTAAGGGGAGTGTAGAGGGCCACAGTAAGGGGAGTGTAGAGGGCCACAGTAAGGGGAGTGTAGAGGGCCACAGTAAGGGGAGTGTAGAGGGCCACAGTAAGGGGAGTGTAGAGGGCCACAGTAAGGGGAGTGTAGAGGGCCACAGTAAGGGGAGTGTAGAGGGCCACAGTAAGGGGAGTGTAGAGGGCCACAGTAAAGGGAGTGTAGAGGGCCACAGTAAGGGGAGTGTAGAGGGCCACAGTAAGGGGAGTGTAGAGGGCCACAGTAAAGGGAGTGTAGAGGGCCACAGTAAAGGGAGTGTAGAGGGCCACAGTAAAGGGAGTGTAGAGGGCCACAGTAAGGGGAGTGTAGAGGGCCACAGTAAGGGGAGTGTAGAGGGCCACAGTAAGGGGAGTGTAGAGGCCACAGTAAGGGGAGTGTAGAGGGCCACAGTAAAGGGAGTGTAGAGGGCCACAGTAAAGGGAGTGTAGAGGGCCACAGTAAAGGGAGTGTAGAGGGCCACAGTAAAGGGAGTGTAGAGGGCCGCAGTAAAGGGAGTGTATAGGGCCACAGTAAGGGGAGTGTAGAGGGCCACAGTAAGGGGAGTGTAGAGGGCCACAGTAAGGGGAGTGTAGAGGGCCATAGTAAGGGGAGTGTAGAGGGCCACAGTAAGGGGAGTGTAGCGGGTAGTGTGGAATCTGTGGTTAGATAAGAGTATCCACCAGAAAGGGTGCCAAAGGCAAGTAGCTTGTTCTTCTAATACATACTTCTAACCGCAGATTACTCACCTTGTGAATACCCCCAGGCACCAGACTGGATCTAGAGATTTTTTTCAGCAATTCCCTTGCGCCCTGGTAGTGGCGTCATGAAGCTCTTGGTCAGGTGCGTCCAGCCCCAGAAGGGATGCTGGGCCGTATATACTTACTACATCTGCTCTTCAATGTCAGTTCCTTTCTTTCTGCACCTTCCAATACAGATCTGGAGCTGCTCATTCACTGTCACACAACAGAAAACTTTGTAAAAGATCAATAAAAATCCAGTGTGCATGGGCTAGATCTCACTCTAAAAACAACAGGTTTAAACCCTGCACGGACTCCCACAAACTCTTGTTTGTGACACAACCTAACAAAGTATGTTGTTAGAGTCTAGGCTCCTTGCAGGACTAGATTGTATGGTGAATGAGCTCTGATGAATCTGAAGGCCATAGGGGACCGCAAAGTTATGTTGCTGAACATCGCAGGAAGACCCGGTCAAAGTTGAGGATGCATCCTCGGTCCTGAGAGAGGTATTTATTCCACTTAGAATCCTCAGGTAAGTGAAAGTCAAACAAAAAACACAGCAAGTCAAAACATGACTCCACATCTTTACGCCGCTCTGACACCAGGTCCCGAATCCCAGAGATAATCCCAATTCAGCCTGAGTTTCCTGTGCCATTTTCAATGCTGCAACAGATGTAAGCCTTCAAAGAGGTTATGTTATGCATTTTTTATACCCTTGAATGTTCCTTTGGTGTGCTTCCAGGCCCCACGTTGCAAGGAGGCCTCCAGTCGGGTTACTGTTAGCATGTTTGTCCCAGATGCCAACTATGCCTCTCGACTCTACTCCAGGGTCAGCCTCGGCTCCTGGGCCATTTCCTGCTCCGGATCCTCAACTGGCCTCCCACATGCACCACCAGTAGAACCCATAGTCCTCTCGGACTCTGAAGCAAATCCTTCTCAACCCCAACCACCCTAATCAGACTCTCAAGGAATGCTACCACATCCACAGTGCTTTTCTGAACCAGAGCCACATGACTGTGATGATGGCGATGACAAATCACGACCGCATGAGAAGGAGAATGTTTTTGGGCTCTCCAAGAGGCCAGTGTCAAGGACACTGGCCTAGATTAATCACTTGGCCCCATTACAATCTGCTTACTTTGCAATGGTCATTAGAAGGGCGGAAGAAGTTCTTGACCGCCAACTAACCTCAGTGCAGCTAAAAACAAATGTCCTTACGGAGGTTCTGCATCTAGGGCAGCCCTCTTCAGAGCCTCTCCTTCCATTTAATGAAGCTCTACTACGACACCCTTCTGTGAATCTAGGCAAAGCCAGGATCTTGCTTCCCCATCAACAAATTGCCAGGCGTCACAGGTCAGCTCTGTGGGAACCATCTTTCCTTCTCCAGCACTCAACAACAGAGGCCTGTGTGTTTTAAGTCTCTACTAGCTGGTTAACCCAAATGTTTTTCCTCTGACCTCACAAGAGTGACGGAGAGATCAAAATGCAGAGAGTGTTACCAAATGTAAGTAATTTGTTCTTCTGATGAATACTCATACCCACTGCTTCCTTACCTTGTGTAAATACACCAAAGCATGACAGTGGGTTAGTGGAATGGCTCAAACCAGAAAAACCTCTAGGACCGAACGGGCAAATGGGCTGGACCTGGCTATCAAGGCACTAGTGCTTCGTGAACATATGATGTAATGCCAACATCACAGCCTGACAGATACCCAGAACCATGTCCATGGGCAACACAGTGGTCGCAGTCCAGCTCTAGTCAAATGAGCCTTCGGGCTAGCTTCTATGCTAAGCACAGCAGATCTTTATATAGATGACTATCCACCTAGATAGTGTCCTTTCCTGCACTGCCTTACCCTTCTTTACCCCAGTAAAACCCACAAAGAGCTGATCATCCACTTTGGTATGTTGAAAGGTAAAAGCTCAAAACTCTTTTAAGGTAAAAAACAAGGAGCCTCTTCTCCTCTTTCAAGCGTTGAGATAGAGAAAAGAAAGCCTGAAGGGTGATACACTGTCTAACGTGAAAGGGCGTCACTTCTTTAGTCAAAAATGCTGCTCTAGTCTGCCACACCAGTTTGTCTGGAAAAAATCTGGTGTACGATGGGTGTACGGACAGATATTAAAGTTCACTCACATGGTGGCGAGGTTATCACTATGAGGAAGTCAGTAGACATAAAGGACAGCTTTGCTTCGGCTCAAACTGAGTACACATCAGAAAAGTGGAGACCAAAGTAAGGGCTCACTGTGTCATTACAAAAGAATTTGGTGGGAACATATAGACCAGGAAATATATCACAAGTGATTTAAACAAGGATAGTCGGTCACGTAGACACAAAAAGGCCAAAATGGACGACAACTAACCTTTAAATATGCTCATGGTAAGTCCTTGCTGGGCTAAAGGAAGCACAAAAAACAGAACATTTGACAACTTTACTTGTAATTGGTCTGTGTGGTGGGAATTGCGGCAGGCCAGAAACTTGTCCAAGCATCCAGTGTAAACAGGTTTAGAAGATGGCTGTTAGAATGACATGCACTACTTCAGGAAGAAGATCAAAGGCAGTCAACTGTGGCTACTCAATCTCCACGCAGGAAGGTGTAGATTATGTAGGTCTGGGTGAAGGACACTGCCCTACTGCGAAGACAGAAGATCCTCCCGAAGTAGCAGCCTGATCATCAAACAGTTGCTCATGGCCAGAGTTTTGGGTGTATAACACTCTCCTGGCCCAATACAAAGCCACTGGGATGACTTGTACCTAGTTGTTCCTGATCTTCAGAACTTGGGGCAGGAGAGGCAGTGGTGGAAATGTATACAGGAGTAGTGTGCTCAACTCTGTGCAAATGTGTCTCCAAGACAGAGCCTTCATGTGAATTCTAAAGCACAAAAGAGCTCGCACTGTGTGTTCTCTGTGCTGGTAAAGGGCTTTCCACCTTCCAGGACTTTCAACATTGCTGTGCACCACCTCTGGGAGTAGCTGCCATTCATGATCAGCAAGGAGTCTCCATCTACTTTCATTCTCCTTGGCTTTCTAAAAATCCTACCAGGTGGTTTACGACCAGGGAGATGCCCTGCCAACTCAGCCAGTTCCAGATGCGCAGGGCAAACTGCCACAGGACTCACTCTGCCCTGCTTGTTTCAGTGCCACATGGGGGTGGTGATGTCCATGAGCGCCTGGATTAACCTCTCTTTAATGGGAAGGGGGAAGATCTCCAATGCCAAGCAAATTACCTGATACTCCAAAAGATTGATGTAGAGGCTTATCTCTATCAGAGACCACAGGCCTCTGAACTTCACCTCTCTCATATGACCTCCCCAGCCCAACAGTGACACATCTGTCACCAACACCAGCCCTGTGTGGGGTAGGGAGAAAGGTCTGCTGTTGGTTTAACATGGATCAAGCAGCCACTGTTGAAGATCTTTCGCAGCCTCCTCCGAAATATAGATAGAATCCAACAGGTTCCCTATGTGCTGAGCCATTGAATCTTCAAATCCCACTGCAGAGTTTGCATGTGCCATCTGGCATAGACCACTAGCACGAGACCAAGAAATCTAAGAGACACTCGGACTAAGACTCAAGATGGAGGCTGAAGCATCAGGATCACAGCCCAAATGTCTTGGACTTTCTAATAAAAGTACACAATATCTAGAATGGCTCACATGAACGTAAACCTCTGGAAAGTAGTCAGGTGTGACTTTGGCACGCTGATTAGGAACCTCAAAGGTGGCAGGATGTTCACTGTCATCTCTAGATGCTTTATGAGTGACTGAGGTGAGCCTGTCTTAAATGGTCCGTTGTCGAGGGCGGGGGAAGACAGCTATCCCCAAACTCCGAAGATGTGATGCAACCACCGCCATCACTTTCAGAAACATAAGGGGCACTGATAACGTTGAATGGGAGCACCGGAAACCCAAAATGCTCCTAGCCTGGGCCATCTTGAACTACAGATTATATTATGTTAATTATATTTATAGAGTGCACAGTTACCCAGGGGTGTTCTGGCGCTGGTAGCTCAACTATATTGAGACCAGGGTAGCACGGAAAGTGTAGCTGGAGGAGACTAGGAGTTAAAAAGCCAGGTTTTAAGTAGCTTTCTGAAAGTGAGAAGGTCAGTGGAGTTCCTGAAACTCCAGGTGAGGGCATCCCATGCTTTGGCCGCACCTGTATTGAAACTCTTCACCCCCTCACAAAGCTTTCTTCATGGGTGGTACGCTCACTAGTTTGGCTCCTAGTGACCGTAAGGTTCTTTTGGGAGTGTACCATTGAAACCGGTGAATCAAGAAGTCAGGACCCTGACCATGTAGTGTTTTGAAGACAATACATAGTAACTTCTATTGAACGTGTTTCCTGATGGGCAACCAGTGTATTCTTTTGAAATCCTTGGTTACTGATCCAAATTTGGGGGTGCCTGTCAAGTCTTGCTGCCGCATTTTGTAGGATCTGCAATCTATTTAAGTGCCGCTCTTGGATATTCAGGTAGAGCCCATTGCAATAATCCAGCCGTGATAAAATAAGGGATGAGACGACCGTTCGTAGACGGTCTTCTGGCAGGAAAGGTTTGACCTTCTTAAGCAGTTTAAGGGAATGAAAGGTGGCAGAGGTCGTGACGTTTATCTGGTCCTCAAAGCTCAGTCAATCATCCACCATTACACCCAGATTTTTGGCCTTCCTCATGGGTTTAGGGAGGGTACCCAGATCTGATGGCCACCAGTCCGGGTTCTAGAAGATGGCCTTCTTTCCGAAAACGAGGATTTCAGTTTTGCCTGAATTTAATTTTGTATTTAACAAAAAGGTGCCCCCTCTTCAAAATTAATTGTTGAAAACAGGGACCAAACACACTTATTTTAGTCCGGTCCGGTATATTTATTTATACCCTTCACTCATATTTTTTTGAAATAATTTTTTGGAAATGGCAGTGGAAGATAACTCTATACAGACAAATAACTACAAAAAACACTTATAAAGTTATTTCACAAAAACAAAAATTCACAATTTTACAAAAATAAAAATAACAACCAATAAACATAAACAATACATCCAACATTAGATTGAAGTATTTAAGCAATGTAGAGAATCATTTTGAATACAATTACTGACATCCAAAATATAATTGCAAAGTTAAGCAATGTATGAAACAAATTTTCTTTATGTGAACAAGAATGCTATCACTACATTCACAGAGCAAAAAAGAGATATGTATCACTGTTTTTCAAAAAACATATTGGTTGATATAGTTCGCTCTTGTTGAAATAGCCGACGCGTTTCAAGTTTGGACTCTTAGTTTCCAAACCATCTTCAGGGCTTTGTATTAGTCTGTTGGGATGTAAAAAAACATGGTTTGTTTACAACCACTTCGCCTCCAATGTAGGAAAATCAACCGTTTGGATAAAAGTTTGTACCTGTGTGATACTCAGTTGTATTTGCTTTCTATCACTGGGCACAACTCTGTCCTTTAACTGTACAGCTGGGCGCTTGGCTCCAAGAATGACAGTCTGTGAAACAAACGACATTTAGTCGTTTATCACTTAATTTAAAATCATGGACACAGGAACTGTCTAGTATTGTTTTTAAAAAAACGTTTCCATACCTTAGGCCATGCTATCTTGCGTTCCACCAGGGGCAGGCAATGTCTTTGTTCTCTGTTCATAAGCGCCTGTTCAAATAATACATAACCTAATTTTAGACAACCCCATTTTAAACTGTTGTGGTGCGAGGGTACAAACACTTGGATTTGCAAAATGTACCTTTAAATCCAATGATGGTGCCGCTCCGTGCCCTTTCTGTACTTTGTATTGTCCTTTTTATTCCGCTAGCTTGTCGTCCCCTATTTAAACAAAGCACTTATGAAATAATTGTGCTATCATAGATAGGACCAACCACGAGCATTTCGCTTTTAAGACAGGTCTACATACCTGTATGTTCGATTGAACGGAGGCGTCTACTCCCGTCTAGCGCCCCGTCCGGGGCTGCAGTTAACAGGCGCCTTCGCCTTGTGTTTATTTCTCGGCAAGGCTCCCTTTGATCATAAATCTTTTAATCTATTCGGGGAGGAGGATGAAAAGACGCGCATTAGTGAATGCTGCGCCTACAATTGCCTCGAGCAGGCGATGTCGCGCTAATCGGCTGGATTACAATACCTGATAGCGCAGTTCCTCAATGGCGGTTGTGCTCCTCAGTTGCTCTCAGTTCTGGTGTGCAGCTGGCGGCCATGTTTCTTAACTTTAAAAAGAGGCTTGCTAGTAAATTCCTACCATTGCATTGTGGGAGTTGTGGTGTCTTTGGAACTCGAGCGCCTACATTATGGCGGAATCAATGATTTAAGGGGTATATTTAGTGCACAAAGGTTGTCATGGTTATTGTAAGGCGCAGAGATATTTTACAAGAACTTTACATGGGTGATTCTTTTTATACTGAGATATCCAAGCGGTATGATGAAAAGTCTCAGATTCTTGACAATTCAGTCATATTATTCAATCCGGTCATTGTGCAATTGAATTTCAAAATAAGGTATGCTTCCTTCTCCAGTAGCATCCTGTCAATGTCTGCAGGGCGTTGAACGTTATTCATTGTATGGATGACAGACCACTTGAAGTCGGTCTCATTATGTGACATCTCAATGAAGTGTTCAACCATAGGCGCTGTAAGTACTTTCTTCTTAATTCGCGACCTATGTTGTCCAATTCGTAGGTTAACCTGCTGGTTTGTTTTGCCTATGTAGATTTTTTTACACGGGCAAACGATCACATAGATCACATTCCGGGTTTTACAATTCGAGAAATCTAAGTGTCGCCACTTAGTTCCCTGGTGTTGAAACTCAATACCCTCAATTGTGCTACCACATGCAACGCAATTGCCGCATCTGTGATGCCCCTCCAATGGTTTCATATCCCAAAGGGCTCGAAGGTCATGTTTTGGCTGAATTTTTGGGAGGTCTGCTCTCACTAATTGTTGGCCCACACTTCTATTCTTTTTATATGCGAAGATGGGACGCGGAAATGGGCATTCTAGATTCTCAAGTAGGTGCCAATTTTTAAGCACCGCTTGTCTTAGGTTATGCGTGTCAGGCCCAAAGGTTGTAACGCAAACCAATCTGTCTAGTTCTTTCTTTTCTTTCACATTCAACAAGGTTTCACGAGGGGTACATCTCGCCCTTTTAAGGGAATTTTTCAACAATTTACGTGGGTACCCTCTATGGATCATTTCACCGCAAAAATTTTTTGCATGATGATCATAGTCAGCTATGTTGGAGCAATTTCTCCGAATGCGCAACATCTGACCGTACGGCAAGTTGGCCTTCAAACTCCTTGGGTGGTAGCTTTTGTGATGTAGAATGGTGTTTCTATCTGTGGCTTTTTTGTGTAAGGATGTTTTTAATTTACCATCTTCACAGGTAACCTCTACATCTAAGAATGTCATTTTGGTGGTGCTTGTCTCAATGCTGAATTTAATGTCTCTATGTCTATTATTGATCCAATCATGGAACGCCACGAGATCGGTCTGGCTCCCCTGCCACAGGAGCCAGACATCGTCTATGTATCGCCACCATTGTATGATGTTACTTTTTGTTCAAATCTGTTTTTATTGTGAACACAGCGATAAGCCTACAACCCCTTTCTGGAGCCGGCCGCGCATAAAAAAGCCAGGGAGGGGGGACTAGATAGGGGAGATGGAGGCGTTAAACACAGCGCCCTGCCTACAACCCCCGGGGGGGGGGGCCGGCCGCGTGGCTTAGAGGAGAGCATGGCCAGAGGTGGACATAATGCTGGCAATTCGTCGCTGTGCGGGGTAGGCACGTAGTAGAGGAACAGCAATGGTGTCACATTTTCAACAGGCCCAACAGGGACCTAACTGCCCCAAAGAGGGGCGGAAGCCAGAGAGGCAAGTAGGAAAGAAGGAAAGTCAGGAAAGGAGCTAGCAGTGAGAAGACGAAGAGGAGGTAAAGGGGCGCAACCGTGGCCATGTACAAGGAGTGCGTAGCACAAAGCGGCGCTGGGGTCAGCGGTCAAAAGTCTAGCCTGCTGGGGTCGGCAGGGATGAGGGCATCCTCGAATAATTGCAGAGCTCGGAGCCTGGGAGGCATGTGGCGAGCATAGCTAACCGAGCACAGGAGGCGCACCAGGGGTTCCCATACAGCCTTGAAGCGCACCCCCCTGAACTGTATTCGCGCTGTGAGTAGTTCCATAGTTAGGACCTGCCAGAGGCGCACGAACCAGGATGCTATCGGCGGCGCCTCTGTTCGCTTCCAGTATAGGGCAATGAGCTGTTTGGCAGCACCTAACATGTGAAGAGTGAGGATCCAGTCGCTGCGCGTGAGGGCCCTAAGGGTGGGGGGTCGGATGCCCAGTAAGAGTGTGCAAATCTCTTCAGGGAGGGGGAAACCCAACACCTTCTTGATGTGACTGAGGACCTCCTTCCAAAAGACAGCTAGGGCAGGGCAGGACCACCAGATGTGCACAAAGTCGCCAGTCGCAGTGCCACACCTCCAGCACAGCGGTGAGGAAGCGGGGAACATCTTGCTGAGCCGAAGGGGGGTGTAGTACCATTGCGTCAGCATTTTGTATGCGTTTTCCCTTTGCGGGATGCTGCGGTAGGATTTGGGGATGTCGTTCCAAAGCCGAGTCCATTGAGAGGGCGTGATGTCAGCACCCGTCGCCGATTGCCACTGTTTCTGATAGGGGTGTGCGGGTGGGGTGGTGGGGTGTTGCAAGATGTTGTATATCTGGGAGATGAGCCGTTTCAGCCCCCCAAGGGATCGTGCCAGTTCCTCAAAGGGAGTATACGGTCTAGTAGCAGCTTGGTACATGTCCTCCCCGGAGGTCCAGTGGCGCAGCTGCGTGTATTGCAAGTGGGCGGTGGGGGGGGAGTCTAAATTCCTCCCTGCAGTCCAGCCATGATTTAGGCGATCCGCCAAGAAAAAGGTCTCCCGCAACTCTGCAGTCGCCTTGCGTCCAGCTCTCGAAAGCGCGGGTCCGGGCGGCCGGTGGGAAGTGTGGGTTGCCCGCAATGGGGGTATGCGGGGAGGGGAATGTAGTGAGACCCTTGACCACTGCCACCCTGTCCCATACCTCAAGAACCGTCCTCGTGGGGACCGCAAGATATGCACTTCTGGAGCGCGCCACCCGCGGTAGCCAAGGCAGGTCCCATATGGTGCGCCCCGTAACAGATCGGTCCATGTGGAACCAGTGCTTGTCGCTTTCGCGTGCACCCCATTCGATCACGTATCGGAGGTGTGACGCCCAGTAGTAGTGGAGGAGATTCGGGCAGGCAAGACCGCCCCTGTCTCTCGGTTCCATCAGGACTTTCTGCGAGAACCGGGGTTTTTTGCCCCCCCATATGAAGGACGTGAGGTCGCGTTGAAGGTTTCTGATGCAGTGGATCGGAATCGGGGTGGGAAGACACTGGAAAACATACAGAATGCGGGGAAGGACGGACATCTTGATAGCGTTGAGCCGCCCTAGCCAGGAGACCATCAAGGGTTTCCATTTCCGCAGGTCAGTCAGGACTTCCTTGCGGCAAGAGGCCCAATTCCTCGAGGACCACGAGTCAAGGTGGGGCGTGAGGTCCAGGCCCAGGTATTGAATGTGGCTGTCCGCCCAACGATAGGGCGTGACCCCCTGCAGGAAAGAGATCTCCTCTTCGGGGACGGTAAGATTGAGCGCCCAAGACTTGGCATGGTTGATTTTAAGGCCGGACGCTCGTTCAAATAGGGAGAGGGCTTCGTGTACCGCTGGGAAGGAAATCCGAGGGTTCGTAAGAGTAAGAATCAGGTCGTCAGCGAAGAGTGCCACCTTATTCATGCGCCCTCCATGGGGGACCCCATGAATATCGGGGGTACGCCTAATCAGCTCCGCCAGTGGCTCCACAGCGAGGGCGAACAAGAGCGGCGACAGTGGGCACCCCTGTCTCGTACCCCTGTGGACCGAGAGTGGCGACGTCAATTGTCCATTGACCCGGATCCGGGCATGTGGTCCTAGGTATGGGGCCATACACCTGGAAATCATAATAGGGCCAAGGCCTAGTCTCTTGAGGACCGCCCGGAGGAAGGTCCAATCGATCCGGTCGAAGGCTTTTTCTGCGTCCAGCGAGAGGAGACAGGCCGGTATTTTCCAATGGTGCACTTTTCCCACCAGGTGCGCCAGCCGGCGAACATTGTCAGCTCCCTGGCGGTCTCGGATAAATCCCACCTGGTCCGGGTTCACCAGGCCCGGCATGTGAGGGTCAAGACGTTTGGCCAAAACCTTGGTATATATCTTAAGATCAGTGTTAAGGAGGGCGATGGGGCGGTAGGAGGCGCACAGGTCCGGGTCTTTCCCAGGTTTGGGGATCAGGGCTATTTCCGCCAGACCCATGTCAGGTGAGGGGCCGACGGCGTCAGAAAAGGAGCTGTATAGCCGCAGCAGGTGCGGGCGGAGTTGGGTCAAGAACAGCCGATAGAAGGCCAGTGGCAGGCCGTCCGGCCCCGGGGTTTTCCCCACGGGGAGATCCTTAACAGCCTCCGTTATTTCCTCCTCCTGCAAGGGGCTCTCCAGCGAGGCCGCACATGCCGGGGATAGGGTAGACCCCCCGTAGTCTGCGAGGACGGCCTCACGGGCCTCCGGGGAGGTGGGCTCCTCGGCATATAGGGAGGAGTAGTAAGCCACAAAGGCGGCCTGCTTGGCCTTCTCGGAGGTGGCGCAAGTGCCGTCCTGCTGCTTAACGTTAGCGATGTGGGCTCTAGCGGTGCGTGCCCGCAGTCTACCGGCCAGCAGTCGGCCAACCTTGTCCCCACCCTCGTAATACCGCTGCTTGAGTGCTAGCAGGGAGTGTTCGGCTTTGTTGGTGCGTAGAGTGCGGAGTTGCCCCCGCAGGTTAGCTAGAGCCCTCTTCGACGCCCGCGAGGGGGAAGTCCGGTCCCGAGCCTCCGCAAGCTTGATATCGCTAGCCAGGTCGGATTCCATCTTGGACTCAGCCCTCCTCCGTGCCGCCGCCAGGGAGGTGATGTGTCCCCGAATGGTGGCCTTGAAAGCGTCCCAGACCGTCTGAAACGGCAGTTCGGGGGTGTCGTTAACGGCGAAATACGAGTCTATGGCGTCACGGATGCTGGCGACGTCGTCCGGGTCCCGAAGGATCCTCGGGGGGAGCGTCCAGCGGCGCTCACGAACGGCTTGCGACAGGGGGTCCTGCAGTAGGAGCTCCACATGAGCGTGGTCCGACAGGGAGATGTCGGAGATAGCAGAAGCCAAGGAGTCTCGGGCCACCTCGAGGGAGGCGAAGAGATAGTCGATTCGGGAGTATGTCCTATGAGAGTGCGAGTAGAAGGAGTAGTCCCGGATCCCCGGGTTGTGGTAACGCCACATATCCACAAGTCCCAGGTCCCTAAGCTGTGTTTTAAGAGTGGAAGACATTGCTCCTGCTCCAGTAAAGGAGGCTCCCGCCCGATCTAGCTCGGGGTCCAAAACAAGATTGAAGTCGCCGCCCAGGATCACATTGCTACCGCCCGAGGGGAACTGCTCCCGCAGGAGTGTCTGGAGGTATTTGTCCTGCGACTGGTTGGGGGCGTATACACACCCAAGCGTGAACTGCGCACTGCCCAGCTGCACCGTGGCTCGGAGAAATCGCCCGTCAGCACTTTTGAAGGGTTTCACGGGTCCCCGCCTAATGCCTGCCCTGCATAGGATTGCCACCCCCGCCGTCTTGGTGTCAGAGTATGCCCAGAACTGTGTAGGGTACCGAGGGTGGGCCATGCGTTTGGTGTCCCCCCTGAGAAGATGCGTCTCCTGGAGGAGGATTATGTCAGGAGCGTGATGTAGGAGGTAGCGCCATACCTGTTGACGCTTGTTGGGGGAGTTGAGCCCTTTGACGTTGAGAGATAGGACTTTCAAGGGGGTAGGGATGTTCGCTGTCATAGCGCTAAGGGAGAGTGAAGGCGCGCATAACCCAGCGTAGCAGACCCTCCCGTAGGCAATACAGTGGCAGCCGCTTTACGCTCCCAGCGTGGTAGCCCCCGCAGAACCCACCCCTCCACCCCACCGCAAGCGCGAAGAGGAAAGTACAAAAGCGAAGTAGGAGAAGAAAGGTCAGAAAAAAGAAGAAGGGCACAAAAAGGAGATCGAACCAAAACAGGCCAACAGGGCCAGCATACAATGTCCTGGGTACCGAACATCCTCTACCCGAGGGTTTGGATGAATCCAGGAATGTCACTTCCTATAGGACAAGGGGAGGAAGTGGAGATCTGGGCAAGTAGAGTGGAAGTAAATTGTCTCAGAGCCCGTCCACCCCGCTGTTCAGAGGTAGTCCGGGGGGTGTGTCAGGCTGTAGAGCCACTCGGTCCATGTAGGCGCCAGTGAGGCACAGGGGTTCCGCGGTGAAGTCCATGATGTGAGGGAGGCAAAGGGTGTCGCCCTCACCACAAAGATCGGGGACAGGCCACCATGGGGCAGGGAGACACGCTGGAGCGTCTAGAAGGCAAGCGTGTGTGCAGGGTAGCTAGAGTCACAGTGGCATCCCTCAGTGGGTATCTGGAGTCGAGGGGCGATCCCCACCCTCAGATCCTGAGGCAGGAGGCTGGGAGGCCCGCTCCTCGCGGTCGCCTTCAAGGGAGCGGATGTGGGCAATGATGTCCTGCTTAGTTTGCGAAGCAGAGAGTGCATCCACCGGGGGAGTACGCCGTCGTCTGTGCACAGTGGACCATTCAGAGCGTGGAGGGGCCTTCTCCGAGGGGGAAGGACGTGTCGGGCTAAGATCTGGTGATTCCGGCATGCCCAGCAGTTGTGCCGCCTCTCGGTAGGATCTGAGCGATCTGCGCTTGCCTTCCCACTTGAAGATGAGTGCAAAGGGGTGCCCCCACTGGTAAGAGATGTTGAGGGTCCGGAGCTTCTCTGTGATCGGGCGGAAGACTCGCCGCCTGTGGAGTGTGGTGGGGGCCAGGTCCTGGTAGATCTGAATCTTGTGGCCCTCGTATCGCAGGTCCGGGTTATCCCTAGCCGCCTTCAAGATGGCCTCCTTCTCGGTGAAGTAGTGGAGCCTGGTGACAATGTCGGGCAAGAGACCCGCTTTTCCCCCCGCTCCGAAGACGCGGTGTGCGCGGTCCAGGCGCGGTGGGTGGGCGTCCTCTTCGCCCCACACCTCTTGCAAGAGTAGAGCCACATACGCCATGATATTAGTCCCCTCTTCTCCGAGTGGCACACCCCGTATGCGGAGGTTGTTGCGGCGACCCCTATTTTCCAAATCTTCCTGTTTGATCTGGAGCTGGATATGTTGTTCCTCGAGAGTCGCCACTCGCCGCCAAATCTGTTCTAGGTCCTCCGTGCGGGAGTCGACCGTTCTTTCCAGACCGTCGACGCGATCTCCAAGGTCGGTGACTTCCTTGCGCATTTCCTTGACGCAAGTGTGGACCTCTGTCCTAAGGGACCCGATTTCAGTCTTCAGTTCGGCCATGAAGGAGGTCATGAAGGCCTGCGTCACCGGCGGGGAGTCGGGTGGCGGAGGGGGCATCCCCCCTGACGGTGTCGATGATCCACCGGAGGGTGAGGACGAGCCCGCCTTACCCCACATAGAGGCCACCAATGCCCCTCTTGTCGTCGCGGGCGTGGGGCCTGGCTTGTTCCCTTTGCCGCGGGTCATGGTCCACGTGGGTCGCACTCAGAGAGGGGGGATCCAGGCCGTGAAGGGGCCTCCGGAGCTAGGGTGGGTAGCACACCCGAGAAAATGGGGCAGCGCAGAGGCAGGAGAGGCAGCGGAGAGGTGAGGGCTGTGGAAGGGTCGCAACAGGCCGGGCCGGCGTCTGTAGGCGGGTGGCCTCTCGCAGGCTCGTGGTATGGCTCAGTACCCCAGCGCCGCCCAGGTCAGGGCCTCCTCCCAGCGTCGTGTCCAGCCGGCCGCACCGCAGCCGGCAGCAGGGTCGTCCAGTCCGGGGCCCCCCCGGCGCAGGAGAGTCGGGTCTTGGTAGCAAGGTGGCCAGGGGTCGGCTGCCGCAAGGTCGGGGCCCACCAGGGATCAAGGGTCGCTGATGCACCACGAGCAGTGGTGTGCCAGTCGCAGTCCACGTGTCCAGGGCGGTTGGGGGCACTCAGGCTGGGTCCGTTGGCGCGGGGAGGCCGACCCACCGTCAGAGGTGGGGAGTGGCGGGGAGAGCAAGCGTCGGGCCCCCTCAGGGGATGGCAGGCGTGGGGGGCAGCGCGTGCAGCTCACCGTCTGGGCCCAGGACGGGCGATGGAGTCCCAACCAGGATTCGGGGGTCGCCGGTCGTCTCACCGGCCTGGGCCGGGCTGGGTCCGTCGGTGGAGGCCGACCCACCGTCAGGGGCGGAGAATGGCGGGAAGTGCAAGCGACGGGTCCCCCCCGGGAGATGGCAGGCAGGGGGGGCAGCGCATGCAGCTCACCGTCTGGGCCCTGGACGGGCGTTGGAGTCTCGACCAGGACTCGGGGGCCGCCGGCACCTCAGCTGGTCTTGGCCTAGTTTTCCCGCCGGGACCGGGGGCTCAGGTAGGAGCGGCGGCCGGGCCGCCGCCGAGCCTCTCGTTGGCGTAGCCCGACTACCCGGCTCCAACAGCTCCGGCGCGGTCCCGCCGGCGATAGGCTGTGTCCGCTGCCCTCACACGGCCACAGGCGAGGCCAGGGGCGTTCCGGTGTCCTTTCCAGGCCGCAGCGCCGGACTCTGCCTCAGGGGCTCGACCCGGCACCACCGCAGCAGCCCCAAGGCAAGATGGCGGTCAGCGACCGTTAGCGCAGGACCCGCCGGCTGGCGGTGTGGTCGCAGGGGCTTCCTCGGTCGCGTCCCTTCGTGCCTACGAGGGGTACCAGCAAGGGCCTCGATGGGTGGGGGCCCTCCGGAGTGATCGCCCCCCAAGGACTACGCTGAAGCAGGCAGATTAAACAGCGGGGCGGCGGAGCTCCAGTGAGACACGTCTGCTCACATCGCCGCCGTAGCCACGCCCCCAATGATGTTACTTTTGTAGGGGTTGTTATTCTCAACAAATAGGGACTCATACTGTGCCATATACAACACTGCCATTTCTGGGGCATAAGGACACCCCATGGCAGTGCCCTTGGTTTGCATATAGAATTGTTCATTGAACAAAAAATAATTCTTTTGTAAAGCTATTGCTGCAAGCTTTAAAATGAAACTAGTTGGCACTCGATGTGGCTTGTCCCTTTTCTCGAGATAAAATTCAATTACCTCCAGAGCTTCTTCTTGGGGTATCTGTGTATACAAGGACGTGACGTCCATAGTTGCCATTATCTGTATAGTTGGGTCAAAGGAGACACCTTCAACTTTGTTTAAAAAATCTGTAGTATCTCTGAGATATGATTTGACTTCCGTCAAAAAG
This sequence comes from Lissotriton vulgaris, assembly GCF_964263255.1. Classification (NCBI taxonomy): domain Eukaryota; kingdom Metazoa; phylum Chordata; class Amphibia; order Caudata; family Salamandridae; genus Lissotriton; species Lissotriton vulgaris. Next base: position 1,704,939,084 of record NC_141695.1, read on the forward strand.
GGCTTTAGAAAGACATCCACATATTTGGATAGTGGTTCTAAACAAGAATCACAGCCCGAAACAATTGGGCGCCCTGGTGGTTCCGCTAGGTTCTTATGTATTTTGGGCAGCAAATACAAGACGGGTATTCGTGGGAATTTTTTATTCAAAAAGTCAAATTCTTTGCTGCCCAAAAAACCTTCTTCTTTCCCTTGAATTAACACCTGAGTGATCAATCCTTGGATCTGTTTTGTCGGATCTTCCTTAAGTGCTCGGTACCATTCAGTATTATTGACTTGTTTCAATCCCTCTGCGACATATTTATCGCGGGGCCAGATGACAACTGCTCCCCCCTTGTCTGCCTGTTTTATGACAAGCGAGGGGTCTTCCTTCAGACTGCTTATTGCTTGTAATTCTCCCTTGCTAATATTGGGAGGTACATACTTCTTAGATCTTTCCATCTTATTTATTGAAGAAAGCATGATTTGTTCAAATGCTTGTATTTGCTTGGGGATATTCTGGTAGGGCACAAACTTAGATTTATTTCTTAATCCAGTTGCCTCAGTGTCTTGGATAGCCGGTTGGTTAAAGAAAAAAGCTTTTAATCTCAGTTTCCTACAAAACTCAAGGGTTTCTATCTTCAATCTCGTGTAGTCTGTTCGTTTACAAGGAACGAATTTAAGACCAAGGTTGAGTAAGGATTCTTCCTGTTTTGTAAGTATACGATCCGAAAGATTGACAACTATATCGGGGTAGCTTATGATTGGTAGAACCGTTTGCGCGTTCTCATCTGCCATGGGACTTTGGATTTTGTTCTTCCTTGTTGGCCCCTGTCTAAAAAAGCAACCTGTTTACGTGAATTATTCCCTCTTGAATCAGGGTCAGAGAAATCTGATGACGAAGTCTCAGAGAAGGTGGTAAATCGGTTTCTGGATCTACCTTGATATTCGTTCAACGCCCTGCGTGACTCAATCTGTGTGTAATATTCCTCTTTCAAAAATGGGTATACCTGGTCTATTTTAAATGATTTAATGTCCTTCTCGTATTTCAAACTCTTATTATTTATAGTGATGTCTTTGAAGACCTGAATGTCCTTTTGGATTTTGTCAAGAAGAGTCTTAGCATCAGTGACCGCTGGATTATCTGCAATAGCTTTTGTTAACTCTTCAATTTCCTCTAATTCCTTTTTACACAGTCTCTGTGCCGTCTCAATGGTATGCACCATCAAGTCTCGGCTGCATTTAGTGTTAATGAAGCTGAATCCCTTTTTATATTCAGCGTCGTCAGTGAAAATCACTGGTATGTTCTTAACCTGGAGTCCCCAGGGAATGGTGCCGCCCTGTAGGTGTTTTAGCAAGAAATAGCCATGTAACTCCGTTCTTACGTGTTTTTTACAAAGTCTTGTGAGCTTTTCCGACTCGTTCTGTTGTTTGGCAGTAGTACTTAAAGAAATAGATCCAAACGGAGCAGAGGCAATAAGAGACTTAATATGACTCTCACTGAAAGATAGAGTATCTTGCTCTGCCATACTATTCGAAGGAAACAAGGTCCTTCACAGCTGATTAGTCTGTTAGTGGGCCCCTTTGCCTCTCGCGGATATGGTATCCGCTCTAAGTAACGCACAAAAAGGAGGTAGACCCTTGGTGGGGCTGAAGGGGGGGCTGGGTCGTATAAACTTGTATTTAACAAAAAGGTGCCCCCTCTTCAAAATTAATTGTTGAAAACAGGGACCAAACACACTTATTTTAGTCCGGTCCGGTATATTTATTTATACCCTTCACTCATATTTTTTTGAAATAATTTTTTGGAAATGGCAGTGGAAGATAACTCTATACAGACAAATAACTACAAAAAACACTTATAAAGTTATTTCACAAAAACAAAAATTCACAATTTTACAAAAATAACAACCAATAAACATAAACAATACATCCAACATTAGATTGAAGTATTTAAGCAATGTAGAGAATCATTTTGAATACAATTACTGACATCCAAAATATAATTGCAAAGTTAAGCAATGTATGAAACAAATTTTCTTTATGTGAACAAGAATGCTATCACTACATTCACAGAGCAAAAAAGAGATATGTATCACTGTTTTTCAAAAAACATATTGGTTGATATAGTTCGCTCTTGTTGAAATAGCCGACGCGTTTCAAGTTTGGACTCTTAGTTTCCAAACCATCTTCAGGGCTTTGTATTAGTCTGTTGGGATGTAAAAAAACATGGTTTGTTTACAACCACTTCGCCTCCAATGTAGGAAAATCAACCGTTTGGATAAAAGTTTGTACCTGTGTGATACTCAGTTGTATTTGCTTTCTATCACTGGGCACAACTCTGTCCTTTAACTGTACAGCTGGGCGCTTGGCTCCAAGAATGACAGTCTGTGAAACAAACGACATTTAGTCGTTTATCACTTAATTTAAAATCATGGACACAGGAACTGTCTAGTATTGTTTTTAAAAAAACGTTTCCATACCTTAGGCCATGCTATCTTGCGTTCCACCAGGGGCAGGCAATGTCTTTGTTCTCTGTTCATAAGCGCCTGTTCAAATAATACATAACCTAATTTTAGACAACCCCATTTTAAACTGTTGTGGTGCGAGGGTACAAACACTTGGATTTGCAAAATGTACCTTTAAATCCAATGATGGTGCCGCTCCGTGCCCTTTCTGTACTTTGTATTGTCCTTTTTATTCCGCTAGCTTGTCGTCCCCTATTTAAACAAAGCACTTATGAAATAATTGTGCTATCATAGATAGGACCAACCACGAGCATTTCGCTTTTAAGACAGGTCTACATACCTGTATGTTCGATTGAACGGAGGCGTCTACTCCCGTCTAGCGCCCCGTCCGGGGCTGCAGTTAACAGGCGCCTTCGCCTTGTGTTTATTTCTCGGCAAGGCTCCCTTTGATCATAAATCTTTTAATCTATTCGGGGAGGAGGATGAAAAGACGCGCATTAGTGAATGCTGCGCCTACAATTGCCTCGAGCAGGCGATGTCGCGCTAATCGGCTGGATTACAATACCTGATAGCGCAGTTCCTCAATGGCGGTTGTGCTCCTCAGTTGCTCTCAGTTCTGGTGTGCAGCTGGCGGCCATGTTTCTTAACTTTAAAAAGAGGCTTGCTAGTAAATTCCTACCATTGCATTGTGGGAGTTGTGGTGTCTTTGGAACTCGAGCGCCTACATTATGGCGGAATCAATGATTTAAGGGGTATATTTAGTGCACAAAGGTTGTCATGGTTATTGTAAGGCGCAGAGATATTTTACAAGAACTTTACATGGGTGATTCTTTTTATGGCAGTGTTGTATATGGCACAGTATGAGTCCCTATTTGTTGAGAATAACAACCCCTACAAAAGTAACATCATACAATGGTGGCGATACATAGACGATGTCTGGCTCCTGTGGCAGGGGAGCCAGACCGATCTCGTGGCGTTCCATGATTGGATCAATAATAGACATAGAGACATTAAATTCAGCATTGAGACAAGCACCACCAAAATGACATTCTTAGATGTAGAGGTTACCTGTGAAGATGGTAAATTAAAAACATCCTTACACAAAAAAGCCACAGATAGAAACACCATTCTACATCACAAAAGCTACCACCCAAGGAGTTTGAAGGCCAACTTGCCGTACGGTCAGATGTTGCGCATTCGGAGAAATTGCTCCAACATAGCTGACTATGATCATCATGCAAAAAATTTTTGCGGTGAAATGATCCATAGAGGGTACCCACGTAAATTGTTGAAAAATTCCCTTAAAAGGGCGAGATGTACCCCTCGTGAAACCTTGTTGAATGTGAAAGAAAAGAAAGAACTAGACAGATTGGTTTGCGTTACAACCTTTGGGCCTGACACGCATAACCTAAGACAAGCGGTGCTTAAAAATTGGCACCTACTTGAGAATCTAGAATGCCCATTTCCGCGTCCCATCTTCGCATATAAAAAGAATAGAAGTGTGGGCCAACAATTAGTGAGAGCAGACCTCCCAAAAATTCAGCCAAAACATGACCTTCGAGCCCTTTGGGATATGAAACCATTGGAGGGGCATCACAGATGCGGCAATTGCGTTGCATGTGGTAGCACAATTGAGGGTATTGAGTTTCAACACCAGGGAACTAAGTGGCGACACTTAGATTTCTCGAATTGTAAAACCCGGAATGTGATCTATGTGATCGTTTGCCCGTGTAAAAAAATCTACATAGGCAAAACAAACCAGCAGGTTAACCTACGAATTGGACAACATAGGTCGCGAATTAAGAAGAAAGTACTTACAGCGCCTATGGTTGAACACTTCATTGAGATGTCACATAATGAGACCGACTTCAAGTGGTCTGTCATCCATACAATGAATAACGTTCAACGCCCTGCAGACATTGACAGGATGCTACTGGAGAAGGAAGCATACCTTATTTTGAAATTCAATTGCACAATGACCGGATTGAATAATATGACTGAATTGTCAAGAATCTGAGACTTTTCATCATACCGCTTGGATATCTCAGTATAAAAAGAATCACCCATGTAAAGTTCTTGTAAAATATCTCTGCGCCTTACAATAACCATGACAACCTTTGTGCACTAAATATACCCCTTAAATCATTGATTCCGCCATAATGTAGGCGCTCGAGTTCCAAAGACACCACAACTCCCACAATGCAATGGTAGGAATTTACTAGCAAGCCTCTTTTTAAAGTTAAGAAACATGGCCGCCAGCTGCACACCAGAACTGAGAGCAACTGAGGAGCACAACCGCCATTGAGGAACTGCGCTATCAGGTATTGTAATCCAGCCGATTAGCGCGACATCGCCTGCTCGAGGCAATTGTAGGCGCAGCATTCACTAATGCGCGTCTTTTCATCCTCCTCCCCGAATAGATTAAAAGATTTATGATCAAAGGGAGCCTTGCCGAGAAATAAACACAAGGCGAAGGCGCCTGTTAACTGCAGCCCCGGACGGGGCGCTAGACGGGAGTAGACGCCTCCGTTCAATCGAACATACAGGTATGTAGACCTGTCTTAAAAGCGAAATGCTCGTGGTTGGTCCTATCTATGATAGCACAATTATTTCATAAGTGCTTTGTTTAAATAGGGGACGACAAGCTAGCGGAATAAAAAGGACAATACAAAGTACAGAAAGGGCACGGAGCGGCACCATCATTGGATTTAAAGGTACATTTTGCAAATCCAAGTGTTTGTACCCTCGCACCACAACAGTTTAAAATGGGGTTGTCTAAAATTAGGTTATGTATTATTTGAACAGGCGCTTATGAACAGAGAACAAAGACATTGCCTGCCCCAGGTGGAACGCAAGATAGCATGGCCTAAGGTATGGAAACGTTTTTTTAAAAACAATACTAGACAGTTCCTGTGTCCATGATTTTAAATTAAGTGATAAACGACTAAATGTCGTTTGTTTCACAGACTGTCATTCTTGGAGCCAAGCGCCCAGCTGTACAGTTAAAGGACAGAGTTGTGCCCAGTGATAGAAAGCAAATACAACTGAGTATCACACAGGTACAAACTTTTATCCAAACGGTTGATTTTCCTACATTGGAGGCGAAGTGGTTGTAAACAAACCATGTTTTTTTACATCCCAACAGACTAATACAAAGCCCTGAAGATGGTTTGGAAACTAAGAGTCCAAACTTGAAACGCGTCGGCTATTTCAACAAGAGCGAACTATATCAACCAATATGTTTTTTGAAAAACAGTGATACATATCTCTTTTTTGCTCTGTGAATGTAGTGATAGCATTCTTGTTCACATAAAGAAAATTTGTTTCATACATTGCTTAACTTTGCAATTATATTTTGGATGTCAGTAATTGTATTCAAAATGATTCTCTACATTGCTTAAATACTTCAATCTAATGTTGGATGTATTGTTTATGTTTATTGGTTGTTATTTTTGTAAAATTGTGAATTTTTGTTTTTGTGAAATAACTTTATAAGTGTTTTTTGTAGTTATTTGTCTGTATAGAGTTATCTTCCACTGCCATTTCCAAAAAATTATTTCAAAAAAATATGAGTGAAGGGTATAAATAAATATACCGGACCGGACTAAAATAAGTGTGTTTGGTCCCTGTTTTCAACAATTAATTTTGAAGAGGGGGCACCTTTTTGTTAAATACAAGTTTATACGACCCAGCCCCCCTTCAGCCCCACCAAGGGTCTACCTCCTTTTTGTGCGTGAATTTAATTTTAGGCAATTCTGTTTCATCTAAGTTTTGACTGCTCCCATGCAGTCATGAAACTTCTTGCTCATACCTGCTTCTTGCCCTGGTAGCAGTGACACTACAATTTGTGTGTCATCTGCATATGAAGTAAGACTAAAGCCGTAGGATCTGATCAGAGGAGCCAAGGGCAGTACATAAACATTAAAAAGGGTAGAGCTAAGGGACAATCCCTGTGGAACTCCACATGACAGGGAGAAAGGGTTAGAGTAAAACTTTTTTAAGGACATTGTTTGCTTCCTGTCAGTTAGAAATGCTTTTAACAGCCTCCATGCCATGCCTTTGACTCCATACTCTGAAACAGTCCATCAGGAGATCATGATGGACCGTGTCAAAGGCCACAGGTAAGTCCAGCATAATGAGGGCAGCCTCACCGCCTTGATCCAGGGCTTTCCTGATTTCTTCCGTTGATTTTATCAGGGCGGCCTCAGTACTGTGCCCTTCTCTAAAACCATACTGAATGGGATCCAGTAGCTTATTTTTGTAGAGAAAGGCACTCAGCTGAAAGTTTATTTCTTTCGCCACCACTTTTGCTGGCATTGGGAGGCAGGAGATGGGCCTATAGTTGTTTGGATCCTTTTGATCCAGATTGTTTTTTTCCCCAATAATGGGAGTATTGAAGCCATTTTCCAAGAGCTAGGAAAATCTCCTGATTCGAACATGGCATTGAATATTGATGTAAGTGTGGTGGCAATAGGTTCCAAAGCCAGATTGGTAATGCCTGTGAGATCGCAGGAACGGAAAAGCAAAGATGTCCTGCAGGTACAGCGCCGCCATCCAGTATTCGGGACCCAGGGGGCATAGAAATTGGGCCAATGTGAGCATCTTGAATTTGCACTTTATCAGGAAGAAACAGAGGGTAAAGGTCTAAAATAGGACAGATGCCTCGGTCCTTCAGCACTAGAAAGCAACAGGAGTAACATCTAGTGCTCATTTCTGATGCCAGGACATTCTCTAGGACTCCCTTGTACAAAAGAGGCACATCCCCCGATGCAGAATGGACAAGCATTTGTCCAACAACCATTTTGATGTCAGTGGAATATGTGGCAGGTTTGACAGGAACAGTAGGGCATAACTTGCTAGACTACTTGAAGCACCCACCAGTCAGATGTGATGCTCTGCCACCTGAGGCGGTAATATCTTTCCAGCCTCAGACAGACTGACCATGTGCCACCAAGTGCAAGCTAAATGAGCTTGGTGGCAGCAGGGTGGGGGAGCATGGGAGTGAGCAGTGGGTTACCCATGGATTTCTGACCCCAGCCTTGAAAGGACAAAGGGGCTGGGGGATTTGTTGCTGTGAAGGTGGAAGTTGGCATTGTCTTTGTGCACGCAGAGCCCCTTCCAAAGCTTCGAAAGGGAAACAAACTGTTGGGGATACTGCTGCACAGGCACAGAAAGGCATATGGAGTTTGCACTTGAGAACCCGTGGAAGTCATCCACGTGTGGCCCCAAACCACCACACTTCTACAGACTGCCCTGCTAAAGCACTCATTGATCATCCCAGGATGCTCGCAGTTACTAACAGAGGACATGGCTAGCTGAGAAGAACATCCTCTTTCCAAATGCCACCATACTTTTTGATTCCCTATCAATAGCCATAGTAGGGAATGAGACAGGTTGAGTCTATTCGCCAATGCATGTATCACAAAGCATTCGGGCTTGGGGTGTTGCCTAAGGAAGGGGGGATCCCCAGTAGTAGGTCTGTGTCCGCTGGCGACTGAACTGTTGACTGGTGGGTAACAGCCAGCCTTGGCCCAAGTATCAATCAATGTATCCATCAGGGTTTCATTAAAAGGGAGAAGTGGTTCTGTGGAAGTCTGCTCAGGTTGCAGGACATTAGTCTTACGTTTGTCAGATGCAAGCAGCAGATCTAAAACTTCAGCAGCCCATCATTTCAATGCAGCACAAGAGGCGTACTCCTCAGTGGAGGAACCGGGGGGGGGGGGGGCGGAGAGTTCAGCCCAGTACTCAGGGAAGTGTCTAACCCTTTGGTGTCCTGAAGATTCATGAAAATATTGTGTTCATAATAATGGGATGCATCATCCCACGGAACTCCCTCACCATGTTGACTATGTTCTGAATAGGAAGCAAAAGGAGTGTGGAGTGTTTTAGGTATAAGCAGAATTCTATCCTAGTCAGAATGAGGGTGGATTAGCTGCACTAAAGGTTGCAACTTTGGTCTGGATTGGGTCAGGTTTGCTTCCAAGTCAAATATGGTGATGGGTACCTCCTCTAGCCTTATTGCTGGTGTCAACATGTCTGGGAACAGTGAAGATCATGGCGCTGGAATCGAAGTTGCGTTGGGCACTGGCACCAGAATCAGGGCAGACCCGGGACTGGAACAAAGAGGCACAGATGGCATGGAGGACAGAGCTGATGATGGTAGCCCCCCAATCGAGGCCTCCTCAGATTCTTGGACTCTGAAAACAGGCCAGAGCGAGCCATAAGGGTGCCAAAGCTGTTCAACTTGGCTTACCTAAAGTCCTCAAATTGTAGGGGCATTGCTAAAGGACCTCGGAATTCGGGCTGTGTTGGTATAAGCTGTGGATTCGGTTCTTCTATGAGGGACCGTAACAGAGATGGGAGGCACCTAACAAACGCAACTCCTCAAGATGAGAGAGCAGGATGAGGGATAGTCAACCTTTGATTTCTTCTGTTTCTTTTTTGATTTGTACCTACCTGAGTGTGAAGAGGACCTTTCGTGGGAAAGGCCTTGAGACTGGGAATGGGTCTGTGTTCTCTACTTCAACTGGCACTGGCTATTATGTGTTCGTGGCACAAAGCTTGGCTTTGCGGTCCAGGATTGCCTTGGGATTCATCGAGGCCCAATCCTCGCAAGACTAGGAGACATGTGAAAACCCTAAGCACCAGAAACATACCAGGTGGGTATCTGTCACAGCTGTTTGTGACAGTCCCTAGACGATTTAGACCTTGTAGTCTTCGCAGGGGACACATTTCCTTCAACACAGAGAAAATGGACAAAAGAAAAGGTCACAGACTAGAAAAAGTTGAGGGAGCGAACTCTGGATCGATGCTCAAAGGCACAGAAAGAAAGGAACTGATGTCAGCACCCAAGGCCGCCCCATATATGTGGCTCCAGCATCAAGCCTGGGGCTGGGCCGAGTAGACACGGAGCCACACAATGCCATCTACCAGCACACAGGAGCTATGTTAAGGAAAATCTCCTGATGCACTTCGTGCCTGGGGGAAAATGGCAAGGTTAGGAATCTGCGGGTTAGAAGCATCCATCAGATAACCAGCTGCATATTTGATAGCATTAGCAGGAAGGTTTGATCTTTAGTGCTGCCTGCTCTCCAATTTTGTTTACAATGTGTTGCTTTGTTCGTAAACCATTTGTGCTTGGGATGGCTCCATATCTGGCAACAATCTAATGGTCCTTTAAACCTGGCAGTTAGTCTGCACACAATTAGGCCATTTGTATAAACATACATATTGGAATGTATCCATTTCTTTGTACTTGGCTCCATCGCTCTTAGTTTTCTGGAACAAATTAAAATTGTATTGGCTTGGGGCACATTTTTAATAATAAATGCATTGATGACGTTTTATTATTATTACTGCGGTCGATGCAGTTTACTCAATATGTTACATATTGTAGATTTAAACTCGCTAATATTTTGTATATTTTTTCTGCAACCTCAGATGTACATCTAATGTAAACCTTATACAGATACTTGCAAGCTATACAAGCCAGATTTGAGTCTCTGAAATACTGTTGGTACAATAACTAAAATAAGGAAGGATTTTGATAATAGGGGAGACCTTACAATTGGAAGTAACCACAATGATAAGACATCACTTGTGACAATAGTCTGCAGTTTTTTGTCTGTAATAAATTGACATGACGTTCACTGTGCCAACCAGAGGTGGGAATCAAGTAATCTACGGTTATTTTTTTAAAGCAAAAACTGTTTATATTGAACACAGGTGTTTACGATGACTCCCCTGCAAGGATGAACGGAAACCCATAGAGAATCATTGGAAGCTTTTTCTATACAGACTCTGGCTGTTGTATTCTTGTCTGAAACACAATCAGGCTTACAACTTCATTGGGAGTTCGGGCTGGTGAAAAGCAGTACGATTATAAACAGAGTCCTCTCCTTCATTAATACAGCCACTAATGGTGCGGTCCATTCCCCAAAGATGGAAACAGATTGAGATTGGTGGGGCTTAGCATATCGGTTTATCAAGACTAGAATAACAGCCAATGCTGTAGTGCTTTGTCACAATGTTTATGGATCATTTAGTTGCAGCTCCACATAGCCTTCCACGTTACGAAAGTTATTGCAGCCATTCTACTTCTGGTGGAGAAGGCTCTTGGTCTATCTTGTACACATTAACCGGCTTTCTTGCAGCGCAGTTGTACACAGCCATCAAACCACTGTGCCTTTACAGCCTTTGTGATCTCCTCGGGTGTCACAAGGGTAGAATTGATTTGGCCATTCCCTGAACCTTTTAATATGGTCTATATAATACATTGATACTCTGCGGACAATAAAGATATATAAATTATATCCTACAGATCACCAAAGACAAAAAGCTATTTAAATGTCTGGCTATCATGAACACGAGGCATTATGTGCACTACCATACGTTTACATGTTTGTAATTTACTTAACTCTCTTCGGCAAAGTAATGGCTACCAGAGAGCTACCCTTATGAGATAATTCTGTAAGCCCACCTCATGTGTAGCCTAATAGGGAATGCCCAATTTAATGTCCCAATTTGGTGCTTAAATCTTTATTGGTGCCAATACTCTTTAGAAACTTCAAGAAAGCTAATATTTCTGACATTCCGAAAATGTTTTTGTCATTGCATTTTCCTTTTCCTGTGTGCGATAAATATGGCCAAATGTACCCAGGTTGATGGCTACACCAAACCTTAGGTTGAAACATACGGTAGATAAGAGAATGCTTCTTTATGGAGACTGTGCACTGCTGATAAACCTCTCCATAGATACTATACGGCAAATCTCTTCAACTTGGCAGAGTAGCATGATCTTGATGCTTGACTCCTAGCTACTTTAAAAATATCTATACATTCTAATGAAAGTATCAAGTAACCAAACTATGATTTAAGGATGTAAGCTGAGAAAAGCACAGAAATGGGATCCTCAACTCTGATTACCCGTCTCGTCATCAGTAGGTGTGGGTGGAATTGATAGCTTCTGAAATGAAGATACCAACATTTAGGTGAGATACAAACACTAGGTGTACCTCACTAACACTGGGGCAATAAATAGAATGATCATGGGCGACTTCTTTAGATTAAACACTACCTTTGATGATATGGTATGAGTAATGGAGTGCGAAAGGTGTGCAAAGCTTCCCGTCACACTTTCTAAGGTTATCTCAAGGCAAAAGGCTGGTATTCTACCCCCAAACACGCTCTAAAGTTTCAGTATGTCGAGAAAAATGTTTCCCTCATCATTTGATAAAGCTCTGCTATTCAGCTCATGTACCTTTTCTGGACCTACCAATGTTTCTTTCAGTGAGAATGACAATTATACAAGCCTACTGGAGGTGTTCCCCATACATGCCAACTCTTTTTCAAGCTAAAAATGTTATTTTAACTTTCCTTTAAAACTGAATCCACAATAAGGAAAGTTAATTGGAAATTTAAATTCAGCTAATGTTTTCTCCTTCATGGACATTCTCAAATGCTGGTATGCAAACTTAGGGTAGAACATGTGTCATGTTTTTGACTTTGAGAGCAATGTCAAAGAGACACCAAAAGTGGAGCTACTTGTTGAGTGAGGGCAACTATTCACCCACCCATCAATCCAGGTTATGCAGTCACTGGCAGCTGTGGCAGTGAAACTATTGTCCAGATGCATAGGCCTTTTTACTTCTGCCCATGAGGAGATGGTCTACCAGCTCTTCCCAAAGGTCCAGAACCCATGGATCTGGGATCTGTTTCTGTGCTGCACAAAACAGTGGGCTCCTCGTTTTCTATCTGGTGATCTTCATCTCTGAAATATCAGCCTGCTTTTTCTGTCCACAAACCTGTGATCCTCGTGGGACGTGTATTGGTCTTTCCTTCCATCTGAGGAACGAGTTGGTCTTTCTTTCCTCTGTGAAAATCCACCATTCTTTGTCATTTGTCCGTTATTTCCTGCCAAGAGGACCAGATGTATGCATTACTTTAAGGCCAGTCCTCAGATCCGGCTACTACTTTCGACCTGTCAGAACTGGCCTGGCTGGGGACTTTTGCTCAGAAGTCCGTAAATCTGACTAGCAACCAGGATAGGATGTTCCTCAAAGTTTTGAGGAGTCCCCAAACTTTGAAAACGTGCATATCTCCTAGTCGGCTCTTGCATCCAGTCTTCAGTACCACAGGACTTAGGTACTGAACCTCAGAACCATCATTTAATTTATTGTATAGCATTATTTGGTCACCACAGAGGCCTGTGCACCACTGCAGAGTGTTAGAAGACAGTGGATCACAAACTGAATGTGCACTTTTGCTATTCTCTCACCAGACATGGATTAAGCCTGCAGAATCAACTCCTGTAATGACCTCTGGAGAGACCGAGCCTGCCTGCCTGCACCAAGAGCTGCTTGCTAGCAGGAGTTGACTTGTTCTCCTGAAAGGCCTGCACAAGGCCTAGCTCAGGGGTAGACTGCGTAGGACCACAGTGGCTGTAGATTGCCCAGGTACTAAGAGGATTCAAAGGTCTACAAAAAAAGTTATTTGGGTCAAAGAGCTGCAACATTGCCTGTGGTGGAGAGGTTAAGCTTGTACCACTCCAACCTAACCTGTGCCTCAGAAAGCCTGTATCTCTACTGCCAGCCCCCAGTGGTTGAAAACCAAAACTAGTAAGCTCTCATACCTCTAGCATTGGGGCTGGTTATGCTGGCTGGTGGATGTTAACAGAACCAATTACCATCTTTCTGGGACTGAGCCAATGACTTTCCTAGGTGGCCTGGTGCTGTGGGCCCGGCAGGACTGGCTACAGCGGGCATCAGGTGTTTGCCTGAGAGGCTGGAAGGGTGGGGGCCGGTTATGTTAAGCAGCTGGGCTTCATGCTTGATCCCCCCCTCACCTCCTAGAAGGGTCGGGGCTGGTCTGACAAAATTGCCAGGGCTTCTTTGGGTTCTCAGTCCGGCCCTGGAAGACCCTCTTAATAATAATATTAATGTGGCTGATAATTTCTACAATACGGGTTAATGATTGATAGGTCATTATTTCCTCTTGTAAACCAGGAGCAGCAATAAGGTCCATTAACTCCCAGTTGTTCAACAACTCAAGTCACAAAATAAATCCATGTTAGAGCTGTTGTAAGGCTTTTCCTCAAAAGGTCCGAAATATAGGGCAGGGCATACCCCTTTGAATTATTTGCAAGACCTAAATGTTCGATGTAATGTATCTCCAGCCAAGTCGGAAATTCTGTATCCTGTCCTCAAACGCTGAACATGTGCCTGTAAGGCCAAGTTAAAATGGCTTGCCAGCTGCTGCAGCAGAGGTAAATCTCCTTCAGAAGAGCGGTCCCTGATCGTGTGAATGGCTTCGCCCACCACCACGACCTCTATCCCCCGAAAACATTGGACCTGCAGCTCGTGCACAGGTTGGGAGGGCTGTCACTCTGTTGTCAAGTCTCCTGGAATAACCCCTAAACTGCATGTATGGCTGACTGATGCTTGGCTTGTCAGTCTTTAAATCGTCTGAGAGCCAAGTCAGCCTGCATCCCAAACAAACTGGAGTCCTCATAGTGCTTGTCCCTAAGGAACGCCTGAACAACCCCTGAAAGACTGGTTGATCACTTCCAGGTATGCATTCTAGGCACAGCAACAGTGCCTTCAGCTGTGTATAAAAGCAGCATGCATGACTACATCACCTCACCCTGAGCACCATATATCGTTTGAGACACTGAGGTGCCGAGGACTTCTGTGATGTTCGACAAGCGCTTGTTGGCAATGTCCCTTAAAGCATGGTTGTACCTGCCCAGATAACACAGCATTCAAGCATCTCAAGGCTATACTAGATGAAGAGAACTCGTTCTTTCCCAAAGCATACATCAATAAGTTTCAGCTCTCCATCTGGAGAGCAGGGCAGAAAGGAATTCACTTCTGGACGTCTGTTTCACCAGGTTTTCAGGCGTAGGATGCTGTTTCAGAAATTCTGGATCACCGGGGATGGTCCATGTCGTCCGAGCACAGATTGGAACAAGCGGCCATAAGGGTATCTCAGTTAACAAGTTTGCCTTGGTTTCAACAGTAGGCACTTGTAAACTAAGTACTTCTGCTGGCCTTTGCACAACTACAGCGAAAAAAGGCATTTTTCTCTTTCTATTGTTGGGCCAAGGTGGCAAGTTGAAGTCCATCTCCGAGGAGGTATCCAGCACACAAGCATTTTGTAAATTCAATTACAGTCAATCATCGGTATAGTGAGGAAGGAGCATTTTGGCCGTCTCCTCCTCCTCCTTCGCTTCCTCATCATCATCTTTATCATCAATGTTGTGTGGAACATTTTGCATACCCTGAACCACACCAGGGCAAGCAAAATAAGGCCTCTAGACTGAAGCCAAAGCTCAGGCTGAGGATTAGAGTCTGGCTGCAAAGTGTGCCTTGGTGATTTATTTTCACAACAAAGACTGGAGCTAGCCAAGGACTGTTCAGGGTCTGAGACCGGCTTTAGAATAATTTCCGGGGCTAGCGCCAGCAGAGAAGGGACTGGAGTGTACTCTGGGATAGAAGTGGAACTATTCACTGGTGTCAGAATGGACCTGGACATAGGTACCATGGGGCCAGTCAGTGGAGAGAGGGCTCGCCAGCCAAGGTTCAACTGGAGACCCTAGCGGTTTTGTGGTGCCCGAAGACAGACTAGAGGGAGCTTGAAGTGTCTGAAAGAGCTGCAGTATGGCTTCCTGAAAGGCCAATGTTACTGGGAACAGTGACAAACCTGGGAATTCAGGGCATGCAGAGACCAACTGTGGGACCGGATCAGTCAGAAGACTCTTGTAGTCTATAATCCTTTGATTGACTTCCTTGAGCCTTCTTGTCCGATTTTGAGTGCCGGGGATGGGGTCAAGTCCCGTTTGGGCCCCTTACGAGTCTTCTACTTCACCTTACCAGAAGGCTTTGGGGCGGAGGTGAAATCTATTTCAAATGCGACCTCTTCTAATGTTTAGTGACCGGTTTCACCTCTCAAGATCACCTTGGAGTGTATTTATCTCATAACTTCAAGTCGTGACCAGAGTTCACCCCCGCTAAAGCACGCCATGCAGGTCCTTGACCAATATTTGCTTCATGCAGTCATGGCATGGCTTGAATCCTATAATTTTCACTTGAGACATTGTCCCGGTCTCAATAACTGATGCAACCACGAGGTCATAAGAAAATAAAAGTCGGGAGCAGAGTTCTAGATTTGTGTCAAAGCATACAGGGAAAAAGGAAACAGAGTGTGGAGGCGACACTTGTAAGCAGCTCAGCACCGTCTCTTCCGGGAAGGTACGGAGTCATCGTGGAGACACATGGCAGCATTGCTGAGAAAATTCTTTGGATAATATCATGCACCTAGGAAAATTGTTATGGTAAGCCATTTGGGATTAGAGGTATCACATTTTGCTCTTTTGGCTACTGTCCGAATAGCTATGTAACAACTAAAGCCTAGTGGTGTAAGCAGACCTCTCACTCCAGTAGCAAAGGGCAAAATTATATTTGGCATTTCAAAATCAAGAGTTTTTGGTCCTTTGGTTCCTTGTCTTACAACAGCAAGAAGCTTAACTGATCTTCTTGTTTCTTCAAGTACATGGCAACGCCCTAAAGTTCAAGTCACGCGTGCAAACCATAATTGGTCACAATGAATTATGCCAAACATATAAACCAAAGCTGGTCATAAAGATATTTGCTTATAGAAAGGCCAAGACACTCTCTTGCTCTGGGTCTACAAGGAGCCTACTAAAAGGGCAGAAACTTGCCAAACTTTTTTTTCCAGTAGAATGTATTCTTTTTTTCCAGTATACAGTATTATTTTTCACTGGTGCCTTCCCATTCTGGGTCTGAAGCTCTAGGATGTATCATGTTTGGTTTCCAGAGTAAATTTTCTAAGGTGGCAGATTCAATGGCTTTACCAGTATTGTTAAGACTGTAGAGATCCCAATTTGATCTGACACAATCAGGAGGAAGATGAGTTTAATATAAAGATATGTCTGTCTTTCAGGTCAGGCCTATTCCTGGAACTCAAATCAATCAATCAATCAATCAATATCTACATCTACATCTACATCTACATCTATATATATATATATATATATATATATATATATATATATATATATATATATATATATACACATATACATATATATATATACACACACACACACACACACACACACACACACACACACACACACACACACACACACACACACACACACACACACTTACAATACGATTCTGTTTGTCAAACTTCATCCTGGTGGTTACTGCTGCAAAACGACGGAGACCAGTGGAGTGCAAACCCTGCATAGACTGTAGAGGCACTGCAGCAGGAGAGCATGAGGGGCAAGCTCGTTGAAGGCAACATGTTGGCACTTCTGGTCATAGAACACTCATTTAATAGAGCTGTGAAAAAATGCTCCTAGATATTGAGGCACTTGGAAGTAGCAGAACAGTTATCCTCCTTGAATGGCTGTTAAGGTGGAGTAAACAGAAGGACCTATAAAAAATATAATGAACACTCCCAGGGGTGCCCACACAAAGTGTCAAAATAACTATGATGGTTGCTTTGAATGTACAAAATATGAAGGAAAAGTTCCAATGCTATAAGACAAAAATATGTTGACTATGTTAGCGCTCAGGAAGAGCAAACTGAATGCTTGTTCTTGGATCTCCTAGGTTTGTGGCAGCCAATCTGTGCAGGATTGGTAATGGATCTACTGTCAATCTTAGCTAACCATACAAGGAGGGAACCATGCACAATATTTTCGCCCAATGGCACAGGCATCTTGTAATACCCAGAAGGGGGAACAAGATCCAGTCCCTAGATACAAATGCAAAAAAGTTTCACGGAACCTAGTGAGGTGACTTACTGATGAATTACAATTTCAAGCAGGGTGACGGGAGGAATTGGGAATTTGGAGGATGCCTGCTGGTAACAATGTGCCACTTATTGATTACGTGTAGTCTAGGAGGAAAAAGTTTGTCCAGTGTCGGAAACAAACTGGGTGTGCAGCCTTCTTTACATATTAAAGCGGCTTCTTGACTGTTTGAAACAGGGAAATAATAAGAGTTCATAAGAATGGGGGAAAATGCAGCCTTTCGACGGACACCTCTGGATTCCGACGGTTGTGGTACAGTGTTTCATATCAGCTGTTTCTTACACTTTATTAATCTCTGGTTTCAAGGTAAGAAATCTTCCAGCCTCTGTTGAGGAAAAGTCACAATACCTTTTATCCTACATCTGCTGGAGACCATGTAGAAAGGATGTAAAGTGGTGGTGCTCTAAAAGAGCATGTGTTGAAATGATGTTGACCCGCCAAAGCGATGATACAGTACTTGTGTGTTTCACTGCCACAAATTGCTAGCTGCACAAAAGCAAACTTTTAAACTAGACTAAGATATCAAGCAGAGGAAAGTAAAAAAATAAACTGAAAAGGGTGGAAGACTTTCACAAACTGGAGGAAAGGCCTTCACAAAAGAAAAGATGCCTTACACACAGGGGAAATGCAGGGTACAATCTACGTTATCTTCTACAAACGGAAGGACTAAAGATACCAACAGTTTTGGATTCTTGTTACAAACTGAGATTGGATAATGCCAGGACACAAGCCTGTCTAGAATTTCACTAATTTACACTCACTCATTGGTCTCAAAAGTTTGTATTTCCAAGCCATCTTTTTATCCTAGAACTGATAGAATCTAATATTTCTACCGCAACGTGGTGACATTATGTTGTTGTAGGGGAGGGCAATTTGTTTTTCTTCACAGTCCTCAAATATTGGGAAATAAAATTAATTTACAATAAGTGAAAATGGAGAATCTAAATCTATATAATCAAAGAAAAGTACACTCTAGATCCACTTGTGATGACAGTGTCCAGAATTGCATTTAAAGGCAGTATCTTCCCCGTCAGACTTGAATAAATAGAAAGAAGAAATGGAATGGGGCATTTTAGCTGAGTGGCAGGTCTATGTTGGTAGAAGTTTACTAAATAAATGGTTTAAGATATGGCAGCATTTACAATCCTACAAGAGGTTGAACTTGACGAGGTAATACTTACCAGATTAAGTCAGGGAGTACGTCTGAGATAAGAAATACTATGTTCAGAGTCATATAAATGCTCAACCAGATGTTTTAAGTTAGGATGTATAAATGTGCATCTAACTGTGCAATCAAGTTAGTCTACTGTACAGAGAATGGGACTGAGCAGTGAAAATGAAAAATGTAAGAAAATGTTGTTCAGAAAAGAAATTGTCAGATACAAAACAAGCTCTTCATTAGCAACCAAATTTATGAAGCGACATTTCACTCCATGCATCTGTCGCACAGCGAATTCAAAAATGTATCCACAACTGAATTTGTAGATTTGATCGTCCATTTTCATCATATTAATCCATGTTCATCGATCTTGTACATTACATCATCTTGCTCAATCCATATGGATGGCCGCATGTATCCCCAAAGTTTCTAATGGTGCAAGTATGTCTATCCAGACCTTTCTCTTGCAGCACATGGGTGTAACAGTTCATCCTGGACAGCTTAAAACATTATCATGATAGTTGTGGATATATTTTTTAATTCGCTCTGCAACAGATGCATGGGGTGAAATGTCACTTCATAAATTTGTTTACAATGATGGCGCCGCTGGGGTTAGACGCAGCACCTGTCAGCACGGAAACTGTGGAGTTGGAAAAAGAATAAAGATTAAATGGATTATAGGGGTGTGCATCCTGCCACATTATCATGAAACTTCAATAGTAACCCCCATGTCCCCACCTTACCTGTGATTCACAATCTCCACAGTACCATACTGCTCGATCCACAGCTTGCCGATGATGACGTTATGGACACAACAGGTAGGGTTTGTCCATGTGAACGCTTCATTATACCTGTGATGGGAAACAAAGCGGAGCAGCCTGTAAAAATGCGGTGGGCATGAGCAATATGAACCTCTGTAATGTTGAGGGTCCGGTCCTATGCCGTTACAGAAATTACTCAGTCTCTCTCTCACACTAATAAAAGTACTTACCTCGGGTAACAATAGATCTGGTGATTACTATCTACCTGCAGATTCCTCATCTCATGAATCTTCACAGGAGCCAGGAAGGATTCAGAAAAGTTGAAATAGTTCTTCAGTGGGTGGAGCCACAGCCCCAACTCAACCTTGGACCCTCACCATGTGTGAAGTTATGGCACCACCCCTGTGCTTGGACATCATTTACCACCCTTTTTTAGAGGCGAAGACCAGATTGATGAAAGTGACAGAAATGCAGTGGAGAAAGCATTAACTTTAGACCTTATCAGAACTACCACAACACTCCTCAGAACGGGGAGGTGGGTAGGGCAGTAAGGAATATGTATGTAGATCGAATATTCATCAAAAACATAACTACCAAAAGTAACTAACTTATTCTTCAGATGGACACTTCAGTTGGCAGATTCCTCATCCCATAAACCAACACCGTAGCAATACACCCAAAAGGAAGGTCTCATTAGAAACTTCAACCAGCCATGCCATAAGGACCCATGTTGACTATTTCTGCAAGCACAGTGTAGAGGTAACGTCTGATGAGGAAGCGATTCAGACTTTTGTAACACTCCAGCACTTGTGTCTGCTAGAAACACGCACAGATTGCAGGAAAGACTCAGTCTTGCTTAAGCAAAGTTGGCCTAGTATCCCCATAGCACATAAAATACAGAAACCTCACCTCATCAGAATGTTTTTTCAAGATTCAATATATGTTTACATTTTTTTAAACACATACAAACAATGATATAGGTCAAGTCATCCATTCCTGCATGGGACCAGCATATCCAACAAGGGTCAGCTAACAAACAAAATCAAATTCACAAATGTCACACTAAAAACATGCAGAAGCAGGCTATGTAACCCCCTGTACCGCTTTTTTATTATCTCCCTTCAATTGGATACGGAAACCAAAATAGCGTGGAAGTAGTAAGAGCAGCTATCTACAAAGCAGCACACATACCCCGAGCAGCAAGAGAGAAAGGTGGACCCCCAACCAAAGATAGCTCTGAAAAGATACACAAATAGAACAATCATTAGACAACTGTGTGCAGCTCGAACCACAAATCCATCAGAAACTAGGACTAAACCAGGCCTCACCACGGCTCATAACAGATGTACACAACAACTGAAGAGGTGAATGACACCACGGCAATCAAGTCGGATAAAGATGGCATGGCATATACCACAACATGACAAAGATTTACCTGGGGGAAAATACCTTCAACAAGGTGCCCCAAAAAGGTACAGGGCTGTAAAATTCCTACTACCCAAAACCCCTGTTTGGGGTAAAAAGAAAACAAGCTTTCATGTTTAATATTTCCACCAGAAAAGTACATCCAACTCCCTGCAGCATTAACGCGTTTGTTGCCAATGTAGAGTGGGCAGTTTGGTTGCAGGGAAGTTTGCCTGTTAAGGTACGCATGCATCCATGTATGAAAGATGTTCATAACTGTGTATATGGTTCATCAATGAAAAGTCAATAATAATATTAGGGTTCGAGCTTTTCTGCCAGGTTTAACTGTGTATAGCTATTTAGAATGCTGCCACAATGCCCCCTGATTATATGTAAACCTAGGCACTCTACTGCAAACATACGCTGGGTTTTTTACAATAACATTTTGTGAAATCAATTGAATGCTTAGGAGTAAATTTGCCAAAGTATTTCTCAAGATGCTTCAGTCTGAAACTAAAAGAGAGCAATGGTACAGTTTGAATAATGGTATATAACCTGAACCCTACTATAAGCAGAGATCTTACTTAATGGAAGCGCGGTCAGATTCAGAGCACTCCTGTGATCAAAAAGTTGCCCTTAATAGAGGTCAATCGTAAACAGTGACTTTGAAAATTCAAATATTCAATAGAAATAGCAGCAGAACATTTATGTTAACTATTGTGCAATCTTAATGGACAGATTACCATTACTCTAAGCCGTCATGAAATAAAATATGTTTGATGCATGCCAAAAAGGAATAATAGTCGAGAATCAGTATAAGACCATTACCGCCGCGGTGCGGGCGTTTCTGAGCGCGGGTGGAATGCCAGACTTTACCAAAAAAAAAAGTCCTACAAACCGCTTTTTTTTTTCTCACCAAGAACCATTTATATTTCCATCCCCACTCCCTAGATTTGGAGGGGGGTGGTTTAGCACCCTGGAAAATGCTTTGTGTCTGCATTTGTCGGTAATAAATGTACAACTTTCCTGAGTGGGGATGGGCTGGAGAGGAGTTGTTGAATGCTCTTTAGTGGCTGTACACATGACATGCCGCTTCTCCCCTTCTTACTGTCCACTAAGAGTAAATATTCTCACAAGAACATTTTCATGTTAGTAAATCCAAATTTTGGGCACGATACCAAAGCTTAGACTAATAAACAGCTCTGAGAATCAGGCCCATAACATTTCGACTCCGACATGACCTTGCAGATTTCATCTAGTTGTAAAATGTAAACCAGTCATTGAATTAGTGGTTGATACATGCTCAGTTATGTCAAACAAGGGAACTTAGGCACAGTGGCAAGAAGTGATTTGCCCGAAAATCACACAATATGCTCAAGTGGTGACAGTCAGACTGGCGGTGGTCTCGCTGGTCCCCTTTTAGCAATTTATGCACTGGACCGCAAATATCTGGTGTTATGTACATAACATTTTGTGAACTAAAGTGAATGTTTCAAATAATCAGAGCAAATCATGTTATCCTTCCTTAGAAACTAAAGTAAGAAAAAGAGTAAAGGTACCGATAGAACAATAGTATGTCCTGAATTCTGTTGAAATCAGAACTCCGGCTTAACAAAAGTGATGCCATATTCAGAGCCCACTTTGATCAAGAAGTTTATCTAAGAAGAGGCAATTCATAAACAGAGCCTTTACATATTCAAAGGTTTGACATAAAAGGACCTTGGTGTATTCAGTGTCGGGTATGATCAGAAAAGAGGTAGAATCGGAGCTTTGTTAGATGCCACACTAGGATATAACTTAAGGTTAGGCATCATCATAGGGAACATTTTCCAAGCTCATCATAATGAGGACACTGTCATCATTTGTCACATCACTGCATGGAATCAAACAGGACAAGTTGATATTTGTACAAGGCAAGTACATTAACTTCTAAATCCTTCTGTCCCGTGAACAATTGATAATTTATAAAACGTTCCATGCCTAAAGGCGCAGCATATTTATGTTATAAACACAGACCATATCAACAAATGGTTGGAACCAAGATGACGACCAGTCATTAAAGAGCACAGCAAACTGCCCATGACGTCTCTGTCCCTTCTTGCTTACACAAAACCACCAGGCATCCATATGAAAGATCTAATCTTCCAAATAAGAGGTAATCCGTATTATGGGAAGGACAAGAAAACAGACAAAAGAAGGGTGGAACAACAGGCCAAACCTTGCATCCCCCTGTTCTGCTCACTGCCACAAAAATGACGAGTTCTAACTTTTATGGACATGCAGAAAAAGGCAGAAACCATGCAGTGTGCATCAAAGTACCACTCAACATAGAAACGGTCTCCCAAAGATTAAAAAATGGAACAGAAGAGTAGCACCATCAACAATGCTGACAAAAAGGCAATACCAGCACCTTCTGCGGCACACTGACACATTCAAACACCCTCCTACAAAGGTGACTGGCATTTATTTTTCCTCACCAGCCATTTAGGGAGAGCAAGAAGGGGAAAGCACACAAAGGGGAAGAAATTGTAAGAGAAAGATGGAAAAACTGACAAAGAGAGAAAGCAGGAGCCTGAAAAAGTGAGACAATGGGACAGGGTGTGACCGGTAGTGGACTAAAGGGGTGCTGAATGTATAGACTTCGCAAACAATTAATAACATTACGGTGACCTTCTGAGCAGAGCTTTGGGGCGACCGCACTTATTGTTTTCCAAATCAAGCACAACAGGTATATAACATGAAGGCTAAGACAAGTTCTCCAGACAGTCCTAAAAGTGGAATAGACATTGTAGATGACAGAGCATAAGCGTTAAAACAAAAAGAAAGGCCTTCAGTGGCAAACCAGAGGCTGTTGAAGTCAGGACAGTGTTGGTAGTCTCGCCAGAGTTAACCAACCCTGGAGTAAAGGGATCCGACGTAGGCATTTGTCAAAGGTCCAGAATGCATCCTCTGGTCAAGAGGAGCTGGGGGCGGGGCAGATTATGAAGCCGTAACTTGAGGTCAGCCCATGTGGCCAGAAAAGCTTGCAGCTGATCCAGCACCACAGGGCGGAGAGCCGAAGGGGAACCAAGCATTGGCTTCCAACTTTAGTCTATCAAATCAGCACACATTTCTGAGGACGTTTAGGTCAGATGAAGGGAATTTACCCATTCATCAAAGAACCTGTCCTATGACTGCACCTCTCTCATAACATGACAAGATAAACTACAGAATCTGTTGTTATTGCAGTCTCTAGAAGTGAAAGAACATCTCTCCGGGTCATGGTTGGAAGCAGACCTGAAGATGTATGCACAATCAAATCCCCAAGAGCAGTAGAAGGCCCAGAGAGGACGTTCAAGAGAGGACAGATCAACATATTTCACTGCCTGACCTCCTTGTTGGGGACACAGTCCTGAAAGTAGTGCAAAGCACGTTTTCTGAACTAATTTCAACAAGGAGCAACAGTGGTGCCAAGTCAAACAGCATGGAAAAAAGGAAATGACATGAGATCTCTGGGGGTGACGTCATATATGTGTCCTCCTCAAGTCAGATATGCGAAGGCACTGGGGCCGAGTTGGGGCCATGGCATCACATACAAGTATAGGAGAACTATTTTAACTTTTCTGTATTCCGTCTGACATAAGATTCATGAGGAGAGGAACCTGGAGGAAGCGGTAGCCATCCGAAAATTGGAGATTAATGGTGTAATAGCAGAAATAGTTCAGACAATCCTGCATTGAAGCTTTAACTGCAAATATCAGTGAAAATTACTTTTTTATATGTGCAGATAGTCACTTTCATAGCTCTCTCAATTTGATCTCTTTTGTAAACTGAGGCTGCAGAATCACACTTTATGAGCTCCATAAAACTTCCCGAAACCCATTATTCACTGCTTGTATGCAGTGACATCAATAAGAATTATAAGCTTAAAGCACACAAGAGATGAAGATTCATGCCTCAATTTACAAGTAAACAAGTTCAGAAGCCCTTAAAGGGTCTAAACAGGGTAGATAGTGTTCAGCTGTACTGAGAGAAAAGGGAAGTGTTGATAAGTCGCACACGTTCACCAGAAAAAGCTTGAAGTCAAATGAGGTCCGGCTCAATATTATTATTGAAATTTATAAAGGGCACTGCCACCCCTCGGAGTTTCATGGCGCTGACTATGCAGCCACTGATGGGAAAACAAGCCCAAAAATATAAATATGAACTCCTCTTCCTGCAAAAAGCAGAATGTTTTGTGTGGCGGATAAAATCAATAACGTGAAATTCAGCTTTCTTTCAGTGGATCATGTTTCTAGTTTTCAGAGACCACATATATTTATCTAAAACCATCTTTTAATTAACTGAAGCAACATTTGCTGTGTGTGCCAATTTATGGACCATTTACTCTCCAATGTGTATTGTGATCAGATCAAATGAATAAAGCATTACATTATTTATATCGCATTTCGAAAGACCTCAACTCAAGCATGTGCTTTTTTGTGCCCAGCTAGAAAGCACACCAAGAAAAAAAAACACATTAAAAATCGTTTTGACTAACTATTTACTTCCATCTTCCTTTCATTTTACTTTAGCGGCAAACCAAGATGACTAAGTAGCTAGAGCAACTAGTGCACAGAGCAGTACGTAAACTGTAGCCCACATGTTTTAACTGGTCAAGAAAGCAACTCAGAATTTTTGGTAATAGTCTAATAGCACTTGGTGAAGATTCAGAGAGTTTGTGTGTTGCGCTATGTGAGTGTCACTATAGCTCAAGGCTGGTCTTCCTTCGATCTGAATCTACCCCCACAGGAGAAATCATTGATCAAAAATACCCTTAGCTCTTTCAAACTTCTTCATTCATAATATCATGCATCGGGGGGGAGTTATTTTGCTGTACAGATGACTCGGCTCTGGACCTCCACTAGACAAATAAGGATTATTAACAATCATCTAGATTTCAGGAAATCAATCAAAACCTGTTGGTTGTCCAACACACAACTTTCAAGGTTAACTGAACTAGATGGAACAGTACATACCCGCAGGTTACAACCTTCTCCAAATCTCTTCTTGCATCACTTTCATGCACGAGAGATGCTACAAGCCACGTTCGAGACACTGGAGCGCACCTAAGAATCCCCAGTGCGGCAACCAACATTGTACGCTTTGCTACACAATAAACTCACACAAACCATGAATAACCCGAAGATACTAAAGCTTAGGGGCTTTTTATTGGCACCTCAATACAAAACCATCATTAGTATGAACCAGTCTAATATAAGCCAATGAAAAGTGCATGTTTCGAAGAGTGACATGGAATTAACCCACATCCTCGCCAGAGTACCTGCAACAAGCAGGAAGGGAAGTTTTGATGCACGTTTACCTCTACAATCAACAACCTTCATCCTAATGTGTTTTTTGTATGACTGCCATCTATTGTTTATTTTACCTTTTCTTCTTTCTCGTTTGTATATGTAACGTGTAAATATGTAAAATTCTCCTCATGTAACATACTTGGTTCTATTGTGAAGCGCTGTGACACCTTGGGTAAAGTCTGCGTTATATAAAAATGTATTAAATAAATTAACAATGAAACAGAAACTTCTCGCCATCAGGGCCAGGGGCCGAGAATACAGGCAGGGTGAAAATGTACGGTAACATATGTAACATCGTATATGTAGTTCTCACTGCTTTTGCTTAGAAAACGGTATGTAAAAGTCTGTCTAAAGTATTGAATACGGTAAGTACCCTATCTTGATTCAGATGGCTTCTCTGCACGTCCATTAACAGGAACGTGTAGCAAGTGACCGTAGTTGGGAGGCTTATACCAGGGGATGGGGAATAACATTTCACTGCCAGCTCTGAATGCGCGTGACCCTGCCACGAGAAGGGAAGGCCATTCCCGCCGGCAGCCTTCACCTCCCGAGGCACGTGACGCCAGACCCGCGCGCCAGGCTCGCGCCGAGAGGCTCTGGGGACCCGCACGCGCTGTCTCCACACCCTCGGCCCTGAGGGGGTGACGTAGCGGAAGAGTCTGCCTGTAAACACCGACGAGCTGGCCTTGGGCGCCGGCGACAGGACTGTCCCCATTTACCGCTCGCCAGCCTCGGACGTCACTGATCAACAGATAATGTCCCGTCAACTGCCCGAGCAAACCACCGCATCTGCTCCTCGGCTGTTCAAGGCCTGTCCTAGCCCTCCGCTCACTCGCGTTGCCCCACAGATCCCCGTTCTGCCTTTTTGATTTATTTATTTTTATTTAATACGATTTTATATAGCGCGAACTGTACCCTAAGGTGTCAGAGCGCTTTACATGAGAACCAGTTGCACAGCATAAGGACTAAGGATTACATGCGTTGCATAAAAGATACAAAGAGAAAACATCGCAAATGTACAAGATGTAAAGTCACACAAGGAAGAGATACACACCGAAAGAAAAATTGCAAATGTACAAATAGTAAAGTCAATCAAGGAAGAGATACGAATATATATACTCTAAGAGTCACATAGGAATGGTAGAGAGTAGAAAGATCTGCATATACTAGTGATTACAGTTATCTCTATATACATAGGGAAGGGACACAAATGTATATACTTTAAGAGTCACATAGGAATGGTAGAGAGTACAAAGGTCTACTACATATACTAGTGCAACCCCAGCCCGGCCCATCGGAGGCTGAGAAGCACGACTCTTCTCAGGGGCCCCCAGATACCTCCCAGATTTAGCTGAGAAACCACAGGGAGAAGCAGGATGTTAATACACATAGTACCTTTCCCATTAAAGGCTCTTATTAGGGCAGACTGTCCCCATGAAGTAATGATCGACCAACCTTGCAGTCAATCACTGAACAGCTTTTTCCTTCTCATTCGGGTACATGTGACCCTGTTGCACTCACTGCAAGGAGTTATAATGAATTTGTCTCATTCTGTCCCCATGTTTCGCATGGCCTGCTGCATCCACCACCAAAGCAGTGGCCATTACAGAAGGCGGTGGTGAAGTAATTCAGGCCACCTCAAAGGATCACTGAAAAATAACTTTACATTAGAAAGGGCCGCCACCACGATTTTCAGAAGATCTCTTCCACTCTGTGGAGATTGCACCCAACACCTTAGTAACAATAACTATTGAGTTTAAGGCTGGGCCAATCGATGTGCATGAAATACTGAGCTAGGAACAATCTAGTATAGTGACAGCAACATTTACTGAGATTTCTCTATAATTCAAAATGTACAAATCTATTATCAGGCTAGTTCGGCTCAGTGGCAAACACAATGATTTACCCCTATAAGTTGCGTGGCATTAAAAATCAACGATGTGCCTATAGACCTTTTCCATGCACCACTCGTCGCATAAGACAGCTGCACAATTCCCTTCTGCGTTGTTTGCTCACAGGTGAATGCTCATCTTCCAATAGCACGTCTCAAGGCAGGCAAGTTCAGCATAACAGCCAAAAGCACATACGATTCATACCCCACCCTATTCATATGTAACTTGGACTACACTCCACACCAGGTTTCATCTCCTAGAAGAAACACATTCAACTGGATGGTAATTCGGCCTATTCTTGCTATCGGATATCAAATGTCCAATAGACAGCTGATGGAAACCAGCTGAGGGGAGACATGGGATCCATACACTTCCAGCTCTCAAGCTTGTGCTCCTGTTGACCTTTATCTGCCTAAAATGCGCACAAGGGTAGGAGATTTCCACTTCAGAGCAGCTGCGTCGTCACCAAGACAGAAACTTTTCATACTAATGACAGAGTGATTTGTTTTTGTTTGTGCATTACTCATTAGATCACTCAAACACATTATTGAAGCAATGCACAGCTGTCCAAGTCTAAAACCGGAACTAGATGGGATCTGTGGTTTAATTGATAACACACACATGCCCACCCCTTCACACCCAAGATGGGTCGGAGTACTTTACGTTGAAAAAATGTGTGTCTGACATGCGCATACCCACTTATTTCCTTTGAACCTGTGAGAATACGAATTAACATAGCCCATTATTTCAGGCACTACTTTGAAATGTGCTCAGAAATGTGACAGCCGTTCTTTCAAGAGAAGCAGAAATGGACACAACCATCAATTACATGTTACTCAGTCAGTCAGTCAGTCAAACAAGCTTTATTCGACATAGTCATAAAAGCATTACATGTTACTCAAACACGTAGACCTGCATAGAAGGCCCATGGTTTTTCTTGCATGACACAATGACTTGATTGAATTTTAACATAAGCACTGGGCAGCAAGACAAACCTCACATATCTACTGCAATTCTTTGCAAGCGTTCTTACTTAGTATAGAAAAACATAACATGAACTGAGAACACAAAGTTGATTCCAGCTAAGACCAGATAAGTTTAATGAAACATGACAAGGATTAAAAGCGGACCCACCCACTTGCATACTGACAGCATCACCACATTGGCATCTCTTCTTTGAGCTCTCTCGTCGATCTTGCGCCCCAAGAGTTCCCCCTGGGAGACCAGCAGCAGTGGGTTAGAGGACCTGACCCTGGGTCTTTCAGAGGCTGTATAGCTTTCCCAAGGATAAGAGCCAATGACATGTGACCCTCGATAACACCAGAACAATCCAGAATAGACCACCAAGGAGGTGGGCGCTCCAGAAGTAGGACTAGGATTTGTCCGAGTAGCCTGCCTTGTAAATTACTGTCTGCCACCAGCATCTTTCCGAAGGAGAGGAGGGCATGAAAAGCCCTGCTATTCAGGCATCTTTTTGAGTGAGAGAAAACTGTGCTCTTCTGACGACCCGGAAACTACTTCATGCTGTCAAACAATCAGGGAAAGTGCTGGAGGAGGACAGGAACTCGTGGAAACTGATGCAGGATGAATGTGATTTTATTCTATCCAGTGCAGCAGCCCAGCACCTGCACTTACTGCATGCAGTTCTACATGCTGCCCTGCAATGCGGCCTGCATCCTGCTTTAGTCCATTCAGAAAATGTAGGAACATTCAAATCGCCTTCTAGTTGGTCTGTCAAAGGACAAAGGGAATCCTTAGTCTCAACCTTGGGGGACAGTTCATATGCCTCTGAAAGCATCAGCCATACACCAAAGTCTGGTTTAGCCAGAACTTAATTTTGCAGGAAAGGGGAGCTGGTGCCGATGCAGAAGGTCACTTTCTTTCACACTATTACGTTGCAGGTACTCTTTATTTGTGTTTTCCTGTCAGCCACAAAAACTCAGATTGCAGTCTTTCACTTCTGTCATGTGTTTGCCGGTTTGGCCTTCTTTCCGTCTCTTGCACCTCAACGCCCTAACATTGCTCTTCAGACTGGGGACCAGGCTGCTGTACCACCAATAACCATAAGAATTTCCCTTATTTCGTCTTCCTCCGGAGGGAACTACATGTCCTACAAGCTTGGTTGGCCCCTAAGACACCATAGGCTTGCACAAACACAGCTAGACTGCTCGGATGGAGTGCACTGCAGGGTAAGACCGAGGTCATGAGGTCACACTGCATCTGTTTACCCGGATGGTTCAGGCAACACACACTATCCTTTGAAATAACTAGTATGGCTTTCTTAGGTCAAATACCATTACTGCCATGTCTGTGCACTTGTCAAGGACTCGGAGTGGGGGGGGGGTTTCTTCTTTTTCAAATTATGTTGCTCATCCTGAGCAGGATGAGCAGGTGGCGGCCACTGGTAGCCGAGCAGAACTGCACGTATTAGGGCTGTCACAAATGTATATTTTTTCCTTAACACCTCAATCGCCCCAACAGCTTATTTTTTATGAATGACAAACATCTAAGTGAAAATAACACATAAGAACATTCTTGACAGATTTTAATGTCAATTTTGTAATAAAGAACTGGAGATTTGGCTGAGACTCCAAGCAGGATAGAATTCCCTACGGTGAAGTCCTGAACTCACTAGTATCTATGGCACCAGTAAAGGTGGGATCAGGCCAGAAATACTCATCTGTAGGGAGGAGCCTCTTGCTTCCACCTTACTTCCAGGGGCACAGGGCAAAGCAACATTAAATGTTGTGTGTGTATTTTAAACATCAACCATAAGAACATTTCTTTTAGAGGAATGTAGGATGTCTTACTCATAGCACCTACACCCCACAGATGTCTGCTGCGAGTATCCATTGTTCAATCAGGACTACACACTCATACACCACAGTTCAACAACAACAGGATCAGAGTCTCCCACTCTATCGTTACTTAATCCTACGGCCTAGAATTAAGAGTTGAGCTATATCCCCTAAACCCTCTGTGAACTCCAGGGAGGATACTGTTGTGGGTCATTACAAGTAACCCAGAGTCTCTTGAACTGATAATTCCAAATTCCAGGCCCAGAGACTCCATGTCAGCTTTCGCCGATGCAGGCGTGCACCTGGTCAAACCGCTGCAAGCAGGGCAACAATCCCCACCCACCCCTGCAGTCCGGCTGCAAGGGGGTAGTATACAGGGTTCCACTGACCTGACCCAACCCCACCCTGGGCTGCACTGATCCCCTGTCATCAAAATGTAAGTTGATTTCCCCCAGAATCCGGGTAATGTGGAAAAAACTCTGGGAAACAAACTGATATTTTCAGGTCTAAATGGTTATACACCATTCTGGGGACAAAACTCTTAATTGGCAGATCTTGGTACCGGGATATCAGCCAGAGTCAGAGACTCCTGCACTCCAGAATCTTCGCACCAAAATCAAGCAAACTCGTAATTGAGTAACTAGGATTGTTAATCACCCTAAGAATACATCTTACCCAGATATTTTAAAAATACCATACTGTTCAGAGTGCACGTTTCTTTAAGAGTACAGATTGACCATTGCTATTTTTAGTGACAGAGGATAAATGTTTAGCCATAATAAAGGGAATGGAAAAGTGCAGTGATTTATATTATAATAACTTATTAAATATTTTTCCAGCATAATAACTGACGTTGGTATGTTAATTCAACAAGGGAGGACAATTACAGCCAGGACGAATTTTGCCAGTTAATTAAGAACTACTTAGGCTCCAAACAGCAATTACTCATTTTTCTGAATCATTGCGCTCACGAGTATTAGTCGTATGGTGAGATGATGTTTCAGCGGCCTGCCCCAAGAAAACATCATTCTAGGCCTTGTGCACAAGGAATACTTTTCTACCTTGATTCTCTCACCACCCAATGAGGTAACAAAACATTTAAGAGCAAAACGCTATGCCTAGAACAGTCTTCTCCTGTGGAACTCATCTCCTCTTGCACACAGCCTTGAAGCACATGTTCTGAGCTTTAGTAAAGACATTAAAAGCTATTGGTCCCAATAGGCCTTTGACTACATCCCAGCCAACTCTTTCTGAAGCAAGTGACCAACTCTTTCTGAAGCAAGTGAACAAACATACATGACTGCGGTCTTCCAGGAAGCAGTGGTATATCCCCTGAACTCTTATACACTTCATTTTCCCTATCCTGTGCAAATCGTTTTAAGATGTCCTCTGGCCGACATCAGCTCTTTCGTAGGACACCAAATAAAATGACCAATAAAATAGTGTTGGCTAACTTATACAGTCCACAAAGGTTAGATGCTAAAGCCTGGCACATGAATAACACTGATCAGGTAGTGCAGAACCAGCCAATGACCAACAGCATCAGCTAAATTAGCCAAAGCCAATGAATGCAATACAGCTCAAGCCAGTGAAATGAGTGTAACACAAATGCTAAAAGCACAGCACCGGCTAGCAGGAAGAAGGCACTGTACCACAGGATTAGTGACGGAAGAGCGCGGTCAGTGTAACGCAGCACTTGACAATGCCAATACATGCAAAATGTAGTGAAAGGCAGTGGAGGGCCACAGAGTGCCTGATAGAACAGAAGCAGTCAAGGGAAGTGCATACTATCTACAACACATGCTGCAAACCAAAACCAATCTCCGCAAGGCAATGTATATCGCTGCCAGTGCAGTAGAGAGTGTGCAAGTGCAGCGAAACGTGGCAAAACAGCGTTACGAGAGAAGTGCTGTTCTAAGCTTTAACAATTTAAATCCAACCATTCAGCCAGCACAATATTCATTCAACGTCTATCATTCATCTCCCAATAAGGATTCTTAGCAAAAAGGGACTACTCACTCACACAGATACTCACTTGAGAAATTCAAGTGTTATGGTCCCTCGAGGTTCTGCCTCCACGCTCTTCCCCCAGAACTTGAGCTTTGGGTAGATGGAGCCATGAAACACAAAGTCCTTATTGAGACCCTCGGAGTAGAAAGCGCTGACGGGTGGATGGTGGCTCACCTGCTCAGAGATGAATCGGAAGCCCAAGTCTTCTCTAGAAAGAGTAGGAAGGAAACATTATCACTAGAGAGATACTGCATGGTAGTTCAAAATCACATTAAAGGGCAATTACTTTCAGCGTCTAACAGTGTACCTCAGCTAGGTCTGCTTTACATGCGCGTAAAAGGACTGCTGGATGCTGCACAATTAATGCAATGTACTTTGAAATTCCAAAGACACCTTTTTTGGTACAGAATAGGGCTTAAAAAGGCTTAGAGACCAATGTGTCTAAAGAAAACAGTCTTTGTATCTACTTCTCCAGCTGTCCATTCACTCTCCACCACTCTCAAACCCCAAGTATGAAAGATCTTCCATTTAACTCTAAACCAGGGGGACTCAGCTCAATTTCTTAAGTCTTTATTATCTGTTCACCTCACAGGGGTGACCATTCAGAAGTCAGCATTGCAAAGCAACTGTGTAATATCAAGTTGTACCTCACTTTCCTTCATACAAGTTTGCTTTTCCTTTCCATCACTCAATGTGCGGCCCTTAGGTACTCATAGTGGTGGTACACAAAGAAAGAGGGGGTCAGGTAGAAATGCAAGTCTGCTGTGTTTTGACCTCAGTCCAAAAAGGCAAGAGTAAGGAGCACGCACCTACTTTGACTTCTTTTTCTCCCCACAGTGGTTTGGCATGACCGACGACATTCAAACCTATCCCCAATTGCTGGAAAGAGAATGAATGTGAAGCACTTTGAACCGAGTAATTTTTTGCTCAACCGTGAAAATCAATGAGAATGCTCTTTATATGCTCAGGTCATCAATTTACACTCTAGTTTTCTTTATTTATAATATATGTAAACCGCATGATTGTCAATGAGCACATCTTGAGACTAGGAGGTTTTTGATTACCACAAACATTTTTTTTCTGGGACAAGAACCAGGTTTTGAGGAGCTGACAGAAGAGAGGAATTCAACTTTTTAGCACTAATTGTAGAATCCTTTTTGAGGGGAGGGGCAGTGGTGAGCTGTTTTTTCTCTTCTTTTTGGTTTTCCTCATCAATTTGATCTGCTTTTAATCTTGCTGAAGTGCACTGTAGCTGGGCCACTGAAATTATGCGGTAATGGAGGACCAAATTGTTTGGCAAAGTTCACTAAATTATGCAGGAAGAAAATGCTAATTATTCAGCATTATGCAGCACATTTTGTGATTGCATCAGTTCTTTTATTGTGACATTTTTACACGTGAACACTGTCTGGACAAAGGTTTCACCATCTTAGCACTAATTTAACAAGCAAATACAGCAATATGCAACTAAAAGGCGAGCGGTTAACCTTTGCAAAGTGCCTTGTGCTGGCGCAGCAGCAAGCATTGCCACACTTTTAGTAACTTTTGATCTCTGAGCTAGAAACAACTTTATGCTTTTAAGAATTTGAAACTAATGCAGGAGATGGTTTATGTGGCAAATCCATAATTATGCGAAAAACGCAATAGGTTGGCATAAATACGGTGGTCCTGAATATAAGGCGCTGGGTCTCTTGGCACTAGAACAGAAGAGTTTAGAGGGGCAGCAAAAATAGGATTAAGCCAGATAATGTCCGAACGGCCGAGTTGCAAGACCTTTCATGAAGCACAAGTGACCTATTGCTTTTAAGTTGGCTGGTAGCAGATTCCACATATAGGACCGGAATAGAAAAGGCCGGACCAGCCCGATGGATTCTGTCAAATCCGTGGGATTCAAAGTAAACCCCGAATAGCTGAACAAAGAAATCTTGAAGGGCAGTATTCCACTATTAAAAAGATGGTGAAATGCCAATGGTGGGTTTGTGTACAAAATACTGGACTTAGCCAAAGCCTATGAACCTTGGGTGCGGGTGTCTTTGATAACTAAACTGCCTATTCAATTATGGGCAACTTGCAGCTGATGTATTATTGACATTTTAATACCTTGGTGCAGGATACTGCATAAATAAAAGGTCAAAAGTAAGGACTGCCCACAGTTAATAAAAAGATTAAAAAAAAAAAGTAAGGACCGTCGATGCGGCCATTTCCCTACTTTCTGTGGTAAGATATGTAAGAATGAGGCAGAGTTTTCTCAAAGCAAGAGATGACACTTGAAAATCCATTTGAAGCCAAGCATCTGAAAAAAAGGCAGGTTCCAGAGGGTTTGATGGACACTCCACAGCCATTATTGAAGTTTAGTCAATATTCAGTTAGGCACAATGATGGCTCACCCAGTTAAGCACTGCCCAAAGACTATTTCGGATGGCAGGGCGTCAAAAGGAATTGACATTTAAACTAAGAGCATTAGTGTTTAATGAGTGCAGGATTAGAGCCTAAGGCGAAAATAAATGCCACTAGCAGTCTCCTATATAAATTAGAGAAATGAACGCCACTAGCAGTCTCGTATATACATACTGCCTTCGGTCTCTTCGCTCTGCTTGTATTTGGTTTTTCCTTTTCTTATTCGCGCCAGGATACTCTGGAGTAATTGAGCGCGTAATAAAACAGCATAATAATAGTAATAATAATAAATAGACAAAGTCACGCCACAAGCAGTTTCATATATACATTAATTAGGGAGACGGGGTCCAAAACCCGCCTCAGGAAGTCTGGAGGGTTGAAGAATGAAGGGGTCCCAGAGTCCGCTGCTGAGATTTGCTCAACAGAAATGATGTAAACCTTGATATACTGAGCCCCGGATACCGATCTCTAGAAGATGGTTGAAGGGAATTTTAAGATGCACCCATGCCAAATGCCTCTGATAAATCCGATAAAGTCAGTGCCCCGATACTGCTCTAGTCCGCTTCCATACAAGTCTACCCATGCCATGCCGCTAGTTTGGCAAAGCGGTTAGAACTGTTGCCTGTAGGAGGGTCGTCTAAGATGTCAGTTGATTCTGGAAGTCATGAAGCAGTTTGGCAATGGAAGTTTCCAGAACAGTATCTGCAGCAGGTAAACATGGTAGCAAGTGGATATTTGGCAGGATTGGGAAGCTCAAGTTTATGTTTTTTAAGCAGTGGTACCATTAAGCCCAACTACAAAGCTTCAGGAACATTTCCTTCAAACAAGGAAGAATTAAGAATATTCATCAGAGGCGGCCTGAGGTTGGCTTTAAACCTGAGCAGCAACAAGTCATGTAGCGGATCTGAGGGTGAGAGCGACCTGCATTGAAAAAGTAAGCGCAGGAGTGAGGTGGAGTCTAATCTCTGGAACGAAGAGCAAAGTTCTATTTTTGGAATGAAAAAGGCAGCTAGTTCATCACATAACCACATTGGAGTTTTTTGTTTAAAACCTTACAAATGTTTGGTTTATTTTCGGCTGACACGATTTTGTCAAAAAACGTAACAAAAGCAAATGACAACTGGATTTCCAGATTGTATGTTTTTAGTTCGCTAGGCCTATTTTGTAGTTTGCTTTTGCGGATTCATTGGAAGTATGGCATTAAGTTCGTTCAGCGTTTTTGGTCAAGTAATTAGAGGCATCTTGTGCTCAACTGTAACTTGAGTCCAGTCTCTCCTGGTTATTAAAAGGTTGTTCTGGCTATCGCTATAGTTTAGCTAAAATAATTAATTTAAGCAGGTGGTAATTTAACCACACCACCGGTTTCATAAATACTGCTGAAATAAGATATTCTTATTTAACACTCAAATAAAGAACATATCTGCCTTTGTGTGTGGTTGAATGTACAAATCAAGTAAACAAACAAACTTGCATGGAGTCCTTAGGGTGAGCTCTAAATGGATAAGACAGGTGTCAAAAGTGTAAATTAAAATCCTAAAGGATCAAACGGGGAGAATAAGTACTACTGAAATCCATAATCCGCAAAGTAAAATCCTCAAGAAATGCGTGAACGTAATTAGTGGAGCGATTTACTAGCATGAATGTAAATGCTTTGTGTTGAAGGTAACATTTCACATAAAGTTCTTTAGAAAGAGGGGTGAGGCTAGCACTGAAAAAAATACAATTGTCAGTTCTAGCGCCTAGATGCCTTCGGGTGACTACACTCTATAATTCATTCACTTTTTTATCTTCTTACAAAACTTAGCAACTGGCAGAGATTTCTTAAACTAGGACTCTAGAATAAGGACCATAGGTACACTTCAACATATTTAAATACTGCTTTGCTTGCATTTCCTCCATTTTCATTTCAGCATATAAACTAAATTATCGGGCTAGGTAGAATCACTACATCTGAAGATCTGCATCAAGGAAACACTGATGTGTGTGCTCTATTGCGTCAGTTTGCCAAGGGAGCTAACTGTCTTAAAGACAAAGCTCCTGAACCACAGTTATGGGATAATATATTTTTTCAAGTTATTGTAATAGTTTGCTCCATTTTTAGACCCCTGGCGGGGGGGAATGGGGGGGGGGGGGGGGTGGGATAGGAAAAATGGGGAAAATACACCAACTGAGGCTATCCCAATGTTTTTTCACATTTTTGTGGTATAAATGCACTGTTTTGACTGAATAGTGACATGTCATGTTAGCTCTGTAGTGCAGATCTGCACCACTCACATTGTTGACATTAAAAGACTAGCCTTCCGAACATACCCACCTGAGGGAGGTCCCTCAAGCTCTCTGATATTACAGCGTACTTCTATCATCTTGAAAAGACCAAGGATGATACTATTAAAAAAAATCTTGCTGAAAGAAAAGGAGCTGTAAAACATGGGATTGGCCGGGGTTTGCCACCTAACCACCACAGGTAAAGTTAGATATCTAAGAGCCTCCTGGAATTTGGAGACCTCAAATGAACAGGAATTAATTAGATGTGGCACAAAATATCAAATGTAATAGAGGAAGCAGCGAGTGGGCTTGTAGGTTGAATGGTATAGAGAGAGCTAATTGTGAACCAAAGGCTGAGCGGGGAGCAGACCACCTGACATTGCAGGGACTGAAAAGATAAGAAATAGCGATCATTGAAAGTGATTGGTTTGAGACTCTTGCACTTACTTTGAGCTTGTGTCCTAAGATCACCGTTTTGGAAGGGCTCTAAGCATCAACAGGGGTAATGCAACTCTTCAGTGGAGATACCAGGTTGAACGGTTGAAAAGTGAGTGGTTGAAGATGGACTGACACCCTGACACCCTTCACTAGAGTCCTAAAAGGAAAATGTTACTTAACTGTAACAATCGGTTTGCTGCTTGTAGTGCTATAGATTCACATGCTGTGAATGAACATCTTATAATAATCTTGCGTCTGAGGAGGTGGGACGGCACCTGTGAATCTACAGCACAAGTTGCAAAGCAACAGTTACAGGTAACAAATTCCGCTTCGGCATGTGGTGCTGTAGATCATGTTCTATGCATAGATTATAAAGTAGTGCCCTTGGCCTTACAGCAGTAATTTGCAAGCAGATGAGAAAGGTGTTTGGAATAAGATTTTATGGTTAATTTGCCAAACCTGTACCTCTTGGCAGACATGATTGTCAGCACATTAATACGTGGTGCATGTGAACAGTGTTGACCTAGCTGCACCTTTACATCAAGCAGGATATTTCCTAGGGAAATCAAAGGGCTCCGAGTACAGGGATCGGCTTAGCTTTGGGATAACACACTTGAGTCCATGGAAATATCCATTGGACAAGGCCAGATTAGAAAATAGGCGTCCCTACACGGGACTTCGCAGAATCAACAAATAGTTGCATGGTTTTCTGAATGTAGTCTGCATGGTGTATGTGGTACATAAGGGCTCAATTGACTTCTACTGTGTTTTCTGCAAATGACTGAGGCTGTGGAGAGTAACTTAGGAAGTCAATATTGTTGTTAAAATGGAACAGGTAGACAATCTTAGGCAGAAAGTGAGGATTTGTTCTTGGCACAGCCTGATCTTTGTGCATTGAAATACAAGGCTCCTCCAAAGGACGGTCTTGCAAATCACTTACACTACCCAAGGACATGATTGCAATGATGAAAGGTACTTTCCACCGGTGAAAATCAACTGGGCAATAATGTACTGTTTCAAAAGGGTGTCCTGTTATCTAGGTGTGGATCATATTAAGACCCCATGAAGGATGGATATTGGCCCCTTGTAGCGGGCCTATAGGCTTCTTTCAGAATGACCATGCATGATTCTGGAAGTTGAGGGTACCCAAAATCTAAGACCTCAGGTGCCAAATAGCAAGATTTAGTGGCTTTAGGATAGGGTATCATTGCTAACGCTGAGTTGTATTGGAAGGTCTGCATGTAGTGGTAACTTACTATGTGGATGAACAGACATGTCTGGCATTATGCAGTACCATTTTTGTCTTGCCCAAGTGTGAGGAATTAGAATGAGCGTCATGGGTGCCATTGTCATGTTCCCTATTATATGGAATCAGTGGCAGTGGAGGAAATGAGAAGCCAAAATACCAGAGCAGTTTATCCTGATCGCTTTACCCAGCGGCCGTGGGTGCAAGTAACAGCATGCAAAGTCTGGGCACTTTGCATTTTTTCCAGTGAAAAGTGATCAACTGTGGGTCATTCCCCATTGCTGAATGTACCGATTCAGCACTTCCATCAACTCCAGGAGATATATGTAAAGTTGTTCTTGGGGAAACCAAGTACTTTAAAGGGTCAGGTGGTCTTAATGTGCTCCCCATCCCTTAAGAGAGGCATCTGTAGTAATGGTCATATGTGGTTGAGGGTGAAGAAAAAACCTGCCCGGTAACAAGGTATTATTGGTCCACCATGTCAGTACGTGCTGTAGAGTACCTGCTGTTGAGCTCTACCAACTAGTAGATTTTACCACCAACAAATGTTTGTTATAAATATCCAGCCAGGCACTCTTGTCGTGGGTGTAGGTGTAGACACGCATTTGAAATGGCTGCAATGCAAGATGCCATAATTCTCAGCAATTATTTGATCATTCTCACTGTCACTGGTCCCTACGTCTGGTGAAGGGGAACCAGGCTTTGAAATACCACCACTCTCTCATTCTTGAAGTAAGCTTAGCTTGTCACTGTGATCACGATTGCTTCCAGCATTACTGCATTTGTTGCAGAGAGAGGTATGACTTTTTGGGCATTGACGGCGAAGCTCGTGTTGTGAAGAAGCAACTCTCTTGTTGAGTTTGTGCTAGGCATTGCTGTCGGCTGCTTCTCGGTATCAGCCAGGCCTCCAGAACATGAACAATGCGCATAATGAGGTGAACGTCAACAGCAGCTAAATATTTGTAAATACCCATAGGGCAGTTGTGAGCCCAAAAGATAGTACTCTGAATAGAGAATGCAGTCCACTTTCTGGGAACCGAAGGTACTGGTGGTGCGCTGAGAGGATAACGATTGGGAGTAACAGCGGAATGTCCGGTATGGACAATAAAACTGGCGGGCAGAGGCGAGCAAGTTCATGGAGTAGGTCATAGCATGATTATCTTTGAACCGCTCCAAAGCTGAATCGGCCTTCTTTCCAAACAACCATCAAAAGGCATATAAGGGATACCTGCACATCCCCATAGAAACTCATGCCGAACATCCAGGCATGATCGTCAATCCCCAAGCTAGTTTCCATAGCATACCCCACATAGTCAATGGTATCTACCTGCTTGTAAAATGTATTTGGTCATGGTCTGTCTGTGGTGGACCACCTGAGCATTGGTATTTCAGAACTCTTCTTGGAGGACAGGAATATCTTGTGCGTCATAACCCAGTGTGCATTACTGCATGTTCCCAACAAAAAGCAAACATTCAAACACTACAGTGCTAAACTGGCATAAAAGAACACCCTCTTGCCAAATGCACCACTGTGATTCAATTCTCAGTTAAAGGGGCTATGGGCTGTGGGGAAGGCATTCACCTAGAGCAGACATATGGCCCTAGCAATGGAGAAACTCACCAGTAACACTGAACATGGTTTTGACAATGCCCCTTTCAGGGATTTACTGGAAAGGTAATAAAGCCACGTAAGTGGAAAGCCTAGGTTGAAACATTTATTTGAGCAAATTAGCTTTACATTCCAACTGTAGTTCTAAAACCTCTGCATCTTTACAGATCACTACAGCGAAGGAGGCGCTTTTCTCAGGGGGAGGACACCAATGGGGAGTCCAATTCAGTTTCTGCTGAGCTATCAAGGCCACTAGCATTCTAAAGGTCTAAATGTAGGTCGACATCAGTCTACTTCATCAACATCAGCTGGAACATTCTAGACATCTGGTATCCTATCTGAACCTGAACCAAAGTGGCCTCAAGGGCCATTAATACTGATGTTGAGGCAATGACACCATCAAAGAATCCTCACACACCAGGCAGTGCCTTTGCGATCTCATAACAAGACCTTGCCCGAGATCTACCGGAATTCAACTCTGGATCTGATCTGAAAGAGGTGTTTCTAGAACAGGTGCAGAGGTAATCCTCTGTACAACAGAGTACCCTAGGTCCTTACTCTGGGGTGGACTTTAGTTTGGTACTGTATGGTGGCAAAAAAGGCACCCCTTGTAAGTGGATGGCACTTGACTCCTTAAAATACGACTGCCTAGATCATCTTTTCAAAATGTTCACTAAGAGCCAAGAACCTTGCTAGCACTGATGGAAATAGACACCCAAGCTTCTGTTCACACGTTCAATGATGACACTGGAGCATCACTTAAGACCACATTGAAAACAACAGGATCCGGTCAGCACTCCTGGAGCAAATCCAAGAGCTAATGCTTGAAAAGAAATGAGTTGTCTACTATTATATAGCTGGAATAAGAACATTCAGTGGTTTCTGGTCACTCATTTGAAAACATTCAGTTTGTAACTGCAATGGCTTGCTGCTTATATCATCCAGGATACACAGTGCAGCTCATAATGAAGAACACAGGCTTAACAACACTAGCTTAGGTACATGCTCTCCCATGCTGCCTTTTTATTGGACAGTGATGTCGTGACGAGCAACGTGAATGACAGTAAACTTGGGGCACAGAAATCGCAGCGGAAATATGACTGCCAAGGCCAAT
The DNA here is from genome assembly GCF_964263255.1 of Lissotriton vulgaris. Taxonomy (NCBI): domain Eukaryota; kingdom Metazoa; phylum Chordata; class Amphibia; order Caudata; family Salamandridae; genus Lissotriton; species Lissotriton vulgaris. The sequence continues at coordinate 1,704,980,798 of NC_141695.1, forward strand.
GAGTACTCCTAATTCCATTATAGTTTAAGGATTACATGTTCCCTATGTTTAGGTATAGTCATAATCGTGCAATGAGGTCTGTGCAATAGATATTATTAAAGATCTATTTAGTATTTAGTCAATCCTCTGGGTACAAGGGGACAACATTAAACCATGTAGGCTGGGAGGACAGTACAATCTCCTACAAAGTGGCTGCAGCCCACCAAGCTCACAGAGAGCACACCATGTGGGTGATGATTTAGACTGCCTTTTTTCTGGGTGGCCAGCACAGAACCACAAGCTCCCTTCAGAAGAGACAGCACATTCCCCAACCAAGACTAATCCTAAAAAAAAACCTGCATACCCAGGGTCCTTTCCTCTAGATTCTTCGCACACAACATCTTTCCCAATAGAGATTTCATCTACAAACCAAGGGGCAATGGTGCTTATCAGATGTGTACAATGGTCCCCAATATCCCTTGTTCTGCTTGGCTGATCTTTTCTGTTCACATCACTCTTATGCTTTTCGACATTACTGCCCACTGAGAAGTTGAATTTCAAGACAATGGACTACTTTCATTTGTAGTCATCATTTCTTCCTCCTACTATAAACATCTTTCAGTCAGAGCAGATGGCAAAAAAGACACATGTTTCTACATCGTCCAGCCCCTAGCCTTAACTGCCCCGTAGCCTCACTTCTTGGAGATTCCCTCTTCTCTGCAAAACAAATCAGAAAACAATTTTCTGTAAGCAGAGACGCAGAGACCTACCTCGTTAATTCATACGTCTCTCCCAGCAAAGGGTTGAAGGGTTTGCCGGTTCTTTCCCATTGGGAGGCGACCGCAGAAACAGCAAAAGCAGCTACAGTCTGAAGAGAAAGCCCAACTGTGTTACTAACAGTACAATGAGCGATGAAGACACTTAAATTCCTGGAATATCGAGGCGTTCTTTATAATTATTTCCTTTCCTCATGCATTTGGACCTTGCATCCAACAACAGAGATCAGTGGCAAGTAAATACAGGACGTAGTTTTGACAGCACTTGGCAAAGCAATTGTTAGAAGGAACAATTTTACACACATTACTTAATCATATGTTCGCTTAGCTGCAGCTCGTAAATATTATAAACAAGCATCCCCATTGGCCACCAGCCCAGTAGGAGTTCTGTCCTCAATTATAGAGACATTTTCCTTCTCAACATAAGATCCAACATTCAGAAACGTGTTTCAGTACAGCCAAGAAAATAGCAACCAACCACCATACATCTTACCCTTCCCTCCACTGTGTGTCCTACACCTGTCCACCATTCACTAGGCCTGGGCGGTAAATTCCATTCCGCTCGGGGCATTTGTGGAATTTGGGTAATTTCGCGTTCGGCGGAGGACGCAAAATTGCCCAAAATTCTGCGTTCCGCAACTTCGCAAAATGTTTGCTTCTTTCGCGTTCTCGAAATGCGTGTTCGCAAGACATTTCCCCCCGAGCACGCAAACAGCAATTGCGAACAGGAAAAAAACATCGCAAACTCGCAATTCTACGTGTTCGCGGAATTTCTGCGTGTTCGCAGAGATTTTTTTACTGTTTTGCAGAGATTTGCGTAACACGATTATGCAAATTCCGCCCACCCTTACCATTCACCCCGCAAAAGATTCAGTTATCCAATTAGAAACAATCTCAGTTAAAGTGTGGTCTACTCTCAGGCTGATCTTGCAACAACCCTTCATCCATCTAGTCAAATAGGCACCAGCACCGTTGTATTTTAGAATGCACAAGAGGGATGGCATCTCGCCTGGTCCAGTCTACTGTAGTCCTTTGTCTACAGTGAAGTCATGATCATGTGATTAACATGATGAATGCAGAATATTGTGATAGAGATTCCAATCAAGATCTGTTTTAGTTAGGCTTATGATCTTCCAAATATTAATACTTTTCAAAGGTGTTCCTGTAGCTGCAGATCAATCACTTTAATGATCTTCTTTTGTTTTTTAAGTAAACAAAGAACTTCCCCGAGTATTGGGACGCACTACAAATGGCAAGCACCCTAATCGGCTTAAAGTGTTTTTATTATATGCAACAGCTTCAGTCAAATGTTTTAATTTTATCATCTCAATCTCTTAAATGGAATCTCATTAATGCAGAAAAAACATCAAAATCTTATTTTTTTTGAGTTGTGATAACAAAAAAGCCCTCTTCAGGATATATATTTAGCAGTATCACTGAAAAATAACGAACAAAAACCTTGAATTATTCTTTAAACAATAAACTTAAACTATGTGGCTCCCTGCAAAGCAGTGAGTTCCTTAACATTAGACTAGGCAACATCTGGGCGAAAATCTGAACTTACCTCCCCTCCCATCCAGACATACTATCATTACAACCATCTTGGAGCCAATAATTAGAATACTAGGCCTCAGGGGTGTGGTGTAGACAGGAGGACATCATATCCAGGAGAAAGGAAGCAAAGCACTGTGGGCTATGTGTATGCAGATTGTTTTGCTGCCATAGTTTTGTGAAGTTCTTGAGTTTAGCCCTTCACGGAGCTTCTTGGGTGAGCTTCGCGTTTGCAACGTTTTGCTCCACAGAGCAAGGTAATTTTCACTCCAATCGAAAGCCTATTTGTAAAAAGTATTAGGGATGTATCTGTACAGTTTAGCCTTATTGCACAATGAAAGAACACGTTTTTTTCTGAGAAAATATCGTATGCAGAAAATGTTTGATGGAGTGAAAAGGGATATACTACAAACTGTCAGAAAAGCCACAATTTTGAAACAATTATGGGTAAATGAAAAAACGTTGCCACCTTCGCAAAGTGTTTCATTGTCCTATGTAACAACTGCACCAAAAGGCACTCTTCTACTGTGGACATGTGAACAATGATAACTTTAATATCCCCTGGCATAACCTAAACACCAAGCTTCCATGTGGTAGAGCACACATGTTTTTCAGGAATGAATTGCAGCGCACAAAACTGTGCTTCATCTAGAAACTGTATTTTGAATACTTGCATAACATATTAATCAACAAATAAACAATGTTCATAAAGTACTACATACTGTAGTTTTACGCATGCAAGCACTATATATTAACAAACCGAGAATGATGAAAGGCTGAGTTAGGCTTGCTGTGAATCTAATTCGGATTGCACAAATGTTAGAGTGCGACCCCCATTCCTGGTAAATGACAATCACTGTACATTACTCCATTTTGCTGGCTGGTTAAGGCGAATGTAGTCCAAGGTATTTTAGTGAATTCAATGTGTGCTTAGAGAAATACATTGGATGTGTGACCTGTTAAAACGTCAAGTCACGTTGGCAGAAAGGACTGAAAACCAAATTCTGACAGACTTATATATGGATACAATTCCCTCAGGCATGTTTTTATACTTATGCTACCTTAAAGCAAGTATTGTCAAAACCAATAGACCTGGCGTTGGTTGCCAGCCTTTAAGCTTGCCAATGCTTGTTTTGCTTTGTCATGGTTGTTGGAAAAACTGCCAGTCACCCAGACAATATCAAAACAATATTGGCTAAAAGCTGAAATGTTTTGGTCTCAAAAAAGCACACATTTCCGTTTAGTCCCTGGCAATGAAGAGAACTACTTTGTGCACACGTGTCCCTTGTGAAAGAGGGGAATGCCGTCACTCACAGTGCAACTGGGCAATGGCTGAAGTGGGCTGACCCATGGTCTATGCTATAGTGAGTGGCAAAAAAATGTGTGAATGGGGCAATAACAGATCAATAGAGGAAGAGGTCTGGCTTAAAGTACCTTTCAGTAAGTAAGCAATATGTATCATTTCAGTAAAATCAAGAAGTCATTTCTAACACCAGACCTAAAAATAGACGAAGGGACAAGTAGAAGAATAAAAAGATCTCAAACTGCCGGCAGTTTGAGTTGTCTTAATCTCTTTCCAAAAACCAGTCAATAGGAACACAAGCCCCTTTGGTATAGCAGATACACTTACCCCCACCCACAGACAAGAACATAAAAAAATAGAAGAAAAATTACCACAGCAAAACAACAGTTTCAAAAAACAATGGTCCCTAGACAGTCAGGGATAATTATGAGAAATAAATATAGATCAAAATGGATTCTATATCATCTGTCCAGCCGGTCAGGGTTTAATAAAGCATATGTTGATGTGGTCAGTTTATCTATACAATATCAATATACAGAGCCACATACACACACACACACAGAGCCACACACACACACACACACACAGAGCCCCACACACACACAGAGCCCCACACACACACACAGAGCCACACACAGGCAGAGCCCCACACACACAGGCAGAGCCCCACACACACACCGAGCCCCACACACGCACCGAGCCCCACACACGCACCGAGCCCCACACACGCACCGAGCCCCACACACGCACCGAGCCCCACACACGCACCGAGCCCCACACACGCACCGAGCCCCACACACGCACCGAGCCCCACACACGCACCGAGCCCCACACACGCACCGAGCCCCACACACGCACCGAGCCACACACACGCACCGAGCCACACACACGCACCGAGCCACACACACGCACCGAGCCACACACACGCACCGAGCCACACACACGCACCGAGCCACACACACGCACCGAGCCACACACACGCACCGAGCCACACACACGCACCGAGCCACACACACGCACCGAGCCACACACACGCACCGAGCCACACACACGCACCGAGCCACACACACGCACCGAGCCACACACACGCACCGAGCCACACACACGCACCGAGCCACACACACGCACCGAGCCACACACACGCACCGAGCCACACACACGCACCGAGCCACACACACACACCGAGCCACACACACACCGAGCCACACACACACACCAAGCCACACACACACACCGAGCCACACACACACACACACCGAGCCACACACACACACACACCGAGCCACACACACACACACCGAGCCACACACACACACCGAGCCACACACACACACCGAGCCACACACACACACACCGAGCCACACACACACACACCCAGCCACACACACACACCCAGCCACACACACACACCCAGCCACACACCCAGCCACACACACACACCGAGCCACACACACACACCGAGCCACACACACACCCACCCAGCCACACACCCAGCCAGCCACACACCCAGCCAGCCACACACCCAGCCAGCCACACACACACACACACCCAGCCACACACACACACACCCAGCCACACACACACACACCCAGCCACACACACACACACCCAGCCACACACACACACACCCAGCCACACACACACACACCCAGCCACACACACACACACCCAGCCACACACACACACACCCAGCCACACACCCAGCCAGCCACACACACACACACCCAGCCACACACACACACACCCAGCCACACACACACACACCCAGCCACACACGCACCCAGCGCCACACACACACCCAGCGCCACACACGCACCCAGCGCCACACACACACCCAGCGCCACACACACACCCAGCGCCACACACACACCCAGCGCCACCCACACACCCAGTGCCACACTCACACCCAGCGCCACCCACACACCCAGCGCCACCCACACACCCAGCGCCACCCACACACCCAGCGCCACCCACACACCCAGCGCCACACACACCCAGCGCCACACACACACACAGCCACACACACACACACCCAGCCACACAGCCAGCCACACACACACACACCCAGCCACACACACACACACACCCAGCCACACACACACACACACCCAGCCACACACACACACACACCCAGCCACACACACACACCCAGCCACACACACACACCCAGCGCCACACACACACCCAGCGCCACACACACACCCAGCGCCACACACACACCCAGCGCCACACACACACCCAGCGCCACACACACACACAGCCACACACACCCAGCCACACACACCCAGCCACACACACCCAGCCACACACACAGCCGCGCAGCCACACACACGCAGCCACACACACAGGCACACACACACCCAGCACCACACACACACAGCGCCACACACACCCAGCCACACACACAGCCACGCAGCCACACACACACCGCCACACACACCGCCACACACACAGCCACACACACAGCCACACACACAGCCACACACACAGCCACACACACAGCCACACACACAATCTGGTCGTCATAGGAAGAACATTTTTTTTTTAGTAGAATGTATTTGTTGATTAATTAAAATCATTACAAACAAGAAAAAAGAACCAACAAAAAACAAGCAAACAAATACACAAAACTATTAACACCCTTAAAATGATCCACCAGTAATGAGATGATAAATAACATTTCCATAAAAAATAATAAAACATTACTAAGAAATAATTAAAATGCATTATATACTTGCTAAAATGCCTTATACTAGCAGCAAACACTATTATAGCAGCATTTAACTAAAGTGACATGTGTTAGCAGTGGAAATTATAAATTCAAATGTTTAGCTGTTTTCCATTTACAAGCGATAATAAAGTCCAATGTACATCACTAGCGTAGATTGTACTGATAGTCCCTTAAGCTGGAATAACACTTTGCTTCAAACAATTCTTCAGTTACATTCCTTAGATATTTTATCTCAAAATACATTTACTTACTCCATCAACTCTTTTGAATTTCTTTTCTGCAATAATGATGAACTTAACAAAAAGGTAAATACGTTTAATATTGACCCCACTCAAACAGGTAATAATTGCTTGCCTACATGTTTTAACTCCTAGTTCATTAAAAATCGGTTTTAGGATAGTCTTCCGAGCGTCTGCCAATGCTGGGCGTAAAGTTACTATATGCATTATTGTTTCCTCCCTAGGCCCACAAAGCCTGCAAATACTCGATGACCATTGATTCTCCCATTTTAGAATTCCATCCTTTGTCGGATATCTTCCCAACCTCAAGTACATAAATTTATTCTTAAGCAAAGGTCTTAGATGATATGACAGATAGGGTTGGGGCGACAACCTACCAAAAGAATTAGCAATTGACCAGAAATGATTTTTTTTTCCTTAAGTCCTCCTTATCTGCTATAGTCGTTAGTAATGCGGCCATTTGATTCATTTCTTTCTTAAAAACTATTCTACTCCTCATTTCCTCTTCTAATTTAGAGCAATCAAAATTACATAAGCATTCATTTAAGTACAGCTGCCAATTTTTTGAATATTCACCTTCTGAAATTTCGTGCCAACACAGCTTTGCTAAAGATCCTTCCTCCGAACGGACTAATGATAATAAGGACTTCAAAAATGCTGATTGACGCGCCAGAAATTGATTCTTCAATCCAAATTCCAATCTTATGTTTGCACGACTGAAATATTTAGGGATCTTAAAAACAGTTTTATATGTTCTAATTTCTATATCGTCGAGCAATTTGCGTCTTTGCCTCTAAAGATGATTGCGCAATAGTCCAAAGATGGAATTAACTTTGCTCTCATCACCTTCATTAGAAGAGGAAAAACTAATTACAGGATCCTGTTAGGATTGAGACGTCATAGATAAATAAGACTGCCGAGTATTATTGTGAATGTGCAGTATTAATGCTTTCGCCTCAAAGCATGCATGGTGTAGAACAGTGTACATTCTGCTGTGTGATCAAGACCAAAGCCCTAATCTCTCAATGCCACTCACGCGGGCGGGTGTGCGGTTAGAGAGTAGAGATTTAGAGAGTAGTAGAGAGAGTGGCAGAGAGAGAGGTAGAGCGAGAGGTAGAGAGGTAAAAGGTAGAGAGTGAGTAGTAGAGAGTAGAGTGAGTAGTAAAGAGTGAGTAGTAGAGAGGTAGAGTGAGTAGTAGTGAGTAGTAGAGAGTAGCAGAGTAGTAGAGAGTAGGAGAGTAGGAGAGTAGTAGAGAGTAGCAGAGTATTAGAGAGTAGCAGAGTATTAGAGAGTAGCAGAGTAGTAGAGAATGAGTAGTAGAGAGTGAGTATAGTAGAGAGTAGTAGAGTGAGAAGTAGAGTGAGTAGTAGTGAGTTGTAGAGAATGAGTATAGAGTAGCAGAGAATGAGTAGAGTAGTAGAGAGTGAGTAGTAGAGAGTAGTAGAGAGTGAATAGTAGAGTGAGTAGTAGAGAGTAGTAGAGAGTGAGTAGTAGAGAGTGAATAGTAGAGAGTGAGTAGTAGAGAGTGAATAGTAGAGTGGTAGAGGGAGTAGTAGAGAGTAGTAGTGGTTATAGAGTGAATAGTAGAGAGAGTAGTAGAGAGTGAGTAGTAGAGTGAGAAGAGTGTAGTAGAGTGTAGTAGAGTGTAGTAGAGTGTAGTAGAGATACACACAGGGGCTCACAAGCACAGGACAGGGCCATACTCACAGGAGGGGCGACACCCGCACTGGAGGGGCGTCACACGCACAAAAAGAAACTAATGACAAAATGATGTGTGCTGCATACTGAGAACATAAAACAAGCAGTGGAACCCAGAAGTAAAAAAATATTAGAGATAATTCACAGTATCCTCTCGATACTGCATTTTCCATTGAATGGCCAATCATAACTGATAAAACAATATGCATCAACCTGTAAGACGGTGCTAGGCAGATACATATATTTTCCTGAAAGTCCGGTCACGAGGTATCTGAAAAGAATAATTTAACAAGCATTTACAATACAATGGTCTCTGCATTATTAAAGGTAGAGCTATTGGCATTGCTCATGACATTTGTTTTTATTTTAAATCATAAATAAATGGCATTGTCATTTACATTGTCAATAGCTTAATCGTTAAATAAATGGCATTGTCATTTACAATGCCAATAGCTTAATCGCTCGCAAATGCATGACCTATTGCATTTTCACCCACACTGAGCCACACACACACAGCCACCCACACAGAGCCACCCACACAGAGCCATTCACATAGAGCCACCTACACAGAGCCACTAACACAGAGCCATCCTCACACAGACAGAGCAGACTCCTCGACCTAAAAACTGAGGCAACAGGCGCGTGGTGAGGTCTCGACTTGCAACAAACTGCCAAGAAACTTCAACAATGTTCCTTGCCACAGAAAACCAGATCTTATCTCCAACACTATCAGCATTGCTACCAATAGCATCACGGCAGCCCCCCTGCGCCCTATGAAAGGACCAGCCTTACCCCCCCTTCTCTCTGCAGGCACCCCATCCTCCTACAAGGATGCTCCTGTGCTAGGCTCAGATTGGCTCTACAATCCTTAATTAAATGCCAGCTCTTGCTGTATCTACAAGGGTTGTGTCGTTGCTACTGTAAGTACGTTATGTACAACATTGTTGTTCTATCTCTATGTCTAATTGTCGTTCCCTTGCTTCTCCTGGGCCAGTCAATGCACACTCAACACCTACACCCTGCCTATCAGCGTTTTGAAGAGCCTAGAAGCATTTGAATTGTGGATTGTACGCTACACACTACACATAAACATGGACGGGCTACACCCATCTCCCCTCAGTACACTCAAAGCAAACTCAGAGTCACTGGGGCCTGATTCACAAGCTTGGACACCTGACTATCTAGATCTGCTTCACCAAGAATTTCCTGCGACTAGACATGTCTTACTCCAGCCTTAAGAGTGACTTACTCCTGTATTTGCAGGAGTAAAAGATGCCCCGATTCACCAGGCTTTTTTTTTGTGAGAAAGCAGGTTACCCCCCTGAAAACACACTTTTTCTTACATCTACGCCTGAAGTAGGACATAACTAACTACTCAGCGAAAATTCTTTGCATAATGGAACTTGGATGTTTCCTCTGAGGAGATAGCCCTGTTGCCTAAAGTGCCAACCTGTCCTACCAGTACAGGCCCCTGCTGCTCTGGTTTGGACCTACACAGAGTCTCAACCACCTCAAATAGCCAAGCACAGGGCAGGCGCTCGTCAAGTGCAATAAATACTTATTTTCGAATCTCGGGACCTGAATCCTAATACCGGCATCTCCACTTCACAATAATGGTGTGAGATCCTGGGCATATCAGAAAAAAATCCAAATTGAATATTGTTCTTATAATTGTGTTCCATTTCTTAATCTGAAGTAAACAGCTATCGGTGCACTGCCCAATTTAATGAAAATAGTTTAGGTGCAGTTGGTGCTCAGCCTTGCCAGGTGTAGATTAATTGACCCAACTCATAGAGGAACACCATTTTATAAAGCTAGGTAGCTAAACAAAAGTTGTTCATCGGACTATTTTTCTATTGAGTGGCGGACAAATAATTCTGCATGGACAGTACTAACTGAAACAATTTGTGAGACCTATTAAACTAGGCTGGGAAAGAAGTCGTTAACAACAGTGAGTAAAACGGAAACTAATGCAGAGGCCCAGTCTGGGTTACACAGACAAAATTTGTTATAATCTTTAAACGTCATTTATACCCAGAAACTAAACAGAGATGTAAAACCACAATGTTCAACACTCCGTCCATCATCTCCTTATGTTTCCTTTTATATCTAGTTCCAGCGCCTCATCAAATAACTTATCTACTTACTGCACAAAAATCAATGATTCATTAAAATGAATGTCACTGAATGACATCAAAATGTTGTATTAATTATGGTAACAATTACAACACCTAGATCTTTGTTGGGAGTATTTTGCTTTATTACTGGAAGCTTTATGGTTGTTTGTAAACACGGAGAAGTTGTGATAATTTGTGTAGCTGGCAAGATGTCTGTCAGTTAAACGGTCCCTGCTGACATCTGGTGTGAGCTGAAGGTCACACACTGGGAAGGACTGTGCAGCATTTCATTTTTCTGAGATTTATTACTGAATTGCTATTAAATCACTTAACATTGTAATAGCTCTGAAATGGTAAACATCGGTGGCTTCCTTTAAAAGTATTTCATGAAACTCATGAAATTCAGAAGTTTATAATGTTTCTACTGTATGTGTAAAATGAGGCATTGCCTTGATGAAAGGCGGAGGCGTCGCTTGTCTGAGGTTCAGTACAAACAGGGGCCGTGTTTGAGTCTCTGTCACTGGAAGTGAGTGCTGTTCTCGTGTTAATCACCAGAGGGGGGGGCGGGGTAGCAGTTGATAGGGCGGTCGTCGAGTTCGCACCTCGATGTGTCGTGGATGAGTGAAAACACACCCGTGTGTGACTGACCTCCTGAGCATGGCCACGGAGCAGCTACTTGGGGGGGAAAGAGGAAAGGCCTCCCTAGAGGCATCCTGATAGATGGAGGCGCTATACCAATGTGAATAGCACAAGGCGCCCCTGCTCCTCAACTCACGGGACGATCTGCTAGGCGCTATACCGACGAGACCTAGCTATACCATGTGAATGACACAAGGATCCGTCTCGGCACATCTGATGATATGCTAGGCGCTATACCGACGAGACCTCGCTATACCATGTGAATGACTCAAGGCTCCGTCTCATTATACACCGGATGATCTACTAGGCGCTATGCAGACGAGGCGGCGCTGTACCATGTGAAGGACTTAAGGCGCTCCGTCTCAGTACGTACCGGATGATCTGCTAGGCGCTATGCAGACGAGACCTCGCTATACCATGTAAATGACACTAGCCTCCGTCTCATCACACACCTGATGATCTACAAGGCGCTATACCATGTGAAGGACACACGGCGGTCCTTCTCAGTGTACACCGGATGATCTGCTAGGCGCTATACCATGTGACGGACACACAGCGCTCCTTCTCAGTATACACCGGGTGATCTGCTAGGCGCTATGCAGACGAGGAGGCATTGTACCGATGTGAATATGACACACGCCATGCTGTGGTGCGGCAGTGGCAGTGCCACGCCAGGAGAGAGGCCCGAGGGCTGGGCCGGGCCTGGCTCTCTGCCACCGAAGCCGGCCCGGGTACTCGCCCCCTCTCCTGCGATGCCCTGTTTCCTTGCACGCTCCTGTGCTCACCCCATGCATAGAGGGCTGCCGTGCTGCGTGCCAGTCTCTGCTCCCTGGTTTATGGGCCCTGGACCTGCTGTGCGCGCTGTAAGCAGGGGGTGAGAGGGCGAATTCATCATCTCTGCCCCTTCTCCCGTCGCATCTCTTGGGGCCTCAAGCAGTTGTGCACAGTGAGCTGCGCCTTTCTAGATTGAAGGAGCGCCAACTACGCGCGAGCACAAGAGCACCAGGACAGAGCAGTAAGCCCCAATGCCGCGTAAAGATCAGGTTACATTCACGCAAGTTTGATAACTCCCGAATCACTGTTTCACGAGGAGTTCATGGCGAATCAAATAAAGTATCACAACTTCCCGCCTCCTCGCTGTTTTTTAGTTTTCACTTATGCTTTTTTTCCTCTTCAAAACCATGCTCTCTGTTTTCACAGCTAAAATCACTCCCATTTATTCCTGAAGTGAACGGAGCTCACGGGCACACCGGGAAAAGGGGGTCATACACGACGGGATGGTGACGCTGACAAATCGGACGGGACAAACAGGACACATCGGACGGGACAAACCGCTCACAGGACACAGTGAAACACAGAAAGCAAACACCAAAAAAAAAAAGAGAATGTAAGCAAAAAAAACAATATGGCTTACCTCCCGGTCCTTGCATCACGGAGAAAGCGAGACGATCCTCATGGGAAGACAAAACAAATAATGGCGGACACAACGTTCAAGATTTTTCAGATTGGGGGCGTGTTCGGTGTTCTCAGAATGGGCGTGGCATAAAAGTGGAAAGAACAACACCGAACACACCTCCAAATCCGAAAAGGACGGAGCCTATTCGGAAGGACAGCTCTCTCCTCCAATGGCTGGCCTCCGTTTAGGAAGCCAGCCAATGGGAGAGAGGCAAAAACAGAGGCGGGACAAATAGTCCATACTAAGTAACATTCAATCTCGGTACTTCCGGTTCTGCCTTCGGCAGACCGGATATTACCTCGACCTAAAAATGGGGTACTTGGGATCTGAAGGAAGGCGGTTGCATTGCACGCAAGAAGGGTGGTTAATGGAAGCGAGCTCCGCTTTAAAACAAACTCGTTAGTATTGTTGTACAAAAAAAAAATTAAAATAAATAAATAAATAAATAAATCGGTAAATGAGTCGCTTCACATTGCGAGGAATCATGGCGCCTGCTCGTGAGTGCACCACCCCACCACCCTGCTCCATCCCCCCCACACCAATGAAGCAGTTACCATTTGATACTTCACCTCGGTGATGCAGCATCCCACCGTCTTTCACGTGGCGGGTGGAAATAAAGGTATTTTGTTTCTGACTTGCACTGTGGTGCTTTTACACGTGGTCATAATTACAGAGCATTTATTATTCGGTGTAATTATATTTACAACTGCGTGTCTCGAATGCGAGGGCCGTACTTGCATGAGTCATGACCTACATTTTTTAAGAGGTAACTGTAGGTTATTGCCTCCCGAATGACTTTAACAAGGAGTAAATAAAAAACAAGCGCTCACCAGGATTTTAGTTTCTCGCTATCACTTTAAGCGAGATGCAAAAATAACTCACCAGATAACACACATCCCCGCCACATATCCGCTCAAACCCCCACCCTCAGCCCACCCCACACCAACACAACACAACACAACCCAACCACGCACAAGTTTCCATTACACATTACAGCAAGCTCATAAAACGCATCACCACAACACACGTGTGCTACACACCACCAGCCCCTGCAACGTATCACCACAAGTCGCCACAACACACGTGTGCTACACACCACCAGCCCCCGCCACGCATCACCACAACACACGTGTGCTAGGCACCACCAGCCCTCCCCACGTATCACTACAACACCCATAAGTAACCACAACACAGGTGTGCTACTCACCACAAGCCCCCTCCATGCATCACTACAACACAGGGTCCGTAAGAGCCAAGAGTCCGAGCACAGGGACCGTCTCTAAAGAACCCTAGAGTCCTGGGTGCCAAGAAGCCTTCTAATGAGCCCCGCTCGCAAGCTTCTGTTGGCTACTGGCCCAGCACCTGATGAGCTAGGACTGAAATAGAGCTTGTCTCCCAAACACAAACATCTACCAAACAGGATATCCAGTTTGAGCAACGAGCGTGGGAGGGAGGAAGATCCCGGCATCTGTGAGGACCTCTCACTCTAGGACCTGCTTCTCCTTCCACCACGGTCAGAGCTCGTGCACAGCGCCCCACCAATAAGAGAACAACATCACCTTTACTCACTCGTATTTCTTAAAATACATTGCGAATCGTGCATTGCTATCAGACTACACGTTGCACGCTTTATTTCGGAAAACATAATTTCCCTGTAACTACTGGCACAAAACTTGTGAAAACAAGAGCAAACAAGCTTACTGTGTTTAATGTACAAGTAAAGTACTAAGGTATACCCCTGTAGTACAGTATTTTAGGACCCTAGTGTAATTTTCCAGATTCATGCCCTTATATAGGTATACATCACCATATCCTTATATAGGCATAGAAATCATAACCATATTTAGACATTGCTCATGCAGTCCAAATAAGGCAGGGCTACTTCCACTAGTTCCCAAAATCCACAACGATTTCTTGGAAAACTCAGCTTCAGTAGCTAGGGACTTCCCCCTTGCTTGAATACTGACTTGTCCAAGAACTCCTGGAGTTTTCAAAGAACTGAGACTCTTTGATGACGTTATTATATCCACCTTTACGTCAATCTCGGCACCTTCAAGGTATAAATATGCCCACACTTGCCATAGCAAACACACAGTGGTTGGAGCAGTTCGACTATCTACTTGCCCGACCCATCCTGCTACAGAAAGTGCTGAAGGAAGCTGACCCTCCAGCAGACGCACTGAGAGAGACGCTGTCTTTTCTCTTGCCGAGAAATCCAGCTCCAGTGTTTCCAAGCTACCCTTGCGGGTTGTTGGAAAATCGAGTCCTGAGACTGACCTCCTTCATTCTAAAAAACCAAGGTACGGAGCTGATTAGACCCTAAGAGAAATCTTGGATAGATTCTTGGCAAAGAATACTAGATTTATGCTACACCTCGTACTAGACTAAGGTTAGGTACATCGGGGTATACCAACTGAGTACTTTTTAGCCTTTTGCTATTTATGTATGTATTTATCTATGGTCTAGGAACCATACAATGCTTTTACAGTATTATTTTATAATACTCTTTTTACTGTACGCATTATACTTTGCAACCAGTATTACGATTGTAGCAGCTCATTTCTTCTGCATGAGAAAGAAGACTGTTCAATAAATACTTTTATCGAAAACGCCCTTCTCTCTATTTCTCTGCACCTCTGGTGAAACGAAGCATGCACAAAGGACTTCGTAAAATATCTATCTATTTTTTCCACGACTCTGAAGATCAGTTTTATCTTGGGGAAACAAAGTTGTCATGTTTATGCGGTTGTCAGAAACGAATCCCTTCTTGTGAACTCGAGAAAGTTTCTAGCGACCTCTGAGCTAGCTGGCACTCACAATTAAGTTTAATATATTCAATAGCGACCTAGTAGACATAAGTCCTACGTCACATCTATAGGATATATTATTCCAATGCACAGAGCCTATTGGGAATATAGGAACTACACTACATGTGTATGTACTTGCACAATGTTTCTAGCAATGCAGGGAGGTGAAGGGCCCGTGGATGGCAACGGCGGGCACCAATGTGGATATGGGGGAGGGGTGGGCAATGTTCGTTGCTCAGTGCGGCGGGGGATGCTGGGGGAGAGGCTTGGGGGTAGGGGTGGCGCTGTTGGGGGGAGGCTGGCCTTTTGGGATGGTAGAAGCTCGGTGTAGGTTTGCGAGTGGTCGTGGGGCAGTGGCGGAGATCAAAGGGGGGAGCGATGTGGCCCTATGGGCAGGGTGGCTGACTGGAGGTATGCTTAACATGGGGTGATCCTGGGCAGATGGGTCAATGTCCTTAGGCTACCACGGGGAGGTCTTTGGCCAGGGGGTTATGTACCGAGTATCGGAGTGGGGAGCGGCGAGAGGGCATGCAGGAGGCCCATTTTGAGAGTTGTTCATGTTGTAGGTGGCCACAGGACAATAGCAAGGGATGGCAGGGTAGAAGGGGGAGGCGAAGGGACCCGAGGCTCGGACCCGCCTGCTTTGGAGCAGGGGAGTGGAGTTAGAATATCGGAGTGGCTCAACATCCTGTGATCCTGGGCGGTTCATGTGTCTCGCAGAGTGGCACAGGGAAGGAGTTGGTTCGAGTGTGACGCAGCTTGGGCAGCACCAGACACTTCAGTTCGGGGGCGGGTTGGAAGGTGACTTAGCAAGGGAATGGGGTTAGCGGGGGAGGAGCATGGGGGCCCTCATTTCGCCAGCTTAGGAAAGGACACTTAGGGGTCTAATTACAAGGCTGCCCTGGAGGAAGTTTTTTGCACGATAAGAATAGAGTCTGGCCGGTTAGGATCCATTGAGCATTCCTCCCCCCCACATCTTGGGGGGAGGAGTGGCAGGAGAGTTACGGCACCCGGCACCATAGAGCGCAGCAACACATGGGGGGCGCCTCGGGGGAGGGAGGGGGGGGGGGGGACAGCTGCACTAGTATGGGAATGTGAGGGAAACACTGGGTGGCGCACATATGGGCACAGACAGACAACCTTCCGCCAGTACCCGGATATAGAGGTCACCGTCCTGGGGAGTACTATTATAAGGAGACCGGCAGTAAAGGGAGGCTCCACAATACCATTGGGGTGCCGCATGGCGGGCACAGTGATGCGTCGGGAGGGGGACAAGGAGGAGGTTGATCAGGAGAATGAATATTTTGGATAAGGAGAACAGGGTGGGGGCTGGGTATAAGCGATTGGGCGTTCCATCAAATCGAGTCTGTGGGGGCGGAGGGGGGTTGCTCCATCTGCACCTCGCGGAGGGCCGCACAGAGGGAAGGGGGTCTTTCTCTCTAAGCCCTGTCCTTTTCAGACTCGGCCTGACTTACTGCTGCGGTAAAAGGTTCCTCATTTTCTTTATGGGGCGAAACAGATGGCCCCATAAAGAAGATAAGAAAGCTTTTACGCGAGCAGTAAGTCGAGGAGCCCAGTCTGAAAAGGACAGGGCTTGGAGAGAAAGAAGAAAGTCACTGGGACCTCTTCTCAAATGGCTGGCCACCGTTTAGGAGGCCAGCCAATGGAGAAGAGGAGCGGGGCTTAACCTCGCTAGAGAAACTCACTCTTTCCTATTAAGTCTCGCCAGCTGGACTGCGCATGTGCGCAGTCTTTCGCAGGCCAAGACCTAAAAAGGAAGATTTAACAAAAAAAAATAAAAAGGCAAAAACTCGACAACTTAGGAAAGATAGAAGTACAACGAGAAAACTCTGAATGTGGTTTTAGAACTTGATCATTCATTATCATGATCACTTTAAGATAGAAGACAGTGCATTAGCACAGGTGTGCATGGGTGGGGCATCTTGGAATTAAAAAAAAAAAAAGAAAAAATTCAACTCTTTATTCGCCAGTGTACAGTAGTGTCACCATCATATCATTTTGTTCTTATTACACAGTACAGTCTTTTTCTCGTTTTCTCCCCAACCAAACAAGGCAGTTATGTACAAATTCAGCGTGTTATAGATGTCATAAGTAAAGAAGTACAGAAGTACGGTACAACATACTCTTCCCCAACCTACATTTCTACGAAGGAGCTTGCACGTGCATTGGTATATTTTACAGTGTCACATTAACAAGTTTAGCAATCAACAAACTAAAGGATCAAACCCTGATCCTCCCCCTCCTCACAACACCCACCCTATCACCGAACGTCTCCTGATCGTTTTTAGTCCAGATTGTACCACTCCATCGTAATGAAATCAGACTATCACAGCGTATAATCATTTCACAGAAACTACACCTGTGCGTTAGCGGGCTTAAGTTTACCTATATTACACACGTCAGCAGACCATGTACCATTCTTATCATTCACACCCCTTCTACCTGCGATGTTGCATCTCTATCTCCTCCATTTCTAACATAACCTCCCAATCCTGCGCTATGGGATGCTTCCTTTGCCCCCTCCCCTCTTCCCGTCTCAACACTGCGCTCTCCGCCTTGCCCCATTTCAGCATCTCGGACTGCCATATAGATACTCTAGGTGGTCTGGGTGACGTCCACCTCATCGTTATAACCCTTATTGCTAATAGCAGGGCCAGATCTAGGAACTTCAACTTAGCTTTTTGTTTTTTAGATCTTTTACGGGATCCCACAAAACAATATAATGCATCCTCTGGGACCGGTAGGGAGGTGACTATGTAGTATCTGACAAATTCCTCCCCAATAACTACTCAGGTGCGGGCACGCCCACAACATATGGAGAAAGCCAGCTTTGTCCGCTTTACAGCGTGGACAGCAGTGGGGGGAGTCGGGAAACATTCTGTGTAATCTATGGGGTAAGCTACGCTCTAGGTAGCACCATGGCCTGTATGAATTTAAATTTAACGTTCCTCGACACCCTCCTGGGATGCTCAAGAACCGTCTGCCAAGCCTTATCTGTCATCACCTCTCCCGTGTCGTGTATCCATGTATCTCTAAGTGTGGTGATTGGGATCGCAGCGTGTTCCCTGATCCCCGTGCATAACCATCTTACCAGGTGGCCCCCCCCCGCTCCCATATGGTATATCAAGTGGACCAGTTCATGTCTCGTGGGTTGAAGCCTCTGTGGGGCCCAGGTGCGTCGTATGTAGTGGTATACCGCAGCATGTAGCAGATACAGTCTCTGGGGAGCACCTGTGACCCACAGGAAGGAATCATGATCCATCAAGATGTCGTCCCCAAAGAAAGCACCTACATCCTCCACCCCAGCCTCTGCCCAGGGTCGTACTCTATACTGTGTAAGTCTGCCCTGCGTTGATGGGATACCTAACAGAGGAATGTTCTCCGCAACGGGCACTGTGTTTGAAGTGTATGCCAGTACCATCCTCCAGCACATCAGGGCTGTGCTCAAGAAGGGGTGGCAATCCGAGGGGAGCCGGCCCCTAGACAGCAAAAAGGAAAGTAATTCTCCCCGCGCCAATCGGTCTGCCGTGAAATCGATTTCGTGCAGGTTCCTACCCGCTACCCATCTCGCGATCCACTGGAGTTGACTGGCGTAGTAATACCCTCCAAGATCAGGCACCCCTAGGCCTCCCGATCTGGTCCCCAGTTGGAGCTTTCGGAGGCTGATACGCCTGCGTCCCGTGCCCCAGATGAGTTCTATCAGGATCGTATTCAACGTATTAAATATCTGTTGCGGGAGAATGAATGGCAGATTAACAAAATAATATAGCATGCGGGGGAGCAGGACCATCTTGGATATGGCGATTCTGCCCATAATGGATAGGGGTAAAGACGTCCAAAACCCCACACTGCTACAGAGGCTAGTAATGGCTCTCCGGACACTACCCTCAATCTGGTCCTCTGGCTTTCTATACACCTGTATGCCCAGGTATCTGAACGTAGTCTGGGCCACTGGGATTTGGTATCTCCCAAAGTAGAGAAGGGGAGGGTGTGGCAGATCCCTAAAGTAGAAACCAGTGGATTTTCCTGGATTTATGGCTAATCCGGACACCTCTTCAAATCGGCGAAAAACGTCCGTCATATCAGTAGGATCCTCTTCCAGGTCACGAAAATACAGTAAGATGTTGTCATATATGGATATTAGGTGATGTGTACCCCCCATTGAAATACCCCTTCGTTCTCCGTGGGTCCGAAGGGTTATGGCTAAGGGCTCTAGTGCTAAGACAAACAAAATCGGGGATAGCGGACAACCCTGCCGAGTGCCTCTGTATATTGGGTAGCTATCCGAAATGTATCGGCCTGTACGTGCATGAGCCGAGGGTCCGTGTATAGTAGTCTCACCCATTTCAACAGGGAGTCTGGGAATCCAAAGCGCCGCAGTGTTTCGAACATAAACGTCCACAACAGAGAGTCGAACGCCTGCTTCAGGTCCAGTGCTATACAGCCCGCTTGGGGATGTTCCTGTGATGTGGCAGTCATAAGGGCATGGAGTCGACATGTTCTGGGATGTGCTCCTTCCCGGGAGAAAACCACACTGGTCCGGGTGTACCAAATCAGAGAGGTGGGGTTGTATCCGTAAGGCAATGGCCCTACTAAGGATCTTGTACTCTGTTGAGAGCATAGACAGGGGTCTATAGTTAGTCAGTTCGAGTGTATCTCTCACCCGGCTTGGGTATCGATATGACCAGGGCTTGCATCGTGGATATGGGCAATTGACCCTCCTCAAGCGCCCCCTTATATATCTTTTCTAGGACAGGTACTAGGACATCGGAGTAGGTCTGATAAAACTCAACTGGTAGCCCGTCTAGGCCTGGCGTTTTGTTTCGATTTAAGGACTGTATGGCAACCCGATTTTCTCGCTGCGTTATGGGGCCATCAACTCCCTTCAGGACATCCTCAGATAGGGTCGGGAAAGGTATATCGTGTAGGAACTCCGCCACTCGTTCCGGGTCCTCCATGGGGTAAGGAGCGTAAAATGCTTGCAGGTGGGCGTGAAACGCCCCATTGATCTTGGACTGCGTGTGAACTATACTCCCCGCTCAATTGCGTATCTGGGTAATCACCGGAGTGTCCGGATGATCCCGCACTAGGCGGGCTAACAAGGTACCTGATCTGTCCGCTTTGGCGTGTTGCCGGCGTAGGTAGTCCCTATAGTCAATGACCCGCAGTGTTTCCAGAATTTCCGCATCGTCGATATTCCCTGCCTGTAGGTCACCCCGTTTCTCGGGGTCTGTACTTGCTTCCCTTTCCAGTGTTTTCAGTCGGTGCTCAACTTCACAAAGTTTCTTATGGACTTCTTGCCGGGCCCCTACTAATTGCCTTATGGCGGTCCCCCTTACTACCACTTTCATGGCATCCCACACCACTAAATTGGACGCTGCGGAATCCCAATTTTCAAGAAAATAATTATTTAGGGTATCGGACAGGGATGTTCGAAACGGGCCATCTTCCAAGAGCAGTGTGTCAAGTCTCCAGGTAGGATCCGGGGACGGTACTCTGCCCCAGAGGGGGTCAAGTGTCAGGGGTCTATGGTCAGAGAAAGTTTTGGCCAAGTAATCCATGGTACCAGCCCTCGGCATTAAGGAACTGGAGCATAAAAATCTATCTATCCGTGTATGTAAGTTGTCTACAGGGGAATAGTAAGAATATTCTTTGTGCGTCGGATGTAACTCTCGCCATGCATCGACTAATCCCCATCCTGCAACCCAAGTCGCAAACACCTCAGTCATCTTCGACACCCCAGCCAGCTGTAAAGGGGGGTGCGACCTGTCCAGACCCATGTCCAGTATCATGTTCCAGTCTCCTCCCAGGACCCAGGGAACATCAGCCCAATCTGACAGTGCTCGACTCACCTTACCCAGGAATACCTCTTGGTCGAAGTTCAGGGCGTATATACTACCAATAACTAACAATGTGCCATCCAACGTGCCCTTCACCATCATGTACCTCCCTTGGTCATCTACTATCTCTACAAAGAGTGTCCCATGCTGGACCCAGATGGTCGCCCCCCTGGAAAAGGCGGAGTAGGATGTGGAATATATAGTGCCCCTCCACCTCTTCCTCAGTGTCTGCACTTCTGATACAGTTAGGTGTGATTCCTGCAAGAATGTGATCTGCGCGTGTTGCTCAATAAGAACGCATGTATCCTGTGCCTTTTTTTAATTGCACCAAGCCCACGCACATTCCAGGTGGTAAATCTATAGGATCCTGCTACTTCAGCCATTATCCCTTTTAATCTGATCTTGGAGCGTTAGAAGGACTTTCTTAATACATTCTGTGAGACTCAACCAGGAGACCTCTACATTCCCTTCCCTGAACAGAACTAACTTGGCGCAACTAAGTAACGATGCTGGGCCGAACCAAAAATCTTGAAATGTTTTTATGTTTACTTATAGCAAACCCATTCCAAAACTACCTCCGGTTCATTAACACGCACTAAGATGACTGTCTTATCACAGGTCAATAGAGACACCAACTCCAGTTCTTACAATTGTCCCCTAAAAATTATTGATTTCAGCTACATTAATGGAATTAGGTCTTTGGTGGCAAAAAAGGACTACAACACCCAGAATGTGTTAGGCTATCACATAAGCATCCAAGACAGGAAACAATATCTGTAATGACCTGGAGGAAGTGGTCATCCTTCTACTCAACTCATGCTCTCCGAAAGGCAGTCATTTTGCACTGGAAGCCACTAATGTGAGGTTATCACATAGTGCACAGGCAAAATAGGGTCACTCGCATGGTCTTACCGACACTTTAAGAGAGAATTGGACGAACATCATGTGACCAAATGCCCCTATATGTATGGTATATATTGCTTTTGGATAAAACAGTTTGGTTAGTCAGCATAACCTGCCAAGTAAAGACAAAACACATTTTACAAAATTAGCAAAGAGAATGTTAATTAAAGCAACCAAACAGCACAATTACATCATGGATAAGACTCCCAGATTTCTAGTGTACTGATTTTTACAAATAAATAAAGAAAGGAAATAATGTTTCCTCTCTGTATTCATTTTTAGAAGCGAAAACAATGCAGATACTTTGTATTCTTTGTCATGATTTTCTATGCCATCATTCATGAATTCCAGGCCAATAGCTGTGCAGATCGACAGCACATAGCTTCTAAAAACGGGATGGGATTTCTTTAAATATGATGAGATATCCTTATAAAATTCCATAGATCAACGTTTGTTATAATGCTAATATTTTCGTTTTGTGTATTGTTTTGTTATATTTCGCTTTGTAATGTTGTAAAACCAAAAAGGCGTCGTAGTATGTGTGCACATTTATCTATTCAACAAACGTGGAAATATACAAGTTACAATATCATTTGTTCACAAAACTAACAATAAAAATTTATAAATATTGATAAGATGGCCCAAAAAAATATATGAATAAATACAGACAGAAATGTTCATAAAACCAGGAGCCCTAATCATGAACATCACCCCCATCAAAGTACGATGAAGAACATCACCTCCATCATAAAAGGACCGCAGATGAAGGGAAGCACTTGTACAGCATTTTAGCCCATATGGACAACATCCTGAAATATCGATCTGTAGAAATCACTATTTGTGAAACGTAAAACTGGGTGTATGCACCCACTGATTTTTTAATAGCGATATCTACGGATTCGCATTTTGGAAATCGGCAATTGACATTGAAAAAGGCACATAGCCGAAACGCACCTGTTTTTTTGGTTCCTGCAATAAAGAATTTAGCATGTACCCAGTGAGTGCTGGTCTTTTCCTTTGGAGTATTGGAACACACGAACACACACACACACACACGAACACGAACACACGAACACACACACACACGAACACCCACACACGAACACACACACACACGAACACACACACACACACGAACACACACACACACACGAACACACACACACGAACACACACGCTATTGCTCAATCAACCAGAGTTAACATAATTTGGCCCATATAACCTGCAGGACGTCAAATTGGAAGATACCTTGTATATAATTGAAGGCATATAGCAATTAATGTGGGGCACCTACCAATTTACAGGACCAAGGCACAGTATGGGGAAACTTTGCCTTTTCCTTGGACCCTTGACTTCATGTGTATTGCCGATTCCTGAGAAGGTGTGTTGCCTCCTGTCTTTTGTATTTACTTGTACTCTTGGTCAGTTTATATGCCATGGGCCTTTACCCATGCAACTTCACTAACTATAGGGAGTTTTTGAAGCCCTCTTGCGCTATGATTCCAATCAAGTGGTTTTCAAGACCACACCATTCACTGACTCACGCCAGATATTTGCCTGTATTTGGTAAGAGAATATTTTTATAGTCTCATCGACTATTCAATGTAAGCACTGTAAATTCTGAATCATCTCATGGTTTTCCATTTCTTTAGGTATTTGATTTTGCCTACCAACCATTCTCTCCTTCAATGCCTTGGCCCCATAAATTGCAAGGGCTCCCACATTAAATGGTGTGCAGCTTCAATTGTATTCCGAGAAGGTAACACTTCTCTACGACTGGACTCCAATCCCACTGTATTCTGGCCCTTTGATCATTTTACTCGGGACCGCTTCCTTGCCCTGCTCTGTTGCTGACTCGAATGTAACTGACACTGCCCGATGATAACCCTGGTTAAATTTAATGTTGGGATCGAAACGTCAACACCTTTATAATCACGGACTGTAATGGCCCCCTCCGAATGGATTTCTTACAACTAGAAGGGCAGAACTAACGTGTGGAATCCTTTGTGTGCCACTGAAATCATTCTGACAGCCAATGTTGTTTATATGTGTTAACCTGTACGATTCACACTATTGCCACAAATAAATGTTCACATGTGTAGTACCTTTTACTATATAACTTTGCTGCTCACATATCCAGAACTATTTCTTTCTTTTAGAATATAATTAGTCTGTGTTAATTTGACAATTTTCTAGTATCCAGTACATATAAGTAATGCAAACGATAATTCAATTGCCTAAGATTTGTTTTGATGTCTTCTAAATTTCATGACACTTTGCATGCCATATGGGGTAAATTATTTTACCCCCTAATTAGCCAAACTACTGTTAACTGTACTCAGTGAAAGCACATCTTTTTCTATATAGTGATATCCAGGTAAGAAGAGTTACTGGGTCATCCTCTTCAATTTTATACACATCCGTGCGTAGCATTGTTTCGACACAGTTACTTTGACCCAGGTAGTAACACAATTAGAAAAGCAACACTGAAAGAGGGAACAAGCTCAGCCAGAGGGGTGAAAACAAAAACTGCTGCTGAGCCTGTGGAGAGTGTTACAGAAGTGTTTGAGAACACACAGCAGTAACTTAGATAAGTGAAGACACCCACTGCTTTCAGAAAGAGACTCAAAAGAAACACTGGATAAAGAGTCACCTTTCTGAAGGTTCCTCATCTCCGAGACAGAAGAAACTTTAATGGAAAGCAACAGGAAGCAACTGGTTCGATCATAAAATGCCCCAGTGACAAGCAGGCCAGCAGAATTGGCAAGACGTATCAATCTAAAGCTGGTTCTCAAAACCCGAGACACCTGTCCCACAGAGACAGAGGAGACTTCAGGCTGCACAGTACCACTACAAATTGATGCCACGTCACATGGGTCACAAAACAAGTTGGGACCTCAAACTACAGGTTAGATGAAAACCAATAAAAGGTCATCAGACAAAGCACACTAGTGTAAATTAAAAAACGACAACGGTAGTGTGCTGGATATCTTCCCACTGCGAGAAAGCACTCCTATTCACACCATGAGGTAAGAATAACGCTAATCTGTAGATCATTGCACAGCATCGCAAGACAGGCATTGTGTAGACAGAATACAAAACATTATCTATGGCCCAAAGCACACTCAATAGACATTTATCAGGCACATCATATTTTTCCAAAGGTTTCTTTAACATAAATGTTACTATCCTGAGTCAAATTCAGGGTTCGACTCTGCTCAAGTTATCCCGTGGGTTTGCCCTGTAGACTAACAGTCTGCTCCAAGGGTCACCTCCTGTAGGTGAGGCAAAATGCTATTCAGTCGCCACACCACATCAAGGCAATGTGCTACATTCAAGACCACAAAGAGACAGTACCACCTGAAGCCGACGATTACATCCCCATATCCAGCAAGTTGGGTTCAGGAGGTGTTATTAGCGCGTGTCCCCTACCGCCACTACGAGCTAGACAATTGTTGGAAGCCTTTTCTTGGCACTCAAGCTAAGAGTTCTATTTTTTTTTAATTTAGCGCTTCAAAAAGAGCATTCCTGCACTGCATATAATGGATATAGCAACCCTTGACCTTGCTGGTAGGTTGCTCCACCACCACACAGCTCCGCCTGTGTGTCCGGAACCAGCCCCAGCTGCCGCTGCTGTAGAAGTTGAGGCCCTCCTGCACCCGGAGGCTACCACCTGCGCCTCATCCCTGGTGGCCAGTGGTAGGCCTTAGGTTCGTATCACTGTCGTAGTCTATTGGTCTTCCCTGTACTGCCCATACTGTCTTCTGGTGTCTGTGACCGCTGTTGCCTGTCTACACCCTGTGCCTGCATTGTTATCTGTGCCCATTCTCTTGCCTTCTGTTCCCCCTGATTGTGCTCGTTTTCTTGCCTTCTGCTCCCTTGATTGCACTGGGTTTTCTTGCCTTCTGCTCCGCAGATTGCAATCGTTTTTCTTGCGTTCTGCTCCCCTGATTGTACTCGTTTTTTTCTTGCCTCTATGCCACTCGTTTCCCCCCGTTTTCTGTGACCTTTTCTGCAACTTCTTGTGACCTTTCTGCCTCTGTGCCACTCGTTTCCCCCGTTTAAGACCTTTCTGCCCTTTGTGACCTTTCTACCTCTGTGCCACTCGTTTACCCCGTTTTCTGTGACCTTTTCTGCCCCTTCTTGTGACCTTTCTGCCTCTGTGCCACTAATTTCCCCCCGTTGTTTGTGACCTTTCGGCCCTTTCTTGTGACCTTTTTGGCCTCTTTGCCACTCGTTTCCCCCCGTTTATTGTGACCTTTCTGCGCATTTTTGTGACCTTTGACCCTGCTTGCAGGCAGGTCGCCCCCATGCCGCTGCTAGTCACCCGACTGCCTGGTTCCTGCCTCCTTGTTTCCTGAGTTTTTCCCTCCCCTCTGCCCTGTGCACCAGTTCCCCCCACCCCCCGCTGCTCCCGATCCGACCCTTCCCCGCCGCTGCATCCCTGCGGTCCCGGCCGCTCTGCACACCCATTTGCCTCCCTGCTCCCGCCTCCCAGCTGCTTCTCCCTCCCAAGCCACCTCATATGCAGGCCGAGAAGCAGTCGCACAGCCGGCGCACTGCGCCCATCCGCGCCTGGACCACACCCAGCGCCTGGACCACACCCCTGGACCCCACGAACACCAAGACACCAGAATCCACTACGACGCCAGAACGCTCCACGCACTCAACATCGGCCGAAACCACACCTGCTTCCAGGCCACCCCGAAACGGACCCACGGACCCTTCTCCTGCCACACCTGCAACAGAACCACCAAACCTCCAAGGACTGGACCCAACCACCTTCGCTGCATACTCCTCAACACCCCCTCTGCATGCAAACACACAGTCGAGCTCTGGGATCTGCTCGACACCTCCACCCCAGACATGGCCTTCCTGACCGAGACCTGGTGAAACGACTCCTCGGTGCCCGACATCGCCATAGCCACGGCTACAAGATCCCCTGCAGGGATCGCGCCAACAGAATCGGAGGAGGAATAGCATCGTCCACAAGTCCACCCTCAAGGTCGCCACCCATGCAAACGACACCCTCAATACCGCCGAACACCTGCACTTCCGGATCCACACCAACCCAAACACCACCCTGAGATGAACACTCATCTACAGACCCCCGGACCTCGGGCTCAGTTCAGCGACTCCATCGTTGACCTCACCAGCACCCACGCACTCGCCTCCACGGACTACATCCTCCTCGGGGACCTGAACTTCCACCTCGAGAACAACAACGCCGCCAACTCCGCCACCCTGATCGCCAACCTTGCCAACCTGGGCCTCAGACAACTCGTCACCGGACCCACCCACAAGCTGGATCCCGTCTTCTGCGCAAGCTCCCATGTCGCCTTCGACCACACCACCGAACTCCACTGGACCAACCACCGCTGCATCCATTTCACCTTCAAGAAACCAACCACGCACCACCGCACCCAACAGCTGCCTCGCCGATGCTGGAGCAAAGTCACCGAAGACCAGCTGATCACCTCCCTCGCCAAGAACCCACCCACAGACCCCACCAACCCAGCCCCAGCCCAAAACCTCAGACAGTGGATCAACAACTGCACCAACACCCTTGCCCCGCTCAAGAAACCCTCCAACACCCACACCAACAAGAGAGCCACCTGGTTCACCGACTAGCTCCAGACCTCTAAATGCGCATGCCGGAAACTGGAGAAGACATGGCTCCAAGAACGCACACCAGACAACCACGCAGCCCACAAGGACGCCACCCGCAGACACCACCACCTCATCAGATTAGCCAAGAGTTCCTCCTTCAAAGATCGCTTGGATAACAACACACACAACAGCAAGGAGCTCTACAGCATCGTAAAGGAACTCGCCAACCCCAGCGCCAACGACATCCCGCTCTCACAAGAGCTGTGCGACTCACTAGCCATCTTCTTCCACGGCAAGCTCGCTGACATCCACGACAGCTTCAACACCACTACCGCCCCGACTACGCCAGACTCCACCTCCCCTGTGAACATCACCAGCGTCAACAGCCTGACCTCCTCATCCAACGTCAACGACGACGAGACACGCAAGGTCATGAACTCCATTCACTCAGGATCTCAGTCTGACCCGTGCCCACACCACATATTCAATAAAGCAGACGCAGCCATCGCACCCCAACTACGGAAGGTCATCAACATCTCCTTCGAAACAGCAACATTCCCGGAAAGCTGGAAGCATGCCGAAATCAATGCCCTCCTCAAGAAGCCCAAACCGGACCCCAAGAACCTCAAGAACTTCCGGCCCATCTCCCTGCTCCCGGCAAAGGTCATCGTGAAAATCGTCAACATGCAACTGGCCCTCCACCTCGAGGACAACATCTTGGACCAGTCGCAGTCCGGATTCAGACGAAACCACAGCACCGAGACAGCCCTCATCATCGCCACAGACGACATCAGGCGCCGATTAGACAGCAGCGAAACATCCGCCCTCATCCTCCTGGACCGGTCAGCCGCCTTCGACGCGGTCTGCCATCGCACTCTAAAGACATGCCTCCTAGAAGCTGGAATCCAAGAGAAGGCTCTTAACTGCCCCACCTCCTTCCTCTCCGGCAGAACCCAGAGAGTCCGCCTCCCGCCCTTCATATCGAAAGCCACCAACATCATCTGTGGCATCCCCCAGGGCTCATCCCACAGCCCAACGCTGTTCAACATCTACATGGCCCAGCTCGCACAAGTGGCCCGCCATCACGACCTCAACATCATCTTCTATGCTGACGACACCAAGCTCATCCTCTCCCTCACCAAGGACCCGCACACCACCAAAACCAACCTCCACGAGGGAATGAAGGCAGTCGCCGATTGGATGAGGAGCAGCCGTCTGAAGCTGAACTTGGACAAGACTGAGGTCCTCATCCTCGGACCCAACCCCTCAGCCTGGGACGACTCCTGGTGGCCGACCACACTGGGAACAGCACCAACTCCCACCGACCATGCACGCAATCTTAGATTCATCCTAGACTCCTCCCTCTACAAGTCCAAGCAGGTCACGCCATCTCCTCCTCCTGCTACAACACCCTCCGCATGCTCCGCAGGATCTACAAGTGGATCCCGACCGAAACAAGAAGAACGGTGACACAGGCCCTCGTCAGTAGCAGACTGGACTACGGCAACGCACTCTACGCAGGAATCCCAGCCAAACACATACGACGACTACAACGCATCCAAAACGCCTCCGCTCGACTGATCGTCAACGTCCCCCGCCGCAGCCACATCCCCCCCCACCTGAGAGACCTACACTGACTCCCCGTTGACAGGAGGATCACCTTCAAGCTCCTCGCCCACGCACACAAAACACCCCACAACGCCGGACCAGCCTACCTGAACAGCTTCCACACCCACACCCGCCAGCTAAGCTCCGCCAGTCTCGCCGATGTCCCCCGCATCCAACGAACGATCTCAGGCGGTAGATCCTTCCCCTACCTCGCCGCCAAGACCTGGAACACCCTCCCTACCCACATACGGCAGACCCAAGACCTACTCACCTTCAGAAGACTCCTCAAGGCCTGGCTCTTTGAGCAGGAGCAGCACCCCCCCTCACTTCAGAGCCTTGGGACCCTCACAGGTAAGTAGCGCGCTTTACAAGTACTCTGATTGATGAATTGATGTTATTATCGCCAAATACACAGCTACTCAATTCATCGACCATGGAAGGATGGAAGGTTGAGTCTGCATGGTCAGGATTCAAACTTGAGACCTGCAGATCATCGATATCTCAGCTCAATGAAGGCTTCTTGCTGGCATGAAGATGGACGTTGCACGCTCAAACATTTTTCAAACAAATGCAAGACATATTCAGCAACAATAAAGAATCCATCTCAGAGAATCACTTCTATAACAGCCAGATAGACAATCATCATGTATAATATTTTAATTATGGAAACATTTTAAATACAAATTAGGCCTGGACTTGAGCACTACTGTCAAGTCGTTTTGGCATTAAAGTTAACTTTATTGAACAACTACAAACAGAAACAAATATGAACCAACTAGAACCCCCCCAAAACGCAGTCAAAGGTAGGCTCTCACCTGCATCCTGGCCACAGGGTCCGAGAGAGAGCAGGCCTTGTTGATGAGGTAAATGTGCTCCATGTACTCTGTGATCCTCTGCAGGAAACTCATGGGCTCATTGAAGGCAATAGGCATTGTAATTTTTGACAATTCCTAAAAGCAAGAAAAGAACGCTGTCAATAGACGCATTGAACAAAACATCAATATTTGCTATTCTTGCTGCTAGTGTGATTCGCGTTTTAATGCACCTAAACTGACTTCAACTGACTGCAGAGAACACGAACAATGTGCATCGAGATCCCTGGATATTCAGAGTAGGGAGAAAAGGTGATTGGGGTGAAGGGAGAGCAGCAGCAGGACCTCCTGAACTTGTTACCCTGCCACATGAGACAAGGAGACGAGGCTTTTCCGCTTTTAGCCTCAGTATCATTAGCCGGGGATGCTGAAGGTCTTTCTGCAAGACTCAGTGACTAGATTAAAGACATCTGAACATAAATTCTAATTCCTGCAGCTCTCCATCTGCAGAACCTCTGCAATGGGAAAACCTTGCTGCCACCACAATTAGCTTGATAGCTACATTCAATGAGGTGTCAAGATCCTCCTATAGAAGGCTTAATGTAGGATATCTATTCACTATTTTAGAGGAACTCTAGTGAGCACAGAGCAGATAACCATCCCTCTCGAGCCAAACCTACTTGCAAAGGAAACAGAAAACACCGCATGTTCTGTTTTTCACTGCAGCTGACTAGGACATGCATGAATTTGAGAGGTGACTCTAGATGTGGGCAGGATGGAGAAGTACATACAAAAATAAACTGGCTTGTACCTCCCAAGACTATGCTGTCAAGAGTCAAGTATTTTCAATCTAGAGGCAATTTGTTCAACAAGACTAATGCTATTAGTCCATTCTAAATCATTTAAATGTTTCTGTGATCCTTTTTTGTTTTAGTTTTGGGTGAATGGATGGGGATGGGGGGGTGGCGGGAGGCAGAGCACAGAGTTTTTAGTGAAGTCCCCTGGCACTTCAGTGGTTATAGAGCAGGTGGAGCT
Source organism: Lissotriton vulgaris (assembly GCF_964263255.1). Lineage (NCBI taxonomy): Eukaryota > Metazoa > Chordata > Amphibia > Caudata > Salamandridae > Lissotriton > Lissotriton vulgaris. Next base: position 1,705,011,924 of record NC_141695.1, read on the forward strand.
TTCCAGAGGGCTTGTTTCAGGCTTGCTGGGGGCTTATAAGAGGAAATGTGTATTGAGTATGGATATGCTGTTGTCACTAATAGTAATTCTTCTTCTCCTCCTATAAGGAAGCACCGTTTAGGTCCGGGGTCTCCAAAGCAGGTTTGAGAAGGCTGGATCCATGACAGGCTTTCAGGATAACCACTGTGTATGAAATGTGCCTCTTCTACGTGGTCACCCAGGATTTCTCATCTTTTGCTGGACCCTATATGTTTCCTGGCTTAAGAACTCTGTACACTTTACTCCCACTAATCTGTAGTAAAGTACCTGTGCTGCCCCTTTAAATAGAAATAAATTGGCTTAGTCCTAAGTGGAACATTTAACATGCTTACATGTCCCTGTATGTGGAGTAGAAAGTGCACCTAGGGCCTGGAAGTTAAAATGGCACTTGTGGACCACAGCACCTATTGTGTCACTCTACGGTGTCAGTGCAAACATGCCTACCTTGTGCAGCCTGACTGATGCAGTGCGACCTTTTAAAATAGCCCTTTTTGCCTGGTAAGAACCTTTCTCATAAATATTAATACATCCTCCCTACGTAAACATAGTAGCCCAAAAGGTAGGGTGAAAGGTTTTTAAAAGTGGGACCTGTAGAAAATATTACAAAGTCCCGAAAAGCTATTTCACTGTGACAGGCCTAGCTGTCCTATGTAGAAAACCAAAGTGCAGATTAACATTCTAGCACTGCTAACTGGGAAAGTGACCAGCTAGAAAAAGAATTATACAACTATTATAAATACTTATTAAGACTACAATTCAATGGTGAATTCAGATTTTAATGAATATTAAGGAAAAGTTACTTTTAGAATATTACCTTTTTCCTGCCCGAAGCTCCTGGAGACTAGTTTACATTCACTCTCCGACTTCTCCCAGCCTGTGCTCAGCCTCGAGTAGGTGTGGATGAGGTGTATATTGCATTCAATGAGCAAAAAATAGGCCGACCTGAATGTGTACAGATCACTCCTCTAAGCTCAGCAGAAATTGCAGGGTGGGGGCTGTAGGCCTCCTTTTGACAGTACAGTGTCAAATACAGCTTGGCAGGTCTGTTCAGCCACATGTAACACTCTGGAGCACACTTGAAAGGAAAAGTAAAGGATTGCAAGACAGTTCTTGTGAATTCCCTGTCTATCTGCTGAAAAACTCTGTTTGTTCTACAAGACTTCAGGTAGGACAAGAAACCCCTGGCTTTGTAGATGGTACAGCACCTACTTCAAACTGGATTTTAATGTTAGATGTTGCAGACCCTAGGATTATCATTGTACACTCCCAACATATACCCCCAGCCTCGGAGCCTGTTTAGTGTTACAAAAGACTTTCGCTATTTTGAAAATGCCCTGACAAATAGCATTGTGCATTTGATTGCAGTAAGGCAAACAGGAAATACTGAAAAAGTTGGTAGGGTTGGCCCAGTGAACTTTCACCTCACTTATGAGGGAAAGGCCAGGAGTCACATCTACCCACTAGTTAGTGGTGAGCATAAATATGGTTGGTCTGTTCAAATTTAAAGGGAGTTTTACAACCCAAATGAAGTAACGGGATATGACGCTTTCCACATCCCCAGAGTGGATGAGCTCCATGAACAGTACATTTGCTATGCATTGTTTACTACTCAGAAAGTGCAACCGTTATATTACACTGACTGGTTCCAGCTAAGACAACACCATCTGCAACCGATAAACAGATTAAAGGTTTCCCTTATTCATCCGGTATTTATAACATAACCGGTTATTCTTCATAATATATATAGATTACATGCAAATGTTTTAACCGCTACACTGCAGGAGAAGGAATTAATTATTTAAGAAAAACATTTTGTGTATTGAATCTGGTGGGATGGGAATGGTCCGTGCAAGGTATAAAGGTGTGTATGCCTGCTCTGACTGCCAAACTGCATATGTATGTGTATCGTGACTTATTTCCACCCTGGTGTCACACTAATCTAAGTGTGCACAGAGGCCTAAACCTTTCGCTGACTATGCGAGTTCCTGGATTAGTCCTGTGACCTGGACAGATGCATGAAGCATGTCCTCATTATGGGCCATAACCTACTTCCCTGACCTGGGATTAGCGCCTGAAGCAGTGATGGCAGTATACCATGTTTTTAGAGAAAATCAGTAGTGACTAGACCTTTTATCAAGCTCACAAGGAGTGAGGCCTACTGGCCCACTTGAGTAAAGATCTGCTATGATGTGTACGTGCATAGGTTTGTGCTGGCATCCCATGTGTATGTGGTGTGCCCATGTAATCTGTGTAACACGTGTGTTGATAAGCTTTGTGCAGGAGTGAGTAATAGGGTAAGTGGGATCCATTTTGGATGCCCCTGTCCTGGGACCACGTTAGGTGGAGGTTTAGGACTGTTCTCCCAGATAGCATAAGAACATTGACTGTATTCTTGTGGCAGAAAGGAGAAAAACCACACAATGTACAGGATAGATACTGTGCTACCTTCAGAAATTCCAGGAGGCATTCCTTAGCAAGGAGCTGCTGATTAGTTTTCCTGAGCACTGCCATTTGGTGGATAGTAATGGCGATTGCTGGGTCTACTGCTTACTTTGTATTTAGTAAGGAAGTTTCTAAGGTGGGGCCTGTCCTTCATATGTCCATGATTACTCCTTCAGTTAGGCTGATGACAGCCAGATAAAGAAACCTCATACAGAAACCGCACACTCCACTACTGATTATTGTGGGTTTCCCATGTTGCCTACAGTCTCATTGCTACCTACTGTGAGAAGTATCACTCTACACAAAGGCTGTGCCTAAGAGCAGCCTGACAAGGAATCTTGAAAGAAGAACCACCCCAAACAGGTTCTGTAGTTTTTAGATGGTGTAAATACATCACACGACTAGAAGTTGTGTACAAAAATGGGGGCCAAAACATCACACTTGGTCCAGTCCCTATTAATTTATGAACAGGGCAAGAGAGTGCTCCGCAGAATACTCAAATGGACTGCTGTGCAGCCAGGTAAGGTGTCTGCCTGACAGCCTGTCTCCCAGTGGTGATGCAAAATAATTTGAAATGTTAACTTTCTGCTGAAGGAGCTGTGGGGTGTGCCTGTAGTTCATAGAACTTTACTGCAAAGAGAGGGAAGGCGTCTGTCTGGCCCTAAAGGAGGAGAGCGGCCCCGTATGATACCGGTGGCTAAGGGACATCCAGAAAGACCCGAAAGCCTAAGAGGGAGCTTAGTGGGACCTGTGCGTACTGATGGTCTCCTTGGTCTCTCATCCTGGATCCTGATTGGAACTGCAACTGCTGTGATCATCATAGGTCCAGATGAGGGTGAAATGGCCTTGAACTTCACAGACTCAGATGGGGGCTAAACTGACGTGGTGACCGTAGGACCAGGCAGGGCTGCAACCAGTGTGATCAACTATGGCTGGTTCAATTGGTATTGCATCTTCCACGGCCACCGATTATCAATCTCTGGCAAAGCTGCATCACCACAACCATCTGAGAACGCTGCAACCAGGTATGACCCTATGCTGGGGTAGTACACTCAAGAGATTGAGGGTGGTCAGACATGCGGGCGGACATGGCCTACAACTGGCTTTCCATGTAGCCAAGGAACTTGATGAAGACCACAATTTCCACAAGTGATATATGGCAGAGCCGCAAGAGCCATAGAGAGATAAAATAGGACCTTTTGAACCTACCTAATACGGCAAAATGTTAAGACTGGAGACCTAGTGAGTGCACATTTGACTGAGAGAGAAGGGTCACCCGGGAGAGATTAGTGAAGGGATTACTGAGGGTGTAGCACCTAGATGAATTGCACCATGGGACACTAACTAGTACAATCTGATGCAATTTGATAGACAACTTTGTGATTACAAGTCGTTGAGTGGATCTTCATTCCCACTACCCTCGGGTCGTCGCAGATTTAATTTGAATACTAGAATGGTGGATGCTGGTCTGCCACCTTCCCAGCCCCTTTCTAGGTTCTGTGAAGATCCAGGAGAGACAAAGAAGGGGGTGTTGAGAAGTCCCGCCCAAATACATGTTCAAATTTGGGAGCAAATGTCTACATTCTATTAGTCTAATGGCACTCTTTTCGTCTACATTTTGTGTGGTAACGTATTTTCAATTGATTTCGATATTTAATTGAACAAACAAGTTACTTACCTTCAGTAACGCTTTTTCTGGTAGATACTTCAACTGTAGTGATGTCGGGTCCCTACATCTCCGAGAGGACATACATTTCTTTCTCATACACAGCCACACTATTGAACGAGGAGCCTTGGTAATCAGATTGTGCTAGGATGCAGATCTCTCAATTATAATCTTATTAACATAGTCAAGAGGAGTCCATTCCACAGAAAGGGGAGGAGGGTGGGTCAGTGAGGAATTCGCATTTAGAGTATCTACCAGAAAGAGCATCACCGAATGCGTTCTTCAGATGAATACGTCTAACTGCAGATTCCTCACCTTGTGAACAGACACCAAATCAGTACCTCCCCAGGTTGAGGGTCTGTTAAAAGGCTCAGATGAGAAAATCCTGCAAGACAAAATGGGCAATCCGCCTTTCCCGTCTGACCTAGCTATCCAGTTAGTAATGCTTCATGAACGTGTGAACTGATGCTCACACTGTGGCCTGGCAGATGTCCAGGTCCGGCACCCCGATCACCAGCACAGTGGTAGCTGCATTTGATCTGGTGGAGTGAGATAGTAGGCCATTTCTTGTTCCAGTTCGTAGCTGATTTTGATTCACAAGACAATCCTTCTAGAGTTGGTGTGTTTCTGCAAAGCTTCTCCCTTATTCGGCCAAGAGAACCCCACAAAGAGCAGATCTCCAACCCCATGGTCTTTGGTGCCAATGGTTTAAAAGCTCTCTTTGGGTCTAGACAATGAAGTCTCCCTTCGTAGATGGCTGAGGAGGGCCAAAGAAAGCTGACAGGGTAATAGACTGTACTATGTGGAAAGGCGTGGCAACTTCCAGGAGAAACACTGGATTAGTCCTGGGTACTAGGTTGTCCCGAAAGAAAGTGATACGGTTGATGGACATAGAGTGCCTGCAACATGCTAATCTTATTGTTATGCTGAACAATATCTTCCATGTAAGTAGAGGGCAGTTATGTATAGGCTCGAAGGCAGTGCACGTCATTAACGTGAGAACCAGATTGAGGTCCCGATGGAGCATCACAATGGTGTCGGCGGAGTCATATGGGTCAGCATATTTAGAAAAAGCATAAAAACAGGTGATTTGAATAAGGATGGTTCATCAGGTAAACGTAAAGAGGTTAATAGGGAGAACAAATAACCTTCAAATGTCACCGCATTTCTTTTCTGTGCTAAGAATAAACAAAAACAATCGTATATCAGAGAACTGGGCTTGCAAAGGTTTGACATGTCGCACATAGATGGTCTTCGAGGGATGCCTGGATGCCAAAATGACACTCACTACATAGGAAGGGAGGTCAAAGGCTGCCAACTGTTGCAGCTAAATAGCCATGCATGGAGTTGTAAGTTATGCAGGCTCAACATAAAGTCCTCCACAAGGGGCAATTGGATCAGAGGACAGCATGCCCAAAAGTTCTGGATACCCATCTCTCCTCATAGCCACCAGGATAACTCAGAGTAGGTCGTTCCTGATGTTCTTCAGAACTTTTGGGAAGAGGGGTAGAGGCAGAAAGACATGCAGGAGTCCCGAGCTCCAATCCAGCAGACAGCTGTATAGGCGAGAACTGCCCGGGTAACTCCAACGGGCATAAAACTAACACTGCAAGTTATGAGGCTGGCAAAAAGATCAAGCCAATGTTCTCCCCATTTCTGGAAGACGCCCTGACCCACAAGACTGTAGCCACCATTTGTGATCTTAGTTATTTGTGAGCTTAGTTTGTCATGGCATATAAAGATCCTGCCAGATGTTGTAACCACAGGAAGATGCCCTGACGATCCAGCCAGTTCCAAAGGAGCAAGGCCATCTGGCACCGGACACACAACCTCATTCCACACTGTTTGTTGCAATACCACATGGTGCTGGTGTGGACTGTGAGTACCTGCATCCATTCCCACTTTGCAAGTATCTGCAACTGTTCCCACTTGTTGGATGGGAGAAAAGTTTTCAATGACAAGCAAAAAGCCTGCAACTCCAACAAGCTGATGTGTAGAGAGCTTTCTGCTGGTGCCAGAGTCCTCTGATCTCCACCGCTCCCAGATTATCTCCGCAACCCTGGGCAGGGTAGGGAGAGAGGTCTGCTACCGGTCCATGAAGCCCAGCTGCCATCACTGCAGATATTTTGCAGTCTCCTCTGACACCTGGATAGAATCCGAAAGGTTCCCTTGGTGCTAAGACTTCAGAACCCACTGCAGAGCCCATGTGACACCTGCTATGGTCCACTACCAGGATGCAGTTGGCCAAGAAGCCTCAAAGTCGCTCTCACTAAGACCCAGGTCAAGGGTTGAAACATTAGGATCAAAGCCTGAATGTCCAGAACTTATTGAGGCAGAGTGTAGTCTCTGAGGAGGAGTCAGGTGTGACTTCAGTACTCTGATGGAAAAACCTAGCGATTTCAACAGATTGGGCGTCATCTGGAGGTGGTCCATGACTGTTTAAGGCAAGCCTACCTTCCCCAACCAGTCGCCCAAGTATGAAAAGACTGGTATTCCTGAACTCCAAAGATGGGCAACAATTACCATCATCCCTTTCGAGAACACCCGAGGCCCACTGGTGAAGTCGAAGAGCAATGAAAACTAAAAGGGCTTGCAGCCTACTGGAAACTGTAGGTGGGACTGCAGAATGTAGATGTAAAAGGTCCAATACCACTATTCAGTCTCTTGGATCCAGGGTAGACAGAACTTAGGCCAGAATTTCAGCTGCTCTCCTGATGATCATGGCGAAGGAAAGGGGAAGGGTCTGTAGTAGGCTAGTGGAGGCCAGTGTCTGATAAAGTGTCAGCATCAATGACCTCTTGTAGGTCCAGTAATAGGATCATCTCATCAAGGCACTCTGTTACATGTTCAAGGCCAAGCAGGGCAGCGCGCCAACTTATATCCAAGGGTTGGTAACACCTTACACACCCGTGCGCTCACTAAGGTCATCGGACACTGGCAATTTCACAGTGCCAAGATGTAAGCTGGCAAGAAAGGGAGGCCACTCCTTTTCTATTCTGGGCCCGAAATATTGGAACTCCCTCCCACTAGCACTAAAGTCAGAGACCAACCTACTCCGCTTCCGTAGGGCTCTGAAGACTCTTCTGTTCACCAAGCGCAGTCAATAGTTGGTTGTGGCCTCAAGTCAGGTGCTGCATTGTCCTTTCTTCTATAGTCTGTCCCTGGCGCCGGGAAACCCACTGTGGGTAGCTGTGCGCGGTAAAAGCTTAAATAAATAAAAAATATAGTTGGGTACGGTCATCAGTCTTGTGCTACAGATCTGTAATGTAGAGCATGCATCTTCAAATTTGAAGGAGACCGAGGTCAAGTGGGTGGGTGCAACTTTGATCAAGACTGTGGTGGATTAGCTTCAGAGTCAGAATTGACCAGTAGCCCCATTGGCGGCTTTGGCAGCATTGCCACTGGCGTCCACACTTAGCACTCAGCGTTGATCGTAGCACACTGAAAATGGCCAGGGAAGGGGTCAGTCCCAGAGTCTGGACTGAACCCAGAGTAGAGTCGAGAGGCATAGTTGGTGTTGGGGACGGATCTGCCAAGGACAAAAAGGAGACCTCCTCGGATCCATAGCTCCTCAAGGGGCTCCAGTCAGATTTGGTAGAGTACAGAAGATGCACAGCATGGCCTCCTTGAAGGCCTGAATCGGTTGCAGCATCACTGATGAAAATAGGAACCTTGGTTAGATTGTTATTAAATCAGGGATCGGTTCAGTGATCGAAGACTGAGACCATGACTTTGAGTACCCTGACATCCGTGCGACTCCTCACAGTAGAGTGACAGGATGAGCAGGAGCACTGATTTTTCTTTTTGAACTTACCTGATTTTTTAGACTTGTACATCGGCCACTTGTGGAACTGGCAAAGGGAAGAAGAATGCGTCCATGCTCTCAAATTTGAGTGCAACTGGGCCCACCCTATCCTTTTGGTGATACTCCTTTATGTAGAGCTTGCCCTTGCAGTCCCGGCTTACCTTCGTATTCATCTGAGCACAGTCGCAACACAACGTCAAGTTGAGTAAGGAGCCCCAACATCAGAGACAGACTTTGCTGAGCGAGGAGCCCCAAAATCTGAGACAGACCGTGTGAGGATCTATCACTGATATTTATTTACAGCAATCCTTGCAGAGTTTAAAACCTGTCATTGTAGGGAAAAGACATGCTCCTTGTACACTGGGGGGAAAAAATTCAAACATTACATGGGTCAGGCTTGGCAGAAATCATGGGAGTGAGCCCTGGATCTGTGTGGGAAAGCACAAAAAGAAAGGACTCATGCCAGCATGCAGAAATGGTGGTTATGTAGGGGCCTCCACTTCAAAGTCAGGGCGGGGTGGGGTGGAGCAGGACAGACATGACAGAGCTGCAAGACGACATTGACCCACGCGCAAGGGAATTGCAGAGAAAAGTCTCCAGATCTAGCCTGGCACATGGGGATATTCACAAGGTGAGGAACATGCGGTTAGAAGTATACATCAGAAATGAACATTTAACAGTTTCATAGTCTGAGACCTCATATCCTTTTTGTAGTTTAAACTGTAGAGGGGAATGATATCCACATACATAGAGTAGAGCACTGGAAAAAGGGATTGTGAATTTTCGACATGCTTGAAAAATTTCATCAACACTGCCTGCAAAACGCAGGATTTCGGAAATTGCTTACTTTGGTAGAGATTTAATCAACCATGAAATTCAAGTTTTATAAACAAAAAGTAATAAGGGGCTTGGCGCGACAGATGAGATGATAGTGAGAAAAAGCTTTCAAATACGTACCAATCCAATGCATTTTTTCAATATACTCCAGATACTAAAATCGCTTCTGGAAAACATGGGTGCTGGTAACGATGTTCTGCAGGCAAGGGAAGAAAGAGCAGGACTTCAGCATTTTATTTTGACAAAAAAAAATTTATTCAAACTTGCCATGCACAGTAAAGTGAAATAGAGAGACCAGGACAGGTGCCAGTCACAAACACATGGAGAGAAGACTGCAAGCTACAATCTAGAGTACAACTTATCAAATTTTGAGGCACACATGGTGGCTCCTTTACACCATCTGAATGTAGAGTAAACAGGAGTTAATCAGACTGTACTACACAGACAGGACAAAACAAATACAATCACGGCGAAAGAAAGTGGTTTAGGACGGACACTTACAACCTACTCTAATGGTTTCTCCTTACCTTTCAAAAGAATTTAGTTCAACAAATTGTGATAATTTGTCAGCCATGTAAATAGAATTCCTTCGACCAACTTGGTTTTTAGCAAACAATTATATTAAAAAGCTTAATAAAAAAAGATGTTAAAGGGGTGAAAGTGTGAGGCAAACCGTCTCACACGTCTTTACTCGTGCGGTGGTTGTGGAGGGGATGATCTGTCTGGGGATTTAGAATAAAACATCTGCTTACGATGCGGTTTTAGGATGTATTTGCGGTTTGTTGCTATAAGCCTGATGCTTGCCAGCCCAGTAAAATGCATTATTCCCAAGCCCCAGTGCATCATTTCAAAAGGGGAGGAAGCCACAAGCGGTTCTTGCCATTATTTATGTTTGATATTCAAACAATACATCTTGTCCAGAGTGGTAAACATTCCCCCTTTGCTCCTCTGAGTGGTCCTTCTCTACAATTGTTAGGTCGAGAAGGTGTCTACTGGAAAGCTGTCCCCTCATTTCTCGACTGCTCTCAAAGTATACAGGTTACTTTCGAAACATGGAGTGATGTGGACTGTCCCAGCCTCTTCCTTGTCTGCTCTTCGCAGGCACGGTTTATATTTTTAATGTTGGACTATCTGATAGAGTGAATGGTTCCGTCTTCTTCAATGATTTCTGCCTTCAGGTGGTGTGATATACTTGATACACCCATCTCGAAGTCGATGAGGTTGTGGGAACTGCATGGATGTCGCATTTGAACACTTGCCTACTCTCTTCAGTTCTGTTTGTAATTCTTAGGATATGTTATTTGGGAAATAATGGAATACAGGAAAGCAACAGAAGTGCCCAGTTTCTTCTTAGCCCACTGCAGTAGATAGATACTTACAGTGAGAAGTATTTTTTTTAATTTGATCTTATCCAAAACACTATGATCCATCTAAAGAAGACATTGGATATGTTCTAATAATTCCAGGAATCTTTAAGAGCTGGAAGTAGAGTATAGGTCAATGAGGGAGACCGAGCTCGCAGAGAATTTGGCGTTCTCGTGCATGAAAATATTGATTTATTAAGCAACTATTTTTAGCTCTATTAACCCAAGGGCATCTCTGAGATTGCAGGAAAAATACATAGTTCAATTCACTTCCAAGTATAAGTTTATTCAGCTTACAAGTCCATTTAAACATTCATAAAACAGTTTCATGAATATAAAAAAAAACTAGCCATTCTGCAAGTCGAATTAAAAATCAGATGAACATTTCCTTAAAATCACTTTTAAAACTTGTCAGTCTCTCCTAGATTTCAAATCCACCAGGCTACGAGACCAGGTATCATCTCTCTCCTTGAGGCCTGAAAGAATCCGGAATGGGACCGGAGTGAGAGAGAGGGGAGCAGTGAGTGCACTCAGTCTGATGGAGAACACAACTAGGTAGTTGAGGACTTAAATAGAAGTAATGGGAAATTTTGGGAATAAGGTAAACACTGGAAAACAATACGGTAACACACACGTAATAAAGTGGAGATCAGGAGTTGTCTTTATGTGGAGCCCCCCTCCAACGCCCACCACAGTGCATCTAAGACACAGAGCAGATGCCACAGCACTAGACGCCAAACAGCAAGTGGTTGAGGTCCCCTGCCCCATTGGTACTATTATGAGGCTTGTACCATTTGTTCCATATAAACTGAGGGACATTCCCCTGAAGGCCCCATCCTATCCACCATAGGAGCAAACCGCGGACAGGTGTACTCTAGTTCTGCACTTACAAAGGTGTTTGAGTGCTACAACACCATGAGAACAGTCATGCACACAAGTCCTCCTGTTCATCTTATTACCTTGACTATTCAGAACTGAGGTGGGTTTACAAATCGAGCTGAAGCACACACACACACACACACACACACACACACACACACACACACACCTGTATATGGTAATATTATGCTGTAATTTAAAATGCATCTTGTGTACTGATTTGCGTTAATATCCCTGATTGATGATAACCCAAATGCTAATAAATATAAGTTTGAATAAAAATAGAAGCACAACTTCTCCTGGTCCCAATAAGAAATGGTGCATTTCACAGATGTACAGAGCCCTGGTTAACCATTCTCCCCACAACCTACTGAACCTGAAGGCATAACGGGAAGGGTGGATGTGCCCTTTCAAAGAGGTGTATTGGAGGAAAACATGCATTGCACCACACAACTAGCTATACCGCCTAAGCCTCATTCAACTGAACTACTTGCATTGCAGATGTCATATCGAGATGTCTGTGGAAAGCACGCAAACGTATGGAAACCCACCTTCACTAGGCGCTAAGAGGGAATGGGGGATTTTTTGCACTTGGTGTGGGCCTGTCCGATTATTCGTTATTGGCGCACCATATTTCAAATATTCTTGGAGGTTCTGGGTCAACAGATGGATGCCTCAACCAAAAGTTACTGTACTAGTCTGTATTTTAGACGATCTGGGAGCTCCCGAGGGTGACCGAACCCTGGTGAATATGGCCATAGCAAAACACTGGAAAGACACTCTGGCTCCATGACAAGCAAATGGCAGAGAGGCTTGGACCACTGAGCAAACTGGAGGAGCCCATTTATACTGTGAGGGGCTGCCCCAAAAAAACACGTCAAGATTTTGGGGAAATGGTAGGTGCATTATGGATTAGTCGAGGATGATGGGTGGAAAGATATTGAGAGAACTATGCTGAACGAGAATTCAAAGAGTCGATGTGTGCGTATTAGCAGTAATTTTTACTGGCAAAATCAAGTTAAATTCCCTATATCTGTATTGAAATCTTAACGTGAAAGACTAGGGAAATATCCTAGAACACCTACTTGCAGACTGCTTTCGTTCTGGCAATACACCGGCATCCTGGACAAGGAGTATAATTCTTCCTTTACATAAGCAATGGCAAAGTCAATAGGTCTCACTACACAAGAGCTATTGGCTTTGGGAATGTATTTCAGCCATGTTGTACACCAGTGTGAGTGCTGCTCCGCATGGCGAAAAGAGTGGAGTGGGTTGGGGGGTAGATTGAGGTGGGTAGATTACGGTACATTGGAGGGCAGATTGGGGTGGGAAGATTGGAGTGGGTAGATTAGGGCTGTTTGGGGCAGACTGGGATAGATTGGGGTAGATTAGGAAAGATTAAAGCGGGTATATCAGGGTGGGTAGGTTAGAGTGGGGTAGGTTGGGGCAGATGTGAGTGGAGTAGATAGGAGGAGGGTGTACATGAGTGGGGTTAACTGAAATCGATTGGAGTAGTTGGTGTGGGGTAGATTGTGGTGAGTCAGATTGGAGGGAGTAGATGGGAGTGGGATAAAGTGGGTAGATGGGGTACACTGGAGTGGATTAGATTGGGTGGGGTAGATTGGAGTAGGTTGAGGTACATTGGAGTGGGTAGATTGTAGTTGAAGGGGGGTAGATGTAGATTGGAGTGGTCTAGATTCGGTAGATTGGAGTGGGGAGGGTTGAGGTAGATTGGAGTAGTTGGAGGGGGTAGATGTGGTAGACTGGAGCGGAGTAGATTGGAGTGGAGTATATAGGGGTAAAATCGAGCGGGGTAGATTACTGGGGAGTAAACTGGAGTGGGGAAGAGTGTGGTCAATTGCAGTAGGGTAGGCTGGGGTAGATTGAGGTGGGGTAGATTTGAATGGAGTTATTTGGGTAGGCAGAGTAAGGTACATTGAGAGATTCGGGTGGTCTAAACTGAAGTGTGGTAGATTAGAGTAGATGGAGTTGGGGTAGATTTAGGTAGATTGGGGCAGATGGGCGGGGTAGATTGGAGTGGGATATGATTGGCGTGGGGTAGATTGGAGTAGATTGCAGTGGAGTAGTTTGAGGTAGATTAGAGTGGGGAGAGTTGGAGTGGGGTAGATTGGAGGGGGTACATTGGAATAGGTTAGACTGGAGTGAGTTAGAGAGGCAACAACTGGAGTGGGGTAGGGAGGAGCAGACTGGAGTGGGGTAGAATGGGGGGTTGTGGTGTGGTGTAGCTAGGAGTGGAACAGGTTAGGGTAGATTGTTATGAAGTATTTTGGTATGTAGGTTGGAGTAAATTGGGTGGGATACACTGGAGTGGGATAGATTGGGGTAAAATGAAGTGAGGTAAATTGGGGTAGAATGGGATAGATGGGGTAAGCTAAAGTGGGATAGACTGGAGAAGACGGGGTACGGCAGATTGGTAAACTGGAGTGGGATAGTTTCGGGTGGGGTAGATTGAAAGAGGGGTAGATTGATGTGGTTGACTGGTAGATTGTGGTGCGATAGATTGGGGGAAGATAGAGGTGGGGTAAATTTGGGTAGACTGGAGTGGGATAGGTTGAGGTATATTAGGGTGGGCAGATTGGGATGGGGCAGATTGGAGTGGGTGGTATGGTAGATTGGAGTGGGGTAGATTGGGGTACATTGGAGAGGAGTTGACTGGGGTGGGTTAGATTGGGTGGAGTACATTGGAGTGGGGCACACTGGAGTGGGTGGATATATGTGAAGTAGGTTCGGTCAGGGTAGGTTAGAGTGGGGTAGACTGGTGTGGGGCAGATTGGAGTAAATTGGAATTGTGTAGATTAAAGTGGTGTACATTTTAGTAGGGTAGATTGGAGTGGGTTAGATTGGGGTAGATAGTAGCAGGGCATATTGTAGTGGGTAGGTTGGGGTAGACTGGAGTGGGGTTGATGGGGAAGACTGGAGTGGGGTTGATGGGGAAGACTGGAGTGGGGTTGATGGGGAAGACTGGAGTGGGGTAGGTTAGATCGAAATGGGATAGAGGAGTAGATGGGGTAGGATGGATAGGGTATACTTGAGCAGGTTGAAGTGGGGTGGGATGGGGTAGGTTGGAGAGGGGCAAGTGTGATGCGATGAAGGGGAGCAGTAGCACATGGAGGAAAGGGGAGAAGCTGTGCCAAGAAGATGGAGGAGCAGTAGTTTGATGAAGAGGGAGGGGCGGCGGTGGCACGTTCCCCTCGATTATCAATAGCTCTGCAGCAAATCGGTTTTGAAAAGCGATAAAAAAAAGACTTCCGGCCCAGGATTCATTCATCCTATTGCAAGTATACATAGAAAACCCCAACTATCCAATTTCAAAAGCTTGGGAGAGGTTTCAAATGTGGGTATTTTGTGAGAAAATGTATTACTTGTGTGTATTTGTTTTCTCTGCATAAAATGTTTTTGTGCGCCAGACGAACCACAGCAATATCTGTTTAACTGAGCATTAGCTTGATTTCTTACTAGTTCATAACTGCAATGTGGAGAAGGTCGTCCGGGGTTCATTTAACTGCAATGTCAAGAAAGCCGTTCCAGGGCTTATTGCATGCCCATAATGCCTTGTGCTATAATTGCCCACTTTAGCTGCTTCCTCCTTTTCAATTGTCTTTTAGCAACACAAGCCATATGTTTGAAAGTTGCCAGGAAACAGCGCAGAGTGCATGGTCATTGGGCCCTCATTTTCAAAATCACTCCCTTTAAAATCTTTTCAGATTAGGGCTTTATATACTGTTCTCTATGATTCGGATGTAACTCACATTCCACAGCTTATCCCGCTTTCAATTGTGATGGGGAAACAACATCAGCTATTGTGAGATAGAGGGTGTGGGGGTTTGGGGAAGAACATGGAATAAATACCAAGTTATCCAATAACTGATGCCCTCCCACCCCCACCCACTTTGTGTGGAGTTCTTTTTTGTTTGGCTATTTGGGGGTCGTGGCGCTTAGGGCTCCATAACTTTTTTCCACATAAGGTATCAATGCCAAATTGTTGTTCTTTTTTTCTAACATCCTGTGGAATGTAAAGGAATTTAGCGTTTGTAGATTCCACTGGAGGGGAATGAGAAAATAGTCAAAAAATAGTTACATTTTGAGTTTCTGGGGAAAAATAACAAAAAGTGCTCTGGATAAATACCTGCTATTATTCCCTGAACATGGCATCAATAAACGGTTTGCTGTGCTAAAGACACCATCTTCCCAACTATTAGGAACATGCTAAGGCAAATAAAACAAGGAAAAAAAATTCCCACCGTTTTCACATTTCTGAAAGAGGTAGCCCCTTTTTTTCCTATTTTTTTGTTCCCAAAATCTACTTCCAGTTTGTGGTGGAAAACAGTGGAAACCCCATGAGTGATCGGGGAATGCTTTAGATTTCTAGAAAGTAGACAAAACTCTGAATTCATCATGGGCTCACATATGTATGAGTAGGAAAAAACTGACAATTTTGACATTTTCATCTGTACATTTTTGTCACGATGGCCGTTTTACAAAAGCAATATACCATTACGTCTACTAGACCACCCTTCTGGTTGCGGGGGAGGTTTTGTAGGTTTTCCAAGACACCAAGGTACCCAGAGCCAACAGCTGAGTTGCAAGACACAATGGTTTTTCATTGTGTATCAAGTACAGAGCAATTGATATAGTGAAATATACAGAATGAGAAAATGGGTATCAAGGAAACCTATGTATTTCTCAAACAGGCACAAGTTTCGGATCAGTTGTCATTTGTATATCTCTGAATTTGTGGGTATGTGCACAAATGCAGCAAGATCCAATTGGTAATAACAAATGGTCTACTATTCTATGCTCCCACATGTCTTCCGATAAAAATAGTACCTCACTTGTTTGGGCAGGCCAAGTGCCCGTGACAGGAAACTGGCCAAAACACAGGATGAAATAAGGGCTGCACTCTCAACACTGAGAGATGTCCTCTAGGATCCAAAAATGTCCTTGAATCAAGGTTTCACAAAAAGATTATGACTCTACTCCAAGAGTTGTAGTCTAAATGTTTTATTCACATGTGTTCATAGCTTGTTATGTTCACAAGCGTTTGCTGCTGTTCCTGTTCCATTAACATTTTGCACTCATACCATCCCAATGCATTTCGGCATTTCCATTATGCCTTCATCTGGGGATATATTTCGCGAAAGAGCAAATGTGCGTCTGTGATAGTAAAGGCTGTAGCTGGGTTCAACACAGGACATCACACTTTTCCACTGAAAACTGACCCGGTCTCCCACAAAGTGGGTAACTGGATTTTAGGCCCTAGGTCAGCCAGCAACTAGGGAAACCTAACAAACTTGCACATTTTTAAATATTAGACACCTTGGGGAATCCAAGGTGGGGTGACTTGCATGGCTCTCACTGGGTTTGTTATACCCACAAACCATTGCAAACCTCAAACCTTAACTAAAAACAAAGAAAAAATGTTCCTCTCATTTCTGTGATGGAAAGATCTGGAATCTCCTGGGAGCCACAAACTTCTTTCCACCCCAAGTTTACTGATAAAAACTTTAATTGTGTGGTTAGCCCTACTACCTGCGACAGGAAACCACTCAAAAGTGACCCTTTTTTGTAAAGCAAATAGCTATGCACTTAGCGCCCTAGTTCAGCTGCACCTAGGGAAACCTAGTAAACCTGCACATTTTTTTTAAACTAGACAACTAGGGGAGTCCAGGGTTTTGTGACTTGTGTGGCTCTCACTAGGTAATTTTACACAGGAGCCTTTGCGAATGTCAAACTTTGATTAACAAAACCACTCATTTTTATTACATTTCTGTGACAAAGTTCTGGAATCTGCCAGGAGCCATACATTTCCAACCACCCTGCGTTACCAGATAAGAACAAAACCCCACTTGTGTAGGTGGACCAAGAGACCAAGAAACAAAAGGCCCTACAGCACTATGTTGATGGATAAGCAATATGGGTAGCTGCAGTATTAGGGGACGTGCTGTGGCACCACCAATGCAAATCTCCAAACCACAGACCTTAACGAAAACTAGACAACCAGGGGCCTTCAGAGTGGTGTGCCTTCCAGAGATCCGATGAGGTTTTCTTAACCACAATGCTGCGCAAACCTCAAACTTAGTCTGAAATCATGCATTTTCCGTACATGGTGATGGAAACTTCTGTAATTCTCATGAATTCACAAAAATCTTATCACCCAGCATTGCGCTACTTGTGCAGATAGAAACTCTGTGCCACTTGTTTGGCTTGGCCAAGTGCCCACAACAGGAACGGATAAAACCAAGTTCAATGGGTCTCCCATCCATTGGCAGCCCCCACCCTTCTATTTAAAAATAAAAGCTTTCCATGGCGTCTAGCGAGGTTTCTGCAACCCCCCCTGCCCCCAAGTGATGCAGATCGAGCGTAATTATCCCCATACACCCAGAAAGTCTGATGCCCTATGTAAATATGTTTGGGGCATTGCCATACCCACATTGGCTTGCCCCCCACCCATATATCTAAAGCTAAATATTTATCTTTTGTCTAGTGGGCCTTCCAACACCTCTTTCATCGACCCCAAATTAGCCCCAAAACAAACTATAGACAGATAGCCTTATTGGTCACTGTAGGTAAGACCTTTGCTAAGAGCATCAATAAACATCTCTTTGAATGGTCAAAAAGGCAAAATAGTTTACAGAGTGAATAATCTGACCGTATAAGGACTCACTCTGCAATAGATAATATAACGGTTCTTCAAACAATTCTGGATAAATCAACCTATTTATGCTGCTTTTATTTACTTTACATTGGCTTTTGATTGGGTTGATCATCCCCTTCTTTTGGAAAAAGTAGCATGGATGAGTTTACAGGAGACTCTTCAGGGACAAATAATGATGTTGCACACATCAACCTTTTGTAAAGTTCTGTGTGAAGTGGGGGGGCCTGGTAGCTCACCGAGCCAATTCCAATTGAAAATAGCTTAAAACAGTGATGTATTTTAGCTCCATTACTTTTATCTTTATACTTAAGTGATTTACCCAATTAATTTTGTTCTATTAATAACTTTACACCCAAGTTGAGAAATGTCAGGTGTCAACCATTTCTATTGTGCTATGATCTAAGTTTATTGGATTGGACTCTAATTGGGCATAAAAATAAATTAAATGCCCTGGACGAATATACTGAGAAACATTACCTAAAAAGTAATGTGCAGAAAAGCAAAGTCTTCGTTTTTTCTGAAAGAAAGAAAAAATGTACAAGTCATTGGAAATTGGCAGAAAGTGGTTTGATCCGTGATAAATATCTAGGCAGAATTTCCCCCCAGATTGTAGATGCAAAACTACATATTGTACACCATTACTCGAAACACCCAAAATATAGTGGAGCAAGAAAAACGTTTTTATAAATCTGTTGGGAAAAGGCATTTTGCATATGTGGTAAAAATTTACAGGGCCAAAATTCGGCCAACCCTGTCCTATGGATGGAATACTCTTCATAGAAATATTGTCCATTAGCAGAAAAAAAATTAATGAAAAAATGCTTTGCTCATTCCTTTATGTTGCACCCAACATACCAGTTCATGGTTTGTGTCTAGAATTTGGGATTCCCAGTGTTTATGTCCTGTTATATCGTGCTGTGGCACAGTGGGAGCTCTAGAGCGGGCTCCCGGAGAGGGTTTTGAAAATAAAGAACTGATCATGGATAAAAATAATCATGTCTATTTAAAGATAACTTGGCCAACCATGAAAATTAATTTTGAATACCGAAGGTATTAAAAATACGGACAATTTAAGCTTGCACTGAAACTATTTTACCTATGAAAACATTGGGGAAAGATACAAACGGATCTAATGATGGAATATAAACAATGCATTAGAAGAACTATGTTTTTATGGAGGGTTGATAGGGCTTAGAGTTTAATCCCTAATGAACAGCATTTTTACCTATGTAATATTGAAATACAGGATTAGAACTATATTCAACCCAACTTGGGCACCATCGTAAAAAAAAAAAACAAATGGATTTCTGTTTCCGCCATCGCAATGTGTTCAACAATAGAGACATGGTATTCCTAATTATATCCCCCACTAAAGAAAAACGATGCTAATGTATAGGTTTTTAAAATGTTTACAAAATTGTGTATTGCTATGCTACAAAGTTATCCTCTCTTCAATTTGCAATAGAATGTCTTTTTAAATTAAATGTATGTTATTATTCTAAATTGTTGCCTACTGAAAGGGACTATATAACGTTTTTACTTCACTTGTTCCCCTTCCTTTTTTTGTTTTTGTTTACAAAGTAAGTGTTGCAGCTGCAGTAGTTTTTTCTTACAAAATGTCTAACTGATTGGTCATTACACAGCCCAGCAATCAAACACACGTATATCCGTTCTGGTACTTATAGTAGTTCTGGTGCAGAGCCCTGGCAAACACCTGCTCACATTAAAATGCTTGAATGGGAAGAAGGCGTTGCAAGGCAGAACTTTGTCTTTGCAGACTGTGGGCCGGTGTGCAAACTAGGAGTGCGCCCTGCCCTGGCTGTTTCATAGACTCAAAAATCACACGCTTTCTTCTCCAAAATGTAATTTCTCAAATATGCCCCAAGCTGCGAGGCCAGATTTGTGTTCAGCGGGAGATTCGCTAATCCCACATCCCTGAATGACTGACAGTAATTTGTGTACACATCTCACTTTCCTCATCCATGCTTTAACCACATGGCTGCTGGGCGTTTTCCCCCCCAGTGCTGGAAAATGCCATTTTAGTGGCACTATGACGAGCTTAGCTCGTCATCAGCACACGACACCCGTGGGTGATGACGAGCTGAGCTCGTCATCAGCATCGAAAGGGTAAATATTTATTCTGTGCGCGCGCACTGTAAAGGCTGCTCTGGCCGCTTAGCCGTCTTTAGTCCTAGATGCGTGCGGCCCCGTGAAATCAAGGTCCGAGCCTTCCCGCCAAAAGGAATTAGCGCACAGAGACGCAGTTTTACTTTCACGTTATGATATGGGGCCAGATGTAGGAAGCCAATTTGCGATTGCAAATTAGCAGTGTGCAATGTAGCACACAAAAACCCCCTTGCAAAATAAGGATTGGCAAATTTTGCAATTCCCTATTTTGCAATTGCATTTAAGGAATCGCAAATTGCAATTCCTTAAATGCAATGAAAGAAGCACAAAAGAAAGTGTGATTTAGCCTTAAGGAATCGCAAATTACCATCAACTTCAAGTTGGTGGTAATTTGCGATTTCCTTTAAAAAAACATTTTTGCTTTTTTGAAAGTGCCATGTGGCACACATTCATGCCCTTAGTGTATGTGTGTGCACCACACGTGCACACATGTACATTTCAGGGGTGCAACAGGATGTCCCTCTGGAACCCTTGCACCCTTAAAAATGTGCACGCAATTTGTGAGTACCTATTGGGTACTAGCAAATTGCATGTGCAATTCCCATTCATTCCTATGGGTCTCTAGACCAATAAGAATGAATGGGATGGTATTCATTCCTTGATTGCGAATCGCAATTTGCAATTCACAATTATGGAATATTAAGGAATCACAAATATTATTGCGATTCCTACATACATTGCATTTTGCGAGTCCTTAATGGCGATTCGCTAAAAATCGCTATTAAGGAATCGGAAAAGGGCTTGTTCATACATATGCTCCATGGTCTTTTATGTAACATCAGAACACTTAGAGCTGTTCCCTGAGAAGCATGGACTGGCTGTCAGCCTCCCTCGTGAAGTGGCATTATTTGCCAGCTAGTTTTACGCAATGTAAAGTGTGGTTTACCGCCATCAGTCACTTCTCTTCAGGAGCAGTGTGTCACGATGAGGTGTCGAAGCGCTTTGCAGAAGGTTAGCTAGCTACTCCGTGGAGCCAAGACTACAGCTAGTAAAGGGGTTACTAACTATACAAGGTGTGCGGCAAAAGGCCAAACAACCAGGTCCTGAGTGGAAATCAAAAATATTGAAACGCCTGCCACGTCAGTGTGTGTATATGGTATTTGTATAGCACGAACCAAGGAAGCCAAAAGGCATCGGAGCGCTATACATGGTCAAAGACGGGCATTTGCAGGAATGCGGGAATAGACTAGGAGTAGGTCTGGATCACAGCAGCCCACCATGGTCTGAAAGCAGCCTCCTAGCTTGCAGCATACCGGGGAAACGCTAGGGGGGTCAGAATGGCAGCTCCAGCCCACCCCCCCCCCCGTCCTGGACACTCTCACAATGGATGCCGCCGGGTGTGGCACGAGCCTGTGCTTATGATGTTCTCAAACTGAGAGTATGTCCACAAACAGCATGAAAGCCAGAGCCCGCCAGCCGCAGTCAAGTGCAATAATTCCAAGACACAATCTGTCCACGAGAGAGGGCGGTGGGAACCACAGGCTCGCCTTTATTTGCTCTTGCCAAGTATGTTTGCTATTCACTACATACACAGAGCGAGGAGAAGCGAGGCTTTCCCCTGGCCTCCTTTGCGAGCCAAACTCTTCAGCTGTGTTAGCTGAATCAGGGACATCTTAAGGATTTTGGGGGTGCTCGGCCAAACGTTTTTCGGGGGCCCCTGTTCGGAACAGCTTTGAATGTATGATCCAGTTCTTTCATGACCCCTTTGGCCAGGTCACTGACAGTACATAGGTGCACATGTCCAAATTCTATATATGTTTACATCTAATATTAAGGGATAGTGACATGCGTTTTCAATATTGTAACAGCAGCGATTCACTAATATTACTGCAAATAATCTCTATGACACCCTCCCATTTCTCATATGGGAGATCCTGTTTTGAGCTAAAAGAAACTTTTTTATGGATGTTGCATGAAACAAACTCAACATTTCTGTAATATACTCTGACTCCACCCACATTTATAGGAAATTAAAGGAAAACTGTTTTTAAAACTATCTGTTTAAGAATAATTGAAGGTCATCAGGGCAAGACTCTTTGCAGAACAGAGCTGACTATCAGGGGGCCCCTGAAAGGCTGGGGCAATGGGCCAGAGCCCAATTTGCCCAAAGTCTCTGCCTTGAATGATATTGGGGAAAAATATTACAGCATTAAAGCCCTAAAATATAGTAACCTTCTGATACACTGAAATATGCCTTGGTCAAAATCATTGTATTTGAACATTTGTTTGGAAATACACAAACAGGATTCCTTGCGCTAACACAACCTAAAAGACCTCTGGCAAAGCAAATAGATCGCACCCTTATAATATGCGTACCAGGCTAATGACGCTGCTAATGCTCGTTTTTAAAGAAATGAGGCACTTAGGTAATACAAATAATAAAAGCAATTAAAATGGCTTCCAGTACATCCCAATTAATGCGCATTCAAGGCAGACATTTTACAATGCCTTTTCTTTGACATAACCAGTCCATTTTGGAGTGTGTTTTCTCTAACAAAAATAATTCCAAGATTGGCACCTGTCTGAGTGCATGTGTTCTGACGTAATAGCACTTCCACGTGTATGCTGTAGGACCACTAACCATTTCGTCCGTTTGTTTTTAGGTCTCGCCTGTCGATGCGCATGCGCATCGAGCAAGCGAGACTATGGTGGCTTATCCACTCTTTGTCCAACTTGCAAGGAATCGTGGCGATTCCTTGCAGTGCCCGTGACTTTTAAGCTCAATGCGCATGCGCATTGAGCTTAAAAGCGCGTGCACATGCCCCCAGCCGCCTGCCTTGCCTACTCTCCCAGCTGGTGCCGCTCCACCCCCTGCGGCATCAAAGGCTTTCACGGCCGGCCGGCCATGCTTTCAGTTTCACGACCGGCCGGCCGTGTGAAGTGCATTTCAAAGCCCGCTCTCCCTGCTCCGCCCCCTGCTCCGGCCGAGACGCGTCTGCTCTAGTTTGGTTGTTGTCTCAGGAAGGTAACTTGGTGGGTTGCAACTCGCTGCAGCGATCTCTCTGTTACTTACAGACTGTAGCTTTGATTCTTAGCATCAACATAAGACTCCCTTCTTTTAAAATTAAAACATCTAAGTAGCATTCTCATAAAAAGTATACATTAAAAAACTAACTATAATTACCACTGGGTCGGGGCACATTAAGTCCAACTATTCAATCATTTATAAATGGCTGGTATCGTTATTCAGTATTAAGCAAGTAAAGAAAACACAGTAAACAATCAAAAGTGTGTGGTCAAAGTATATTATGTCTAGTGCGAAAATGTAACTAGACATGACAAAAAAGAATGTGACGTCAATAAAACACAACTAAAACTCGAAACTTCTCTCGAATAATCAGGACAAACGGCCGCAATAAAAGGCTGATGCACCCTTCGTTTGCAGCACATGCGGTACATCGCTCGTTTATAATTTGTTTACAGTTCATTAAACAAATACATTAACAAGTGATGAATTAACTTGGACACATTCTAACCCGTGTCTTTGCAGCTAAACCAGCCCGGTCTTGCCTCTTCATATTCTCCCGCTCAGATCGCACTGCCCCCAACTACCTTTAAAAATGTGAGTTTCTGTTTTCCTATTTGCAAAAACGGTGTTATCGTAGGCAAACCATCTTCTCGCCTTTCTCGCACCTGTCAGAGCTGCTAAACTTGAGAGGGCTTAAAAACTAGGCCACCCCAATATTATATCCCGTGCTTACGCTTCCGGTTGGCTTACTAGCCCATACGTTTTTTTTACATCATTATTAATTGCCGCACGCATTCATATTTAAAAAACGGACAACGCTTTATTTTTTATCACGGCAACCACGTTTGGTTGCATGATTCATTCTCTATGTCTGTGTGTTTGATGCATAGTGCTGCCGCTCCAACACACTCCAGTGGGACTAGTACTAGCGCTGCGCTATTAAATAAATACAAAAATAAATTGGTAAGTTACTTTCCAAATCATTAGTGTAATTACGTATACGGTCAGATACAGCTGACATTCTTACAGTGCAGACCCATCTCTTACACAGCGGTTGAACAAACTCCCAAACCTGCCTCCAAATCAGTTTCAGGTAAGCACTCGTGAAGTGATTAAGAGGCGTAGGTGCCACTGCAGAGTCCCTCGGTTTTACTGTCTCGTTGTCCTGTGTGGGGTTGCTGGGCAGAGGGCATATGCGTACAGATGTCCCACTCCCACGACTTCCAATGCCCTCTCCTCTCATGCTGCTTCACTTGTGCATAGGCTGTGTGCTCTTTAGGTGCACGGTGCTCATGTTCTGTGTGAACCGTCTCTGCATTTGATACATGCTGTTTCGGTTTTGTATGGGCTGTGTTTGTTTTTGGTGCACGCTGCTCTGACTGTGTGCACTGTCCACCACATCCATCATCATCTCCACCATCACCACGACATCCACCTCCACATCCACCGTGACATCCACCGCCACATCCACCACCACCACCACCACCACCACCACCACCACATCCACCACATCCACCACCACCGCATGCACCACCACCACCACACCCACCACCACTTCATCCACCACCACATCCACTACAACCACCACCCCATCCACCGCATCCACCACCGCATCCACCACCGCATCCACCACCGCATCCACCACCACATCCACCATCACCACCACATCCCCCATCACATCCACCACCACATCCCCCACCACATCCACCACCACATCCACCACCACATCCACCACCACATCCACCACCACATCCACCACCACATCCACCACCACATCCACCACCACATCCACCACCACATCCACCACCACATCCACCACCACATCCACCACCACATCCACCATCACCTCCACATCCACCATGAAATCCACCGCCACATCCACCACCACCACATCCACCACCGCCACATCCACCACCACCACCACCACCACCAAATCCACCACCACCACCACCACATCCACCACCACTTCCACCGCATCCACCACCACCACATCCACCACCACCACCACATCCACCACCACATCCACCATCACCTCCACATCCACCATGAAATCCACCGCCACATCCACCACCACCACAACCGCATCCACCACCACCGCATGCACCATCACATCCACCATCACATCCACCACCACATCCACCACCACATCCACCATCACCTCCACATCCACCATGAAATCCACCGCCACATCCACCACATCCACCACCGCCACATCCACCACATCCACCACCGCCACATCCACCACCGCCACATCCACCACCACATCCACCACCACATCCACCACCACCACCACCACATCCACCACCACCACCACATCCACCACCACCACCACCACATCCACCACCACCACCACATCCACCACCGCCACATCCACCACATCCACCACCACCACCACATCCACCACCACCACCACCACCACATCCACCACCACTACCACCACATCCACCACCACTTCCACCGCATCCACCACCACCGCATCCACCACCAGGTGCAAATGCAATGTTCTTGGATTTTCGTCACAATAAAATACACTGAACATAATCTTCACAAAATTAAATTACAAACGTTTAAGCTATTGCCATTTATAAATTACAATAAATTTTATTTAAGTATTAATTATTTACAAAATTAAAAGCCATTGTTATTTGCAATATCAATACATCTAAGTCACGTAAAGACAACACACATTGCATTACAAATGCTATAGGTGTCACATTTGCAAAAGTTAAAACTATTGACATTGTAACTGACAAAGCTATTACTTTTGCTAGTTTCAAAACCAACACATAAATAAAAAAAAGTGTCATTTACAATACCAATTGCTCAAACTTTCCTAATGCGAGACCTATTGCATTTCCAATGCTTGTTATGTATACTTTACAGTTTCAGGGTAGCTATTTTGGAGTAGTAAATCAAATAACTAAAAAACTGTCACCACATGGAGAAAAGGGGTGGCAGTGTGCCGGGTCCATAGGGGTAAAAAAAAGGGAATTAAAAACCGAGTAGGGACAAGTTGGGGGAGTTACAGACAAATTGAGATGGTAGGGGGCATGGATGTGAAGGAGGATGAGCGGGTGGGGTGAGCAATAAGTGATGTACTCTGATGGAGTGCTACAAAAAAAAAAAAGTTAAAAGAAGGGATGGAGGGAGAGACCAGCGGAAGAAGTGGGTGGAAGCAACATGCGCAGCTGAAAAGGGGGCAAAAATGTAAAACAAAAAAAGCACTAGAGAGAAAGCGAAGAAACCACTCAAGCACTCTCGCGAGAGGCACAGCTATACTCCAGGAGAAGGACAAAGAAGAAGCCAAACTGTAGAATAAGAAGCAAGGAAACAAGGCTGATGATAAAGCAAAATAATGCTAAGCAGTGGGCTGACACAAAGCCCACTTTAAGTATCGGTACTGTACACTACACAATAGGTCTTTCGACAACAGAACTCTAAAGCTGCATGTAGGTGAGACTGAAAACCAGTTCATTTCTGAGAGGGTCAATAGCAATTCGAAGTCTTGGTGTTCCAAATCAAAGGTTTAAGTATATATCTCAAGTAGGAAGCTGTTTTATCCACAAACTTTACTAAGGGTTTGTTTTTGCCTTATAACGAGTACATTTTATATTTTTTTACAGATGGCCTTTTTTCTCAAGTTGGGTGTGCGATTTGCCACAAATTGTTGATGCTCAGCTTTTAGCCAAGAATAACTTGTAATAAGACATTCCAGCTCGCTATGTTTGAAATCTGCCGAACAAATCCCATCTGAGGAAATATAAGCATGTGTAAGTAGATAAGAGAATTTCAGGGCAGGAGCATCAACTTGAGCACCCACTACAAATAGACCTGCTTACACCACAGTGCACTGAGGCAGAGCTACTTTAAAACATTTCAATTCAGCAGCAATGTTAAACTGAGGGGTGCTTTACAAAGGGGTACCCATACAGAGTGCATTAATACTGGTGCCATTTTGTCTACTATGTGTTGAAAAGAAACCTCACTGTGAAGCCACCACCTTTTCTATTAAAAGTGTTAAGTCCGGGGGGCATGGCCAAGATGGCGACGGAGTAAGACGTGCCTGCAAGCTCCTCCGGCACCCCGAGCCCTTCATAGCTTTGTTTAGCGGTATTGGGGCGATTTCAGCCCCGGCTTTTGACTCTCCTGGGTTCGCTGAGGCGTCCTGCATTGGTTTGTCCTTTCTGTCGTCGAGCTACGACACGGAACGGCGGACTTAGCCGGGGTGTTACTTTGGTGACGCACTTGCACCGGAGCGGCCTACGGGGCTTTGTCTGGGCGGCATCGACTCTTCACAAGAGGGGACTCGGGACTCTGGCAAGTGTTCGAGTGAAGCGCTTCTGTGCGAGTCCCCCACACTGGAATTGTGACAAGCCTGCCTGTGATTCCGGTGTCCTAGCTGGCAGTTGTCGCCGAGCAGAGGTGACGAGGAGGCGCCGGCCTGTCTGGAGCTTAGCTGGACAGCGCAGACGACGATCGGGCGGAGAGGTGGTGCCATCTTGCCTCTCACCATCTGCGCTGAGGCGTCGCATCATGTCGACGAGGAATCGCCTGAATAAATCGGGGAAGGATGGTCCCGGTAAGGGGGCATCTGGATCGCCCCCCGGTCCTAGCAAGTCACCGACCAAAGACGACGCTGATGGCCCGGTCACGAAGGCCTTCCTGATTGAGCTTTTTTCCTCCATCAAGGAGGATATCACGGAGCTAAAAGCACAACTAGCCTCCGACCTCCGTGAGGTCCGCCGTGATGTAGACGGCATCGGCGAGCGTGTAGCGACCCTGGAGAACCACGACTTGGGCCTCAGTGGGGATGTCCATCAGCTACAGCAAGACTTGCTCCAGCTTCGCGAGCAGAATCTGGACCTCCAGACCCACTGTGAGGACTTGGAAAACAGGTCCCGTCACAATAACATCCGAATAAGAGCGGTGCCGAGGGATGGAGACAGTGGTAACCTCCGGGAATATGTGGAGGCTCTCTTTTTGCACATTCTGGCAGAGGACGATCGCAATGAAGTCAAGATGGACAGAGTACATCGGGTAGGCCTGCCGCGTGGCGCGCGCTCGCCGCCTCCCGACATCTTGGTTTGTGTCCATGACTTTCAGCTGAAGGAGACGATCCTGCGGAAGGCGAGAGACACTAACAATTTGCTTTTTCGTTGGCACAGCCCTCAACTTTTCCAAGACCTGGCGGCCTCCACCCTGCAAAAGCGACGGGACTTCCGCCCAGTCACGGCCTTCCTGAGGGAGCATGGGGTGTCCTACTCCTGGGGTCACCCCTTTCGGCTTATCTTCCGGTGGCAAAATAGACTGGTGCAAGTGCGAACAGTAGCAGCCGCCAGGGACCTGCTCGAAATGGAGGAAACATCTGCGTCGGCAGACGCCAGCGTCTCACCAAGAAGACAACGCCGTTCCCGATCCCCAGCTTGGCAGAGAGTGGGTCGACATGGCGCAGCAGAGGGGCCATCCCCGTCGGCGAGCCAGAGTGAAAGGAGAGATGCTTTGGCCTCGGTGGCCCAGGTGACTGAATCAAGCCGAGTGGACAGCTCCTCGGCGGCTTAGGCCCCCTCAACAGCGGCCCGTGGGAGCCGGGGGGCTCTACCACCTCAGGTACTCTGTGGGACAGTTCTCCGGTGGAGGGTTACCCCGACCCTGGATTCGGGGGGGGCATTACCTGGGTCTTCCACCCCCGACCCTTACGGTCATGTCCGGCTTTCATTGTTCTTTTTCTACTTTTTGCTTTCCCTTTTTTATGGTTTGTTTCGGAGGCTCCTGTGGGTTTCGGTAGGCTTGTTGGGGATGGATCCCGGTGGTGGTGGATGGGGACCTGGTATGGCAGTGGTGTGTATGGTTTGTATTTCGAGTTGGGCTGCATTGATTGGAGCGCTGGGGGGGGGGGGGGGGGGGGGGGGAATTGGTCTCGATGTTGCCTGTTACGATAGGCTCCTGGAACGTTAAAGGCCTTAATTCTCCTCAAAAACGCCAGAAAGTTTGGAAGTATATTTTAGATCATCAGCTGGATGTGGTGGGCCTGCAGGAGACTCATTTGGCCCGCAAAGATGAATCCAGGCTTAAGCATAGGCAGTATCCCCTGATTTATAAATCCTCAGC
Source organism: Lissotriton vulgaris (assembly GCF_964263255.1). Taxonomy (NCBI): domain Eukaryota; kingdom Metazoa; phylum Chordata; class Amphibia; order Caudata; family Salamandridae; genus Lissotriton; species Lissotriton vulgaris. Next base: position 1,705,040,895 of record NC_141695.1, read on the forward strand.
CACTACTAAGCACTGTGGGGATGCGCTTTTGTTCCGATCTGCCCTTCAATTTCAGCTTGTGGGGGTGCGGGGGGACAAGGAGGGGAGGTGGTTGATGGTGAAGGGAATGCTCATGGGTAAGCTTTGCACCTGGGTGGTGGTTTATGCTCCAAATACAGGGCAACATGGGTTCCTTGAGACTCTTCTGAGTGTGATTGGGGACTTTGGGGAGGGAGCGTTGATTGTGATGGGAGATTTCAATTTGGTTTGGGATAAAAGTCTTGACTGTTCACATCAACAGAGGACGGAGACGGGTCTCTTTTCCCCGGAGCTGCGCGATAACTTGTTAAGTCTGGGCCTTATTGATAGCTGGCGCTCCCTCCACCCTCGCACTAGGGACTACACGTTCTATTCACATGTTCACCACACATATTTCCGTCTCGACCATATTTTTGTGCATCAATCGTTACAGGGCGACCTGCGCGATAGCAACATTTTTCCACTTTCAGTTTCGGATCATAGTCTTTTGGCGACGTGCTTGATCTGGGCCCCAGAGTCGTCCCCTCATCGCAAATGGTATTTCCCGGCATCCCTTACGCGAGATGAGGAATCCTGCAAGAAACTTAGAGCGGCCATTGGTGAGTTCTTTGAGCTGAATAAGATTGGTGACACCTCGATCTTTACCCAATGGGACGCCTTCAAGGCGACGACACGGGGCACGTGCATTGCATTGAACTCCGCCCTGAACAGGCTTCGTCGTGAGGAGAGGGAGGCGCTGGAGGCGGAACGGACTACGTTGGAAACTGCGCATAAGCAGAATCCTTCAAGAAAGACACTTCGCCCTCTTGCTGAGGTGCGAGGGAAGCTCAGGGCGCACTATAATAATCGAGCTGAATATACCCTCCTGCGCCTACGGCGCCTCTCCTACGCTCAGGGCAACAAAGTGGGGAAGCACTTAGCACGGCAGCTCCGTGATAAACGTAAGAGAGAATATGTGGGTGGCATTCAGACCCCCTCCGGGGTAGTGGAACACAGGGATGCGGTTAAGGCAGAGCTCTTCGGTGACTTCTATGCTACACTATACTCGGCGGACCGCCTGGCGCCGGCCGCTCAACAAGCATACTTGGAGGCCCCGTCACTACCACAGGTCTCCAAGGAATGGAATGAGCTCTTGGAGGCCCCGTTTACTAGGGAGGAGGTGCTTTCAGCCATTCGGTCCCTCAAACCGCAAAAAGGCCCGGACGGCTATACGGCCTCCTTTTATCAGACGTTCGCATCCGAGTTGGGAGACCACTTGGTGCTCCTTTTCAACAACATGAGGGAGGCGGGCCACACTTCGGGCACTATGGCGGAGGCTATGATTTCGATTATTCCCAAGGCGGGAAAAGACCCCTCCAAGTGTGAATCCTACCGGCCCATAGCCCTCCTGAATGTTGATGCCAAATTGTATTCTTCTATCTTAGCCACCCGGCTCAAGGACCTTATGCCTGCTCTCATCCATCCGGATCAATCGGGCTTTATAAAGGGTCGTCAGACCCATGATAACACCAGACGGCTGATTCATCTGATTGAGAAAGCTGAACGCTTTAGGATTCCAGCTGTTCTGCTAGGCCTTGACGCTGAAAAGGCGTTTGATCGGGTGGACTGGAACTTTCTCTTTAGTACTCTTCATGCTTTTGGCTTTTCTCCCAAATTTATAGATATGCTTCGGGCCAACTATCATGGCCCGCGTTCGAGAGTCATGGTGAATGATCATGTTTCACCATTTTTTGCTCATTCCCGAGGCACAAGGCAGGGCTGCCCCCCATCTCCCTTACTTTTTGCCCTTAGCATAGAGCCTCTTGCCATTAGGGTTCGAGAGGACCCGGATATTGTGGGCCTCCCCTTTTCGGGAGAACAGCATAAAATATCTTTGTTTGCGGATGATGTCCTTTTGTCGCTAGCTGACCCCGGGACTTCCCTTCCGCGGGTGCAGGACGTGCTGTCCCAGTTCGAAGCAGTGGCGGGGTTTCGGGTGAACCCCGGCAAATCATACATACTCAATCTCACGCTTTCGCCCTCTGAGGTAGAGCGCATTCGACCGCTCACGCCCCTGGCCTGGTCTGGCTCCTCCATTCAATATCTCGGGGTCAAGCTGACCTCCTCCATCGCCACCCTGTATGCAGCTAACTTCCCTCCTCTGCTGACTCTGATACAGGCTGAGCTGAATCGCTGGAAGCCTATGTTTATCTCTTGGCTTGGACGCGTGCATGCTGTCAAGATGACGCTGCTCCCCAAGCTTCTAGATCTGTTCCAAGCCCTCCCCATTCCCTTGGACGGGGGGGGGGGGTTTTCGGCGTCTGAAGACTATGGTTCTGCGTTACATCTGGCAGGGGGGCCGTGCTAGACTCTCCTTTCTTACGCTTCGCCGGCCCTTGAGGAAGGGCGGGGCTGGCCTTCCAGACATGCTTCTTTACTACAGGGCGGCACAACTCCGGGTGTTGGCTGAATGGACCCAAATGGAGTCAGAGAAGCATTGGCTGCATATGGATAGGAGTGTGGCGGGGCGCTCTATTTGGGACCTGGTTTGGAAGGCGAAGGGGGATCGGCCTCGCAACGCATACATTAGCACCCCTACGAGCACCCCTCTGAAGGTCTGGGACTCGGTCTCTAATGATGAACGATGGACCTCCTTTCCTTCCCCCTTCACACCTATTCACTTTAATCCAGCGTTCCCGCCGGCTCTTGTTGAGGGGCCCGTTGAGGGGCCCTTTGATGGGTGGAAGGCGGGGGCTGCCACGCACTTACACATTTGTTTCATGGCTATGAGCCGCTCACCTTCCAAAATTGCATGCGTGACTATGGTGTGCCACCTACTGAGCGCTACCGGCACGCCCAGCTGCTACATTGGGCATTGTCTCCTGAGGTGCGGGACGCTGCGACGAGGCCTCCCACGGATTTCGAATCTTACATTACTCGCACATCATCTATGAAGGGGGTGATTTCCTTCATCTATGATTTACTATTAACCACGGCTATCTCACCTCGCCCTAGATACATGGGTTTGTGGGAGGAGCACCTGGGGCGAGACATCTCCGATGAAGAGTGGTCCCATCTTTGGCGAGATCTACACACATTCAATCATTCGATCGATCTGAGAGAGGCACATATGAAGACCATGCTAGATTGGTATCTGTATCCGACCCGGTTGAAAAAGATTTTTCCCTCAGCTTCTGACAGATGTTGGCGGGGCTGTGGTCTCCTGGGGGACTTTCGCCATATCTGGTGGGATTGCCCCATCATACGCCCTTATTGGGAGGAGATTCTGTCTCATATTAGGGAGATCCTGGGCTACCCGATTCCAGATTCCATTGGCTTAGTGCTCCTGGGCCTTCGGGATCCGCTTCTGGAGCACCAAACCAAGGCTGATAAGCACATCCTTTGGCTCTTTCTGGGAGCGGCCAAACTGACTGGCTGCTGCATGGAAAAAGAGGGAGGCCCCAGCTCTTTCCCTTTGGTTTGCTAGGTTATGGAGGCTGCTGAGTGTGGAGCGTATGGCGGACATTTTCAGGAATAACTTTAAGAACTTTACTTTCAGATGGGGCCCATTGGTCCGCTTTCTCTCTCGGGGGTTGCCGTCAGCGGTTTGCCCGCCCACTATACGTGCCTTACATCTGTTTCAGGTGTGAACTGTACTTGTGTGAATGGTTGTTGTCTGGCTGCCACCATCTGGGGGGGATGGGTGCACTGGGGAGGTTGGAGCCTCTGGGGGGGGGGGGTTGGTTTGTTTTTCTTTCCGAAGGGGGATGTGGACGATTTGATTTTTATGATCTTCCTTGTCGCGTTGTTTTTCTTGTGGCCGAACTGCATGGAGGCGTACATGGACTTGGTCGACTGAGCCGCTGACTTGGATAGACTTGCCCGATACCAAGGCGGGCTTTCCCCTCCGGATTTCGCAGGGGGCTTGACATTCTCCCGGGCAGATTTTTGAACTTTTTATTTTTGAACTCTTATGTCCGCCCTGAGTGATGACACTGCTCAGCCCTTCATAACTGTTACTGCTGCTCGGCCTTTTGCATTGGCCCCGGCGTGGGTACTTCTTGGATTTGCAATTCATGTGCTTTCATCCCCCTTTCTCTTCTGTTGTTTCTATCTTTTTATTCTCTTAATAAAAATATCTTTAACAAAAAAAAAAGTGTTAAGTCCATGTATTGCACATGAAAATACCATCTGCAAGAGGGTGGAGCAAGACATTTGCTACTCATTATAGCTACACTTCTCCAGCATTGGTATCTTTAATATACTCACTTGCTTGAATCCTTCACTGGTGGCAGGCTGGAAGCCCCTGACAACTTTAAATAGCAGTAAAGAGTGATACAATAATCATACACCTCAACAATAGTGTTGTGATTGGAAGCACATCCACTTCATTTGTTACAACCGTGATTTCAGCCAATGATGAGGAAATGATGAGTTCTCCTACTGCCCTAGGGTTCAATATGGCTCTGATTTCATAGCACAGGTGTGAAGAGTATATATGATAGAAGTGAGACACTGACATGTGTCATAGTGTAATGTGTGTGCAGAAATTAGGACATCCTTTTCCCTTTCCAACTCCTCCATCTGAGTTGTGTGAGCGCCAAGATACTCCTTGGAGTGGAAGTCGCGCGGTAGAAATGTCCCTTACATTACATTACATTACAGTTGCGAAGGGAGGGTCTCCTGTGAATATATGAAAGATACACACGCTGCAGAATTGGAGTTATCGGTAAGTAGGAGATTCAGGCAGACCATTAATGTGCAATGCCTTGTTTGGACAAATAGTGGCCTCTTCCTGGATGGCCGAATAAGATAAATAATTGATCTGAAGAATGTTAGGTCCTAGGTTTTATCCATGTAAAACTGGATTGAGGCATCTGCACCCAAAGATCTTAGAACCTGTCGTTGTCTGAGGCAATATGTTCATGTAACCTACTCCCTTGTGTCAGTGCAAGATAGAGGGTTGTGCTGCGTGCAAGGAGCAGCAGAAAATGTGTTGGAATGAGGTAAATGAAAAGCAATGTGCATCCAGGATGGGGGAAGAGGAGGTCGACATTATGGAACACATGGCGGGCGGGAAGGAGGGAGAGAGTGAAAGGGAAAGAGTGAGAAAGAGAGAGGGGGAGAAAAGAGAGCGAGAGAGGGGGGAGAGAGAGAGAGAAAGAGAGCTGGAGAGAAAGAGAGAGAAAGCGAGAGGCGAGGGCGAGAGAGCCCGGGAGTGCTGCGTGCATGCAGTCTGCTCTTTTTGGAAGCACATACTCATGCTCATCCCTGCTCGCTGCCGCAAGGTGGATGACGCCACAAGCACGAGTATGTGTTCCAAAAAGAGCAGAGCGACGGCTAAAGGTCCTCCTATAAAGCGCATGAGCGGTGCGTATGCGAGACCTAAAAAGGGACATCTGCTAATCTACAATTCAGAATGCAAGGATTGTGATGAAAAATTATGAATTTACTAGCGGCATGGTTAATATCTATATTTGTTACGTATTGGACACAACTAGGTCATTTTCATTACCCTACACCCCACTTTGCTGTTGCCATTCCCAGTTTTTGGCGCCAGTGGATGCTTATGGGCCAAACGCAATCTTCACCCAGGAAAACATAGTAGGGTTACAGAACAGCATAGCTGAAAACATGTACCCTACCCAAAACGAAATTATAAGAGGAGACCAAAGTAGTTACCTCTAAGCCACCTATATCCCAAAGAAGAAACGGTTCAGCCTTACTTTGAAGGAATAAGCACAAGAGTACACAGCGAGGCAGCCACCTGTGACTTTTCAGGCCTTAGGTTGGGCTACCACAAGTGGCTTGTCTAACCTCACCTTTGTGTAGGTGATCCAGGTTTAATGAAAGAGAATGAGATATTTCTATTAGGGTCCAAAAATGCCAACAAATATGACTCGATGCTGCTGAAAGAAAAGAACTCCCACTTGCTCTTGGGTTTGTTTGTCCATCCTCTATAGAATTTGGAAACAGAGAAGTTAAAGAAGTCTTTGGTAGCCTCCTAATGGACTTCCAAACTATGGATTCCATTTCCTATCTTACTCGTGCACATGGAACCAAGCGAGGTGTCCATCACTGACATACCGAACCATATCCGGATAATGATCATATTCTGGCTCAGTTTATACTCTCAAACTTAATGTAAGAGGCTGAATTAAACCTCTACTCCAATCCTTATCCCCACCAAAAGAAATCTCAAAGAGATACTCATTGATAGTCAAAATCTTTGGCTTAGCATTTTGTGTCAGGATTAGAGATTTAGGGCCATATGTATGAACGTTACATTTTGTGAATCGCAAAATGCTATGTATGTAGGATTTGCAAATAATTTTGCGAATCCTACATATTCCTTAATTGCGAATCGCAAATTGCAATTCGCAATTAAGGAATACCTCCCCCCTCATTCCTATGAGCCTAGAGACCCATAGGAATGAATGGGAAGACATTCTCAATTTGCGATTCTCCATTAGAGAATCGCAAATTGAGAATGCAATTTCAAGGGTGCCAGGGTGTCAAAAGGACACCCTGTTGCACCCCAGAAATGTGCATGAGTGCCCATGTGGCACACATACATGCCCTAAGGGCATGTATGTGTGCCACATGGCAATTTGAAAATTGCAAAAAAGGTGCATTTTTCAAAGAAATCGCACATTACCACCAACTTGAAGTAGGTGGTAATTTGTGATTCCTTATGGCCAAATTGCGCTTTTTCTGGGCATCATACATTGCATTTAAGGAATCGCAATTTAAGATTCCTTAAATGCAATCGCAAAATAGGGAATCGCAAATTTGCGATTTCTTATTTTACGAGGCTGTTTTGCTTACATACATACCACTGAGCTATTTTGCGACCGAAAATGCTGAATATTCGGCAAATTTCGGCGTTTCCGTTCGCAAAATTGCCTTCATACATATGGCCCTTAACCATTTAAATGTGCACATATTTTGGGATCCCTTATGATGTTGCTGCTTCTACCTCAGTTTAATGCACTTCTAAGTCTGCACACATCATGTGATCTTCTTAATATCATTATATCTGGATGCAGCAGCAACAGTGTAAATAGAGAGCATCCCGTTTCTCTTTAATTTGCAAAGTGTATCTGCCGTTGTTCGCAAACCTAATACCGAGGTAGGTAAAACCAATAACAAGCTTTTTTTATGTAGCTTCAAAACATAATTGCTCTTCCTTAACTCTAAATGGACCACCGAAAGCCACTATCCACACCCAATGAAAGCCAGGACACCAAGCCTCAGGTCAAAAGGATCTTGATATAAAACAACTTTATACAAAATATACACAAACACCTGAAGAGGGCATCACTGAACAGCAAATCCGAAACCAAAAACAGTAATGAAAGAGGGCAACGAATGAGAAACGTGTACTTCTGTCATTGGCCCTCCTCTGCCCCAAAAGGATAACCATAACAGTAGCAATCTCAACCCACTGATGGCACATCACCCATTAGTGTCATCTATTGCGAATTGCAACATGTCTACGCCTCGCCCTTTCGTTCTACAGTGTCAGGCGTCGACCTTCTAGACCTAAAAGGCTTGAATCAAAGTGCAACTTGAAATAAAATGAGATAAAAAGACTGAATATGGCCGGTCATGGCATACCCTGGTTGCAACGGGAGTCGGTGTTGGTAGTAAATGTAATACTTAGCTTGTGTGCCATGGAAGACAATGCAACCAAATTGTGCCTAATTCTGTACGGATATCAGCAGTCAAGACTTGCAAATAGTCTAGAAGGCAATCTTTGTGACGATCCAACATAATTAAGGATCCCCGTTTTCTGTTTTTACTGATTTTTACAGATAAATACAGACAGAAAGCCACTTATTTTCGTCAGTATTTATTTTTAAATGTGGATAAAAACGGAAAATGGGTGTTTTTTGAGTGATTCTAAATACACTTTGTCATGACTGGCAGGCCAATTACTATGGATTGAGAGGTAAATGGGTTAAAAAAGAAACATTTTAGTAAAGAGGTTTGAACAGCTGTAGATAGGCACAAGGCTGATACGGAAATCTGCATATTTTCATATAAGTGGATTGATTTATCTTCTGCTGGTGCTCATATCACTGAAACCTGGGAGGCAATCCAGCATGACTGCATATTTATTGGTTAAATAAATGTGGAAATATACCAGTTTCTGCTTTTTATCCTCATAAAACCCATAAAAAATATGGATAAATACAGATAAAGCTGACAAAAAATAAATATGGATAAATACAAACGGAAATGTCCCAAAAATAAATACCATACAACCGGGAGCCCTAAACATAATACACACTTCTATTAATTCTTAGGTGTGTTAATAAATGCCAGTAGGGTACAAGTAAATGTCATTCGTGCAGTGTTGTGTTGGAAACTTTACTACTCCCGGCCAGCGCCTTCTGAAACCAGTAGTGCGAGCCAAGCCTCAGAGCAGCGCTTCCTCCCTGCGTGCACGCGCAGTAATCTCATCTGCAACGTGTCACTGTGAGTCAGGAAATACCAGCTGGAGGCACGCACGTCCTCGCGCCGCAAACAACGTCCACGTCAGAGGAATGAGTCAGCGCATGGGCTCGCGCACATGGCGTCGCTTGTTTACTCGGGCAGGGCCGGGCGTCGGTGCCGCGTCTAAAGGACGGGTCTCGTGGCTAGTCCGTGCCCAGTGTACGAGTCCGGGGGCAAGGCATTCTGGGCCGCCCAGTCTGAGAGTGGCACTGGAAATATGGCGGGTGCAGTAACGAGGCGCTGTAGTGAATGCAACCACTACCAGCCGGGCCGCGGAGGCTCGTCAGTCACCCTAAGAACATGGCTTAGTACTTTGGCCAGTAAACGTGCAAAACACACATATCCGTGAAAACAATTAGCACTTCAGAAAAATGTATATAAAAGTCTACCGTGGACCAAGAGACTTACTGCACATGAATGGCAAGTCTAACCTCCTTTCAACTACCCCTCCACCACTTCCGGTTACCTGGTGCCACCATCTTGTCCCACAAGGACACGGCACTGGCACCCCAAATACTATGTTGATGAACCAGGACAGCTGTATTTCGGGCTAGGACACTCATCTGTTTCCGATGAGTCCCAAGTCCCCTTTCTACAGGCAAGGGGCGATACCACATGAATTTCTTCACCCCCGGGAGGGGGTGGGGCGGGGGTTGTTCTTCCAGGTGCAGCTCTGTGGTCGCCCACCCCAAACTTGGTAAGGCTCAAAGCACAAGGTTCATCTGGAACTGTGAATAAATCTAGCCATTGGTTCCATAACACTATGACCCATTCCCCTTTCTCAGTGATTTAGTACCATAAGAGCATCTCTCTGCATTACGCTGAAGTAAGTTAAAGGCATTTTACTCCCACCCGCAAGTGGTTCACACTTTGGAGCCATAGGGTCTATGGAGTCTTATGACATGTTTTGCTATATTAACCCAGCTGATGTGACAACAAACACAGTTTCACAATTACTGAGGCCCTACCACTTAAACTCGCATCAATGTCTGTGGCAGAGTTAGGCTTGATCCCACGTTGTACCAGATGAACTTATTTTACTCATCATGAGAATCCTTTTCGTATAACACCCCCCATAGTTAAGCTCCTTACTTTGCTTCTGCCCAACACGTATCTACCGGGTTACTGTGGGACTGGGAGCAGTGTTGTTCCCATACATTTGGTCAACCTTTACCTCCTGTATTATCGTTAATCAAAATTCATAATTTGCTGTTTGAGATTAACTCAGCCTTCATTAATGCCATTCTTTCTCAAAACAGTCAAAACTTAGTTGCCACCTCCAGACTGCTCCTCGGCAGCACAGTGTCCCTCTCTCCCATATCACTTCGAGAATTTTCCTTGAAAGGCATCCCTCTTTATACAAAAGGTTTCACACACTTCCATAGGCTTCATCAAGGTGAAATAAATGAAGGGGCCCAAGCCTATAAGGTTAGAAGTCAATCCCTGAAAACAGTCTTAGCAGCCTTCACAGCCAGTAGTGACTAAAGTGTAGGCTTAAAAACCTCTGCCCACCCGCACAGCATTAGGCTTCAAACCTCTGTTGGGCCCTCCAAGACACTTTCGTCTTACCCATTGTCTCATCAGAATGGCAGGTATGGTGCTGTGTGATCCTCATCTTCTAAAAAAGTATCCCTCTCGGATGGAATATTATACACCAATAGATCTTAGATGGCCATTTTTAGCATATTCGCATTCAATAAATATGTATGCAATGAGCACGATTCTAAATCATTTACAAAATCATTGGCAATCTTAAAATTCTAGCACGGATTGGCATTAATGGACCTATGTTGGAAAACGCTGTTCTAAACACAATTAAAGGACATACATAGATGATCCACAAAGTTCAAAATGTCACTGCCTAACAAAGGACCTTGTGCTTAATGAATGCACTTATTATGTAACCGTATCAGTACAATGGAATTAACTTCAGGAATGTATGTAATCGCTGCCATTATGCAACCATTCAAATCTCACCTGTGCTTCTTGATGCCGTTCTCCTGGGCGTGATCTTCGGACATGTTGCTCTTGTTGTCTGTAAGGGTCATGTCACTCACTTTGTGATTTAGGTCTGAAAAGTCCCCTGAAGAGTTGTCTGAATCGAAGCCTGCGGGGCCAAGGTAGAAATAATTAGGTTTGACCTTTGCATTTCAGTACCTTATAATATCACTTGAGTCTTGAATTCCTGCAAACAAATCCCATCTCCGCCACTCTCTACTCACGTCCGTCGACACTTGTCTCTACCCTTCTTCCAGACATGGCACGTTGAGTGAGAAGTGACCTTCCCAGCACCACGAGCATGACTCACCTTGGCCAGCTTTCACCTGTTTCTATCATATTTCGATAACACACTGCTTTGCTACCTGTAAGCAGCAATTAAGGCTATATAATTACCACAATCTTTTTTTTACAGGCTGTTGGCAGCAGCATCCTAAAATAACTTGGCATTCCTTAGCACCGTTTCTCTCCGTGCACATAAAACGTAAGACCTTTGCTCGGGAAAACAGCCAGCAGGAATTAACAGGAATGGAATGTACCAAAAGTGCTAAGTCACACTAAGCCGCTGGTGGAAAAGTCCGGACTTGAGAAATGTGCCCCATTGCCCAGGCAAGTATGAAGGCTGCGAATGGCCCAGATCAAGAAGGGTCTTGAGCGGGTGGGACCAGGTGGTGAGTGGTCTGGGTCGAGAGGCCCCAAAAGGAAGAATATCAATGCTAAATGTGCAACCACCTCACCGTAGACATTTAATGAGGTGCATGACAGTACGTACCCAATTAAATTCATTCTTCGATTCAGGGTGGGAAAATAAGTGCTAGACCCTACCATTGGAGAGGCAACTGCTGATAGAATCACCAACTGTGGAGTAGACCAAAACTAGTCTGGTCACCGGGCGCCTACAAATCAAACCCACTGTGAATGAGTCTTTACGACCAATCACCTGATGGCATTGGGGGGGGGGGGGGAGGGGGGGGAGGATTCGTTGCACAAAGAAGCTGGTGCAGAACAAGGCCACGCCACATCTACTTAACAGAGTAATCACGCAATCTTGGTGTCCAAACCACACTTCTTGCTCAAAACTGAAGGTCCCTGAAACTCAGAGCTGCAACCTTCGTGCTAGGGCAGCGTTTTTACAGATGGAGTAAATACGCTGCAAGCACATGGACTACCCTTCCCAAAATCTAAAAGTGTCCACATCAGTACACAAATTAGAGTAGCGCCTTAAACAGCCATAAGGGTTCTAGAGCACGGGATGACCTAGAGCTGCTATTTTGGTATTGAAGAGTCAGTCGCCTATTCACCTAGATACAAAGCTGCCGATAATATGAGCGCTCTAATTTCTGAATTAAAACTATGTTTCAACTGTGGGGACCTTGATTTGCCAGAAAACCAGAAACTGGCATATTTATGTTCTGGTTTGACAGCGCAGCTGTCGCCAGACTATTATGTAAGCATTACTAGAGAGGGGTTTGGTTCCGCCACATGTTGTGAGCCAGGAGTACATGTTTTGATCGGGCAGAAGTTGTGTGCTGCCACAAATAAAGTGCCATTCCTCCACACAGCTGTGATCATTTTGTTTATTTATCCAGCTGCCTGAGCCTAAACGTTCAGGGGCACACATGCGACATTGCATTCAGCTGACCTTTTAACCCACACCAATATTATTCTACAGTTCTTTGCTTCCACACAAATAAATATTTATTCATCTGCTCTTTACTTGTAATGCTTACATAGCCATTCAACAATCTTGTGAAGCCAGACCTATTGCCAATGCTGGTTTATTGGTTACCAGAAGTCACCTTCCACTGGTAATCACAGAACACAGTTAATAGAGCTGAAGAATGCTTACAGTTTTCAATACCCGTGTTGTTCAAGCAGCATATATTGCTTTAATGTGACACTTGTCAACTCACACCATAGTACACGCAGCAATAAGAATGAATTAGTGTGTAAAGTATTCAGTCATGGAAATGAAAAGGTCTATGACCTATCCTAATACATTTATGGCAATAAGGAGAAATGATACCCATCTCCAGATCCGGAAAGCATTAAAATAGGTCTATTTTAAACACAATTAACACTGAATTCGGGGTATGAGCTATGCAAATAAATTAGTAAGTATTTATGTGCAGCTACGTCTACCTTCTCCACAACCCTACGTGCTAAAGCGCTACAAAACTTGCTAAACCATGTTTGGAGCATGTCTCTGAAGCTTGCGCACCTCAACAAACATTTCCAACAAAGGCCATCTACACCCAACTCCCTCCCAGCCAAACAATCTCAAAGACTACCCGGGTACTGAGGCAAATCGGAGTGTTTTGAGGTCTCGTTAGGGGTATAAACATCTATATAAAAGTGACCACAGAATACAAATGTAATCAGTGAAGTCAGGCCAGCTGTAAAACCTGTGACACGAGGCATGCTAAGGATTCACATACCTCCTTGCTCCACAATAAGCGAGACGTGTAAATTACCAAAAGGAATTGATTAACAACCATCATGTAGAACCACAGCAGACAGTGCCTGGGGACACTTATTATGGTTGCAGAAACCCGATCACCTTTCACAGAGGGTATCTCTGCCTCATGACAATTCATTATGCACCCTCTTTCTCTGTGCAGCTAGAATGATTATTAATTCACTACAGTGTATTTTAAAGAACCAGATAAACAGTGAAATGGTGAAGCATGCAGTGTGTCTGAGGGAATATGGAGGATACATGATCTAGTCTTCAACCCCGACGTCTACAAGTTGAGTGGCCAAGTTCAAGGAGGTTGGTCAAGGTAGAGCAAGCAAAAAAGTCTATGCGAAGTGGTTTTACCTCTACGTGCTGACCTCGAGCTTCCACACCAAATAGTTTGCACTTAGGAATAGTTAGACCAAAGGGGATCCCTACGTATTACTGGAGAGGAGCCATATTAAAACAATACTCACACTCGCAGGAAACTTCTCAACACCACTTAGAAGAGATTCCAATGAGAACCCGGCACATAACAGGATAGCAGCAGAGAGGAGCGCGGGCGGGAGGACACCCAGAAAGTGGCACAGGCTGCCACAGGTGTGGGAATAAAATTATAGAGCCTCCTGCCAACGCGAAGGTGAGCCTGTGGTTCATGACATCACAAGAGGAACTTGCAAATCAAGACGTACCGGTTCCCCGCAAACAACCAGGCAACACAGCAACCCTCTGGAATGAATCGCAGCCTGACAGGCCACATCCGACTCCTTATTTACGAATGCAGAGCTGCAAATTACAGCTCTTGAGAATATCAGTCATGGAAAATGAGAAGTGACTGAATGGGAATCTCAGAGCGCTGCAGCAGCGGATCTGTCACAGATTCACGCGGAGACGACTATAATTATGTATCACCCCAGTTGCCAGATGAACTAGGAGACGTGTCCAAGTAAACAGACACAAAAAGCATCACAGCAGCACAGAGTCTATAATTTATTAATAAGCATATAGCCGTATTCTGTCAATACCACCAGAGCGTCCCTCGACAGCACGACAGCAAAAGGTCTGTTCCCTCAAGCGAGGCACTTCAATTTAAAGATAGCCTGCCTACAGTTAAAGGGCTGGGGTTACCACCTTCAGCAGCCTCCACAGCTAACTGGGGCAGATTGGCACTGGTGCAGGAGAGGCGGCATAGTAAGCCAAAAGCCACAGTACAAGAGGAGTACCCCAGTGTCCATCTCTTGGGGTGACAGTGGCCACTGTGATATCCTCACCATAAGAGGCAGAAAGGTGGAGAAGTGGTAAAATAAGGAGGTTGGACTAAGGAGGTCCCTCTCAGGAGAGCAAGACAGAGATTGAATTGTTGTGGATTAGGGTCTATTAGTCCTAGTGTTTTTTCTAAAACATACAGCTTTAGATGCCAACATATTCTGGAATACATTAGGCGTGTGCCACTTTGGGTGGGTGGGGGCTCGGAAACCAAACAAAATACATAAGGAGCAAGTAGTAATTGGTTCAAAGAAATGGGTATTGGAGATCAAGGACCAAGTTACAGACACTTTAGATCTAAAACATGCATTGGCAATGCCAATACGTCTGGTTGAAGAATGCACTGCCAAGCCAGACCGAAAAATCCATGTAAATTAATGACTGCCTCCTCCCATCTGTGCTGCGGCCATAGAAAGACACCATAAATTATCTAGTTATCTAATACACTTTAATAACAATACAATGGCATGTTTATGCATCCATTAAAGCTCAAGGTCAGGCAGCTGGATAAATAAACAAAATGAACACAGCTGTGTGGAGGACAAGCACTTTCTGGTGGAAGGACATAACGTCAGCCCAATCAAAACGAGTACTCCCGACTCCTAAATGGGCGGAGCCAAAGCCTCTCCTTTGGTGATTCTCACAATATAGTCCGGTGATCTCTGCGCTGTCAAGCCAGACCACAAAAAGACATTTTTGTTTCAAATAGATTCACAGAATTCACAATTGCTACCTTTTCATTGTTAAAAAAAAATAATGGATGGTGGGTAAAAAGCAAAGTTCAACCTATCTTAATCTCTTCCCAGATAAAATTCAGTCGAAATACTCATCAACGTGTAAAAACATTCCACAAAATGCATCATTCCGGACTCTTTCCTTTCAGTGCTTCATTTTTTGGGCTCACCTCTAAAGAACAGACTAAACCCATAGTCAGATGGAATTGCTCTTCCCAGATTATCCTATTTCTGCCCTGTTTGCCCAAGATGTGCCAATATCTACTGGCCTAGCCAGTTCCCCACATTGCTAACTCATCTGTACCCAGAGGAACTGTCCCTTCTCAGTCCCCTCAAGAAAAAACACACAATCCTTTCTTTTTCAAGAACTTATAATCGATTGACTCCCTTCGATGGAAAAAATTCTAGAAACAGTGGTCTCAAACGTTAAGACTTTTGCCTTAAATAACATCTATGATCACTTTCCAGAGGGACGTCAACCTGAAAGCAGAGGGGAAACAGTCTTCGCCCCAGTCTGGTAGGGGCTCTCAAAGCAGGGACTCTTTATACTCAAGTAAGGAGATGAATCTTAGTATGTGGCACTGTCGGCCAAAGTATTCTGATGGACTACTGGACTCTGGCCACAAGGGTATCCGCACACGCTCTTCATCTGTTTTCGATGCTTCGTGGACAGAGCGGAGTAGCAAGCTGGGAGCCTTCTACTCTGCACCTTCTCCATTCATCGGTGGTGCAGCACGTCTATTACCCAGGCTTTGTAGCATTTACATGTTACAATTCCAAAACGTGTAAGTGGCGTTGGCCAAACTTCCCACTCTTAAGACAAGCAAGCACAGCTGTATCAATGGCACCTCACTGACTCACCAGCTGTGGCCAGGGGTCTCGACCTAACAGTGGGACGGACTCCGGGCGGTGCCAGCATAATTGTATGAGGTTCTATGTTAAATTTCTTACCATTAATACACACGTGCCTGATATGCAAACTTTCAGAAAGGCACCACCTCCACCTGTGAGGAATGCAAAATTCAGCCTGCCAACTGACTGCTATCGTTCAAAAGCAAATACTGCACCCTCCCCTCAGCCCCCTAACTATTGTCTCATTCTAAGACACCTCCAGTGGCTATGTACTACAACAGAAATCAAGTTTCAGATTTCCTGCCTCAAAAATAGGTCTTGCACAAATCTCCAAAAAGAGTGAAAAGGGGCTACTTATCCTTCCAGCAAGTCTCCAACCAGCTTTCACCTTCCCGCCACACCTGTTCCAGGTGAGTAAATAGCAGGAGGCAAACACTTCTGAGATGGAGTGCCAAAGCTCTGGGACAAGTTTCCCCTAGAGTCAAGAACCTCATTTCCACACTCCCGGGAAGAGGCATGATTCCTGGCCCTAATGCCTCCCTGTAAACCAGAAGAGAACAATTCCCACTCCTCCTTGCTACCTTTATCTCTTTAAGCACCTTCAGCTAACAAAAAAATCTCTTGCCTGGTTACACAAGGCCTGCCAGGAGAAACTTCATGGCATTGACATTGTTCTCACTGCTGATGTTCAAACTAATTACATGGGCACCATTTGCCCAACATTTAATTCTACATTTACATGCATCACATGGGAAAAGTGAGCAGAGGCATGTAAGCATCAAATAAATGGCACGAGTCCTCCTTGGGAAACCATTGCATTACGGAACTGCCGTCACACACAAACCCCGATTGCAACCTAGAGTCAACAATGCCTCTGGCTGAATTCCAATGATATGTTTAATATTGTCAGCCTACAATGTAAGACCTGGGTGTGTCCGACCACATAAGGTTAGAGTGCCACCAGCACACACACCCACACACTTATCGTCTCCCTTGAGGTGGCATACAACCCACATCTGCATCTCACGCTTATAGGGCCTTTATCCCAGGTAAGAGAGCTCTGTATGCTCTGCGAACACTGAACTTTACTAAGTCCACAGCGAAAGACAACAGATTGCTAAATAGGGCAGATGTATGGGAACTGTGCAAAGCTATTACTACATGGTCCAACTATCTCAAAACACAAGCAAGTAAAATGATCCAGTGTGGGCGAACATACAGAGTCGCTGTTAAAAGTATCTAGCACCTCATTTTAGATGGCATGTTTACAGCCAGGAGGTCTTTGGACTAGCCAGACTCCTCCTTTGGCACGCGTACATTGGGCAGAGTTGTGCTCCAACATACAAAAAGAGTAACCAAGTCTGGATTCTATGAGGGTTGTACATCTACCTTCCTAAACGAAGACGGTCAGAAAGAAATACAATGTTCGCCACCAGCACAACTTATTGGACTGAACTGTTGCATTGACAAACATCCCTATAGTACTCCTGCCTACCTGCAGGGAGAAGTAGCTTTCCCCACCTTCTTTTACACAATATTGGGTTTCATTGTACAGCACAACAGGTTCAGCGTTTGTAACCTCACCGAGATATAAAAGAGACCATGCACTTTAAATCTGTCTGTATGTCCATGCTTTATAACTATCGGTTTGAGCCTCAGTTCTTCGGGTTTAATTAAACAATGATTTGACTAGCTGTGATCCATGGGAATAAGGGCTAAAGCAGAAATCTACAAAGGAACAGACCAACAAAACACTCAAGTGTGTGTGTGTGGGGGGGAGGGGGCGGGTGCCACTTCTGAGTACAGAGCCCGGTGCAGAGGGCCGCTTTGAACACTGGCATCACTCTGAAAATGTACAACATGCATTCGATGTTCAGTGCCAAAGAGGAGAACGGACACATGACCATATCAAATGAAGGCATGATTACACCCCGCATGCTACACCCCTCAACGACCCCCAGTGACCATGCTGCCTTACTGCTCTAGACTACTGAATGTGTTTTAGTTCTGTGTGACCATGCACCAGTAAAACTCTGGTGAATTCATCTCTAGCTTTTCGTCACCTTGCTCCCTTACATCCCTGGGCTTTAGTGAACTCGTGTCCTGCCCCTTATACTTGCACCCTTGCAGCACTGCCCTCTAGTAAATGTGTTTTCAGCACTGTCTGGCCATGCACCAGTACAGCTCTGAGTTCGGGTAAAAGCAGCTCTAGATTTTAGTGACCATTCTCCATTCCAGTCCGGAGCTTGGGTAAATGTATTTTCTGCCCTCTGAACCAGCACCCTTACAGCCTTGAGCTCAGGTGAATGTGTTTCGCACCATCTGTGTCATGCTCCCCTACAGCCCTAAGCTCCGAAGAATGAATCTCCAGCTCTCAGCGACAATGCTCCATTAGAGGCGTGAGATACACAAGTGTGCTTTCAGCACACTGAGAACATGCAACGCAAAGCTGGGCAGTGTAGAATGCGTGTGTGGCATTCCGTACTGATCTCAATTACAGCTTTGTGCACGGTGCAGGATTTTCCAGCCCTCTAGGACCATGCAACCTGTACATCGCTGAGACCTGGTGATGATGTACCTCTGGGGTGCTGTGAATGCCATAAACAGTGTACTGGGAATCGCAGTTCCACACAACGTTTTTTCCTTTAACCCCCTTAAGGAATATCGTAGGAGCAAAAAGTGTTTAAGAAAGCGTATTTATTTCAGTGAGCCATTTGCCTGCCTTCTGAAATCCGCCATATTGTCTTCTCTGTTCTATAGTTCTCCAGGAAGAAGCACAGATGGAATACATCCCACACCCAACCCACAATAGTGGGTGCTGTGGATTCTTAAGGGTGCTTCCCAATCCAATATGGCTCCTGTATTTCATATATTACTTTCTATTTTCTGGAATCTTCAATGTTGCATAGGTTTTCAAGGAGAGGTGGAGCTGGAATATATCATCATTCACAATACAAGATGGCGGACACAGTGGCTTCTTCCCATTCCAAGACGGCTCCAGTATTTCCAGCAATGCCACTTCTTTTCTATTTAGAATAAAATGGCTGCTGAATCCAGGGGGAAGTGTACTACAATTAAGGTGGGTGTATTTTTCAACTCAGTCCTGGCCCTGGCTCTAGATTGTTGTCCCATTGTTTTTTCCTCAGGAATTTTCTTGGATTCAAGAATCTTCTGAAAGTATCGATATTCCAAATTCTTCGCAACTCTGTCCTGGGCAGCTTAGCGTTTTAACATTAGTCTTCGCATCAACTCCTGATTTATTCCTCCAAACTACTTCCATCTGCCTATGGAAGTATATCCTTCCTCAGGGTTTTTCCACAATTGGACGCTAATTGAGGGTACCTGCTTACAGTACATTGCTTGCCATGCGTATGTGCACTGTGGCTACAAGGAGAGGTTATACAAGCATCAGGTAACATCTAAGCCAAGGCAGAAGCCTCACTCCAGTCCGGAACCCGATCGGTGGATTCCTGTATCCGCCCTCTGTACGACGCTCCCTTAAAAGTCCTGTGATTTGTGAATATATTTCCAGCCCTCTGTAACCATGTACACAAACAGCCTCGAGCTCTAGTGAATGCATCTCCGACTCAATACGATGTTACCATGTTGAACTCTGGTGAATGTGTTTCAGTCCTCTGCAACCATGCATCCATACGTCTTAAGATTGTGAAGTCGTATCTGTGGCCCTCACCGACCATGCTGTCTTACAGCCCGACGTCTGGTGAGTGCACCTGTAGCCCTCAATGAGCATACTGCCTTCCACCCATGGGTTTGGCTGAATGTGCCTCCGTGAGTCATTGAACGCGCTCTCTTGCTGCCGGGCGTGCTAGTGAATGAAGCTCTGGTCCACAGTGATGCACACTTACGGCCGGAGGTCTGACAAACATACCTGTGGCCCTCAATGATCACTCGGTCTTAATCTCTGGGCTTCGATGAAGGATTCTCTCGCCTCACTGGTCATACTACTTCACAGCCATGTGATCTGGTCAATGTATGAACGCCGCCCTGTGTCTATCTACTTGCAGCCCTGAGGATTGCTCAATGCGTCTCCAGCCCCAGTGTCGGTGCTTTCCTACAACCGGAGGTAAGATGAATAAGTTTGTCTTGTGTCCAAGCTCCCTTACAGTCCAGACGTCTGGCATTTAATCTCTAGCCCTTGATATCCTCCTTTTCAGCCCGCTCCTTTTCAATGTATACCTCAAACCTCTGGCTAAAGTTGTTGAATCCTGGGGCGTCAAAGTAACCTTCTTTTGACAAAAAACAAGGACCCCCTGTTTTGGATAAATATCCTGGGACAGGGCAAACAATATATGTGAGATAACAATCCCAGGCATACAATTAAGGGAAAAAGGCAAAATGGATAAAGGCAAACACACAACTAATTCAATATGAAAAAATACATTTTTAATATGATAGACACATATAATAAAAAATCAATAAATTGATGCCAATTGATAAAATAATATTGTACTAATACATATGTTGTCACAATAAAAAGTTATATGGTAAGAAGAACAGATGGTTTCCTGCCGACGCGTTTCGACATACACACTATGTCTTCATCAGGACTTTTACCATCATATTTCTGTGAGAAAAAGGGAATTTATAAAATTATTTTACTACATGATTCCTTAATTCTGTATACAAGATAATTGAATCAGTTTCAGTTTGCCAAAGAATTCCATTGCCAAATATTCCTACCAAATCTAATATACTGCTGAATGATCACAAGCCTGTGTTTTTATCAGGTACCTATGCATTACTTGTTTTATAAAACCATCACAGGTGAAACATACATGTCTTCAACATCGCACCACATTTGAGATAATGTGAACAATGGTTACATTGAACCTTTTTTCCATTTGCCATTTACAAGGATGATATGTCATATTTGCACATGATGTTCAGATACAATAGTCACTGTATAGGTCATTGACAGTACATGATTACACTTCGAATTTCAATACTACATCATCTATAGACCAAACATTTAACTAGCATGGAGGAGGGGTTGAAAAAGATTTTCAGTATGAAAAATAAGAAGAATATCGGTTAGAAAATACAGGTTAGAGAAAACAGATGGACTCATTAGAAGAAGGACCTAATCCTATATTATATATATGTACCAAAAATTGCTGCAAAGATAAAGGTACAAACATTAATATATCCTAACTTTAGAGATTGTTATAATTCATACTAGGTATCCTATTAATTGTTCTGCCCTTAAACCTAGATGTGCATACACCTGAGTCTAAATAGGCAATACAATCCATTTAATACATTTCCTACTATTTTCATATTTATACAGGGATAATTTTAACTGTTCCCAATAAGACTAACCTTAAAAAGATGTGCCTTATTATATCCGCTACCTATTCCAGATTCTTACCTTTTTTATTTAAAGCCGTAAGGCAGTTTTAGACTGGTATAAAAATTCGACATTCGAGTTTCAAAATTCCAAAGTTAGCTTGTAGAAAATCTGCAGGTAAAAGGGGTAATAATTCAGGAATTAGCCTTTACCTTTCCCGGTTAATATTTAGAAGTTTCACGAAATTATTGTTGCAGCTGACAACGGTTGCAAACCTAATTTTTTATCAATCACAGCCTGTGAGTGAAGGTTTATCTTTATGGCTACATGAGCACAATATCGTTCTCTGCATAGTAATTACCTGCATGTACACACTATTATTAAATAAGCAGTCCTCTCATTAAATAACCACAACCATTCTATTTATATGGAGACTAGACTTTTCTTACCGTTATTTTCAATATGATTCTAATTTCACGTGAAGTACGGATATCTTCAAGATTAAAATCTTTTATTTGTGCGATATTATTCTACAAAAATAAAACAGTAGAAAGTTTCAAACCGCAAATATTAGGTATTTTCAGCCTTAATTTCAAAGTTTATTCACGCATCAGCGCTTACCTAAAATGATAGATCAAATTCAGACTAATTTGTTTGTCTGAACCTTTCAGGTAGGTAGCGTAGGGTTGTAGTGGTTATTCCGCCATTGTCAATTGACTTATGCACAATATATCTAATTTAGTAAGAAGAAAAAAGGAAGAGGGGCTGAGCTTTAAATAACATATGGCACGATTTAATTCAAACACGCGGTCACACGGCGTTATTTTCTTACCGATAGTTGCACAGCGTGAGTTCAATGATTCACAGTAGTAGAGTGCTGTTACTTTATATTTCTTATTGCAAAGATTTCAGCCACACAAATGCGGTACATCTAAATTTATAAAGGATGCAAAGGGAACTTTCAGCTTTTATATAAAAAACTGGTAACGTTTTACAAAGTTAGCTTCAAGCCTATAGATGGGTTACGGGGGGGGGCTCTCTTACCGGTAAAAAGACAACGATGCGATGTGTATTCAGACACCCTTTTGCGCTTCCGTTTCCCAGCCCGTACAAGCGGTACGTCTAAATTTTAAAGAAAAGATGCAAATGGGGGCTTTTAAGTATTTTTACCATAAGCTAGTTAGGTTGTACAGAGTAGGCTTAAACGATATGGGAGGGTTGTGAAGGGGCTTTCTTACCGAAGGAGAGACCGAAGGAGAGACTAAATTTAGATGTACCGCATTTGTGTGGCTGAAATCTTTGCAATAAGAAATATAAAGTAACAGCACTCTACTACTGTGAATCATTGAACTCACGCTGTGCAACTATCGGTAAGAAAATAACGCTGTGTGACCGCGTGTTTGAATTAAATCGTGCCATATGTTATTTAAAGCTCAGCCTCTCTTCCTTTTTCTTCTTACTAAATTAGATATATTGTGCATAAGTCAATTGACAATGGCGGAATAACCACTACAACCCTACGCTACCTACCTGAAAGGTTCAGACAAACAAATTAGTCTGAATTTGATCTATCATTTTAGGTAAGCGCTGATGCGTGAATAAACTTTGAAATTAAGGCTGAAAATACCTAATATTTGCGGTTTGAAACTTTCTACTGTTTTATTTTTGTAGAATAATATCGCACAAATAAAAGATTTTAATCTTGAAGATATCCGTACTTCACGTGAAATTAGAATCATATTGAAAATAACGGTAAGAAAAGTCTAGTCTCCATATAAATAGAATGGTTGTGGTTATTTAATGAGAGGACTGCTTATTTAATAATAGTGTGTACATGCAGGTAATTACTATGCAGAGAACGAGATTGTGCTCATGTAGCCATAAAGATAAACCTTCACTCACAGGCTGTGATTGATAAAAAATTAGGTTTGCAACCGTTGTCAGCTGCAACAATAATTTCGTGAAACTTCTAAATATTAACCGGGAAAGGTAAAGGCTAATTCCTGAATTATTACCCCTTTTACCTGCAGATTTTCTACAAGCTAACTTTGGGATTTTGAAACTCGAATGTCGAATTTTTATACCAGTCTAAAACTGCCTTACAGCTTTAAATAAAAAAGGTAAGAATCTGGAATAGGTAGCGGATATAATAAGGCACATCTTTTTAAGGTTAGTCTTATTGGGAACAGTTAAAATTATCCCTGTATAAATATGAAAATAGTAGGAAATGTATTAAATGGATTGTATTGCCTATTTAGACTCAGGTGTATGCACATCTAGGTTTAAGGGCAGAACAATTAATAGGATACCTAGTATGAATTATAACAATCTCTAAAGTTAGGATATATTAATGTTTGTACCTTTATCTTTGCAGCAATTTTTGGTACATATATATAATATAGGATTAGGTCCTTCTTCTAATGAGTCCATCTGTTTTCTCTAACCTGTATTTTCTAACCGATATTCTTCTTATTTTTCATACTGAAAATCTTTTTCAACCCCTCCTCCATGCTAGTTAAATGTTTGGTCTACAGATGATGTAGTATTGAAATTCGAAGTGTAATCATGTACTGTCAATGACCTATACAGTGACTATTGTATCTGAACATCATGTGCAAATATGACATATCATCCTTGTAAATGGCAAATGGAAAAAAGGTTCAATGTAACCATTGTTCACATTATCTCAAATGTGGTGCGATGTTGAAGACATGTATGTTTCACCTGTGATGGTTTTATAAAACAAGTAATGCATAGGTACCTGATAAAAACACAGGCTTGTGATCATTCAGCAGTATATTAGATTTGGTAGGAATATTTGGCAATGGAATTCTTTGGCAAACTGAAACTGATTCAATTATCTTGTATACAGAATTAAGGAATCATGTAGTAAAATAATTTTATAAATTCCCTTTTTCTCACAGAAATATGATGGTAAAAGTCCTGATGAAGACATAGTGTGTATGTCGAAACGCATCGGCAGGAAACCATCTGTTCTTCTTACCATATAACTTTTTATTGTGACAACATATGTATTAGTACAATGTTATTTTATCAATTGGCATCAATTTATTGATTTTTATTATATGTGTCTATCATATTAAAAATGTATTTTTTCATATTGAATTAGTTGTGTGTTTGCCTTTATCCATTTTGCCTTTTTCCCTTAATTGTATGCCTGGGATTGTTATCTCACATATATGTCAAAGTAACCTTCTACGCTGACGACACCCAACTGGTGTTCTCCTTCAAAGAACACACTGAAAAATCTTTTACCAACTTCCGCCTCTGTATGCTCAACATCGCAGCCTGGATGTCCGCCAACAACCTGAAACTCAATACAGACAAAACCGAGGTCCTGTTCTTCAATCAAAAATCGCCTATATCCTCCAATCTCTGGTGGCCGCCTGAACTCAACCCCCCCCCAGAACCAGTTCAAACTGCACGCAACCTTGGCTTTCAATTCAACACCTCCCTCTCCTGCAAAACTCAAATCAATAAAGTTACCTCAGCCTGCTTCGGGAAACTTCGAATGATAAAAAAAATCATCCCATACCTCCCACTGGAGTCCCGCAAAACGGTGGTCCATGCCCTCATTACCGCTCATCTGGACTATGCCAACAGCCTATACGTAGGCGCCCCCACTTACCTCATCCACCAACTTCAAAAAGTCCAGAATGCTGCGGCCAGGCTAGTCTGCAATGTCCCCTACCGCCATTCCATCACACCCCACCTAATCAGACTTCACTGGCTCCCAATAAAACTCTGTATCCAATTCAAGGCCTTAACACTGGCCTTCAGAGCGCTCAATGACCGAGGCCCATCCTACCTACGTCACAGAATGAGGGTTTCACAAGCACCAAGAAACCTGAGATCCAATCATCTTCGCCTCATGATCTGCCCCCGCTTTCGCCTCACACGTACAGGGGGTAGGGCCCTGGCAGTAGCAACCTCCAAACTGTAGAATCAGCTACCCACTGAACTAAGATTCCTGACGTCCGAACCCCTATTCAGAAAAAAACTAAAGACCTGGTTATTCTCACAGATCTAAAGACCCCTCTTCACTCCTCCTCGACCCTCCTGAGACGGGACACCTCCGTCGGAGGAAGCTGTGCGCTCTACAAAATTCAAAATAAATAAATAAATAAATATCATGCACCCATCAAGCGCTGGGTTCTGTTTACTGATTCTACAGCGCCTGGTGGCCAGGCTTCGTTAAAGCCATGGATTCTGGTGAATGTGTTGAAGTCCTCTGTAACCATGCACCCATACAGCCTCAAGGTCGTGAAGCTGCATCTGTGGCCCCATTGACAGGGCTGTCTTACAGCCCGACGTCTGGTGAATACACCTGTAGCCCTCAATGAGCATACTGCCTTTTTCCCATGGGTTTGGCTGAATGTGCCTCTGTGAGTCACTAACCGCGCTCCCTTGCTGCCCGGAGCACTAGTGAATGAAGCTCTGGTCCTCAGTCATGCATTCTTCCTGACAAAGATACCTGTGGCCCTCAATAATCACGGTCTTACAGATCTGGGTTTTGGTGAAGGATTCTCTGGCCTCACTGGTCACCCTACTTCACAGCCATGGGATCTGGTAAATGTACGAACGACGCCCTGTGTCTTTCTATTTACAGCCCTGAGATCGATTGATGGGTCTCAAGCCCCAGTGTCATTGCTTTCTTACAACCTGAGGTGCGATAAAGGAGTTTGTCTCTGTGTCCAAGCTCCCTTTCCGTCCAGATGTCCGGTATTTAATCCCCAGCCCCAGTGTCATTGCTTTCTTACAACCTGAGGTTAGATGAAGGAGTTTGTCTCCGTGTCCAAGCTCCCTTTCAGTCCAGATGTCCAGTATTTAATCTCCAGCCCTTGAGATCATGCTCCCATCAAGCAGCGGGTTCTGTGTAATGATTCTCCAGCACTTGGTGGACAGGGTTCGTTAAAGCCATGGATTCTGGTGAATCGGTCTCTGGCCCTCGGTGACTATGCTCACCTATAGGCAAGGCCATTGGAATTATGCATGAATGGAGCACCAGTTTATCAATCAATCGCCATTTGTAAAGTGTACAGCTACCTCAACAGAGGTGTCCCGGCGCAGGAAGCAAGACTAAAGAAAAGACTGGCCAGTTAGCCGGATTGAAGAGCCAAGTTTTTTAGCAGCGGGGTTCTCTAATTTATGTGAGAGGAAAGGCAAAATATGCAACAAATATGGCACATGCTGTGGCTGTATTATTTAGATATTTTGTCACTTTAAGATACATAAATACTATCTGGGCAAAATTTGCACCTCATTAGTATCAGTTTCACACCTAAATATGGCTAACATCAGTTAAAAGATAAATTATTAATCTTTGCAAATGGGTAACCCCTGAGCGCCACAGCGTGCTACACTTTTTATATGTTTCAGCAATACGCAGATTTTTTAAACAGTTTAAATTATGAACTTTTATGCAGAAAACTCAGCGGCTCCATCAACGTACAATTCTAGGGGCACAGCTTATATAGATTCGGGTTCTGCTAAATGTGTGTCTTACTCTAACTCCTTGCCCCCCTACAGCCTTGAGTTCGGTTGCTTTATAGCCAGGAGTGCCCGCTTAATTCTTCTTTCACCTCCGTGACCAAACACCTTTACAGCCATGACGTGTGGTCTCCTGTCCCACGGAAAAGTGTTGCGCTACAGACTTTTGTTCTGGTGAATGCTAACCTGGCTCTCAGTGACCATACTACCTTACAGGCAAGACTGCTAGTCAATTTTGCCAAGTGAACATTCTGCCTTATAGCAGTACAAAAGGGGGTGGTGATGGACGGAGCATTTGAACCAATCAAACACTCACACCCAGTCAACAGATTTGGGTTTAATCCATCACCGTTCTTTAGCCCACTCTGCCACCCCAGTTCAAACACAGCCATATGCAAATCAGTCTGACCCTGTGCCTCATGGGAACAGTCCAGCCCGAACTGCCAAGCCATGCCTTCCCTGGACCGGAAAAAAGCTTCCTAGGACCGGTTTCTGGCATTACAGCAGTCTTCAGCCAGGCTTGCTTGAATCCAGTGGCAAAGTGAGCAAGGGACTCACGTCTGAGCATACACTGCCAACTTGTGGCGAACAAAGCGGTATAGGCAGAGCTACAGGAATTATGCAACAAGGGAGGCCCAAATTATGTGGCAGAGTTGACTAAATTATGTGGCAAGAAAAGGCAAATTATACTACACGAAGCAGCACATTTAGTGATGGTGCTAATTTCTGTAAAAAATGCTAAATTCTGAAATAATACTGTGTGGTTAAAGGTGTGCTCATTAGTACCAGTTTACATCCAAACAGCAATACGCAACAATGACCTGTGCTAAGGGTCTACCACTGCGTGAAAACGTGTAACTGCATTTTTAGTAAATATAATCCGTTTGAGCAACAAAAAGACTTTTTGTTAAAATGTGCAAATTACTCAACAGATGATGTGTTATGCAGCAAATGCACCAAATCCATCATTATGCAGAATACACCGCCACCCCAGCGTCACATAATTCCAGTGGCCCTTCCTATAGTCCTTTGCTCAGGCCCCGAGTGACCATGATTCCCTTACAGCCACGACTTCTAGTGAATCTGTTGTGAGGCCTCCTCAGTTACCATACTGAACACAATATTTCGGTTCTGGCCCGTGTCTTTGGCCCTCCGAGCCCTTGATCCGGTACAACGTTGGCTTAGGTTTACCATTTGCCACTCCTTCAATGACAGGCGCTCTTAAACTGACTCCCCCACAACAATTTTTTTTTTTTTTTTAGATTTTGCTATTCTCCCACAAAATTGGTGGTTGAAGTGAATTAAAAAAAAAAGTATAGGAACTGTGATGCTGCGTGCAAGGTGGCATGGTGAGTGGGCGTTGCTAAATAAACTATTTTGTACCCTTTTCGGTCTTTCACCTTGTGGTAACTGCACTACTGTACATTATGAAAACATTATCAGTAAATTAGCTCTGCGCCAGAGCCCCAGAATTGAATCGTGGTTGGTGCAGTGCAGTATAGTGACTTGTGTACGTTTAGTGCTACGAGGTCCCAGAAGCACTGAATATGTAAGACGTTATTATATACTTGCATTACACATAGTATGAAATAGGCTGCTACAGAACGTGCAAAAACCTTTAAGAAATAAAATGTTTACAGAATGATTTTTTTTGCAGTCTGTACTTAGTGCAGTTTGTTTTATAACTGTATTTGCAAAGCATACACTTCTCATTTTAGCTGGCAGCTCCCTTACAATACCTGCCAAACAGAATAACTGTCACCAGGGAGTTACTTTTTTGGTAACTGTTTTTTCAAAGCACACGCTTCACGTCTCAGCTGGAATCTCCCTTACCTCTCACAAAGAATAAATGTGCGTCATCGGAAGCTTCAAGTGATTCCATCAATTAAAGCAAATACATGCTTCCAGGCACCATTTACATTTGCAGATTGGCCAGTGGCGCACATATACATTTCTTTCAGGCACGAAGACACCCTGGCAAGAAGGCTAGATTAGCTGTCTGCCGCTCCCTCGGTTTCACAACACAGGAGACTCCTTGCCTTACCCTTTTAACCGTCCCGGGAAAGTTATGTTGACAAAAAGTAGTGGAACTGTTCTATTCTAAAATTACAAAAGTATGGGCCGGTCGTGCCCCTCCGATCCCTCCCACTTCGACCACTGCACAAACGCCAGCTTGATGCGCGATGGCCGCCTGTTCTAAGGAGCAGCTGAAAACTGAAAATGTCTTACGGTTTCTTTCCTCGACGACGCACGAAGCACTTCATGGTGTGTTGGTGAGAGCCTCCGAGGGAGGACAGACAGCAGTCTTCACTGGATGCACATGTGGCGTCTGCCCCTTCCACCCCTCCTCGCACGGGCGACGACAGACTGGGAGATAGTTTCAACCAGCCGCGGTGCGTCCATTGGGGCGTAGGGGCGTAGCCCCACAAGCCCCATGGACGCGCTGCTGCAATAAAACAAACTGGTGACTGTTTAAAAAGTTCGAGCGAGCGCCGCCGGGAATCCGGGAAGCACCCGAGTTATCCAGAAGTGGGGAGTGCAGGGGGGCTGGTCTGCTGCGCAGCTTGAGTGACAGTCCACGACCACGTGACGCACTCAGCTGCAGCAGCAGACAGCCAGCCAAGGTAGCTAGCGCGCAAGTGATGCTTGGGGCAGAAACTTGCCCACGCATGCGCATCAGTGTTCCCCCATAGGGGGGTGCTGGTTTAAGCTGGCCGCAGCCCCCGGCTTTACAAAGGCGACACAGGGCGAGCATTCATGAGCCCCCCTAGCCAATCCTGGCGCTGCTTGCAGCGCCAGGATTGGCCGGTCACCGCAGGGCAATCCATTATTGGATGCTGCTCGTGGGTGGTGCACACACACTGCATAATGGCCAATCACTGTGTGTGACTTCATGCAGTGATTGGCCATTTTGCGGTGCGCGGGGTCGTGAAATACAACAGAGCTATTTTTTTTAAATCACTTTAAACAGCTTTTAACACACTGATGAAGGCGCACCGCATCCATTTCCTTTAATGTCGTTGACAACCGAGGGCAATTATGCGTAGTTTCGAAGGAAACATTCTCTAATTGCTCAAGAGTACTGGTCAGCAAATGTAACTATTGTGAGTGACAGGCCTGCAATGAAAATCGTTTTCTTTTTAACCTCTTAAGTGCTGCGCCTATACCAGCGGCCGACGGCACCACTACCTCGGGAGTGCTGCCGTCGGCCGTTGGACGTTCCAACTGCACCTGCGCAATGGAACGTTCAGCACTGGAGCTGGACGTTCCAAAGCAGCTAAGGTGTTAATGTCAGGTAAGAGCTCAACACTTTGCAATAATGAGAGAGGGCCGACCTTTCGTTAGTCCTTTGATGAATATGTTATTGCCGTGTTTAGAGGGGTCCAGCAATGTAAACCCCGATTTCAAAGGGTTGTTAAGCTGCGTTCCGCCCGTGGAAAATAATTGAATACATCAATAAAATCAGAAGAACGGTCTGTTAATAATGACGGAATCAGGCAAACGTATTTAATATAAGGGTTAGCGCGAGCAGATCTGAATGCATCGTAAATTCTGGTTAGCAATAACTTGCGTTGAGAGCTGCGCTTCGACATATGTTTCTACTTTAATGCTAGCAAATCTTTGTGTCGCAAAGCAGTCTGGGATCTGTAGTTCGGTCCGCTAAAACACCCACATCTCTTGCTCTTTGATTTTAAACCCACCTAGGGAGAGGTATTTGATGGATGTATTATTAATAAGTGATGTGCTTTTGTCGGAAATAGGGGGTACTTGCTTTGACCTTCATATTTGGGGAATGGAAAATATTGTGCCTCATTGCGAGGTGCATGTTGTGAGGCCCAGTAACACCACCCCCAGAATTAACCATACAGGAGGAACCGGATGGTGACAGTTTCCGGGGACTTCAAATGAGAACCCTGTGGCTGCTCAGAAAAGAGGAATTCACTGGGAATCGGGAGTTGCTGGGGAGGGGGTCGGTTATTTTTGACTCCCCAGCAGTGTAAGAAGTGGGCGGGAACGGAAGGGCACGGCGTGCCCCTACTTCTAAAAATTATGCTAGTCAGTTCCCCTACTTCTTGGTTTTCAAAGAGCGTACTGGGACTGTAGGAATAGCCATACTTTAAAATTACACTTTTTTTTCCCATGAGTGGTGCATCGTGAATATTGGCGAAGGTCGGGCGCAGGGTGCAACGTGAATATGGACGAAGGCCTCTGCAGTGCGTCCGACCTCCTCCCCTTCCCCGCTGTGCCTAGGGGCCTGCAAAGTGAGACTGAAAGGGCCATCAGTGTAGCATAGTGCGAAAACGGCTACCTCTGATGGCCCTGCTGCTGTCCTGATTCACACCTCATTTGTGAGGACGCTGTCTGCCCGCCCCCACTGTGGCCTGTGACAATGATCACATCAGGACTCTTTGGTGTCAAGCAGACTGACGGACGACACCTGGGGGACTCTGTGACTTGCTATAAATCTGCTCTCCAGCCAGCCACTGAAACACTGACCCAGCCCCACCAGCCTCTCCTGGAAATTACTCTCCGTGCCTGCCCAGAGGTCCCGACCCCTCCTTTACAGCTCTGCCCTTTTCTCTGAACCAGGGCCTGCACGAGGAGCCTGGACGGCCTCAGCTGAACTCCACAAACATCAAGTAAGTGGGAGGAATAAAATATCTGGTGCATTTTGTTTAATAAACGGGAAATGTCAAATTTCTTATCTGCTGTTTTTTTATGTTATCTTTTTTCAATGTGTGCTGCCCTGCTCAGAAGCCAGTGCAGTTGGCGGCACCTCCCATGCCAGGCTCACTGCGGGCATTACAAATTCGTACATGTCAATAGGTCCGATTTCGGCGGGAGACGCCCAACCTTTAAAGCCAAAACCAGCTTTATTTCAGCAGCCTGCGGCCTCTGCTTCAGCAGAAGCCAATGGGGGAAATTCATTCTTCCGGTTATTTTAAACACATCTCCCTCTTTACTCTTCCAAAATGTTGGCATTTTGCTCCACCGAAGGGCATCTATCCCGATCTGCCATTGCTCTCTGTGCTGCTGGTAGGGGCCTGGCACTGCTGTCCCTGCCTATCTCAACCCAGACCTGCAGCTTAACCTGCAATTACAGTACCGAGGCTCTGCTGATGCCCCTCAAGTCTTTTTTATGCCCTCACCCTATGTGCCCCCTGGGCAGTTTGCAGTCTATGGATGATATGCCAGGAAGTGAGGGTGGTGAGGGAGGGCTGGATTCGGGTATGCTAGAAGCAGGGTAATGAGAAATACCAGGAAGTGAGGGGGAGCTTGGGGAGGGCAGGATGTGGGTATACTAGAAGTAGGGTAGTGAGCGATGCCAGGAAGTGAGGGGGAGCGAGGGAAGGCCAGGATGTGGATATGTTAGAAACAGGGTAATGAGCGTTGCCAGGAAGTGAGGGGGAGCGAGGGGAGGCCAGGATGTGGGTATGCTAGAGACAGGGTAATGAGCGTTGCCAGGAAGTGAGGGTGGCCTGGGAGGGCTGGGTCCGGGTATGTTAGAAGCAGGGTAATGATATGCTAGAAAGTGAGGGGGAGCGAGGGGAGTGCTGGGTGTAGGTATGCTAGAAGCAGGGTAATTCCAGAGAGCATGGGTGGCGAGGAAGGGTTCGATGTGGGGACGCTAGAAGCAGGGTAATGAACGATGTGAGGAAGTGAGGGTGAACAATTGGGTATGCTAGAAGCAAGGTAATGGGTGATACCAGGAAGTTTGGGTGGGGAGGGTGGGCTGGAGTTGGGTACTCTAAATATAGGGTAATGAGCGATGTCGGGAGTTAAGGTTGAGGGGGATTGCAGGATCTGGGTATGCCAGAAGTTGGGTAATGAGGGATGCCAGGATACAGAGGGGTGAAGAAAGTGCTGAATCTGGGTATGAAGAAGCATGGTAATGAGTGGTGCTAGGAAGTAAGGGGGGGGAAGAGAAGACATAAACCTTGTAAGCTAGAAGCTGGGGAATGAATGATTCTAGGAAGTGGGGGTTACAAAGGGAGGGAGATCCAGCTATGGCTAGACTTAGGGTAATGAACAATCCCGGGCAGTAAGGGTGGCGAGAGGAGGGTGGGACCTGGGTGTTCTAGAGTAGGGTAATAATAAGCGGTGCAAGGAGGTAGAGGGCGAGGGAAGGGCTGAACCTATCTATGCTAGAAGCAGGGTAATGATGTCTAAAAAGCAAGGGTAGTGAAGGGATGGTTGGATCTGGGTATGCTAGAAGTAAGGTAATTTGGGATACCTTGAAGTAAGGTTAGCAAAAAGGGTGTAACTCTAGTAATGCTATAAGCAAGGTAAGTACCAATGCCAGGAAGTAGCGATGGCACCGGAAGGGCTGCATCACTCCTAGAACTAAGGTAAAGAGCAATGCCAGGAAGTAAGGGTGGTACAAAAGGTGGTGGTGATGGATGGAGCATCTGAATCAATCAAACACTCACACCCAGTCAAAAGATCTGGGTTTAATCCATCACCGTTCTTTAGCCCACACTGCCACCCCAGTTCAGACTTGGCTATATGCAAATCAGTCTGACCTTGTGCCTCATGGGAACAGTCCAGCCCGAACTGCCAAGCCATGTTTTCCCTGGACCGGAAACAAGCTTCCGAGGACCGGTTTCTGGCATTCCAGCCGTCTTCAGCCCGGCTTGCTTGAATCCAGTGGCAAAGTGAGCAAGGGACTCACGTCTGAGCATACCCTGCCACACTTATGGCGGCCAAAAGCGGTACAAAAGGGGGTGGTGATGGACGGAGCATCTAAATCAATCAAACACTCACACCCAGTCAAAAGATCTGGGTTTAATCCATCACCGTTCTTTAGCCCACTCTGCCACCCCAGTTCAGACATGGCTATATGCAAATCAGTCTGACCCTGTGCCTCATGGGAACAGTCCAGCCCGAACTGCCAAGCCATGTCTTCTCTGGACCGGAAACAAGCTTCCGAGAACTGGTTTCTGGCATTCCAGCCGTCTTCAGCCCGGCTTGCTTGAATCCAGTGGCAAAGTGAGCAAGGGACTCACGTCTGAGCATACCCTGCCACACCTATGGCGGCTAAAAACGGTACAAAAGGGGTTGGTGATGGACGGAGCATCTGAACCAATCAAACACAAGGAAGCAAGGGTGGGCAGAGGAAGGCTGTACCTGGGTATTCTCCAAGTTTTGTAGTGATTGATTTCAGAAACTAAGCAGGACGAGATGAAGGCTAGATCTAAGTTTGGTAGAAGCATGGCAATAAACTATAACATGAAGTAAAGGTGGTAAGGGAAGAGCTGAAGCTGGGTATGCTAGAAGCAAGGTAATGAGTGCCAGGAAGTAAGGGTGGTGATGGGAGGGCTGTATTTGGGCATGCTAGATGCATGGTAATGAGCAGTGCTAGAAAGTGAGGATGGCGAGGGGAGAGCTGGCTCCTGACATCCTAAAAGTAAAGTCATTAGCGTTGTTTAAAATAAGGGTGGCAACACAATGGTTTGATCCTAGGGTGCTAGAAGTAGGGTAAAGGACAATGCCAGGAAGTAAGGTGACAGGAAGGATATACCCTGTATGCAAGGAGTTGGGTAGTTAGCGAAGCCAGAAACTAAGGGTGACGAGTTGAGGGTTGGATCCAAGTATGGTAGAAGCATACTAACGACTATGCCAGGGGCTAACGGTGCATGGGTAGGGCTGAACCTAGCTTTGCCAGAAGCAGGGTTTTGTTCAATGCCAGGAAGTGAGAGTGGGTGAAAGCAAAGCTGGATCTGGGTATGTTAAAAGCTGAGTAATGTGCGATGGCAGGAATTAAAATTGGGGAGGGCTAGATCTGGGTTTGCTGGAATCAGGGTTAAAAGTGAGGCCAAGATGTAGGTTGGCTTGCTATGCCAGAAGTACGGAAATGAGCGATGCCAGGAAGTAATGGTGGCAAAGAGAGGACAGAACACAGGTATGTATAAAGCAGGGTATTGATCGATGCCAGAATGACAGAGTGAAGGGGAGGCTCGATCTGGAGATGATGCACAGGACCCTTGAGGCCCATCCACCTCAACCATTGGTGCCTCCATTTTGCATTGCAACCTCACCAGGGATTTGCAATGCAGGATTTGCAATGCAGGATTTGCATGCACACCAGACAAAGGAGCATGTTATCAAGGGCCTTGCATCATGCTTGCACCTTGCAATGTGGTACATGCACAAGGCAAAGCTCCAAGTCATGTTTTAAAAGCCACGTTAAGCCACTTTGCATGTCTTTAAACAACTTCATAGATATTGAGTAGTGCAACGCAGCACAAATGCTGCAAAATCGTCTCCCAGTAACAAAGCCAGCAGAACTGGCATAATGACTCATTCCTAAAAATGCATAAATCACGGAGACAAATGGCTTATGATTCCACTTATAAGCGTATTTGGAATACTCTGTGATTGGAAACATGTCCCACATTGTAAATGAATTAAATATAAACAACTTATATATTAAACCTCAAATAAACATGTTTATCGATTGTTTGAATTAAATAACGTTATAAGCTGTAACTGGTCAGTGAAATATCAAATGCACTAAAAAAATTGGAATGTTTTGCTATTTTTAGCCACACCTCCGACTCCGCCCACTAATCCAATCACCGGCTTATTCCCGCCCCCTGAGTCTCCGCCCACAGTTCCCCTACTTTTTTGTCCCCACTTCGACCACTGCTCCCCAGAAATGTTTCATTACTTCATGGAGCTCGCACACCGTTGGCTGCTGCCAGCAAGTAAAACAAAGAAAAAAACAGCTCATTACTTTTTTGTGTCACATGCTGTATTGAGTGACATTTATTAAAAACTTGTCATTTCTATAAAATGTATTAAAGTTTGAGGAAGACTATCTGATATCTTTGCCATGCATGAGACAAGAGAAAGTAACAATTTTGTTTTGCTTTGGTGTTTTTTATATAGGACTACGCCTGTGCCGATTTGCTTGTAAGTAGTGAGCCCACATTTTTCAGCTAAGGAAAATTAAATACCGTGATGTAAATGCCTAGGATCGCACAGTTTGGCAAAATATGGTTTAAGGGTTTTCTTCAGGTTCTCTGATCTAAATGCCTGAAATCCAGCCATGGGCATTAATTCACCTCTTCATTTAGCAAAATTCTGCTTTTTTTCTTTTACGAAGCTACATAATGGAGGAGAGACACAGCAGTGTCCTGGCAGCTCTATGGCTCGTCTGTCAACTGCACTCAAGAGCCAACCTAGAGCCGGATGTTTGAATCAAGGCATACTTAGAACCTGCCTTGGCTCTCCAACTTCTAAATAGGGGATTCGAGCCAGATGAGTTTTCCACTTTTGCTTAGCCAACAACTCTAGGCAGGCAGACTCGTTTTATGATCATCTTGGGGTGTGGTTTGCCACCTCAGGGTCCATGGTTCATCACATGAGCAAGAGCATGAATTTGAGAGATAGTCCACAAAGAGGGTCCTGAGATTTAGCTGGCACTTTTGGTGTGGTTTTGCTCATGTTGCCTATTAAGCATAAGCAGTGTCTGGATGTGAGCAGGCCCTGCATGATAAATGAATATATATCGCTGCCCTGAGAGTCCTACTGCATGTGAAACTGGCATTGTGAGTTTTTGTTTGACACCACGGTAATGTAGAGGGCGCACAATGCTGTGTCCAGTATCTGGTAAAACAAGGCTCAGAACCCTGTTCCGTGTCTTGGAGGGTACACAAAGTGTGCCTTCATTGCAAGTATAGGAATACTTTCCATGTCTGGGCGGTAAAGCAAAGTGGTGGTGGCAAGATACCACATTTTTGTAAATTATTAGTGTGACCAAACATTTTACTTAACCTTCTCACGTGAAGTTCTGCTGTCAGTGCACCCTTTCACCAACCACACGCATTACCATCCAGCTCTGTACGCTTGACAGCCACACTCAGTAACAACTCTTACTGCACCTCAAGCCACCACTACACGCTTCCACCAAACACACACACCAACAGCCATCACTGCACAATTCCTACAGGCACACACATCCACCACCCCTCAATGCACACACCAATTAATATTGTACCTATCGCACTATGCTGCACATTACCTTTTAACACCTTGGCTGCTATGGCTTTTCCCCTCCTGTGCGGATTATTTTTGAGCCCCATTGTTCATGACGAGCTCAGCTCGTCATAAGCACAGCTCAACCGTGCCTCATGACGAGCTGAGCTCGTCATGAGCACCGAAGGGGTTAAAGATATGCGTTAAAGTGCAGCATGCCACCATTGATAACATTCCAATCCAACACACATCTCCAAAACACACCACATGCTTCCACTCCAAAACAAATGCCTAAAACACATTGCCATTTACAATGCCATTATCTCGAACTCAAACAAACCCGAGCCCTAATGCATTCCTAATGCTTGTTTACCCATGGTACAGCATAGCAAGGTGTGTGAAGGAGTTAAATACTCTGAGTGGGGATGTAGTACTTTTTACAACCCTCCTGATTTGCTGCACAGAGGCCCCTGTCCCATCCTGACCCCTTTGTAATTGTAGTTATGAGAAACAAGGGTACCCCTTTAGTCAAAACCTGGGGTGAAAGTATTGTTAAAGAAAAACAATGGTTTTGGGTGGCCTAAGAAGGTCCTAGTAAGGAAAGGTATAATTCTAGTAATTGAATTAATCTTGGGAGACAGTTTTGTAAGGTAACAAACATATAAAAGACTTTATTAATGTTTTCACAATTATGTTCTCGGTTTTCAGGTGCTCACACATGTGACAAGGTGCTTATAGTGACTAAGTGAGATATTAAAAAACTATATACAAAGTGTCACAAGCAAGGGTATTCCCCAAAAAATATATACAGTAGGGTAGGGGAGTTTCCTTGCAAGGGTCGACGGCGTTTCGATCTAACATGACTTTAGATCATCATCAGGACGTGAGCTTTCCTGAAAGAATTAAATTAAAGTTTTTACTACTACAGCCTTACAAAAACAATAACTTCTAAGAACGAAGTGAATGGTGCTCCCAGTGGCATATAATTCATGCACATTTCTATAAATGTAGATATAGGGCGAACCGTGAATGTAACGCGCTTTTATTTACATTAGGAGGAAAAAGCTTCTGGGTAAGGTTTAATTTACGCGCTTTTTTGGTATCGAGAGTACTTGCTTACTTGGCACGAGGTGATAGATTAATTATCTGACTCGGCGATCAACTTGTTGATACTGTGATGTCTTGGTCCAACTGTTTAAAGCAGGAGGATCAAAAAGGATTCAATTAAACATATACTAAACCACCGGAATTGGAATATGATGCGTTACAGCTAGTGACTTACTCAATTTTATTCTTGACAAGAATTTAAATATTTATTCATTCTTGTAAGGTATTTCTAGCTCAAAAGAGGTTCATCACAATCTGAAAGTAAGATGAAACTAAGGTTTAGGAGTTTTTTTTGGTAAACAGGGTTTATTAAAGAATAAAACAATTAAAAACCGTTACCAGTAATGGTCCAATTACTCGTATTTCAGAGGTAGGTGTACTGAATAGGAGCGGGTTATTTTTCTGAAAAGGATTTAAGGGGGTGAGAATTAGGAATAAGTTATCATGTGATCCATGCTTATTCTATCCGGAATTTCAAAGGAGTCCACATTACCCGGTATTAGTTGATGTCCCACGCTCCGGCGGGAACTGCAAGGGACAAAGGGAGGCATTTAGAGATTAAATAATACGATCCCGTTATAAGCCAAACGTAATGTATAGGCATGGGATACCGGCCGGGGGCGGCGCATTTACTTACTAGATCTCCGCGGTCCGCGGCTAAACTACCTCTGCATCACTGCTACGGCGTCTGGAAGCGCTGCAACAGTTACTTCCTGGTTCGGTTTTAACGCATGCGCTAACGAATTATCGCTTACGGAACCCTGGATTGGCTTAACTAACGCGCATGCCTGGGGGTAAAGTGTCTTTTAGCAACGCGCCTGCTCAGTGGAGAAGTAAAAGCGTAGCGCGAGTGGGTGATTGCAGTTGCCTGTAACATAAATGCTATACATTTCGAATTACATTAGGGTATTCGTTTTAAATTATAAAACATTGTGCTTCATGCTCATAAAGTAGGGATTTAGCCACAGCTGTTCCACTCATCAAGAGTGTTGAGTCCTTTCTCAATACTTTTGCATAAAAAAATCCATTTACACTCAAGGCGATTCAAGATTGTCTGTTGGTTTCCTCCTCTGATATTGGGCAAAAGCTGGTCAACCACTTGCCATTGTAACTTGTTTTCTGAATGTCCTTTTTCCACATAGTGTTCCACTAGGGGTGCAGATAGCACCTTGCAGCGAATTCTGCTCCTGTGTTGCGAAATCCGAGTCTTTATCTGCTGTGTAGTTTGGCCAATGTACAGTTGTTGGCATGGGCATTTAACACAATATATAACATTCTTAGAGTTACAATTAGTGAAAGTTTTCAATATGTGTTTACAGTTCTCATATTCAAACACCTTAGTATTTTCCGTGAATTCGCATGCAGTGCAGTTGTTGCATTTGTAGTGCCCTACAATAGGTGGTAGATTTAGACATGTCTCTATTGTTGTGTTTTTTTTGGTTATGGTAGCTGCTCGCACTAAATGATCTTTTAGATTACGGCCTCTTTTGAAGGAGAATAAGGGCATTCCTGTATTAAGTTCCAAGGGAGATAATACAGGCCAATGTTTCTTAATTGCTTTACACAGTTTATTACTAATTGTGCCAAATGTTGTCACACAGGTTATTCTCTTAAGCGCTTCTCTCTTTTTTGGTTGTAAGAGATGTTCTCTATGGGCGTACCAAGCTCGCTTCATAGATCTTCTCACCAGTTTTCTGGGGTAGCCCCTGTTCATCAATTTTGAACATAGGGTTTCAGCCTCTAAGAAGAAATCCTGTTTGAATTTACAATTAAGCCTAATTCTGAGGAATTGGCCGTAGGGAAGACCATCCCGGAGGGCCCTTGGGTGTGAACTGTGGTATTCTAGGAGCGTATTACGCTCTGTGGGCTTTCTGAAGAGTGTAGTATATAATTCCTCCTCATGGCACTTGATGGTGACATCTAGATAATCAATCTGTCTGACGTTTATCAAAATTAAAGGTGAATCTTAGATCTGGCTGGCTGCTGTTCAGCCACTTGAGAATAGCAAGGACCCCCTGGGTAGTAATCTATAGACTCCTAGGGCAGGGTAGCAACATATGCGAAAAAATCCTAGGACGTCTAGGTATATAGGTGTACAGATAAGACAGGCCAGTTGTCAAGAAGGAGCAGTAGGGGAGGATTAACGAGGTTGTATAAAAAGTATATTTTTATTTTGTATATTTAAAAATCATATTAGAAATGACAGAAGGTCAAACCAATATGATGGGTATTAAAATGGTTTTGTCAAAATTACATACAATAGTCATAACGAATTAACATAAAATTCATACAAATAATCACATCAATAATAAAACAAGCATTATTTGTATGCTTTTGTTAATATTTTCTTGTATTTTATGTATTATGAATTTTATGTTAATTCGTTATGACTATTGTATGTAATTTTGACAAAACCAGGTTTGACCTTCTGTCATTTCTAATATGATTTTAAATATACTTTTTATACAACCTCGTTAATCCTCCCCTACTGCTCCTTCTTGACAACTGGCCTGTCTTATCTGTACACCTATATACCTAGACGTCCTAGGATTTTTTCGCATATGCTGTTCAGCCACTCACAGTATTTTTGTAATTGTGGCCTTAAAAGCTTTGCCGTTCCAGCTATTTTAGTATAACTGAGTAAGTGGCATGACATTTGGGAAGGTGATTTATCACAAGAGCTTCTTGTGTTGCACTGCTGCAATATATATGCGGAATGACACCCCGTCTGGTGCTGGCACATGGCGGCTGGAGGGCCACACTACACCCCGACTGCTACTGTCACATGTACTGCAGCGGCTGAAGGGCCACACTACACCCTGACACCCCCTCAGATGCTGGCACGTGTACTGCAGTGGCTGACGGGCCACACTACACCCTGACACCCCCTCAGATGCTGGCACGTGTACTGCAGTGGCTGACGGGCCACACTACACCCTGACACCCCCTCAGATGCTGGCACGTGTACTGCAGTGGCTGACGGGCCACACTACACTTCGTCAGCCCTTTAATGCAGCAAGCTGTACTGCAGCGGTTGTAAAGGTCATCCCACTATCCATGGCGGCCTCCTGCAGGAATGGCACGTGTACTGACACCTGCATTAATATGGCTGCAATGACCAGACCCTTCTCTACCCCCCCCCCCCCCTTATCGGGCAGCACTTGCCCTGCAGCAGCTGCACCACACTCCGGTAAAAGGACCATTACAGTATTGCAGTTGAGTTTGAGGTTATTTTGGGTGGTTGAGGGTGTGAGTGAGCTATAGAACTTTGACATTTATGTCAATCACTGAGGTTGAGCAATTGTCTACTGTTCAGTCAGTTGTGTGTGGGATGCTGAATTCAGCACCAGAGCATAATAGGACGGAATGTATCAAGCTCTGTGGTTATACTGAATAAGCAGCTACCTATGTTATGCCATCTATTAATGTAATAACTGCACTTTCAC
This sequence comes from Lissotriton vulgaris, assembly GCF_964263255.1. Taxonomy (NCBI): domain Eukaryota; kingdom Metazoa; phylum Chordata; class Amphibia; order Caudata; family Salamandridae; genus Lissotriton; species Lissotriton vulgaris. Next base: position 1,705,082,055 of record NC_141695.1, read on the forward strand.
AATTGCTTTATTAACCTTCCTGCTTTCTCAAATTTGCTTGAAAATGCACGATTTTTCTTCAAAATTTTCTTGGGCTTCGGGCTCGCACGCTGCGCTCGCTCGCTACGGTGCTGTATGCTAATCACTTTGCGCCCTACCACTTTCAAATGTCACCCACCGCCCCTGGTTTCAACCCTTCCTGAACACACGCTGATGTGAACACTGTGGGCCGAAACATCTAAGATACTTTGAGGACAACTGCTTACTTATTTTGTGTGCATGCCACCGACTTTTACAAGCTTAGTACATTACCATTTGTTTAATTTTGTGTGTGTGTAATTTGCAGGTGTTGCGAGTCAATTGTGTTTCCAACGCAAAATTGCTACGGTCAAGTACAAAAACCTGTGCTGTGCCCCCTGGCGGGCCTATGACGCCAGCAGCAGACATTCCAGCCCTGAGCCAGGCTTTGCACGCCAATCATTGTCTAGCAGACGTGACATTTACTAACAACTTCTACAGTATGGCTGTATCTGTCCTGCCAACCTGATTATAAGGAGCCCGCACCGGTGCTGTAGCACGAACCACTCTCGGAGACGTCTACAGGGGAAGGACTGTGGCTATTCAAGGCCACGAGACACCACTGAGACCACCGGTGCAAGGTGACCATATGTCGTGACGTCATGCATTTTAAATGAATCAACGAGTAGCCATGGCTATTTCATAAACAGCATTTGAAAAGTCCTCCTCTTACAGGTATGACATCATACCCGTGCATCACGGACCATCAGTCGTGGTAGTTTCAGTTACTGATTTTTAACCAATAGAAAGACCAAACATGTTTTTTATAGTACATGCGAAATAATAAAAAATAGATAAAGAGCAACACAAAATGAATAACAAGTATTAGCAAACCAACAGATTTGACTTCGCAACTGGAGCACTGATAAAAGGCGCACAAACTGCATGCTGCAGCCAAAGACAAATAAACACAACAATCGCACTGCTTATAAAATCGATGAGGCGTTAATTATGCTGCACACATAAAATATGTCTATTCTGTTTGCGGACTTGGAAGCAGTGGTCAAAGGGCCTAAAAGCATGGGACTGTGATCCTGACAGCAATGGGGGCAGGGGCAGACACTGTGAGAAAGCGAACAAAATACTCTGGAACTATTTTCTTGGCCTTCCACCTACAAGTGACTGTATAGTACCGTAATGTAAACACTAAACAAACACTTTTCAAAAAGATATGGGATGGATGCGACACGTCTGCTCTAAAATTTCGTCAAAACGCAGGGGCTGTTTATACCCTCCGTAGGCTGTCATATACTAAACATATAACCCGGTCATACAAATTTATGAATCAAAAACTTTGAGTTCTACGCTGTATGGGGCAGAGTTTTGGGCCTTTGAAAACTTTAGGTCGATCTCTGTACTAGAAACAAAGTTCTTAAGGAAAATTATAGGCGTCCCACAAAGTACCCCCTCGGGCCCCTTGTTGTAAGACCTTGGCAGGAAATCCGTAGTGGACCTGGCTAGACTTCGCCCACTCTTATATTGGCGGAGGCTATGGACTACAAAGGAATTAAAACATTATGCGTCAGGCATTATGGACGTAATTTTGACAGATAGCCACATAGAATTAAATGGTTTCAGGAAATTAAGTCCCTCCTTGAAATGATGGGTATGAGTGTTCTATGGACAGATCCTGTTAATGCCTTCTTTCCCCTCCAAAGAAGCATTAAAGGCAAAATACTGGGAAATGGTGTTCTGTAACACATACCGTAGTCAATCCTCCTCACCATTAACGGGCAAATTTATGGAATTTAAATCTTCCCCCCGTTTTGAGCAATTCTGGGACATTATCCCAAAACCCTTTGACCGGAAATTATATCTCCGGTTAAATGCAGGCACTTTGCCAACTAGATCTTTTACTGCAAAGTGGGGCAAAGCTGAATGTGATAAATGCCCCTCTGCCCAGAGCAAATTGAAACAGTAGCACATCTTCTTTTAGCTTGCCTCGCATGCATTACCCCTCGGCGTGCATGGCTAAGACCGATAAGTAAATCACTGGGCCTTAGAAACTGTGTCCTGGCAATGAGAGTACTCTGCTCTGACTCCACACCATCTATTGCTATAGCAATGGCCAAGTTCCTAAGCTGGTCATGGAGTATACGTATGCGCCGCGTTGGTGGACTCTTAAGCTGAGCAATACTTAAATCCTCTTGTCCACAATAACAGTCCCAATTAATTACTCTGTACTATGATTAGATCTTTAATATCTTTTTTAATGAAATTGTTTTTTAGGTCTTTTTTCTACTTTGTATACATATATTATATATTTTAATGTTTTGTAAATTTAAGGTTCTTAACGTATCGGTATATTTTTTTTAAGCTACTATATGTATGTGCTTTAAGACTTGTCGTAATAAAGCTTTGATTGATTGGTACACACTAAATGGCAAATGAATGCAGGTGTCTTTGGGAAATGCATTGTTCTGCTAGGAAAGCTGAGTTGGTTAATGCAATCAGCACAGACTTCCTTTTGTGTATCAGATGGTCTCATCTGAATCCTGATCGATGCACTGGGGGACAGTAACGTGTATTTATAGTGCTATGTAGACTCAGGGGGTGACAAACCCCTCTGGATATGTGTGTCAGGAGATTAAACGGTGTATTACACTATATGAAATAGGCGGTCACAGTTTTAAAAAATGTGTCCACGCAGTGTAAAATAGGATACTACAAACTGTGCAGAAAGTTGGTGTTCAAAAGTTATATGACATGGACTGAAGAGGGAGGCATCGGCTGGGGAGTGTGACCACAGGGGAGAGTGATGGTGGTAGGAGAGGGAGGAGAGGACAGAGTGGGATGGTGAGAGGAGTAACCTGATGGCAGAGGAGAGAAAGGGTGATGGAAGAGGATAGGGAGGGAAGGGTCATTGTAGGTGATGGAGACATAACAGTGACTGCCATGGAAGGTGATCACGTGACTGTGGGGGCGGAGGACGAGACCACCAGAGGAGGGTGTTGGCAGAGGAGGTGCTCGCTAAGCAGGGCTCTAAGTGGGCCAGGTCTCACCGGGGATGAGCACCGGGTCCTTGAAACGGGTCTTTATCGGGCTCTGTTTTGTGCCCTGGTGGTCCTTTTTTTCTGGATGTGCGCTGCTCACACTGCTCACTTCTCATCAGCGGAGGTTACGGCATGACGTCATGCCAGGTGAGTGTTGTAGGGGGAAGGGAAATCCTTTAAAGAGAGTCCTTATCTCTCTGGATTTCCCTTCTCTTTTTGAAACTCAGGAGCAGCAACATTGTCGTGGTGTCACCAGGGCTTTAAGTGGAAGCTTTTTCAATACTGTATACAAGATATATTTGCAGCTTATTTATCTTATGCAACTAACAACCATTGACAAAGCCAATACTCCTGACTTGTAGGTATGATGTTACTTCTTGTATCATATCTGGATGCAATGACAGAAACAGCACAATACAAGTCGGTAGGCACAATATGCTAAGCACCAGGGTTCGGTTCCCGGCGCGGCAGGTTTCTGGACCAGGGTCAGCAGACTCGATAATTCTCTCGCCTCGGTGCCCACTCTGATCAGCGATCACACTCGGCAACTCTGGGCATTAGCTTGCCTCATCTTCACTAACGGCCCCACCAGACCGCCGGGGATGCCTGGTCTCACCCTGGAGATACCCATTAAGGGACCATCTCTCAGAGAAGCCAGGAAGGGTTTTGCAGCGGTCGTAGCGCCTTGGGACACTCCGGGTAAGTAGCGCGCTATATAAATGCCTATACATTTACATACATACAGCACACACTTAGCTTACGTGTTTTAAGCCACGCCCTTAATTGAATTGGCCACGCCCCTTTGAGAGACCCCCTCCAGTTTTTTCATCCCACTTAAAGCCCTGTTGCTAAGGATGGTGATGGCTGGAGACAGTGATTACATGGTAGGTTAATGGTAGGAGAAAGGTTTTGGGACTTTAAACTGAGAAAAATAGATAAAATTAAAAAAAAAAAAAAAATGTCCATCTGGCACTGCAAACTCCTTGGGGGTGAGGGCGCGGGGGCGCTCTACTTGAACCACAATGTTTAATTGAAGACCTGTTTATTTGTCCCAGTTCTGCTCACCTGTTACGGCGTCATAAAACTCTTCCTCACTGTGCATTCTTTACTTTATAAATCTGGGTTCCCAACGCGGCGCCACTATTTCATTGTTCTTCCAACACGCCAAGGCCAGTCCTGCTCAACAGAGGGCGTCTGCTTCCGGAGCTGGGGGGAAACAGACACAGGCGGGTTATTACACTTGCCCCATCCTAAACACAGCATAAGCAATGCCAATCCTGCGCTCGAGTCTCATAGCTTCGCCTGCGAGCAGGTGTGACTTGCTCCCGACTAACAACTGAACGTGCAAAATAAAGAATATATAAGACGATATATAAATATATTTTATTAATTAACAATAAACCAATGTTTACACGTTACATGACAGAAATAAGGCATCACATTCGCTCCATGAAATCGAGGCATTCAAGCCCACGTGAGTATTCCCTTCCGTGATATTTCAGATACTTTCATTTCGGAGAGCAGGAGCAGCGCCGTTTGGCCTCCAGATTATCAAATGCAAATGTTTACAACACACGTACTCGGTCACAGGCCAAGGACAAAACTTTCAAGGGTGGAAAGCCTTCACTGGATACACCCCCTCTCAGTGGGAAAGTGTGGGCGCTCTCAAGAAGGAGCGCCTTGTCTTGAGTTTGAGACTGGGTCTCTGGATTAAACTGGATATTTCGGTGTTCGATGGAAGCGATGCCGGCTTTGAGGCCCCAAGGGAGGGAAGGACCTGGGCGTGTACAAACTACAGGTACATACCTGCGGGTGTGGGTCAAAGGGCCCATAACATGTATACTTGTGGGCTGTGGGTCAAAGGGCCCTTCACATGCCCAGAGACTTGTATACTTGTGGGCTGTGGGTCAAAGGGACCTTAACATGTCCAGAGACCTGTATACTTGGCGGGCTGTGGGTCAAAGGGACCTTAACATGCCCAGAGACCTGTATACCTGTGGGCTCTGGGTCAAAGGGACCTTAACATGCCCAGAGACCTGTATACTTGGCGGGCTGTGGGTCAAAGAGACCTTCACATGCCCAGAGACCTGTATACTTGGCGGGCTGTGGGTCAAATGGACCTTAACATGCCCAGAGACCTGTATACTTGGCGGGCTGTGTATCAAAGGGACCTTAACATGCCCAGAGACCTGTATACTTGGTGGGCTGTGGGTCAAAGGGACCTTAACATGTCCAGAGACCTGTATACTTGGCGGGCTGTAGGTCAAAGGGACCTCAACATGCCCAGAGACCTGTATACTTGGCGGGCTGTGGGTCAAAGGGACCTTAACATGTCCAGAGACCTGTATACTTGGCGGGCTGTGGGTCAAAGAGACCTTAACATGCCCAGAGACCTGTATACTTGGCGGGCTGTGGGTCAAAGTGCCCTTCACATGCCCAGAGACCTGTATACTTGGCGGGCTGTGGGTCAAAGGGACCTTAACATGCCCAGAGACCTGTATACTTGGCGGGCTGTGTGTCAAAGGGACCTTAACATGCCCAGAGACCTGTATACTTGGCGGGCTGTGGGTCAAAGGGACCTTAACATGCCCAGAGACCTGTATACTTGGCAGGCTGTGGGTCAAAGGGACCTTATCATGCCCAGAGACCTGTATACTTGGCGGGCTGTGGGTCAAAGGGACCTTAACATGCCCAGAGACCTGTATACTTGGCGGGCTGTGGGTCAAAGGGACCTTAACCTGCCCAGAGACCTGTATACTTGGCGGGCTGTGGGTCAAAGGGACCTTAACCTGCCCAGAGACCTGTATACTTGGCGGGCTGTGGGTCAAAGGGACCTTAACATGTCCAGAGACCTGTATACTTGGCGGGCTGTGGGTCAAAGAGACCTTAACATGCCCAGAGACCTGTATACTTGGCGGGCTGTGGGTCAAAGTGCCCTTCACATGCCCAGAGACCTGTATACTTGGCGGGCTGTGGGTCAAAGGGACCTTAACATGCCCAGAGACCTGTATACTTGGCGGGCTGTGTGTCAAAGGGACCTTAACATGCCCAGAGACCTGTATACTTGGCGGGCTGTGGGTCAAAGGGACCTTAACATGCCCAGAGACCTGTATACTTGGCAGGCTGTGGGTCAAAGGGACCTTATCATGCCCAGAGACCTGTATACTTGGCGGGCTGTGGGTCAAAGGGACCTTAACATGCCCAGAGACCTGTATACTTGGCGGGCTGTGGGTCAAAGGGACCTTAACCTGCCCAGAGACCTGTATACTTGGCGGGCTGTGGGTCAAAGGGACCTTAACCTGCCCAGAGACCTGTATACTTGGCGGGCTGTGGGTCAAAGGGACCTTAGCATGCCCAGAGGACTATTATAACCAGCAGAAGTTGGGCAACGGGTCCCATGCATGCCCAAAGGACAGTTACTTCCCTCTTTCTGGTGGCGAAAGGGTCCTTAATATGTCCAGAGGACTATTACACCTGCAGAAGCGGGTCAAAGGGTTCTGTGTATACCCATCGGACTGTTACTTACCTGTAGCTGTGGGTTAAAGGGTCCGTAACATGCACAGAAAACTATTATACCCATAGAAGTGGGGCAACTGGTTACGCGCATGTCCTGAGGACTGTTACTTGTAGCTGTGGGACAAAGAGTCCTTGACACAACCAGAGGACTGTTGCTTACCTGTAGCTGTGGGTCAAAGGGTCCACTACATGCCCAGAGTACTATTATTTTTATATAGCGCCTGAATCGACCCCCGAAGGGGTATCTCCGCGCTTGCCTTGGGAACCCGTCCTGGCTTTTCCCTGTGAGATAGCCCCTACAGGGCATCCCCAAGGTGAAAGCCAGGCATCCCGCCGCTGGGGGGCCGTTGTGGAGATTAAGCAAGCTTAATGCCCAGAGTTGCAGAGTGTGAACCCATGATTAGGTCAGGCACCGAAGCGAGAATTATCGAGTCCATGGACATTTGAGCTCAAGACCCTGCCGCGTCGGGGATTGAACCCTGGTCCCGGGTCTGACCTCTGCTTCAGGGTCTGCCTGCTCTAACCAGTGAGCCACACTTCTCCTATGCTTATAGAAGTGGAGCCAAACAAATGAGGGTGCCCAGTGTTTTTTATTTTCACTGCACCGTTATAACCATTCAATGATCAGTAAATAGGTAATAGTATATACAAATTCAATGCGCCCACAAGGGGAAAGGGGAAGGGTGCAGGGGAAAAAAACATTTTTGATAGTTGTACATCACTAATCAAATTTCTCATATGCATAAATCAACGAGTGTAAATATTAAATGCTAATTGATCCCCATACGAGAGGTCACATGAGATAAGCATACATCAAACCATTTTCATAGCAAGAAAACTCCTAATCTGCTGTGTACATCATGCTATTGTTAGGAGTTCGTGGTGTAGATAAAAGTCTACGTTTCGACCCAGACGTTGTAGGACAGTAGATCCTTACTGCACGGGTCTTCGTCAGGACGTGAAGAAAGGGGGGGTGGTGGGGGGGGGGTGGGGCTGATTCCTGGTAGAAAGGCAAGGAGGGTGTTGTCTAAGGCGGCCAGAAAAAACGTGGTCCGTGAAAAATCTTTGGCTTTTTTGGAACGGTAGGTGCTTGGAAAACGCTATCCGTATCTTATCATTCAGGGTAGCGGGATTAAAGAAATTATCTGTTTAATGCTCCTCCGTCGAAATGGGAAAGGGTTTTTTTTTCCAAATCTTTAAAGCGGAACGATCACTCGTTTTTATCACGGAAAAAAGCTTAGAAAAGGCTGCAGGGTGCTCCCGCGAATCCTTGCAGTGGCAGTAAGTAAGAGGGCTAAGTAAGTAGTACAAGGGCTGTTACTTGCAGCAGTGGGACAAAGGGTCCTTAACACACCCAGAGGACTATTATACCTATAGAAGTTGGTCAGGGGGTCCTAGGTATGCCCAGAGTACTGTTACTTGCCTCTTGCTGGTGATTACAGGGTTCCGTGCATGCACAGAGGACTGTTACCTGTAAGTAAGAGCCAAATGGTCGTTTACATACCCAGAGCACGGTTACTTACCACAGAAGCGGATCAATGGGCTCATATATACCCATCAGACTGTTACAAACCTGCCGCTGTGGGTCAAAGGGTCATTTATGTGCCCAGAGGACTGTTATTTGATTCTTGCTGGTGGCTAAATAGCAATGGGCATGCACAGAGGACTATCAATTACCTGTACCTTTGACTCGAAGAGTCCTTTACACGCACACAGGACTGTTACATATAGAAGTGGAACAGCGGGTTCTGAGCGTTACCCTGAAGACAGTTACTTGAAGGCTGTGGGCCAAAAAGTTCATAACATGGTCAGAGGACTATTGCTGACCTCCAGAAGCGAATCAACAGGTTCTATGCATGTCCTGAGGACTGTTACTTGTATGCTGCTGGTCAAAGGGTCCTGTGTATGCTCAGAGGACTATATGTAGCTGTAGAACCTTGCACAGAATACAGGTTATCACTCAAAGTCTGCAAAGGACTGGAAGATGGTCCAGAGGCAAGTCAAAATATGCTTTGCCAAACCTGTATACATTATAATCCAAACAATAGTCCAAGTACACTACTTGGAAAAAGAGAAAGGATTTTTGTCAAAAAATAAAGATAAAGAATAAACCACCCTGAATGTAAAAAGAATAAGGAAATTAAGAAAATTGTACTACCCAACTCTTAAACTCCTAATACACACAGTACCCATGCACAAAATGTTTTTTCTAGGTTTCAAGGTAAATTTTAATATCAAAAAAGAGGGAACGTTTTTAAATGCACTTAAAAGGGGGCGCTCGTACAGTTACACAAACAGTGTTGCAATTATGAACAATAAGTGTAAACAAAGCAAGTCGTGGCTTAGGGAAAATTACAAAAACAGTGTTTCAAGACAACACATAAATACACACCAAAACAATGGTGTTCTCATTCACTAAAGACACACTATTGGCGTTGACGACGTTTCAACCCATAAGCAATTGAAGCGTCATCATCAGGACTGGAGCGTCCACTGTATTTCAATAAAAATCATCTAATGTCCATACGTAGAAGGTCCCGCGGTCATGCTGGGTCAGAAAATCCTGGTCAAGGCATTGAATTATGCTATTATTTAATATGACCCACCTTATCCGATCAGCATGCCGGCTCACGTAACCTTCTCAGCATCAGTTCCAGAATTAGATGTTTTTATTGAACCTAGGCCTTTAGTTTAACAGATCACTTTCTCTCACTTCCTAAAATCAACAAAACCTTTTCCTAAAGTTTTTTCTTTCATTTACATCTCCTTCAAAAAATGATTCAATTTTGACCTCTTTCTGCATGTCAGCTGGTTGATCAATCAGTCATTCTAACCAACCTAGATAATTGTAATTCCTTAGATCTTAGCCTGGCGGAATGTTCCCTAGATTCTTTACTTCGCCTTTAACATGCCGCGGCAGCTGCTGCTAACATCTTTAATTTTGCTCACACCTCCACCTACTGGTCTATCCTCCAGTGGCTTCCTCCACTGGCCCATAATCCACTTAAATCCACGGGTATTGTGCACTGAGCCTTCCACAAAATAGGCCCTCTCTTTTTCCAAGAGAAATTCCGGCCATACTTTCCAGAACTGAATCTGTATTCATTTTCTCGTTTTCTCGTATCACTGCCTAATATATCATACGCTTTAACAGAAGGCCTTTACTGGTCATTCTCTGCATCTAGCCATTGGAACTCACGCCCTCTTTCCGTTTGACTGAGATGATCATCTCTCATTCAGAAAATCCCAGAAGACTCTTTTCCCCACCCATCTGTAAGACTGCCATGTTCTGGTCATCCGCCAATCTCGCAGGGCCAGGATACCCTGTAGGGTGGCCTCTGTGCTCTATTAATATCTCATCATTACAAAGACATTTATTATTAATACCACATGCGGGAATAACTGTACTCCCGGTTAAAAGACAACAAAAGGCGAGTATAAAGGGGATGCCTCCACCACTACCTAAACCAGTAGTCACCCGCATGTGCCAAGGACTTAAAGCAAAATCCAGAAATGTTTGTGTACAAAAGTCCATGTTCGTCACACATGCAAGTTAATACATCCTGCATGGAACTTGGACATTTCAATTGTTATCGGAAGAGTCTCATCAAAATGTCTGCAAAAGTGCGCTGTGCAAAATCCTATTATTGGTGCGGTTGCTGCAAAGCCAAGAAAGAAAAACAAAGGAAGGAAGGAAGGAAGGAACAAATGAGCACACAAGAAACCACAAAGAAATGGACCATGATGCGGGTTCAGAGGCACAGGAGATGAGTAAGGAGTTCCTGATGGCCAGCAGGACCAGCTCAAGGTGGCATCGAAGTCGTGCAAGTTGTGGGAAACATAATCAGTTTCCTTTTCCAACAAACGGTGTTCTTTGTATTAAGTACAAAGTCTCTGGCACTGCTGTGAACCAATGCAAAACGTTCATTTGGCTTTCAGTGGCTCAGGTCGCGCACTGATGGTCAGTGCCCTGAATTAAAGAATGGTCAGAAGCGGAGCGTTGGGTGGGCAGATGGACGTGTTTTTCTTGCACGCGAAGGGTTTACATTCTCTACATATCACCTTCTGAAACAGATCAAAGTTAAATATTGGCAGTCCACACCTGCCACCTACAGCAAATACACCATAATCAAGAGGTATTTCACAAGCAGAGTAACTGCAGTGTCACCAAGAAGGATGGCTAGTATCAAACCATTAAATCCAGCCTCGAAGATAGTATTGAACTTTGTAAAACGTAAGCAGTATCATGGTTTTATAACACGCACAGCTACTCAAGAGTGTCCCAGCGCGAGCCCAAGAGACAGCAGGAAGAAAAAAGAGCAGATAGCACAGAAACCAGATCAGTGAAAAGAGAAGGTTTTTAGTTTCTTCCTAAATTGGGTAGAAATCTGCAGGCTACACAGGTCAAGAGGGAGCGAGTTCCATGCCATGGCTGCCAAATAGGCCAGAGAACTACCGCTCTTTCTCTTCAAGCGGAATCTAGGGACATAGGCCAGGAGCATGTTAGAAGACCGCAAGTGTCTGCTGGAGGAGTAAAACTGAAAACGTTTCCGGAGGTAGAGGGGGCCGTATTCATAAAGCGTAGCATGGATAGTTACCAGGGCTTTATACGGGACCCTAGCCTTCCCCGGTAGCCAGTGCAAGTTGTGCAGATGTTGCCTGACACTGGTGCGTTTGGGGAGGTCAAAAAGCAGACAAGTGGCGGCATTTTGAACCACCTGAAGTTTGTCAATAAGATAGGCGGGAAGGCTCACGTACAGTGCATTCGCATAATCTATGCGGGAGGTAACAAGAGCTCGAACAACCGTTTCCTTAGCTGCTAAGAGCAGAAGTGTCAGAAATTTCCTAAGAAGTTTCAGAATGCCAAAAGAGGTGCCAGTCAGTTTATTAATTGGATTACAGAAACTCAGCGTTTCATCAAACCAAATCCCAAGGTTTTTTACAGGGAGTCCAGGAGGTGAGGGCCTGGGAGACTCATCAGGCAAGAAAGTATACCAAACCTGAAGAGGAAACTCTCCAAAGAATACAATTTCTGTTTTATCCTCGTTACATTTCAGCCGAGCGAGCGTCAACCAATTAAACACCACAGTTAAACAGCTTTTAACATGGGCAGTGGATGTCTATGATTTTTTCCAAGTGAACAGGAGCTGGGTGTCGTTGGTGTAAGCAACAACTTTAGCTCCTAGTTCTTCTGCCAACCGAATGAGGAGTCATGTATAGGTTGAACAAAAGTGGTCTAAGTACTGACCCTTGCGGAACCCCGGTCAAAAGAACTTGGGGAGTAGACGTGAAGGGAGGGATCCATACTTGTTGGGTTCGGCCTTCTGAGAAGGATTTCAGCCACTCACCAGCAGTAACCATAATGCCTAATTCCTGGAGGCGGGCGAAAAGTGAATGGGGGACAGTATCAAAAGCAGCAGAGATCCAACAGGACCAAAACTGACCTGCCCCCAGCATCCTTGGTCTCGCGAATAGCTTCCGTAATTTCTACCAAAGCAGACTCTGTGCTATAGTCGGCCCTGAAACTGGATTGGGCTGGATGAAGGAGGCCATTCTGTTCAATGAAAGCAGTTAACTGCTTATTGACCATCTTTTCGCATATTTTACCAATAGCAGGGAGAAGAGAAATTGGGCAATAATAGTCGGAAGGTTAGGATCCATAGTCGACTTTTTGATCAGAGGGATGAGCAGTGCCTGTTTCCACTCAGTGGGGACATGGGCCAGTGTCAGTGAGGCATTAACAAGCTGATTAAGAAGAGGGTTAATACCTACAGCCGCACTGGCCATGAATTTGGCAGGACAGGGATCACTAGGGGAGCCCGATTTAAGGTAGCATAAAGCTACCAGGAAGTCCATTAGTGATATGGCTTCAAAGGTGGAAAAGGTGACTTTAGCAGGAGAAGGAATATATCGGCCAGGGGGCACCAAGAAAACCTGGGTGTCCTGGTTGCCAAATGACAGTTGGAGAGCCCTAACTTTATAGATGAAAACTTAAAAAGCTCTTCACACCTCATAGCTTTAGGAGTCACATAATTCTTCACAATGTTAAACAGTTCTTTAATATTACCAGACCGGGCAATACAGTCAGTATAGTAGGAGCGCTTCGCTAATATGATAGCAGCATAGTATGGTTTTTGAGCTGCTTTCAAAGCAGTTTTGGCCTCAAAGCTATAATCCTGCCTCCATTTCCTTTCCAGCTTTTCTTAGTGTTTTGTCTGTATTTGAAGCTCAGGTGAGAACCATGGATTGGACAAAGGCCTGTTACGGGCTTTAAGTTTCGTTTGGGGAGTAAGATCAGTCACCACCTTCTCAATCCAACTATTGAATTGAGAAAGAGCAAGATTAAATTCCTCAGAGCGTTGAGGGCGACAATCAGCCAAGGTTTGATAGCAGGCAGCTGGCTCTATTTTGGATTGCATTGCTTACGGTCTCAGTTTCTGGCAGCGAGTTGATCATCATACACACCCTCGTTTGGTTTGGAAGACAGGTGAAATTATGAGCTAGTGAGAACATGTTCTGTAGCGGAGGTCCAAAAGAGGCGGTGCAGTGTCAAAATGTATGTCACCCATAAAGTCTGCATCCACATGTCACATTTAGACTGTGACAATGATGCTTAAAAATGAGTGGCCTTTCCAATGCAAGGACCAAGTCTTTACATAGATGCCCACCATCAAAGTCCGTCGGAGGGGCTCATGACAGAAGTCCAATGATTACCAGCCTTCTACTGTGTGGGAGCAACCTTCAAGGTGGCATTATATGATCGGATCCGTACAGAACATTAGAATACATTTCTCGATCAGTGACATAGTTTCTCAGTATCACAGCGGGTCTTCTAGCAAATATAGGTCAGCATTTTTCATAAGAAATGGCGGTGAAAACCTAGCTGGATGGCTGACTCTTAAAGTCTATGTGAAGAATTAGCATCACCTAATCATTCCACATCACCGTCCATGCAAAATGAAGGAGTCTAAATCAGGGGGGCTTGTAACATTACTTGCCCAAATTAAAAACATTAGCTCCTCGGTCCATGAGGAACCTCTGCCACAAATGTGAATACATTATCACTGCTATAGTCACACTGTAAATAATCTAGGGCTATAGTCTACATAGACGTTCCTTCATGTACCCAATAAGCTCTATGAAACCCACTCACACCTCCACATAGAAAATCACCAATGGGTCAATGCCAACCAAAGGTCTATCTCCGACATTTATAACTACACTCTTACTTCGGAAGCATGCACTCTCCCACACCTCCACCCCAAATCTACCTCACCTCACAAGAGAATGCTCTGCATCGGCACCTTCATGTACGCATGGGGCAGCAGGGAACACATGTTCTCTAGTGCTGAGACACCCCGTTGGGGTAGCTGTGCGCTTAATAAATACCTTATTATTATTATATGCACTACTTGTAGTCCGCCACCTCCTTGGGAATGCAGTGATATTCGACAGCCGGGGTCAAGTGGGTCGACCAGTGGTCTACAAATGCTGGTACCATCATAGCATAGTTCACTCTATGCCCAGCTGTAGACCATTATGGAAAACTACAGACCATGTGAGGACTAGTTATAAATACAAAGAAACTTTGGACAACACACACAACCCTGGGGACGCTCACTCTATGATGAAGCCACGGAGGAGCCAATGCTGAAGACAGCACCGGAGGCAAGGGCTGTGGTGGTAACAGATACTGCTTTTTGCTAGTCGATCTCGTAGAACTGTGCAACCAAAGCTGTCGAATGCGCAAGACGGGCCTGCGGGGGATGACTTTGCAGATCAAACATGAAACCGTGGGTACGGATTCATCCAGAATACAAATCAATGCTTCGGAAGAAGCAGAAACTGAAGTCAAGCTAGCAGAGCCAGTCGATGAGGCAGGCTGGAGACGGACTGATATCTGCAGCAGGCAAGCTTGATAAGGAGATAACTAGCTGGGCTGCTTATGTGTCTGCCCTTTTAACGAGGCACGTATCCTGAATCTAGGTGAAGTAGAAGGCCATTCCCTTATGTCCATGAAGACACAGCTGGTAACCCTGGCTCTACCCTGCTGGCTGAGATGTAATCTGGCCACTGCTTGCATGTCACTCAGTCTTCTGCAAGATCACTTGAGAAGATACAGCAGAGGAGGCTCTGAGCTCACTAGGGACTCACCGCCGGGCTCTGCAGAGCTAGGATGTAAGTGACAAGGCATAAGCCAGGACGGCAGAGATACTCCATCCATGCGGAGTCTCCCAGGTCCCTGGGCGATGTGCTGCTCCACTCCAGGTCTCTTTCTTTGAATTCTGAGAGTTGCAGTCCTGTTTTATAATTGGAATAAAGAAGACTAGAAGTCCCAAAGTTCAAAGAAAACAAATCTCCTGGACTGGAGTAGCACATCACGGATGGGTTTTGGAAACTTGGCGGCTACGATACTCACGAATAAATGACAAGCAGGGTCTCAGGTCTGCTGTTCTAAATGTCACAAATTCGCCAAAATAAAAAGTGCACCAAGCCCCCCACATTCGAAACAGGTGAGTGAAAATCCAACAATTTGATAAGTAAACCTTGCCAAAAAATATTCTTCATTTTAAGGGCAATCGTGAAGAGCAGCGCTCAAAAATGGTGTCAAATTTCCACATTCTTACACTTCCCTATGACAATACAATATTGCAAGGCGTGTATCCATTTTAGATTTCTTGTCCCGGGGTCAACATCATGTCACCTTTTATTATTTAATTAGAGAAATTTGTAATAGTGGACTTCGTGCCAGGGGGGCGGGGTTGTGGTGGGGTGGCTACAGAGCACTGTACACAGGAAAAAAAGGAAATACAGTAAAATGCTGAAACAATTTCCGATTCTTTTTTAAATAGCTTATAAATTATATTTTTGAAACTGTAGTATCGGGCGACCTCCCAAAGTAAATGGTGTGGTTGGGGGGCCATGCCCCTACCTCTTCTTGCCCACATGCATTTCTGGGCGGAACATGGTGTGAATGGGGGTTGGAAGGGTTGGCCTGTTGTGCTTATTCTTGCAATGAGGCTCTCCGACTGAGAGACGAGCCTCCTTGGCAGGTGGGCCTGCGACACAGACCATCTCCAGGAGAAGCTCAGTTTGACTCCAGTCTGCAGGTCTCTGGAGTCGCAGAGTGATCCGCAGTGTGGCTCACTGGTTAGAGGCGGCAGACCCGAGAGCAGAGGACGGCCCGGGACCAGGGTTCGATTCCCGGCGCGGCAGGTTTCTGGACCAGGGTCAGCGGACTCGATAATTCTCTCGCCTCGGTGCCCACTCTGATCAGTGATCACACTCGGCAACTCTGGGCATTAGCTTGCCTCATCTTCACTAACGGCCCCACCAGACCGCCGGGGATGCCTGGTCTCACCCTGGAGATACCCATTAAGGGACCATCTCTCAGGGAAGCCAGGAAGGGTTTCGCAGCGGTCGAAGCGCCTTGGGACCCTACGGGTAAGTAGTGCGCTATATAAATGCCTATACATTTACATTTACTGCCTCATCACACGACCACAAGGTGAAGAGCCACAATTCCTTTGCACAGAAGGGGTTTCCAGCTCAGGTGTGAAGGCTCTGCACAGTTGACCTCGAATGGAAACCTCCACAGCACACCGATGAGCACCTTATTGCTGCGTGGAAGGACAGCTGTGGCTGTTTAGGCTGCCTTCGCCCTGCACTCACACCGTGAAAATCATTCTAAGGGTAGCAGGTCTGGACCCAAATTTTGTTTCCCTTGCCCACACCTATGGAGAGAGCCTGGTTCAACCTCTCCACACATTGGGCCGCCAAAGACCTCCCAAGGTGAAACTGATCCTAGGTTGTAAAGGTAACTTAGGAGCTCTCGGCCCAGAGGAGTGGAGATAGATCAAGGTGCAACAGTCTCTAGAGTAAGGAAGTGTTTGAACCCAATAGAGCCTTCACCTCATGGGTTCTCGATATTCTTTACTGTAATGGGATAAGATCTGAAACAAATCGTCTGGTATGGGGGAAAATCCGTCTTGCAATCAGGTACTTTCACCTTCCCTGTGGTTGCAATCACCATTCGAGGAGGCGCTTTTGAGGGTGATAGCAGAAGAGTACCCAGCGGAACAAACCTCTCTTCCATCCAGCTAGCTCCTCTTCTTCGGGTCGAAATCCAAAGCCTCCAGTAGGTATGAAGCACATTTAATCATACAAACCTGTTGGTTTCAGAAGGATCTTTTGGTTATGATGGCACAGGCACACACAAGATGGCTGTTCAATAACCAAGAGACAAAGGTCATGCAGGTTAGGCGTTGGAAACAGTAGCTTGCATGACAGCATTGCTTTAGGCTGAAGAGCAAAAGTATAAGTTACCAGGCTTTAAAAAAAAAATAGAAGATTCAAAAAAGATATAAAGGGTACCAAAGCAAGGTCCTTTTTAGGGCTTCCCTCAACGGGAGAGAGACAAGTTACTATCCACCTGTTCAGTAGAAATAAAGGAAAGAGGCAAGGGCAAGATGAGGGGGTGCTCTGCATGGCAGTTCAGGGCCCAAATATTGTAATGGGCTCAATGTCCCTGTTTGCACCACGGCGCACCTTAAAGCAGGTTCACCCTAAAAAAAACACAAAAAACAATGCAATGCCCAGAGAGCTGCCGCAAATGTGAAAAGTCTGAACACCTACAACAGCAGTTTCCTTTCCCATCATTAGGTGGGACGCCCACAAACTGGTACTAGGGAGGCGCTAGGGCATAACAGAACATGTAGGTTCAGGAATCGATCTATAATTGTGCTGCATAGTGGGCGTGAGGAGGTATTATGAAGTTAGTGGAGGTATTGTTAGAATTGTATTGGAGGGTAAAGGGGGGAGTCTAGGGAAAACAACACCACAAGGGTCCCCGTAAGGGACATCACAAAGGTCCCTGGAAAAGAACATCACAAGGGTCCTGAGGAAAGAGACACCACAAATGAATAGGCCTGGGTGGAGTTCCGCTACGTGGAACCCCGCAAAAAGACAAAAAACTCAGTACAGTTCCGCAAGTGGCGTAGTGCATCACAAACTGCTATTCACACTGATCTCCCTATCGTCGAGTAGAAATTCTACTCTAGCGGCAGCTCGCACTCGCCAACTTGCAATTGGCGAGATAGAGGAAAAAACTCTGCTGCACTATGAGGAGAGGCGTTTTCTGCACTACACGAGCTCCATGGAGCGCAGAAAACTCTGCAAACTCCACGTACGGAGCAGAGTTCACTGCCCAGACCTACAAATGATCCGGGGCGCGGAGACCAAATGCGGTACAGTAAGACCGAAGAAAAATGGATAAGCAAAGGGAAAGACTGGATAGTACACAAGGGTAATAAAGAATATAGCATAATCAGGTGGCAGAAAGAAGGCACCAACAAACAAGGAAAAGGAGAGATCCTGAGAATTAAGATGAGGGTAGGGTAACATAGGAAGTGGTAGTGACCTGGAGGAGATAGGAACCTAAGTAAGAGAGCAGACCCAAGAATTATCACAGGAAATGGTTAAAACGGGGAGTGGAAGAGTGGTGAACACTTTAACAAACTAAGGAAATTGATTTAAATAAATAAATTAGACACTGAATGGTCTATTGAACAAGTGTTATTGTAGTTAAATGTGTGTGGTGCATTTTAAAAATGGTGGCAAGTCCCATTTAAAATCTTCACCACATTTGAAAGGTTCAGCTTAATCCACACACACATTTAATGGTCACACTGAAGTTTACGTCGATGTAAGCATAAGTGATGTAAATAGCAGACCTCCGACGCTCAACTACTATTGTTAAAGCTCCTCCTCCCACGAAGCTGCTAAACATCAGACAATTTCAAACGACACCTCCCGCATCCAACAATCAATATTATCCAAGTGACATGTTATAACGTAATCCACAAAAAAGATTGAGAACTAAAAGGATTGCCACAGCGGTCAGTGGACCCTTGAGCCGGCTGAGCCTGACCCAAGGTGACTGGTGGACTCTGGAGCTGGTCGAGCCCAATGAGGGAGATCAATGGCTACTGCAGCTAGTCGAACCTGACCAAGATGATTAGTGGACCCAACAACTAGTCGAGCATGGACAGCCTGATTAGTGGACCATGTAGCTGGCCAAACCCGACCAATGCAATCTGTACACCCTGTTTTGGGCCGAATCCAGCCAAGGTGACCTGTGGATTGTGCAGCTGGCCAAACCCAACCCAAGTGATGAGATGATCCTGCAGTTGTTCAGGCTACCACTGGATCTTGAAAAGGATCATGGCTAGCAATGGTAAGATCTGTGGACCCTGCGGTTTACAGGCAGCAAGCACACTGTACACATCACATTCAAACAGCAGGATTCAAACTAAAACTTCACAGGCAAATTAATTCGGAGTCAACCATTCTCTTGGTAGTCAAATGCGGTCAAACAATTCTGGTTGAGGAGATAAGCTTTAGGTCCATGTACAAGCCACAGTGGTGGCAGGAGCAACTGAAACCAAATAATCCCTATGCTGTGTACTGAAGAAAAACAAACTGCCCTTGCACTGGACATCCACACTCCTCTTTGCCCCTACTCCTTATCTAGGTTAGCTCCAACACCTCTCATCTCCAGCTAGATCTTGCACTCATGCTCCAGTGGTACCCGACAGGTCATTGTCCTACAGATGCTGTCCCTACCCGGCCCGAGCCTCTATGCTCCCACACCTAGCCGGGCAGCATTCTACAAACCTCTTTCAGGAAACAGAATCCAAGCTAAACTGCTGTCCGCAATGGACTCAGTGCTTTAGAAACACAAGGAGCTGAATGTTGGCAACAACTGAAAGCCAACTGTGGAAGCGGCTACCAGCCCATAAACAGACCATAGGTGTGCTAAAAATTAGCAGGTATGCTCCAATGACTCAGCCAGGCCATGATCCAGTCTGAATCACTGTCTTTGTGTTTCAAATGCACTAGTCACTGCATTTACCGAACCCATAATACTGCATTACAGCAGCTGTACTCCACGTGGCCAGAACAATACAAGGTGATGACTCCAAGCAATATTGCACCTGTGCGTGGAGTTTAGCCAGAGTGCATACGTCACTCCTCTTCCTGTTAGAACATTGGGCGTGTGCTAGCAAAACATTAACACAGGGCGTGGTGGAATGCATTCACTTCTAGTACAACCCCAAGTGAGGACTAGGAAAACGCTCACAAAAACAGGTTCACTCAGGTTCAACATTGAGGTTTCGTGTGTCCCTGCGGCTAGGCTGGCACCCTACCCATTTACCACAAGGCATCGATTCGAGCATCCCGCTTCACTGCGGCTCACCAGACAAGTGCAGGACTTCGGGATCAATCACAGACAATGTATTGGTGAATAACTCGATCTCCACCTTAGATAATCGATCCATTTATTTGCAGATGCTGCACTGATCTTTGCAAATCATTAAGTGCCTGGTTCAGAGAGATACAAGAAAACCAGTGAATAAGTAAATAATTAATGACCAAAGTTTAGCTTGGGTGGATACACTGCAAACATGACATGCATATGGCCCTCTTTACTCTACGTTGGACACCTCGGCATAGCCAGTCAGGCTTCTTACACGTACAACAAATTACAAAACAAATGAATGAATATCGACAGACACCACCTCTACTGACAGTACACAATTGTCCTAGAATGGAGGCAAAGAGTCTCAAATCAGCAAGAAATCTTGCAATCCAGTTCGATACAAAAGAATTAAAAAAAAAAAAAAAAAAAAAAAAGAGACTAGTTGACCAAACTCGGGATGTGGAGAGATTCGTAAATCTTTTGTTAGGCAAAGGGCAAGGTAGACAGGAGAGTGCACTGGTAGTTGTGAACCCTTGTGAGAAAAGAGGATCAGTGTGCTGCTGTAGTGTAACTGTACAGCAGCTGGTATGCGAGGTATGCTTGTTTTGAGATGTCCTGGTGGTACTTGTGGCTACAACTGTGGTTACCACTGTTGTAGATCCTGCTTTACCTGCAACTACGGTTTTTGCTTATGTTGCTCCTGTGGGGGGAGTGAGTGCGCTCGTATTCTACTGTTGTTACTGTACCCAAAGCTGTGGTTATTTCTCGGCCATTGTGGTTGCATGAGTTACATGAGTGGCACTTCTTGCTGCTTTAATGGTGGCTATTGTGGCAAGTGTTACAGAGAGGGGCGGTGGTTGTCCCTGTGGTCCCTGCTCCAGTGGCAGGGGTTGTCACCGCTGTGTTCCTGCTGCTATGGAGACCGTTTTTTTGCTGCTGTCTGCGCTGTGGTTACAAATGGGAAGCGACCTTAACGCGCTCAAAACACTGCAACACATTTACATTGTTGCTTTTACAACGCAAGTCGTTACCACGACTTGCACTGGAGGGCGCTCTAGACTAAGGAATAGTGTGATTTACAATTCCAACACCTTTCCTACTGTACGTAGGCTGGAGTTGGAATAGTAAATCATACTATTCCGTAGTCCAGTGCCCTAGAGCGCAAGTCTTTGTAGCGACTTGCGTTGTAAAAACAGCGATGTAATGTATCGCAATCATTTTGATCGCGTTGTAACATCATACATCCTTACAAATTTGTCTACTAGTGTTGTCACCTTGCTGGCATCTACTGTTGCCCAAGCCCAGGCTGCAGCTCTGGTCAGTGCATTGCAGCAGCTGTGGTCGCTGCTGACGTGGCAACTGCTGTTGTTGCTTTAGTCCATGATGCGGTGGGCACTGTGGACAGCATGTGTATCAGGGAAACCACCTCACCAATTAGAAATGCTCAAATCAGCACTAAAAGCCGCTCAGTATTCTCTTCTTTGCCATCATATGAGGTAGAGCATCATATGAAGCCAGGACTAAAACCGATCATCCTCAAATTTCTCAGCGTCCCTCCAGTGAGACTAGGCAGGGGTGGACTCTATTCTATTAATTTATTTCACGTTTGACCGAATAAGAGCTGGTTTGAGCACAGCCACAATATCACTATTGATAAGGTATTGGATGGACAACCATGGTCTTCGATGGGTGACAAGCGGGAGGCACCCTATAGCAGATGTCTTCTTATACCTGCCATTTATGATTTAACTGCAAACTGACAATTAAGAAATTCCAAGATTTCACCAAACAACTTGAAAAAACGAAACATACACCAGGAACTGTGTAGAAAACGTCCCCGAAATATCCAGTAAGTAATTTATATGCAATACGTCATGAATGCCAAACCGCACAGCAGGCACACATTTGACAAATGAGAAACGAAGAAAGATTGTTTGTAGGGGTGTGGCCACCCAAACCTTTATTGCTAACACTAGAAACTATTTTTACACAGACAGGTGTATGAAGACCTGGGAGAGCCTTTAGCAGCTCAGCAACGAATTAAACTATTAGAAGAAAAGTCACAGAAAGCCCTGGGCTACATCAAACCAATGGATGGCAGGCTAGGGCATTGGAGACCATACAAGTTTTGTTGCGCAGGCTTGGATAGACGTTATGGTATTTAGCAGAGTAGTTATCTGGGTTTCGCTTTGAAGAGATGCACCTAATAGCAATTTTTGGAAGATGAAGGCTATAACCGGTCACACTCCTTGCCAAACACTACGTTTACAATGTGGAAAACATACCTGATGCAGCTCAGTGGATCTGCTCATGAATATTTTTTAAAGAAGGAGCGGCTTCAGGTAGGATTTGAGCAAAGGGGCGGAGCTGTGTATGGGACAACAAGGGTTCTTAGAAAATGGCTGCCATTGTGATAAGCGGTAAAGGGCCAGAAATGATAAAGGCCATAATGACCTACCCTGCGGGCGTAGTGGTACTTACTGACACAATCCCTTGGACCTTTCGTGGTTGGCACAAGGATTAAGCAGGTCAGCTTGATTCACGCTCAATTTAACAACGGTTGCCACTGGTTCAGTTGATGGCTGCGCTTGACACAGCCCATAGGTCTGAAGATCTAAAGCTACGTGAAAAAAGTTTGCTCCAATAAACTTTCCTTTAGAAGGTATGGTATTAGCCACCCACACAATTGATAGTGTTCCCACATTGGGTGTAGGATCCTGGGAGTCATTATTTAATATGGTAGAAAACCGTAACAATAGTGAACTACCATTCATTCTTCCATAGCAAATGGAGTTAATGAAGAGAAAATACAGAACCAGAGATTCATGGCTGTTCCACATTTGGACATATCAACCGTACATTGAAAGATGGGCCAACACCAGGAGCTTGATAAACGAGCTACTGATGCAAGAGTCTAATCAATACATTGCACAATTAATGGTTCAACAGCATCACACTGCGCCAAGTCCATCAATCCAGACCTGGACTCTGTGATTAAACAGACTAACAACAGTAAGTGACTTCTATAAAGTCAGAGGCTGTGGAAGACCAACATCCCCTCACAAGTGTCAGCTAGACTGAGCCCTCTCTGCTGTAAAGCAGCTCCAGGAGACGGTGGCACATTTACGGCACAAATGGTTATTTGTGGGGCCCATGCCATCACCATCACTTGTAGGCTGCAAAGAAGCAGCAGCTTTGAAACAGTGGTGATGCTTTGTGTTCAACTGCTCGAAGACAAAGGCTGGGCTCCATTATTGCAATCGCACGTTGATTTAGCACACCTAGAATCCTAGGGGCTAAAGAGCTTGGTTAAAGGTGGCAATGGCATGTGAGACACGCAAATCAGAAGACGGTATCAAAGCTCAGTCTGGAGAACATGTGGAGGAGGATTTATTTAAGGCTCCTCAACAGGATCAGTGGTAAGGCAGCAGCATACCTCAGGGAAATATCCCCCAAATACTAACGCATGGGGGACACATGCTAGAAGTGGCCAACCGTCCCACTTGTTGCATTTCCACCAACGAAAGGTCTGGGCTTAATGGGCTAACACAAGAAACACACCTAAGGAAATGTGGTCCAGGCTACTCTCCCTTTTTTCAGTCCCCTTTTAGTTTCTAAGGGAACTGAAGCTCGGGTGACAAGGAAATCTTCATTACAGTCTTTCTACTGTGTCTATAATATGGAAAGTCACTAAGAGCTATGAGAAATAAAAAGAGGACTGTAATGAATGTGTGGGAGCCTTCAATACAGATAGCCTTGTGTTTCTATACAAGAAAGCACTCTTGGAACGGGAGGCTCCTTTACAGCTCTGTGTATGTCACAGTTTGGCTGGGGGTTCATGCGGGGTGCCAAAAGAGGGAACGGACAATGTTGGGGGACAGACAGGACACGAGATAGAGTTGTAGGGAGTGATGGTAATGAATAAGAATGTGATCTGAGACATAAGCAATGGCAGCAGGAAGAACGGATGAGAGGGGCGAGTAATAAGAAGCAAGACACATGGGGAAAAAGAGGATGTGGCGGGAAAAAGAGCAGCATGCGAGAGGGGAGAAAGGGAGAGAACACGGAGCATAGAGGGGTGTAACTCGAGAAACATGACACTAGAAAGAAGGTGGGGAGGAAGAATGCACAGCAACATACAAGGGAGGAGAGGGAGGATGCACGCTAAGCAGGCATAAGGGGGAAACAAGCGTTGAGGAACCAACAGAGAGGCCTTTAGTAGTAAAATAGTCGCTAGTGCAGTTCTATGCAAATACACAATTGGAAGAGGAGCAATTCACCCAAGGAGCCAACAATGTTAAGTGTAAGAGAGATAATCCACTGGGCTAAGCCAAGATATGATTCACAAAGGCACAAGCCAATGTCTGAAATAAAGGTTTCAAAGACAGCCAATAGTTGAAGGAGATGGCTCCCCCCCCCCCCCCCCGTAAATGTATCAGATGAAAATGTCTGTGCCTTTTACAGTACTTGTGCATTATGATCAGCAGAGAAAATACACAACCGATGAACAATTCATAATAAAGCAGTGCACACCCTCCCATAGTGGAATATCTGGTTGTCTTCAGTGTTGGGCGCCTATTTCTTATATATGCCACTATGGTTTGCCAGTTGGCAGCATTAGATAAAATTAGTTTATGGCCTTGGCTGTGGCTTGTTGAGCCTAAGAGGGACATGTTTAAAAGCCAAAGGGGCCAACGAACACTTAAGAGGTGTACGTGACAGGATAGATGTCCTAGAACACCACAACACACTCATTAGAAGGACTAAGATTGGTTCCTTAAACATTACACCTTTAAAAATCATTTCTGGACTATAACCGAGGCATCACAGCCTCACAGAAATCTGGCTGGAAACAACATACCACGTTCAATTCAATGTGTTCACCATAGCTGAACCAATAAATCAAAATAAATCCTTGCACATGGAGTAGCAATTTGTGGTCTTTCCCACAAAGCCACATACAATGTGAGAGCTAATGATACTCCTGAGGGAAAAGCGCTCAGCCTTCTCCAAGAAACACCCTACAACCACTTGGAATTTACAATGTGTAAGGAATCAATGGATTTGTGGCAGGGAAAAAACAAACATGAATGTTTTATGGAAAAGAGATTTCTCCGTTAAAAAGAGAGCTTGGAGATGAATTGTTGTTTCAAACCCGTCCCTCAAAAATCAGTCATACAGTTGGGTGAGCCACTGACATAGAAGCGGTCAAAAAACATGAAGAACCCATAAACTTGTGATGATATGTAAGAAAATAACAGATCCAGCAAAATGGCTGCAGACAGACCAGACCAAGACCAGACAGACCAGACAGACCAGTCCAAGGAAGGAACAAAACTATGTGCACCACTTCACATCCCCTTTCCTTTCCCTCACTTATATTCCATTCTGCAAGCGGACTACTCCTCAGCGACTGCCCTTCTTTGTACTGCTGGTAAATTAATCATTGTTACTTATCACTCTGAATGATTAAACGAAGGCAAAGAACCTGGTTTGAAAAATCTATTTTGCAGTCAAAAGCCGGTTGGCTAAACTTTAAATGAACACCTGAAAAGGAGGTAAAACAAGAAGAGTACCTGAAGGCCAAATACCATGTGTATTTGTCCTGGTGCGGACGCGTCGGTCATGGAGTTATAGCTAAAGAAAAACTGGAAGCAAATATGCAATGAGAGCTTAAGTTAGACTTTATACTTCTGTACGATTGGATACCATTGATACATTGCCTTCAAATTAAAGAGCAAAGAAGCAAACTGATCTTTAGTGCTCAAATAGAAAGCAGAGTGAAATAGATTAGCAAAAGGGTAAAAAACGTAAATGATGTCAATTCCCAAAAATATTCCTGGGTTAAAGGGGCAAGAAACTTCATAATATGGTATTATTAGTCAGAATCTGTTTCAGAGCAATCACAAGCTCCATGAGGAGTGATCACAATCATCAGTTGTAGGTAATCAACCTATAGAAACAGTAAATAGTCCAGAAGGTAAAATGGCAAAGCCTTATAAGAATTAACTGTGACTTGGGCATAGGCAGTAGCGGGTTTAAGATGCTGAACCAGAAAACCTGGGTCAGTCAGCCACTGTGACAGCTAGTATAAGGAAGCAGGGCAATCACGTTTGTTCAAAGAGGTAGCGCTTCGCATTCTCCTGAATTTGAGAAAGTCAAGGTTCAAGTCGCAGATTCAGTGGCAAAGAATGTATGTAAGGTCAAGATCTTGGCAGCTTATATTTTGTCATCTAGAGTTTTCCAACAGGTGGCTTTGCAGTGTCTGTCTCAAATGGGACGGACTGAGAGCCCACCATTGTGATGTTTGTGCCATTCAAAGCCAAGCAAGGACAGCAGCTGTTGGAGATTATCACTGTCTGGTGGCTAAATGGTTGTGGTCCCAGCTCAGCTACTACCCATACAAACCAGCATTAACAAGAGTAATGATTCATAACTTTCATGTAATGAACCACAGGCAGGATAGGAAAAGAACGGGCACAGAGGACGGACAATCCTTTTACAGCAATCAGGAAGTCTCATCTGTAAAGGCATGGCCTTATTGGAAGGGATGTGTGTGGAGCAATTCCAATGCAGCATGTGTGGTGACTAGCTCTGAAACGCACCTGTCCAGATGATCTGTATCTGACCACAAACAAGCTAGTACCGAGAGCAGACTCCTGTGTCTCACAGTCCTGTGTCCGTCCTCGGCTTGATTGAAAAAAAAAAAAAAGGAGTGGCAATGTTCGCGGTCCATAGGAGTGTCACTAGAGAAGGAATTATGAGATCTCATTTAAGAGCATACATTATGATAACCAGAGCCATTTCCATAGGCAGAGCAGAAATGACTCCATGAAATGCAAAGGCACAATAAAAAAGACATTAACAACAACAAAAAAGGAAAAAACACGCAATTGCTCCTACTTCTAGATTAGAATGATAGTGGTTTCAGCTGAATGCAACTTTAGCATCCACAGATCTAAATTTAAAGTCAGAAAGGTGGCCATCACTTGGGTTCTGCTGTTTGGGCTACTTTCTACATAATTAAATAATTTCCTTAAAGGCTATTTCAGTTTTTTCATCCATAACAAAGGAGTCCTGTTCCAAATTTCCATGTAGGCTCGACTAAAGAGACACTCGCATTAGATCTGGGAGCTGTTTTTTTTTTAAACTAAGAAAATGAACTTTTTTTCTACAAAAGAATTAGTGATTCGACGACAGCAGAAGGTTTTAGAAAAGTGTAAAAGGGGTTAATATTGTACAAAACTATTGCAAAGAGATGCACATCTCGGATACAATTTTAGATTTAAAAAATGTACGTCACACCCCTGATCACCAACATCTCATCTACATTTTAAGAAAGCTAGAAATGGAGTTCATGAGATTAAAAGAAATTTTAAACAGCAACATCATCCACTAATTAAGCCAGATCAAGCCTCACGGTAAGTGTACTGTACATAAGCAGTGTGTCCCAGGGGGCTAAAAACCATTTCATCCAATGCTCCGGAAATTGATTTTCCTTTAGAGAGATTTGCTTTCAGCCAATACACATGAATCCTCGACAGAAACTCCTGGCTGCAAACCAAATTACCTGCCAGTTGGTCATGATATACTGCTCCTACCCGACCCACATGCTATCAAGGAAACAGCGTAATGAACTGAAAACAAGAAATGACAGAAAGTCAATGAATGGAATTAATCTCTCAAAATACAGTGAGGAAAAAAAAGATCTGCCACCACCGTGAACAGCAAAGAGAAAATTAGGAGGTAGGATTTACTACAGTACATGTCTACCACAAGCCCCATAGAGCAGAACTCCGGCAAAGGACAACGTAGGAGACTACGGCAGCTGCCGGACGAGCGGCACTAATCAAATAAGTTAAATTCTTAAATGAGTTAATACAGTTAACAGACAACTCTAAGCTTGAGCCAGGATTTCGAATCTGAAGCCATGCCAATTACAGACAGAAGCTGGCAAATACATTTTTATGAGCTATAATGCGGTGTACGGATAAAGAAATAAAAACCCTGCAAGAAAGACCTCTGCCTTTCACCTACTGGGAACACTACTGTGAAGAAAACTGGCAGACGTTGGGTGGAAAAACCAGGTCGATGGAGGCAGAGTTCCACATAGCGAGGGAAATCTAAAGATAACAACAGTAAACAGAGTTATCAAGAACTCGGACAGTCAGGAGGGAGGTCCTGGCAGCCAGACTCAAATACACAATGCAATACCTTGGGCATCCAATAAGCCTGCACCACATCCGTATTAGGTGTAATAGTCAACAGTTGTGGGGAGATAGGGTCATCACAGGCAGAGAGCATGTACATGAGCATTCATCCCGATAGCATCAACTGTGCAGGGACCTTCGTCAGCAGAAGGCATCGTTCAGCATTCAGCAGAGCGCTCTCAAACAAAGACCTGGGGCTCACCTTGGTGTTTTGGTGGTTGACTGGCTGTGGGTAGGAGGTGCTCTAAAACTCTAAGTGAAGCTTTAAGGGGGAAGCGAACACTTGAAAGCATTAAGGAAATAGGAATCACAGGACTATTGAAAGCAGTTGGGGAGCAAGACCACTATTCAAGAATAGGGGTGTTTTGGTTCTAGATAACAGAAGGCATCTCTACTGAGCATGAAGACTACAAAGTCATCCCTTTACAAGGAGCTATTCTTTTTGTGAGAAGCAGTTTAAATCCCAACTACGTCCTGCAGGCGGATAAACCAAAACATAACCACTTACAAGCACTGGCAACCAACGCACTATCTTTCTAGCACAAAATGTACCATCTCAGCAGGGCAACGCTCCACAAAGACAATGAGAAACACCTTAGAATCTAGAACACCCCCCTACCACGTATCCGGTTCACAAGTCCACTTCAGGAAGAAGCTGAAAACTCGCTTCTTTAAGACCAGCGTAACTTCTCCAACCACCAGAGTCAGGGCATGAAGGCAGCCTTCCTTTGTACACAGTCTCAACTCATTCCCTAGCCTCTCTGTGTACAGTGCAGAGAGGCTTTCTAGGAAAGTAAATACTACTCTACAACACAAACTTAGGGATCCCTAAAACAAAATGGTTGAAAATTAAGCAACGTTCAGAGGGAGTGTATTGCTCAAGACACTCTCGGGCTGTGGGCCAGAACATCTCGCTTATAATAAGCAGCCTCAATCAAGACTCCGCTTCCAGACTGGCAGGTTATTGGCACAATTAAGACTTGAAAGAAATCCAGAATGAAGACACTCCTGAAACTAAAAATAGGCGCTAGTGTGACGGCAGCTCTGCTTTCAGAAAGCATGTGAAAAGGAGTGGCATTCTACTGCAAGAGACACTAGGTTAAGGGCCTCAAACCCACAAGCCCTGGGAACCCAGGATCCACTTTAGTAAATTTAGAGAACATGAGTCCCACAGATGACCCGAATTTTAAGTGACCGGAAGGACAGGTTCTCCTCACTGCTAGGCTCAATTTGCGACAAACCCGATTTTACACCCAAATTGCGACATCACCTCGAGTCGAATCACCACACATATGCAGCAGTTTTTCCCACATCAACTTAAACAGGTAAAAGTTTAGGATTTTACATCTCGAAAATGGGGAAAATATTCTGTATTTCTGCCTCGCAGCTTGTTCCGTCTTGTGGAAACCATAACAAATAATGATGTGGGGATACTGTACCCCACAAATCGCAAGGCCTAAAGTGTTAACACCAAATAAATAAATCCAGTACTTGTATAGCGCACAAATCACCCCCGGTATCTCGGCGCTGGGGGCCATTGGGAAGATAAAGCCAGCTATTGCCCAGAGTCGCATGGTGCTGGGCAGACTCCTGCCGCCGGAGCCTGGGATCGAACCGTGATCCCCAGCGTCAGTCGCCCTGGCAGCGGCGCCACACCTCTTCCCAATCGGTATTACCATATCAATTCACTGGGGCTCTCCCCCTGGCGCCCTTATTATTCGTATAATCCGCAGAGGAAAAAAATTGTACCGATTACTTTATCCTTTACAAAATTTTACAATTTAACTTCACCTTACTCCCTGGCAGTTTCTTCCGCATTGCAAAACAATTCGGAATGCAAAGCCAGATATTTCAGTCGATGCAAAGCCAGATATTTCAGTCGATACAAACCCAGACAAGCTGGAACATGTATGGAGGCTTTTTCTCTGCGAGTTTACCATTTACAGGGGTTTCGCTGCACAATGACAAAACTTTCCAAAGTTTCTCTCGTCAATTTACTCTTTCAGTGCTTTTTCTAAGCACACGTTATCCCATAAAAGTACAAGGGATTTCGGAGGGGGCTATTTTATTCTAATCCATTTTGTTAGAGTTAAATACAAATGTATGAGAAATTGTCAAAAAAGTCACAATGTTCACACAAATATAGCAAAGGTTTTTCTCATCGCAGATGTTATACAAACGAGAAAATGCAAAAAACGGTAATGACATAAGCCCTAGAAGTGCACGACCATATAACCAACACTGCCATTCTGCCCCTGGGACTGACTGGCTTAGAGTTGCAAGGGATCCAGAAATCCAGAGAAGTCCATCAGGCACCCAGGACCAGAAACATAAACACAAGGATATGATGGACGGAGCGCTGAAACTTTTCAGATAGTCATACAACACTACCTTGAGTCCATGGGTATAAAATAAAAAACTGCTGATACTACCAGATCAGAAACACAAAACCAGGCAATTAACCACTTGACGGCTAGAGCTTTCTACAGTATTTGCGCCCGAGCTCTGCCACCCCCTGAGAAAACCTACCAAAACCAAACATTAATGAAAACTAAACACAGTGGGAAGTGCAGGGTGGCGTGACTTGTGTGCATTCCATGATGTTTTCTTACCATTAAGGTCTTGCAAACAACAAACTTCGGCTAAAAACACGCATTTGCTTCAAATTTCTGTGAGGCAAAGTTCTGGAAGCCGTGAGGATTCACAAAATTCCTACCACTCAGTGTTTCCAAATTTCTCCAGATAAAAACTGTACCCCACTAGTGACTTGTCTTGGCGACCACAACACAATACAACCTAAAACGAGACGTGGAGACATGAACAAAAATCAGAGAGAAAAACCACCTTGTTTGGCGAGTAGCTTCGGATTTTGGGCCCAGGCTCTGCACCACTTGGGGAAACCTACCTAATTCAGACATTTATAAAAACTAGCGAGCAAGGGGAGTCCATGCTGTATAGCTTGTGTCCATCCACAAACCTTTTCTTACCCACAATTTCCTTAAAACTTTGGCAAATAAATCACAGATTTTCCTCACATTTCAGCGATAGAAACTTCCATAATCTGCAGCGATCCACAAATTTCTTACCACTCACCCAGTGTTTCCACACGTGTCCCAATAAAAACTATACCCCACTTGTGTGGTTGAGCCTAGTGTACGCAACAGGAATGGATCAAACTAATGGTACAGACAAGATTTGAGGTCTGCGGGGCATTGCGAGTAAAAATCATTGTAGGATCTATAAAGGGAACACAATCCCGTGCTCCCCTGGGTATCTATTTTACAGAAATGTGTGGGTTTGCTAGGTTTCTTGGGTTGGCGGTGGAAGTGAGATGTAATTGGGATGTATCGCCTTTCTGCTGGCCCATATCTAAAAACCAGGCCCAGAAGAATTGAAGTTTCCTCTCCTTTGGCACAGGAATGGGAGTGCTTTAGTCCCTGGAGAAGAGAGACTGTTGAGGCTTTAGGGGTGAGGTGAGGACAGGTGTCAGGTTGTGTCAGACCCAGCGGCAGCCCCACCATTGGGGAGGGGGAGCGCTGCCCCCTGCCACCACACTCAAATAAAACAGGTTTTAAACCAGTTTTATCATTGTTTTAATCATTTTATTTAAATCCCCTGAACCCTCCCCGAAGACTCGGAGGAGTCTTTGGGATGAGTCCAGCGGATGACACTGCTGGTAGGGGGGGAGAGATGGGGGAGTGGTAGTGCACTTCCCTCACTGTTCATGAGGGTTTGGCCGGCCATCTCAGGCCGGCCAAACCCTCATGCGCAGGGAAGCTCCCTGCAGCCCCAATCTGCGTTGCTGGGGCTGGAGAGAGCAGGCACAGACTCCCAGTCTGCCTGGGAGAGCAATTTGCCAGCGCTCAGGCCAATCCCAACGCTGTTTTCATGCAGAGTCAGGATTGGCCGCAGTGCAGTCTGGGAGCCTGTGCCCAGAAGCAGGAAGAGCGTGATGCTGTGGTAGATGGTGGTGTTGGCGGCAGTGTTCTGTAAGATATTTTTTTTATCCCCAAAGCCCTCCCCTCCCTCCTATGGCCTGCCCATCCACCACTATGGCAGGGGCAGGCCGCTACTGGTCTGACCAACTTATTATTTTAGAAAATATATTGCCTGCATCCAGTGGCCTTTCTACCACTGAAACCAAGAAGTGAAACCCCCGCTACACCCATTCTGGGGAGTTCACAGAATGACTGGGTAACCCCCTTTTTTCTCCCAAATGTAAAATCCCTGCTATCTAGTCGTGTTATCCACCCCTTGGAAGGAGGGGCTGCAGGGAGGGCAGATTACGGGATAACCCTCCAATAGAGGCACTCTTTCATCTGACCGTGCCCTCTTAGAGGCTCATCCTGTAGGCCCTCTTTGTGTTGCCTGTCGGTGCCACCGCTGGCACCGATTCCACAGTAGATGGACCTACTGTTTAGCACCCATAGTGAAAGGTCTTGCATAGAATTTGTAGTGGCACAGCAACTGCCTACCAACAGCTAACATCTTTACCATTGAGCCCTACCAATACAAAATGAGTTTATATTCAAGATTACCAACAGACAGGATGAAATCACTACCAATTAACCTCCACTATCGGTGGCATCTTCCACTATTTTGAGGACTTGTAAATTAGCTGGAGCAAATGAGACAAGAATTAAATCCTACATAGTCTGTCAGTGTGGCAATGGCCAAATGTTTTAGTGGAAACCTCGGGGACTATTTCAAGACATCATCTTATTAGTCATAAGCATCAGACTGAAATAAACTACTTTTTGGGTGTGCTTCCAAGCAACATTGATAATGGACACATATCCTAAAATCAGCCATTAATGCTCCCCAAGCCATTGTTTAATATGGGGCTTGATAAAGTGCTGTGTGTCATAGTTCTGTTACACAAGTCCAAAAACCTGGTCTGGCCTTCCAGCAACATAGCTACATATCGCTAAACATCAATCCTGGTAAATGTACCTAATGCATCTCATGTACAGGTAAATAACTGTGGTTTCAAAATTCAAAGATATACAGGCATCAACCACAAAGTTAAGCTCAAATAATAGTACAAAAGAGTGCCTGAAATCCATATGTGGCTATGATGAACTCCCGTACAGTAACTTAATATGGAGGCTAGAAAACGGGATTTCGTATCAGAATTGTGCCAATACTTTGGCTCTGATAGATACGTTTCTATAGGAAGTAAGTGAGCCTCAGTTCCAAATTCTTCAAGCCACCAACAATTATCAGAAGTTGCACATGAATCAACAAATCTTAGGACTCGTAAAATTAAGCCACTGTATGAATATTTTCCAAAATAATTATCATAAGCTCTGGGTGTCTTCTACTATTGTAGAAAAGTGGTTTTAAATTGCAAATTATATGCAAATCCTAATTCAACCAGTTTCCTTTTACATTTGATTGGTTTGTGCTTCCAATCCCCATACTTCAAATAACAGTTAGAGAGGGTTTCTCTGGGTTTAAAAGTAAAAAAGAAGTCAGTCCGTCATTTTGGATTAAAGCAGAACCCATAAATTGATATAAATTTTTAACTGCCACTCACGATTTGCCATTATTGGACTTATTATGGGTTCGAAGAAGCAGAGCCTTCTACAATGAAGAGAGAAAACATCCTTTTCCTGTTTGCATTGGCATCTCCAACAGTATACTGCAACTGTAAACAAGAATTGGCAATGCAAATCGATCCGGCTTTAAAGAAATGTTGCATGGTGAAGCATTAAAGTAGATGGCATGGGAATGGGTATGTATTTTGTGGAAGCAAAGAACTGCAGAATAATATTGGTGTAGATTAAAAAGGTCAGATGATATTTGCATGGTCAAGCCAGACCTTAAAATACATGTAGGTTAATGACTGCCCCCCTCCACGCTTTGCTGCCGATACAGAAATACACTGTCTAGTTATCAAAGACACTTCAATAGCATTGCAGTGTCAGGTGCATACCCCCGGAAAATCAAGCTCAAGCGCTGGGAAAATATATTGATCACAGCTGTGTGGAGGATATGCACTTTTTTGTGAAAGCACACTACTTCTGCCCAATAGAAACATGTACGCCTAGCTCCCAATATATGGCTGGTTTAAAGCACAGTGCTAGTGATGGTCACATATTTGCCTGGCAACAGTTGCACTGTAAAGCCAGACCATAAACAGTAGTAGGTATATTGCAGCGCTCGTGGGGGGAATGGGGAGATTATGCACATAAAAGTAATACCGTATGGCTCAGTTTCTCTAAGAATATTCAAGGCACCAGATTATGAAGAGCATACCCGCTCTGCGCCTTGACCAGGCGCTGCTCGTGGGGGTAGGTTTACTCGGCCTGGACCTCGCGCCGCCTGAGGTACCATACCCTTTTTGCCAGTCCCACGGGAGCAGTCTGCGGGGCACCTTAGGGAACTTCCCAGGGTCGCATTACTAAAGCAGGACCAATTGGCCTGCCCATCCACAGACCTAATCAATAAGGTTGTAATTAATTATTTTTCACTGTGTAGTACCAAACACCTAGGTCCTGAAGAATTGCCATTAAGGCAAGAAACATGTTGACCTGACCTGAGGGTAGTAGATATCCTGCTCTGAAGCTCCTTGGCATATATCTCCCTCCCACCCCTTTTAACCAAGGGAGTCAACCACGCTAATAAAGTACTTTGTGGACTGACCCACCTTTTTTATCCACCTTCACTTCACGACTACACTTCCCCTGCCCTCTCACACGCATGTACCATATGGCTGGAACAAAAGATCTCCGATAAAGAGCCCCGGTTTCGGGAGCCCGTCAGACATTGCAGCGCCAGTCTGACGAGGAGCAGAACCCATATGATGAAGCATGACACCTAGTTTACTGGGTGTGTGAGGGTTTTAGTTCCAACAAGGGAATTCCCCCCTTCTTTTTGCTCTCAACTACACTCACACGTTCTTTTACTTTCTCTGGGAACTTTGTACCCTCATTGTGCTACTAGTTGTTTGGACTTGTACACTGGACCCCATTAAACAAAGACCATTTCGGTTCCTCCCTTTTGTTAAAAAAATATGAAGAGCATTATAACTGATATAAACCTGCATTATAACTCCAAGCTTCATTGGCGTTTCCACCTGTACCATAGATTGTAGCTATCGCAACAATATTAAAGTGAAAGTATTATTAATGAATCAATATGCTTTACTTAAGTCCTCGAGCGACAAAGATCTCTGCATTCACATCTTCTTCACTCTCATCGTCTCGCAGTTGTCATATTCCACCACATAGGACTATATTGACTGCACTACCACTGCAGTGCTGAGGATGACCAGTTTTGCTTTTTCTGTATAATAACCTGGTCAAGATATGCTGAGACATGTTCTTATCAGATCCCTGCTGGGCTTGTGATCTGTATTATATTTCTCACAAGCTCTCAATTGGTTTCTGTCGGGTTCGAATCGTGTACTGAGAAGCCTTTCTGTTATTATAAATCTAGTGATGATTCTCTACCTTGCCTGAGTTTCAAATGCTCACTACTTTTGATTCTCACATTTTTTTTATTTTACCACATTCATCTCTGCTGGGCTTGGTTGGTTTGCTAAATCAAGTCATTATTTCTAGGAAGACTTAACTGTTCCCTTGGTGTTTCAAACATGCAGGATTTGGTAGCATACCTGGATCGTGCATGCTCAGTGGAAAGAGATACACTGATCATGCATGTACTTTCATTCTCACTGCTTGAGGAGCACGGAGAGAAGCTCCAGCTTTGCAGTGCACAAAAGAACATTCATGCGGCAGGTAAGATGTTTGCTATTCGGAAAGATGAAGAAATGGTTTTCAGGTATGGAATGGCACACAAAAAAAGTCACTACGTGGAGTCCAACCCCACTAATTTGAATTCTCAATAATCCTCTTCCATGAGAAAGAAGAGCAGAGAGATAGAGGATGAAAGGGTAAAAAGGCTTACCATTAGAAGCTTTGATGGTTCTGAAGAAGTTTAATCAGTAAAAGAAATAGGATTTGTGCTGGTCTCCGACATCTATAGTATGGTAGTGAGGTAGAGTCTCTTCTAGGTCAACAAAAAGCCATCAAACTCTTCTTCTGCGACTGTTATAAGGCAATTTAGGAACTGATCAAGTAGATATGCAAATGCATCCTCGAATCATGAATGAGAGTTCCTAGAAGGACTCTGATAAATTCTCTATCACAAGAGTTACGTCTAAATTGGATCCGCTGGTGACAATGGAAGATAAACTTCCAGAATCAGCGACAAGTGATTCCTTTGTGGGAATGAGGAATGACCGGCTATGGCATTAATAAAGGCGCGTATGACAAAAAAGTAGATTCTTCTTTAAAAAGGCATGCTCTGCAGCTCATCTTGCATTACGGACTGGACTGCACGGGGTCTACACAGTTAAATCTATCGGTCTTCACATCCCTATTTAAGGCAATTTAGGAGGGCAGTGAATGCTCAGCAGTCCTATTTTATGACAGGGAGAAACAAATAGAATTTCGGACTTTCCTGATGCAGAGAGAGCGTTAGCATGGACCTTGGGGTTGTCGTTTCAGCAAGAAGAAACTGTGTGCTTAACCCCTTCCATGCTCATGACGAGCTCAGCTCGTCATGAGGCACAGTTGAGCTGTGCTGATGATGAGCTGAGCTCGTCATGAATAAAGCCTAAGAGTAATTTCCAGCACAGGGGAAAAATAACCACAGCAGCGATGTGGTTAAGACTGGCACAGAAATTCCTCCGAGAAGTCATCAGCTTTTAGGATGCTTTTCCAAGGAGTAAAGTTGTTTTTCTTCGTGTTAAGAGGGAAAGCCCCATAGGCGGTTTTAAATGACAGAAACATTACTCCTTATTCAAACAGCAGCAGCAACATAACATTAGAAGAAATCTGGTTCATCTGGAGGTTATGCCATAATTTGTCACTGCACTACATGGCACCAAAGGGGCAAGTGGATTTTGCTACAGGACAAGTAGATTTATGAAGCAGCCTGCCCCATGGACAAGTAGATATTTTATTAAATTCCACACCCCTGATAAAGCCTTGCCTGGACCAGCATATATTTCTGCTCAATCTAAAACAAATTTCAGCTAACTCATGGAGCAAGGTTCAACACTTACGTAGATGATATTCCTTCCTGAACTGTGGCTGAGAATGCACTATCTGATGGCCTCATGTGTTTTCCTAATATCATAGGCATTTATATCTTTATCCAATTGTTCTATATCCAAATTCCTCTTAGTCTCTAATGTCTCAAAATAACTCCAAGGTAACTCAAAGATGCTTCCAAACTCTCTTCAGCTAAAGCAAGAGCTACAATCTCACAAAAGGGAGCCCTCTTCAACCTGGGGGACTATGCCTTATAACAGAGATTCAAGTTCTGTAGGTTGTGGCGAGTATTGAATAAATCTACAGTACAAGGTTGATGTTGATGGGACCAGACCACTGGATCATCTAATTGGAGGGAACACACTGCTGTAGAAAAATCTTTGAGAAATTTTTAATATTTGAATTTGATGAAACTGACCTGGATATACTTGGACAAAGAGGTTACGGTTTCATACATGAATCTTTGGGGTTGCGTGGGGTGACAGAGGCTCTGGGGATTTTACATTGTGAATAGGCATCTGGATAAAGATTCATGTACAATCCAAAAGGGCAGTATATATCAGAAGGAAAGGCAGTGTGGAAGCAGACTGCTTGAGTTTGCAGTTTTCTTCACAAGATTCAAGATATGCAGGAGGTTTGGGGTTCCACACCTTGATCTTTTTGCATCCACAGCCAACAATGGTTCAGAGATTCTGCTTCAGTTATTCAGAAGTGGGAGAGTGGTGGTGGATGCTCTCAGTACAGTGACCCCAGAAGTTATTGTATGCCGTCCCATCATTCCCAAATATACACACAGTGTTACTAAGAAGAATCAGTCATTCCTAGGAGGTGATCATGGTTTCTAATTTTGAACGCCATGTCAATAGCATCCCAGTGGATCTTTTCCCCCTTGCCAGAATTAAGGCTAGATCTTCAATTTCCAAACCAACTTCATCTGTCGGTATGGAACTTAAGAAGCGTGAGTTAACCAAAAAGGGAATCCCTTCATATAAGCCATTAAGCAATTAAAAAGTCGGCCTTGAGGCAGATTATAAACATTAGAGAAACTTTCAGGGTAGCGGTTTTCACCATTCCCTTTCTCCCTTCAATTCTCAAAGTTCTTCTATAGTGCAGTTTGGATGGGTTTTAAAAGAACCTTTCAGTAACCACATTACGATACAGTTGGGCTTCCATTAAGGTGTTTAGAGAACTATGGAACAACTTCAGTGATAGCAACATTTTGTCTCTCAGCTACTTAAAACATTTTCTTTGGAACGACCGAGCGATAACTTTAGGACCACTCCATGGAATTTACCTTTAGTTCTTGGAGTTCTCCATGAGCATCCTTTTGAGTCTTTGGAATCTGTTAACATAAGGTTTCAAACTATGAAAGTGTTTTTTTCTGGCAGGCATTACATCAGTCAAGAGTGGGGAGTTACGAGTCTTACTTTGTTTCCCTGAACTATTTTGAAAGAATGTATCAGTTGGAGATTAGACTGCTTTTCTCCCTAAAAGCCTTTCATTAATTAAAATGGAGGCAAGAGATAGTAGTCTAATCTGATTTTTTGTCCTTGGACAAAGAAAAGTTCCATTTGCTGGATTTAACAAGGACGTTACTGGTTTATATTGGTAGGTAGTCTTTCTCCATGAAATCTGATGCTCTATGAATTTTGGGGCATATGCTCGGGGAAAACAGCTTCTTCTAAATCTGCAAGTAGGTGGATCAGGTCTAGGATTTCTTTGGCATATGTAATTTCTGAACAGCCTCTCCAAGAGGATATTCAAAAGAGGTTAACAAGAAGCCTCGCGGCCTTATGAGCAGAAGTGAATTGAGTGCCCCTTGCAGATCTTTGCAAGGCAGCAACTTTTGTCCATCATTACAGCCTGCAGCACTGGAACCATAAAAAGAATGTTGGTGCTGGGTACTCAAATCAGTACTGATATCATTATAGTATTGAATTTCATTAAATGGACTGTTTCGAAGGTAGCAGCGGAAATGAATTACCCGCACAATCCCCAAATACTGTGGTCACTATTGTATAAGAAACAAACTGAGGCTGGTGCTACAACAAACTGCACTTCTTCTACCAGGACGTTTATATGCGGTAATTGAAGCAGCTCTGTGTCACAGCGAGAACTCAGTGGCAGCAAGTCTGCACTTTAATTCAATTTCCATATTATACAGTCGGTGTTTCGCAGAAAATTCAAATATATCTGCTAATTTCAAGTATTTTTTCCATTGGCGTTTAGTCCAAGCATGAAAAGGATGGATAAAATAACCTTAATAGTCAGCCCCCACCTATGAAACTTAACAAAAATATGTGTATTTTTGGTATGAAGTGGTGTTTAATCAGAGTTTTTAAGCTGAGCAATAGCAAC
The DNA here is from genome assembly GCF_964263255.1 of Lissotriton vulgaris. Taxonomy (NCBI): domain Eukaryota; kingdom Metazoa; phylum Chordata; class Amphibia; order Caudata; family Salamandridae; genus Lissotriton; species Lissotriton vulgaris. The sequence continues at coordinate 1,705,121,515 of NC_141695.1, forward strand.
AATCGACAGTCCTGTCTTAGTCGTGAACCGTCCATACACTCACTTCATTCTCGTGGTGGTGGTAGATGGGTGGGCGGTATGGTGTGGGGAAAAGGTGCCACATGGCGCACTGATGTTTGGATCCATAACCTACCCGTCCCACAACAAATCAATCGTGCATCACCAGAGGCATGGGGGAGAAAAGAGGGTAATAGAATCGTATTCAGAATAGACATCCACTCTCAGTTAAGTTGGAAAGGGATACTGGTCTACCGCCCGCCTGGTTCACTTCTCCCCTCCCTACCCCTTCTAATAAGCATGATCGCCCCTCACGCAATATCCTCTAGCAAATTCCTTTTGCTGGGGGATTTTAATATCCACAGTGAGATTGTGGAGGACCCTAAAACAACCGCCCTCCTGTCAGAAATGACTGCCCTAGGTTTGACCAAAAATAATAAGGCGCCTACACATACTGCAGGCCATACTTTGGACCTGGTTTTCTCCAACTCGCCAGGCATAATCTAAAACACCACCAGTCCTCTTTTGTTGTCAGACCACTCGTTAATCAATTTTAACCTTAACGGCCCATACGAACGTGCAGTCAAGAAAAACCCCACTAGACAGGCTCACCGACAATGGCACAAACTCTCCCCTGACCTCTTCCACGAACAATTTTCTCCCCCCGAGGAGTCGGCCGCAGACACAGTTGACAATCGCCTCATGGCCCTACACAATGCAGTAAGATCTACCACTTATTCCACTATTCCCCTTAAATTACCTTCTCACGCACCCAAACGCCCCCAGACCCCCTGGTATACACCCATGCTCAGAGAAGAGAAAAGTACATGCAAACAGCTCGAACGCCGCTGGCGCCGTACTAAGGATGTCAGCGACAAGAGGAAATTTAAAACCGCTCTCGATATTTACCACAAAAACCTCAAAACAGCCCGGAAAAAGCATATAGCCACCCAATTAGAGCAAGCCGGGCTCTCTTCCAGATCCTTAACAGTCTCATCAACCCCATGGCTTGCAGCCCCGCTGAAGAACCCACTCAGCTCTTAAGCGATGAAATCTCCAATCACTTCTCCCATAAAATCGATGAACTATATAAGAAAATCTCTATTTCGCATGGAAGGAAGGAAGGAGGATTTGTAGAGCGCGATGGCTACCCAGGGGCGTCCCAGCGGCAGCGCTATAGAAAAAAAATTAGTTGGGCCAGAGAGGCTGGAATAAGAGAGGCAGAGTGAAGAATTAGATTGAAATTCTGCTGAAAAGCCAGGTTTTTAACAGTTTACGGAAGGTGAGAAGGTTGGGTTCTGATCTGATGTGGAGGGGAAGGGAGTTCCAAGTCCTAGCTAGGTTGTAAGAGAGCAGGCGGCCTCCGTACCTGGCCCTACTAATTCGTGGTACTGATGCGAGGTGGGAGGTCGCGGATCTGAGTGAGCGGGAGGGTAGGTAGGCTTTCACCAGGGTGGAGTTGATAGAGGGGCCTGTTCCCCAGTAGGAGCGGTGTGCAATGCACATGCTCTTAAATTCAATTCTTGATCTCACCGGGAGCCAGTGAAGGTCTCTCAGTCTGGCTCTGACTGAGGTTCGGCGAGGAATATCCAAGAGAATTCTTGCTGCACAGTTTTGGATAACCTGGAGTCTGTTAAGTGCGGATTGAGGGGCTCCAAGATATAGGCCGTTTCCACAATCGAGACGGGAGAGGATCAATCCTTGAACCATAATCCGTCTCTAATGGAACAGAAGGAGAGGGAGTATTTTACGGAGAAGTCTCATCAGCCCGAAGCAGGTGGATGCAAGCTTGGTGGCTTGGTAATTAAAGGTTAGAGTGTGGTCGAGCCAGATGCCTAGGCTCTTGATTTGCTCCTTGGGTTGCGGGGGACTTCCTAAACAGAGGTGCCAGATGGGATCAATGGATTTCGTGATGTTATTTCCAAGGAGGATTATCTCGGTTTTGTCCCCGTTGAGTTTGAGACAGGAACCCGACATCCAAGCAGCGACGGCTTCAAGGCATGTATGTAAACTGTGATGAGAGTTCAGGGGGGGTCCAATGCTACCACTAGCTGCGTGTCGTCTGCGTAAGTGACGATCTTCACCCCAAATGGGCGGACGACATCAGCTAGGGGGCGTAGGTAGACATTAAAAAGGGTAGGGCTCAGGGAGGAGCCCTGAGGCACTCCGCAGTTGAGGGGTCTACTGGCAGAGGTAAAGTCCCTCTCAAAGACTTGGAAGGATCGGTTTGTGAGAAAAGACCTCAACCAGTTGAGTGCTGTGCCCGACACTCCTATTTTGTCAAAACAGTGGAGTAGGATATTATGATTGACAGTGTCGAAGGCGGCACTTAGGTCGAGTAGGACGATGGCCGTGGACCCGCCATCGTCCAAGATCCTCCTTGCCTCCTCCGTCACTGCAATCAGAGCAGTCTCCATACCGTGACGGGGCCTGAAGCTAGTCTGAGAGGGGTCCAGTATGTTATTGACTTCCAAGAAGTCAGTGAGAACGGTGTTAACATGCTTCTCGAGAAGTTTACTGACCTATGGCAGAAGGGAAATGGGTCGATAGTTAGCAGGGTTAGATAGGTCGAGACTCGGCTTTTTTAGTAACGCTTTGACCATCGCTCTTTTCCATGGAGGTGGAACAGAACCAGTTTGGAGGGAGGAGTTGAGCAGGTCTTGTATGGTGGGCGAGATCAGATGGGTAATCTGAGTAAGCGTACTGGGAGGAGCTGGGTCGATAGGTGATCCGGATTTAACCTGGCTCATGAGTTGCATGCAAATCTCGACCTGAACATAGCTACTGACCCTACTCTCAATCTACCCAGCCTTAACATCCTGGACAAATTCCCCTCTCTGACTATCCAGGAAACTGAATCCCTACTCCTCACAGCCAAATCAGGCTCTCCTAACTATCTTCTCCCAGCCAAAACGGCAACAAAAATTGCTGCCGATCTGGCTGCTCCCCTTTGCGCGGTCTTGAACAGTTCCATCAGCGAAGGCAAGCTACCGGCTGAATGGAAAGCAGCTCAAATAATGCCCATTAGGAAAAACAACAAATTGCCCCCTGACATCACCAATTATCGGCCAATCTCTCTGCTCCCCCTCTACAGAAAATTAGTAGAAAAACACATCAACCCACATGTAGGAGGGTGGATACCCGACTATGGTTACCCCAGATTTTTTGCCTTGTGTTTAGCTGGTTTGACTTAGTTGGCCTGGGACCCCGCTAATCAGGGCCCCAGGCTATCTGCTCCTTCTGTAAAATGGACTCCATGTACCCTAGGTACATACCCAATTGGACATTGGTTCACCTTATTAGCCCCTGTACAGTGCACTATAGGTGCCCAGGGCATAGGTGTATCCAAAACCTACCAGGGGCTGCAGCATATATTTTGCCACCCCTGACTGGCTATCCAAACTGACACAACTGGCTGATCACTCAGCTGGGGCAAGGTCGTGTAATCACCCCTTGCTTAGATATAGTATACCTATATCTACACTTATATCTGGACACATATATACCTATAAGTCACTCCTATGGCAGGCCGTAAGAATCCTGGAGGCAGAGTGCTTTGTTTTATGTGAGATGGTGCTCTAGCATGAGCTGAGCCGGTCTGCAGCTGTCGGGACCAACTCCCTTAGCTGTTCAGGGATATTGCCATACCATATACTCTTAAGTGCATTATAATCCTCGCGGTTACTTGCTAACTTTGGTTTGGCTTTATCAAAACATGTTGTGTAAGGTGTCATACGCTTTGGAATACTACCCCCTCGCCAGTCCTGGCGACGGGGGTAGCATTCCACCCTTCTAGAGGGAGAAGACATGTTACTTTGCTAAAACGCGGTTAATCCTAACCAGAGCCTCAGCATCACAAAATGGATGCTGCTGCCACAGACACAAGTCTGACCTCCTACTGCTGACCGAAACTTGGCAGGGGAGGTCTGTACAAAGGGTTTCCTGTCGCAGGGAGGTGCTACACCTCCCCAGACAGGAGACAGTGGATTGGGGCAGTGTGGGCTGAATGAAACTAGACACTGCCTGGGGCACACAAGGTGTCCCATGCAAAATCCAGTCAAACCGGTTCTGGGGCACTCCAGCCCCAGTTCTGGCGCGAAACTGGACAAAGGGAAAGGGGTGTAACCACCCCCTTCCTGGGTCCCACCCATAGGAGGGACCTAGCAGGTAATCCAGCCTACAGATTTGGAATAAAGGTGGGAGCAGTGCTCACGCACACAGATTATCCTGACTGAAACTTATGAAACGAAACTCTGGACCCTTTGACAGCCCACTCGACGTGGAAGACTGAAGAATCTCCCTTGTGGTCAAGGAGTGACCACCCTGTGCAAACAGGCACCATCCAGCGCCTCACCATTTGCTTTGTTGCAGTTCCCGCCGGAACTCGAGCAACAGAGATCGACAAGACCCAGCTTTGCTGCCTTCCAACAGCCCCATCCACAGTCCCAGCAAATCTGAGACCCGTGGAGGCAACCTGAAGCGTGGGGCCGGCCATCTTGGAAAAACCACGAAGTGCTGACCGTGCAGCTCCCGATGCTCCCTCGACGCTGTGCATTGGGGTTTGAGAAGCCCCAGCCCCGAGCAGCTTTTGCACCAAAGCTCACCCCTCCACACTCACCGAGTGCTGCGTGGGGCCCTTTTGCATTTTCCTGCTCGACGCGTTGGTCCGGTCGCTTGCCTGTTGGCTAGCGGCCCCAGTACCGACGAACCTTTGAATTTACACTGCTAGTCTGGTTGCTCCAGACTGGCCCTCGCTCCCCTGAAAAGGAGCACCCGCTCTGACCTTGCTGGTCCGAGTAAGAAGCGATCTTCAAATCCTGCATGGGTTGCATTTGCCAAGGCCTGTTTGCTCCGATCCGGAAGCCGACACCGCCGACAGAGAGAGCCTTCGTGGGACAGCTCGTGATCCACTCCTGGACATCCTCGGTGCCCCAGAGTCCACGTGGCAGCAGAGACAAGCTTCACGACAACCACCTGATTGCGCCCGACATTGCCTGGTTCCTTCCTGGTTCCACCCTGGTCACTGCTGAGTGACCCAGACTCTGTCCCCTCTGCTTTCAAGTACTCTACATCTTCGATCCACCCTTGGATCCAACCGGACTCTTCCCTCCTGGTCACCTGCAGCATCTTCATCTCCAGGCTCCATAGATCTACACGACGAAACCCGACCCTTTGGCACCTATGCACCCTCTTCCTGTGGGTGAGGTAACTCATGAACGCCGGTGCTCCTGTATTGGTTTACACCTCTAGAGTAAGTCTAAGGTTTTGTAGTTTTAGTCCAGTCAGAAGACTCTTAAAACAGTAACTCGATATATTTTACACTCTATTGACTTTGCATTGGTGCATGCGTGTGCTTTTAGCGCTGCACCCGAGTACCGAGGGCTTTTCCCGACTTCATCACTGCTAGTCCCGAATAGCCCAGCGATTCCCAAGGCCCCTGGCCTTACCACTGTTCTATTAGTGATACTTATACCACTTTTTTAATATATGGTTTGAGTGGCCACCGGCCTCATCCATAATTGTGCAACTTTCATATGTTAAGCTGTGCTTTTGTTTATACGCTTGTGCTTCTATACTCATAAAGAGTACAGAGGATTATTCTGAGAATAAATACATATATTTTTATAATATATAACTTGTGTGGTGTCCTTTCATTTGATATTACAGGATTGCATATGGTAAAACAGCTGGCTTCACATGCCCTTCTGAAGGCTGCTTAGTCCATGCTACCCCTAGGATAGCTTGTCTTTTTAAGGTTGACTTACAACCACCACCATCAGGGATTGTTTGGACTGATACAAGGTGCCCACAGAATTGTGGACATCATATCAGGCCAACTTCTCACAACACACCTCACCAATTTTCTAGAATCCTCCAACTGTCTTGATCCCACACAATCGGGATTCCGCCCCAAGTACAGTACCGAAGCCGCCCTGGTCAAAGTGATCGATGACATTTGCATGCAGGCGGACGCAGGTCGAGCGGTCATTCTTGTACTGCTCGACTTCTCAGCCGCATTCGACACCATCTCACACCAAATCCTGCTGGACAGACTGGTAACAGCTGGGATCCAGGGCACTGCACTCGACTGGTTAAGGGACTTCCTTAATGGAAGAACATAAACTGTTTAACTTGGCCCCTTTAGCTCTCAAACCACCCCAGTGACTAAGGGAGTACCGCAGGGCTCATGTCTCAGCCCGTCACTATTTAACCTTGATGTCGCCCCACTCGCTGCCCTTCTCAGAGACAGCGGATTCTCCCCCCTCACTTACGCTGATGACACACAGCTCCTCCTCACCTTCGACAAAGATACCCCGAATACTAAAAACATCTTCTTAGAAGGTACGAGGACGATAACATGGATGAGCAGGAATTTTCTCCAGCTTCATGCTGGTGAAAACGGAGATAATGCTCTTCGGAGATGCAGTATTCACCTGGTTCCCTAGCTGGTGGCCGGAAGAATTGGGCCAGGCACCTCCCCCCAAACCAACGGTCAAAAATCTAGGAGTCCTAATTGATAATAAACTCAACTTCAGTGAACACATAGCCACCACAAAACGCGCCTGATTTCACGCACTGAGTCTCCTCCGTAGAGTCTTTTACTTCCTTCCCTTGTCCACCCGGAAAACTAGTTCATGCCCAGGTTCTCAGTCGCTTGGACTTTACCAATGCTCTGTTGATCGCGGCCAAGGAATCTGATCTGGATGGCCTTCAGGTGGTACAGAATACAGCGGCCCACCTGGTAACCAGCTCCCCCTACCGCACCCCCTCTCTGCCTTTATTGCACAAACTCCACTGGTTGCCAATCCGCTCGAGGTTCAAATTTAAAATCTGCTGCCTGGTGTTCAAAAGTCTTAACCAATTAGGCCCAGAGTACCTTTCAAATAAACTGACCAGACACTCTCCAATGCGGACTCCCCACTCTAGGAGGAAAGGTCTACTCGCTGTCCCACGAATCAAACAAACCAGATTGGGAGGTAAATCATTCTCCCATCTAGCACCCCAATACTGGAACCAGCTCCCACTGGATTTTCGCCTCTGCACCAACTACCTTAGCTTCCGTAAAAAACTAAAGACCACACTCTTCTGCTAATAACTGCCCAGATTCCTTACCGGCTGCATCTATAGCGCGGAGATACCCCATGTGGGGTGATTCAGGCGCTTTATAAATGATACAAATAAATAAATAAAATAGGGCGAGGTGCAGGGGATTACCATAGATGCCTTGAAAGGGACATAGACTTCAGAAAAATGTGCAGGCATGTTGGAGCAGAAGCACAGAGAAGGGAGGCACAGCTCAAGTCTGCAGCTTGCTCATTGGCTTTCAAAAGTGCCTGAATGCCGAGGATTTGCCAAAAGAACACAATTTTTCCTGTTTAGAGAACAGAATTATTAAACCATACACAGGACAACACCACCGAACTCGGATCCTGCTCGTTGTTAGATTATCAGTACAGTTAGACCATGCAGCAGAGGTTTGGATAGGGAAATGGCTGGACTTGCAAGAGACTGCCAACCGTGGCTAGGCCAAGCCAGAAGATTCCAAAAGTTCGACCTTCAGGGCGCAGGCGTCAATACATTATCTGAATGGTATTTACACACCCAATTTTTGTTTTCGGGAATCATGTTTAAGCAGATGGCAGCCAAGGTCAATAAAGGAGGAGGACGGCCCTGGGTGTTACAAGAAGGTGTCATTCCTGGAGCAGGCAGGGTCGATGGGAGAACATGGGTGGCCAATGGATCAGGGAATAAGTAGAATGTGGAAGCAAAATTCAGGAAGATTTGGATAGGTGCCACGATCCAGAGTCCTCAAGAGCAGAGCTATCCATGCTGTCCAAAGGAGGAACGTGCCAAGTAATCTAGAGCATAATTTTCCTCCTTCGCCACCTTGTCTAGTGAGTTTTAGCTCATTTTGAAAGTGAGGTATAAAAGGCACTTGGGGAAAGTGCATCCTGCCAGTCCCTCAAACATTGTGATCGTGCTGGGGAGCAAGAGGTACAATGAAACATTCTTGAGAGTAACGGCGGTTGAAGTGTATGCAACAATGCACTTTTTAGCCCCACCAGGGCGTAAAAATGTATTTGCCCGAACGAGGTTGTAAAGAAAGAATTTCCTAAGTACAAAAGAAGGGGATACACATGGAGAAGAATAAAAGCAGACCAAGTGGTTCCGCGTGACGAAATCTTTCCTTTGAGTAGGGTGAGCACAGTAGGCCAGATCGTAAGACTTTAAGGAAGTGAGATTCCCTCTATCCCCCAAGAAACAGAAAAGGCACTGTTGTGGCAAACAATGAAGCTCTGCAAAACTATGCTAGCTTGGGTGAGGAGGGAGAAAGAATGAGAGATAGGCACGATGGAAAGTAGACGATGAGCAATGTAAACACATGTCAAGTGTGCTAGTATCTGCAGATGAAGAGGTATTGGACAGACTCCAAGTGGTGCAGAACACTGCAGCCAGATTGGTCCTTAATGCTCCGCCCAGAACCCCTTCCAAACCTCTGTTAGAAAAACTCCACTGGCTGTCAGTCAGCCAAAGAGTTAAGTTCAAGATATGCAGCATAGTACACAAGGGACTATATGGCTTAGGACCTTTGTACTTGGCAGAGAAACTTGTTCCGTACGTCCCTGCGTGCTCCCTAAGGTCAAGTAACCAGCTGCTCCTGAGGGTGCCCTTGATTAGAAGAGCTAGGCAGGGAGGTAAAGCACTGTCAGTGGTTGGCCCGACATTATGGAACAAACTTCCTCTATGACAATGTTCGGACCACCTTAATTTTAGAAGAAAACTGAAAACCCTCATGTTTCAGGTTTAACCTGGATATGCTGAGACTTATTCTACCTGGATCTCTGTATAGGATGTATTGCCACTTTTTGGCCACTGGTGTTTCTGGAGCGCAGAGATACTCCTTCGGGAGTTGATTCAAGCGCGTTATAAACCCGCAAATAAATAAATAAGTGGTCAAGGCTTTACTGAGGTCCTTCAAACTGCAAGGACACCTAGCATTATAACAGGTGACACTCCTTAAGTTTCCAACAAGCCACGATGTTGAGTGCTTAGAAGAAGGGTTGGGTCTCAAAGCATCCAAGACCCTCCTAGAAAACTTGTTCGAGCTGTCAAGGCCTAGTTAGGGAGGTGGTGTGAAAGTAGAGTCATACATGACATTTATTACATTCTCGATTCCTTTTAAGCCAGGGCTATTTATTGAGAATGAGTAACAACCTAAAACTGAAAAAATTGACAAACAGAAAGCATGGTGGTAGTCTGGTATTTCTAGGACCAGCTACTCATATAATACATTCCATATAAACCATTAGGCAGTGCCCTTCACTACTCATATAAAACATTCCATATAAACTATTTGGCAGTGCCCTTCACTACTCATATAATACATTCCATATAAACTATTTGGCAGTGCCCTTCACTACTCATATAATGCATTCCATATAAACCATTAGGCAGTGACCTTCACTTCTCATATAATACATTCCATATAAACCCTTAGGCAGTGCCCTTCACTTCTCATAGAATACATTCCATATAAACCATTAGGCAGTGCCCTTCACTACTCATATAATACATTCCATATAAACCATTAGGCAGTGCCCTTCACTACTCATATAATGCATTCCATATAAACCATTAGGCAGTGACCTTCACTACTCATATAATACATTCCATATAAACCATTAGGCAGTGACCTTCACTTCTCATATAATACATTCCATATAAACCATTAGGCAGTGCCCTTCACTACTCATATAATGAATTCCATATAAACCATTAGGCAGTGACCTTCACTTCTCATATAATACATTCCATATAAACCATTAGGCAGTGCCCTTCACTACTCATATAATGCATTCCATATAAACCCTTAGGCAGTGCCCTTCACTTCTCATATAATACATTCCATATAAACTATTTGGCAGTGCCCTTCACCACTCATATAATACATTCCATATAAACCATTAGGCAGTGACCTTCACTACTCATATAATACATTCCATATAAACCATTAGGCAGTGCCCTTCACTACTCATATAATGCATTCCATATAAACCATTAGGCAGTGACCTTCACTACTCATATAATACATTCCATATAAACCATTAGGCAGTGACCTTCACTTCTCATATAATACTTCCATATAAACCATTAGGCTGTGACCTTCACTACTCATATAATACATTCCATATAAACCATTAGGCAGTGACCTTCACTTCTCATATAATACATTCCATATAAACCATTAGGCAGTGACTTTCACTTCTCATAATACATTCCATATAAACCATTAGGCAGTAACCTTCACTTCTCATATAATACATTCCATATAAACCATTAGGCAGTGCCCTTCACTACTCATATAATACATTCCATATAAACCATTAGGCAGTGCCCTTCACTACTCATAGAATACATTCCATATAAACTATTTGGCAGTGCCCTTCACTTCTCATATAATACATTCCATATAAACCATTAGGCAGTGACCTTCACTTCTCATATAATACATTCCATATAAACCATTAGGCAGTGACCTTCACTTCTCATATAATACATTCCATATAAACCATTAGGCAGTGACCTTCACTTCTCATATAATACATTCCATATAAACCATTAGGCAGTGACCTTCACTACTCATATAATACATTCCATATAAACCATTAGGCTGTGACCTTCACTACTCATATAATACATTCCATATAAACCATTAGGCAGTGACCTTCACTTCTCATATAATACATTCCATATAAACCATTAGGCAGTGACTTTCACTTCTCATATAATACATTCCATATAAACCATTAGGCAGTGACCTTCACTTCTCATATAATACATTCCATATAAACCATTAGGCAGTGCCCTTCACTACTCATATAATACATTCCATATAAACCATTAGGCAGTGCCCTTCACTACTCATAGAATACATTCCATATAAACTATTTGGCAGTGTCCTTCACCACTCATATAATACATTCCATATAAACCATTAGGCAGTGACCTTCACTACTCATATAATGCATTCCATATAAACCATTAGGCAGTGCCCTTCACTTCTCATATAATACATTCCATATAAACCATTAGGCAGTGACCTTCACTACTCATAATACATTCCATATAAACCATTAGGCAGTGACCTACACTTCTCATATAATACATTCCATATAAACCATTAGGCAGTGCCCTTCACTTCTCATATAATACATTCCATATAAACCATTAGGCAGTGACCTTCACTTCTCATATAATACATTCCATATAAACCATTAGGCAGTGACCTTCACTACTCATATAATGCATTCCATATAAACCATTAGGCAGTGCCCTTCACCACTCATATAATACATTCCATATAAACCATTAGGCAGTGACCTTCACTACTCATATAATACATTCCATATAAACCATTAGGCTGTGACCTTCACTACTCATATAATACATTCCATATAAACCATTAGGCAGTGACCTTCACTTCTCATAGAATACATTCCATATAAACTATTTGGCAGTGCCCTTCACCACTCATATAATACATTCCATATAAACCATTAGGCAGTGACCTTCTTTTCTCATAGAATACATTCCATATAAACTATTTGGCAGTGCCCTTCACCACTCATATAATACATTCCATATAAACCATTAGGCAGTGACCTTCACTTCTCATAGAATACATTCCATATAAACTATTTGGCAGTGCCCTTCACCACTCATATTGAGGAAATATAAATTTTATGGTCAAGAAATGTTCCCTAACGTGTACCCCACCGTCTCCATGTACGAGCTTAAAGTGCATGTAACTTCCCTCCTGTGCCAGCTATGAAGACGCAAATATATTTGCGTCCAACGTTAACATGTCCTCTTTCAGATCCACCATGAATGGGTTGAATATTCCGTTCCTAAGTATGCCTTGCCAACGTCTTTATGTGGTGTACTTTACACTTCCAGCTCTGGCGAAGTAGGCCCTGAATTCTGCCATCGAGCTTTTTCCCTGCCTTCTGACTCTGAATGCCTCAGCCTGGGCCTGCCTCTGTACCTGTGACCTCTGCCTTACTCCCTGCGCGGCTAACGGCGCTTAGCTCAGCCTGTTGCCTGCCAAAACTGTATTCAACCTTCGAATTATCTGCTCCGCTCCTCGAAAATACATTCCTGCCTAGTAGTTCAAGTAAACATCCTTCCAGCTGCAGAGCAAAGGGCCCGGCCTCACTGTCTCCGTGCAAGTAATTCATAGCTCCTGTTACCATGGTAGGCCCATGCCCCCTCGCATCTCATGCAGACACGTAGACGCTTATACACGCACTCACAGTCAGTATAGAATAGCCTCTGTCCGAGAGACCTTTCCTTCTAGATAATATGGTTCCCAAACATCAGATATCAGATATGATATAGGAACGAGTTGATCTGACATGCCAGACTTCTGTCTCTTTCCTCTAGTGTAAATGTCAAGTCCCCTGCACCCTCCAGTTTCACGTCAATCACACGTCATGCAGCTGCGCGCGCATCCAGACTTCAGATTTCTGCTGACATTGCAAGATTCTGCTATGTACCCACTCACTTGTGACACTTTCATGTGACGTTTCTAGCACACACCCCTGTGTTCACGCCTAGTTCACGCCTTCTGATTACGTATTGCTAACACGTGTGTGCTCTTATCTTGTATCTCTCAGCTGTTACGCCTACTGTATTGGTTTCCATTATATGATTTGAGTATAAAAGTTATGTATTGTCAATAAAGCATTGCTCTATCCCTTCCTGAACCCCAGTGGTGTCAGGAACCCGATATCCGGTTCGAGAACCATTCCTTTTTAAGGAATAAAACCCCTAAGAACTCTAACACCACGGACTCTGCGTCTTTCTTTCCGATTGAGTTATTTTATTTTAAGTACTTACCTGCATAGAAATTAGGACGGTAATTAAATATTTACCACAATATAATACATTCCATATAAACCATTAGGCAGTGGCCTTCACTACTCATATAATACATTCCATATAAACCATTAGGCAGTGCCCTTCACTTCTCATAGAATACATTCCATATAAACCATTAGGCAGTGCCCTTCACTTCTCATAGAATACATTCCATATAAACTATTTGGCAGTGCCCTTCACTTCTCATATAATACATTCCATATGAACTATTTGCCAGTGCCCTTCCTCGAGAATTGCAGACCCGTTGTAGACCTCGTCACCAAGTTCAGAAGATACCTTTGTTCTCTGTGGGATCTTTGCGACTGTGGAAGAGGAAGGCTGTTTCTTTACTATGCCAGAGCAACTTCTCTAACAGGGGAAGGGGGATGGGGCAGGCATAAGAACTTGCTCCAACCCCCAAAGTCAAGCAGCTGGTTTGTGCACGGAGAAATAAAGAAGACACAAAATGAACCTCGTGGCTCTTCTACGGACCCCGGGTTCGATGACGGTGCTGAAAGGGCATGCAAGAGCTGGCACCACTGTTGCTAGACTTATGCACAACACAACAGAGTCGGGACACTGAGTACTCAGGGAAGAGGCAAGGGTTGGGCCAGGGGAATAATTGGATGTAGCCTAGGGGTTCAATGCTACTGCAGAAGTTAGGTTCTCATTAATAAAGAAGCAAGCAATTTATGGCATGGGATCATGTTCTTGCCAAACAGTCACTGCTCCTGGAGGTAGAGTATAGCTCACTTGCAGAATTTGTTTTGATTGCTTTCTGCTATCTCTCATCCTTGGATTCTGAAAGCCTGGGCACCAGCCAAGAGGGCTGTGGTTTGCATATCCACATTACAGGCTGACTCCAGACTGCCCGGCTCGGGTGTTAACACAGGCTTTGGTTGATGTGGCTTTGTAACGCAGGAGAGGAAACAGTCCAGGGAAGCTGATCTTGCACTACGTTTGACGTATTGGAGCCAGACAGTTCTTCTGGCAGTGGGAAATCCAGTGCACATGAAAAATCCTCCATTACACATACACATGGAGGGGAATCATACGCCATATGGGGGAGGAGAGTCTTAAATCCTTGAGATGCACGAGAGAATAGCCACTGTTTTTTTTAATGAGGTAACCACTAGGCCTCAGCACTGGAATAGAATCTATCAGAACCCCCCAAAACGAATTACACCACCACCACCACATGGCTGCCTCTACCTCCCTTCCTTCCTTGTAGGAAGAAAATGAAGTGCCATGAGCAACATCAGACAGACTATGGGTAAAGACTAGCTAGATCGTGGAGAAGAACATGGTGGACCTTAAAGTTGCAAGGAAAAGGAATGGCACAAGGCAGGATCACCCCCACAAGGCTCACAAATGATGGACAACCTTCAAACTGCTACATCCGTGATAAATGCTACAAAAATATTTGTCCAACTATAGACATCGAGAACATGTACTTAAACTAGTATTTGGTGCGGGAGAAGATGGAAGCCAGAAGATCCACCTTACTGGGTGGGTTATTGAACACCAAACTGACTGGCTCCCACATCTAGAGCAGATGCACTGCACAAAAATGAAGAGATAGTACAAGCAGCATCATATTTTGGTACCTTATATGGGACAGCCAGACAACGATGTTGCAATACATCTCGAAACCCCAGAAGATATTATCAAAAGAAGCAACATCGCAAAATGTCTACTGTTGGTGATTATTGGCAATTCAGGATTGGGAAAAGGTAAATGTTTTTTCTGGACACTGGACAGCCCCTTAAAAGAACAATCTCTGGTGAATGAGATCACACTAGGCTCTACAACCCAACCAGACGTCAAAGAGACACTGTAGAACGCTTATGTTTTTTGGGGCGATTGTTGAAGATGTAAGCTAGGGTTAGAGGACAGACTTTGTACTTTTCAGCCAATGGTCCCTTTAAATTCAATCTTTCAAGGGCAATCGTGTCTGCTTAAAAGTATTTTAGACCAAGTGGCGGCAAAGCAAGTCTTTTTTAGAATACCCTCATTCTGCACTCTTGAAGGAATGCACTAGCCATACGAGCTGCGACTGGTATAAAAATAAAAATAAACAAGCATTGCAAATGTAATAGGTCTCGCATTAGTTGGAGTTATTTGCATTATAAATGCCAATGTTTGTTTAACTTACTATGTTGCAGTACCATGTGTGGCCAAAAGAGATCGCATGGGACTTCCTTTGGCCACATATGGTGCTGCAACATGGCTAGGTAAAAAACATTGGGATTCATAATGCCAATAACTCCAACAAATGCGAGACCCATTGCATAGAGTTTGGCGAGAAGCAGTTTTACAACTTCGATATTATGGGCCCGACTGTGTGTTAGCCCAGAGCGTTGATTACATCACATTTGATCAAGGAAGTGTGCACAACAGGACATAAACAGATAGATATAACGAGCAGCCTCCCAGCATGCTTATTCCCCAGGTAAAGCACGTGTGCTCTCTTAAGCAACCCCCGGGGAAAACAACGCTGTTTTAAGGTTTAATTTGCTGCTGCTGCTTCAAAGCAGGAACGCGGTGGCATCCAAAGATGGATGTAAAACTTTCAGAGCAGTCTTTTTTTTGTACAGTGTTTTAGTGAGACCCTACCACTGGGTCGCGCCAATAGATTTTTAGCCGGACTTCAAATTTTCCTTCAAAAAGTCTTGATTAGCAGCTCCCGTCCTGAATCTGGAGTCAAATACCTGAAAAATCGCAGAGGAGGGCTTTACGATAGCAGCAGTACTTTTCTACCGCATATCTGCTGCTTTTTTTTTATATAAAAAAAGTCTACTTTCAGTCTAAACCAATGAGGCCAGTAATGGGAAACATTAAAAAAACAACAAAAAAATTACACAACAAACTGCACACGAACTTGGCCAAAAGTAAACCCGGGATCCTACGTGTCGGCAAATGCCATTCCCGCCCCCGAGCAAGCAGCCAGCGGGGAATGACGAATGAGCTTGGGACAGTGGTAAAGGAATGTACAGTTTATGCGGAGAGAGGGGGCCCACATCCCTCAGACGCTCCATTGAGTATGCAGAGCCTCTGGAGTGCCCCGGTTCACAGACATTACCGTCCCTTACGCCCCTGCACAACAGGCTGCACTTCACAGGCACTACCGTCCCTTACGCCCCTGCACAACAGGCTGCACTTCACAGGCACTATCGTCCCTCACGCCCCTGCACAACAGGCTGCACTTCACAGGCACTCCCGTCCCTCACGCCCCTGCACAACAGGCTGCACTTCACAGGCACTCCCGTCCCTCACGCCCTCCACACCAGGCCACGCTTCACGGACACTCCCGTCCCTCACGCCCCTGCACAACAGGCTGCACTTCACAGGCACTACCGTCCCTCACGCCCCTGCACAACAGGCTGCACTTCACAGGCACTACCGTCCCTTACGCCCCTGCACAACAGGCTGCACTTCACAGGCACTACCGTCCCTCACGCCCCTGCACAACAGGCCGCGCTTCACGGACACTCCCGTCCCTCACGCCCCTGCAGAACAGGCCGCGCTTCACGGACACTCCCGTCCCTCACGCCCCTGCACAACAGGCTGCACTTCACAAGCACTACCGTCCCTCACGCCCCTGCACAACAGGCTGCACTTCACAGGCACTCCCGTCCCTCACGCCCCTGCACAACAGGCCGCGCTTCACGGACACTCCCGTCCCTCACGCCCCTGCACAACAGGCCGCACTTCACAGGCACTACCGTCCCTCACGCCCCTGCACAACAGGCCGCGCTTCACGGACACTCCCGTCCCTCACGCCCCTGCACAACAGGCCGCGCTTCACGGACACTCCCGTCCCTCACGCCCCTGCAGAACAGGCCGCGCTTCACGGACACTCACGCCCTCCACACCAGGCCACGCTTCACGGGCACTCCCGTCCCTCACGCCCCTGCACAACAGGCTGCACTTCACAGGCACTCCCGCCCCTCACGCCCCTGCACAACAGGCCGCACTTCACAGGCACTCCTGTCCCTCACGCCCTCCACACCAGGCCACGCTTCACGGGCACTCCCGTCCCTCATGCCCCTGCACAACAGGCTGCACTTCACAGGCACTACCGTCCCTCACGCCCCTGCACAACAGGCTGCACTTCACAGGCACTCCCGTCCCTCACGCCCTCCACACCAGGCCACGCACATCTCAAACACTCCCCCCCTTCTCGGGGTTAGAACTTGTTTTACAACAAACCTCAGGAGGCTTCGGCGCCAAACAAGTCGGGCGAGCTGTCAGGAAAGTGTGAGCTGCCGAAGGAAGGCGTGCAGCCTGCGCAAGCGGCTGTCAGGGCCTCGGGCAAGCATTCAAAGGCCCGCATGAAAGGCTCATTCCGAAATCCCAGCCCGAACGAGCGGGAGCGAACACACACGTGGAGCAAAGTGGCTGCACCGAGAGCCGAGCCGCAAACCCGCACGAATGAACGCAGCAGGGCCCCAGCTCCGACACACCACACACGGGCAGCAACACACACGTGGAGCAAAGTGGCTGCACTGAGAGCCGAGCCGCAAACCCGCACGAGTGAACGCACCGCACGGCAGGGCCACAGCTCCGACAAACCACACACGGGCAGCAAACACACACGGGCAGCAAAGTGGCTGCACTGAGAGCCCAGCCGCAAACCCGCACGAGTGAACGCACCGCGCAGCAGGGCCCCAGCTCCGACAAACCACACACGGGCAGCAAACACCCCTGGGACACAGTCAGAGCAGCCACGGGGAGAAACGAGAGCTTCCTAAAACGGTGGGGTATTCAAGTGTGAGGGGGAAACGGCATCAGGAAAAGAAGTAATCTTGAAATTAAAACATCCCTTTGAACATTGCAAAAAGTGATGCAAGCCACTAACAGCCTCCCATGACTCCGCCTAGTACTAGACTAGTCAATGCAGGAGGTAGACTCGAGCTACACCCGCTTCACTTCAATCTGCATCAGTGTTTCAGCTTTCGCCATCAAAGGTCAATTTAAAACACCTGTACAACTCGATCTGTCAAAAAAGGTTCCATGCTCAACGTGCTGGAACCGAGGGCAAGTTCATACTATTCGTAAAAAAATAAAAATAAAACAAGGATCATAAAGTGCACCGCGGGTCAGACATCAGGCTAAATCACGTAGCATGGATAATCCACTAACTTTACAATTAGAAAGAAGTGCAATGTTTAGATGCAAACACCCACGGTAAGGACAAAGTGGAACAAAACCAAATGCTGCTCAAATGAGTTGGGACAATTAATCTATGTGTGCTCCAATGTCCTACGGTGGCATACTTTTGGCCAATTTACATATACTCTTAAAAGATGTAGATAATGGAAGACAAAACACATACTATTAAGGAATAGTATCCTTACAATACCTTTGAGGAACACTGTTTTTAGTCGTAACGCCATTTCCCGTGATCAACTCTTGGGTACCACGGCACCCAGTGGTGAGAGGAAACTATTCATACACATGCATGATCCCAGTCATGTGTACTGGAAACACTCATGTACAATCCCTTCCATGTGTGCATGATTACAACTCCGCCAGTCCCTACTTGAAACAAGCATTTGCAAAGCCAATAGGCCTCGCCTATACGAGAGATCTACTTGTTTCGTAAAAAAATGTTTTAGGTATTGTACAACACTTGTACAAAAGGATCACTAGATTGTTATGTATGGCTTTCCTGGGAAGCCTCCGTCGTTTTCACCAGATTCTAATCTGGTAACTCACTGCTATGACATAGCAACAGGTGATAAGAAACACCTTGTTTCCCACTGTTGCAATGTCATAAAGGCCTTCCAGGCAGGCGCGGGCCGTACAGGTAAAAGCGGTGGGGCAGGGTGGTGACGTGGGTTGAGCAGGGGAAAAATTGACAGATGACGAGGGGAAACTTACATTTAAAATAAACTAAAACCACTCACTTACCTTGTGCACACAGTATCGCCGATTTGGCAATGCGGCAAGCAAAAGGTAAGAGGTTTTTGAAAATTGTAAGTTTCCCTCGTTGTTGTCGGTCTACCCCCCCAACCGACCTCGCCCCCTACTCTTTCATGCACTGGCCACGCCTGCTTCCAGACCAGGTGACAGGGATCTCTGAAAGCCTGTCAGGGAAGTCTGCTAGTCTGTTTTGACTGAAAGCACAGCTACAGTGGGGGGAGGCAGGCAAAGTGACAAGGGTTGGTTAAGGATGCCAGGTAAGACATATTTTTTCACATTTAAGTCCGGGAGAAGAGGCCATGTTATGAACGGCTCCTCCCTTACTCCTCTGCCATGCCTAGCAGTTCAAAGCAGGAGCAGATGATTTTGGGGGCCATACATATTTTAGATGGGTAAAAAGTGAATTATAGTGATGTTTTTCACCAAAGGGTTCGGAGTAATGTCAAACAGAGAAAAAGAATAAAGCTCAGGCTTCTGAGTGATTTGCTCTTGTAGTTTATATCAGGTCACTCAGAAACGCTTGGTGAAAAACATCCCTATAATTCGCCGTTACCCAGCTAGATTTCTATATATCACATATAATATTATAATATCATTGCAGGATTACTTTTGTAAAGAATGGTGTGGCCTGCAGTATGGGATTGCCTGGCCTGGCCTTGCCTGGCAATCAAGATCAACAATGAGGTGCAGGGAGGGCAGCAGGAGTGACCGCACCTTACACAAATTACTGGTTTTGCTAGAGGACAACAAAGGTACAAACAAGAGTCGTTGACAGGCCAGGCCTGTCTGTCGTATATAGTATGATATGGTATGGGCTGTCACTGTAAAGTATGGCCAGTCATTGTATAGAATGGTATGGGATGGCTTGCCATTTTATGGTATGGTTAGTCATTGTATACTATGCTATTGTATGGTATGACCTGTCATTGTATGGTATCTTCTGTCAGGGGCTCTTAACCTGTGGGCAGAGGACCCCTGGGGGCCTCCGAGCCCTACTAAGGGGGTCCTAAACTGTTATACAAAATTCAATATTAAAATTAAGAAATTAGAACAGTATATATAAATTAAAGTTCGAAAATGAAGATTTGAAAACTTTCTATATTTGATTGTGAAATAAACAATATATTTAAATATTTAAGCATTTAATTGGAGTATACTTGTTTCTATATGTGCATTATTTTGAGGATCAAATTATAGAAACTGCTGAGGATGGGGGTCCCTGGCTTCCAATACTAGCCGAGAGGGGTCCTCGGATTCCAGTAATGATTCAGTGGGGTCCACAGATTTCAAACGGCTAAGAACTGCGTTTATGACATGTCTTTATATATTATGGTATGGCTTGCCACTGTATGGCATGGTAAGGCTTGTTATTGTAAAATGTGGTATGGTATGGTAATCGTTATTACGATGTACACATTAAGCTATGTGAGGAAGAGCAATAGTAGCAACTGTACAAGCAAAAAAGTGCCTTACAATGTTATTTTCACACTTGTGCTCAATCCAACCGTAACCATGCAAACAAACAAATTTAAAAACACCCCATTTTTTGCGTAAAACATTTTAATCATGTAAAAAGCATCCTATAAATCATGAAACCCGTACCAAAAAGCACTTTGTTAATAACGGAGTGATAACTTAATAGCAATAGTGCAAAACCATCAACTTATTTTGAAATCAGCTTAAAGCGACGCTGAAAACCTATGGCCTGCTGGAGGTGTTATGCTGCACCAAAGAGTAGAAAGGGAGAAGATGAAAAGTATAACTATACAAACAACAACACAGTAAGCACGCAGTGAAAGCAACAGCGCAAGCAAAACCAGGAGCAAGACAACCTAAAAACATATACACTTAAGAAGTGCTGCAAGTAGAAGAAATACATAACCAGAGACAGAAGCGGGGTAGCAGAAGGGCACTCCTCAAAAATGATAAGCTGTACTTGATCAGGGTAAACATACGAACAGTAAGTGAAGCCAGCAAGTGCTCATCAAACAGGATCCAGCAAATAAGACAGGCATGGAAGCAAACAGTAAGCAATGGGGCAGCTCTAAGCCCCTGTATGTAAACAAAATGTCTTGAAAGCAACAGCACACATGCCGTCTAAGGCAAGACCTAAAACCAAGTCAATCATTATGTGTATTTAGGATGAGGAGTAAAGTCTTGGCTCTTGGAAAGTCAATTGTCTAGGAGTATCGGAAAAACAACTAAAGTAACTTTATCCTCTGCTTACTTCCTGACATATCACCTCCATCACAACTTGTGGATAATCTCCAAAACAATTAAGAATTAGAAAGGGAGAAGGGCAATGGACCATATGGCAGCACAGACCTACAGAAAAAAAAGACAGCAGATAATTTACAGGCCAAACTCCGCGTGCCTAAGGCTGAAGCCATAAGAAAGTACCATCAGCAGATGGCATGTGCGGTAGCCCACATAGCCACCCAACATAAATCTGGGCAGGTACATGCTGAAAGAATGCCAGTGATGCCATCTCTGCCCAGGTGAGAAATGCCTGTACACTAGATAGAGGGTTGGTTCCATCAAGGTGCAGCCGTGGCTGATCACGGATTTTACATTTTTGGCAATAGTGCCCTCAACAGCTGTCCGGCTGGCATCATTGCGTTCAAAAGTCACAAACAATAGAACATACTCAATGGTTTGGCTAAGATAAAATTCGCAATTCCCAATTGAGGAAGGTTTCCTCAGCATAAAAAGCAAGAGAATAAGGAAAAAATGTTAGAAGAACAATATCCTGTAACACAGCTACAACTCCATTAGTACTTCAGAAACAAAGCTGAGGGTCTTCAAGAACACCCTGACCTTAATGAAGATAGTGAACGGTTTGTGGCACAAATGGCTTGCAACTCGCATAGGACTGATCAATGGAATCCAAAACAATCAATAAGTATTTCAAGCAATAACATTTATATTACGGGGGTCTGTGTTTTGAAAAGAGTTCATGCTTCAAGCTGCTAGGTTCATGTTTAGGGCACAGAAGGCCACAGGGTACCGTTGGACATAAATCAACAGACACTCTGGCCATGAAAAAGAACTCCCTTGAATGCTTCCAGTAGTCTCCAAATAACCTGAGACTAGTCATGCAAGCATATAGATATATATATCCTTAGTTCGACAAGGTGATAAGAAAAGGACACAAAGTGCTCAATGAGCAGATGAGAGGTTTGATTTTCCTAACAGGTTTCAGAATCTCAGGAATTTAGCTTTATACTAAATCATGGTGTAGGATGTCTTAGCAATAGCCACGACCTTCCACGTTCGCCCTGGAGAGACTTATTTAAAATTTAACTTCACAGGAAACATGCATTCAAGGGGAGCAGGGGGGAACTGGGGTGGGTGGTGGTGGTGGTGGTGGGGGGGGGGGGGGGGGGGGGGGGGGGGAAACCGGTGAAGCATTACTCCACTCCTTCTCAATGGGTTTCTTAACTTGATGAGGCAGGTCCAAAAACGAAACTTGGCTAAACCAAGCTAAGAACACTAGATCAGCACTGTGAGCGCTACATGTGGTTCTTAGGAGCCCTCAGAATCATAGACATTGGAAAACGCATTAAGAACACACTATTTAGTCCCACAGTAAACTGTTCCTGAGGGCGCAAGACACCCCTGTTCCTCCAGGAAGTGATTTGGTCACATGTGGTGCTGAGATAAGTGCCAAACGGCTCTTCATTTGGACCGCACCAGGATTCAAAGATGGAAGGATTCAAGACTTCTGGAGGGTTTCTACTCACATTTAGATACCTGCTCAGGCTACCCACTCTAGTGTTGATCCCTGTAGACACTAGTAGGAAAATGCAATCCAATATAGTTCGAGTCCCAGAGGGCATCAGCCAGAAGATAGCGCGTAAGGAGAATGGGTCCCCTTGGTTCTTCATACAAAAGAGGGCTTGGAGCGATCTGTGTTGATAGCCACCAAACTAAATTTTGAAAGTAGAGAAAAAGTTTGAATGATTGCCTTTTTCTTCAACATCTCAATGGGGAGACTCAAATGTAACACACCTCAAGGCACATATTGCTTCCAATATACACCTCATCCATAATGAGGGATCAGCAATGATGAGATACAAATGGACCAGGGTGAAGAGGTGTACCACCGAAAAGATGGGAGCTTGTGCTCACCATGGCAAGATGGAAACCATGGTTGGCTAGACTTCGATGTTCTAGGAACGATCAACCAACAGTCAGCCCCAGATGCAATTGCAGGAAACTCATGTGGGGCTCAACCTGGGGAATCGTGCTTAAGTAGAAAGACTGTAGTTCCAGAACCCACTGACACAGTCTAGTTACTGGCTGGTGGCAGTTACTGGTTGGGGTTTCTCCCGGTATTGTTCTCATTGAGTAGCCTGCTTAACACCATCGCTGCTTATGGTTTTCCCCTACTGTGCTGTGTCCCGAGTTATTCCATTGTTCATGACGAGCTCAGCTGGTCATGAGCACAGCTCAACCGTGCCTCATGACGAGCTGAGCTTGTCATGAGCATCGAAGGGGTTGACTATTACGAAATATAAGATCACTGAGTTTTACCCCTATTCTCTGTATAAGAAAGCCAAGCCTTGAGGAGTAGCAGTAAGCTATTCAGCTCTCACACAAACATATGTCCAGCCCATCTAATAAAGAAATCATACAAATGGCTGCCCCTAGACTACAGATATCAATGTGTGACTTAATACTAAGATAATGCCCAGTGCCTGGAAGAAAGCAATAGTTCACACAATTAAAAAAAGCCTGGACTGATGCTGAGGACCTGGCTAATATTATCCCAATCTCTCTTTTCTCCTTATTTGACAAAGTTATTAGAGGGAGTGTCCACTGCTCAATTCCAATAAAATGTGGCAAGTAAAACAATATTCTTAAAGTAACATCCATCCTCTTTTGCCTAGAGCAGGTGGTGTCCTTTTGTAATAATTTAAAGCTAATGCTGGATGAAGGTGGCTCGAGGGTGGTGGTTTTATTACCAGAGTCAGCTGCCTTTGATACAGTGGGCCACCGTAACTTGAGTCCAAGGCGGTCAGGGTGTCGATGACTCTGCTCTAGGCTGGCTGGTGTCCTTTCTTGCAAAACAAACCCAGGTAATACAGGAGGGCTCTTTTAGCTAAGAACATAAAGAGCTAACGTGGGGAGTAACACCATAATCAGCCTTAAATCTGCTTCTTTTTGATCTCTACCACTTACCTTTGGTGGTTTTGAAATGTGGCTTTTAGGTATACAAATATGTATGATGATGATATTCAGTAGGTGGTTAGTCTTGAAACTACCCTGGAGGCTTAGAGCCCGTGCTTATTTTGCAGCTGTGGTTTTTGGCACTCGGCACCAGCACTTAATTGTCAACACCAGCGCTCGTGACAGTCTGCCACAAGGGGGAGCCGTCTGGTAATTTAGAGATGACCACCACAATTAATTATTAATTCAAAATACATTAAAAATGACTACTGCCTGCCACCGAAACCATTCTTATAGCTTTACAGGCCTTGAATAGACCCAATGGTGACACCTGTAGGCGGGTGATGGTTAGTTATTGTGCTGATACTATTGTTGGCAACATGGCAGGAGCAATGTGTGGTGCAAGCTGCAGTCGCCTCCTGATGAGTGTCCTGGCACTGATTATTTCTTTTTTTACAAAATTAAGCTCTGCCATAAGTCATGGGTTGCCTGGGGCCTTGGAATCCATTAGGGGTTGGATGGGCAAGAACTTTGTGCAACTGAATCCATCAAAATTAAAGATTAGAAAAAGTGTCATGTAAAGTCATTCTCTGGGAAGCCTCGGTCTGGTCATTGTCTCTTGGGAGTTTCCCCACCCCGGTTAAGGTCATAAGGAACCTTCGCTGGATGCAGATTTGTATTTCATCCAACACACTGCTTCATTATTCAAAGCGTGGTTTTTCATTCGCCTTATTTTGAGACAGATTTTCTCTTTTCTCTCCTCCTAAGAGATTACCATGGCAGATACTTTTTTCTAAATCAATTTTGGACTTCTACAGTTCCAATTACTCAGGGCTCCATAAGAAGAGGTTCACTTAGAGTAAATGTCTGTTTTACAAACATAAATCTAGGCTCCAACTTCTATCCGCCCTGGTGCAAAGAAAAGGGCATGTCCCTCATCTGCCGGCCTAGGGTACAGAATGCGGGACTATCAATACCAGTTCAGCAGCAGAGTACAGAGTATGCGGACCCCTGACCATAGCTCACAATAGAAGCAATTTGGAAGCACAATACTCTTCAAAGTGTGTGTAAATAGAACGGTTAGACTGGCCTATATGGCAATCGGGCAGTGCCCGTTCGCTGGTCTGAGAGGTCAGTCTGTGGGCCGTTTTTCTGGGTATTTACGAGTCTGTTTTATTGTCCGCTGGGGCCAGTTTTTACAGTTGATTTCCCTGATATTAAAGCAAACATTGCCTGTGGCAAGCATAAACCCATGCAGTCTTCCATACCTTGCAAAACATGCATACTGTGTGTATTTACAAGCTCAAAACTGCCCCAATTTGCAAACATGAGCTATTTTTTTAGCTATCCAATTCACTAATGGGGGGCCACTTGTATTTTGGTGCCCGGGTCTATTTTCTGTCCGAGTCCAGGCCTGGTAAATAGCACAGACCACGCCATGCGCTTCAACATGGAGAAGGGCACAGTACATGGCATGCTCTTCACCACCTTCATCTGGAGGACAGTACAGAGTACAGTCTCCAGAGCATGTTCTCTTTCACTTCCTGCTCAGAAGCAAACACAGGGCATGGCGATCAACTGTCCGTAGATTTCATGGACCGTCCGTCATTTCATTGCCAAGTCCGTTGTCCGTCATAATACTTTTTACAGACGCCTTTTGTCCGTAATTCTGGGGTTTCCAAGAATCTGGGATGCCCACTGTGAGATGCCTCAGGGGTTTAATAGCACTCACTGTTGGGGTGAGCTAGCGTTTCTTTGAAGTGAAGAGGCTTCAACAGCTCCTCTCCCAGACCTCGTAGATGGTCAGTTAGTTAGCCCCATTGTCATTCTGCCTGTGGCCGATTGAAGGACAATGGACCATACTGCAGTTACAGCATATGGTGTGTCGGTGCCTGCCTTCATTTTCTGAAAACAACACCTTGGAACTACGGTGAAATCCGTAAGCTTTCGGAGACGGGTATTAGAAGTATTCTTGCTATCATACTGGACAGTAAAATTCTGCCCAGTGTTCAGAAGGATAAATAAATAACAAACTAAGTTCAACTTAAGTGCAACTGAAACAAGAGCCATGCTTTGGTGTTCAGCTGCGCTGCATTTTGAAATAAACGAGAATAAACGACAGGGCTAATGGCAAAGACTTCTATGTTCTTTGCCAGCCTGCAATTATTATGCCACTATGAACATGTCAATTTAACTCTAGTGTATACTTACTTATTTCTATACTATTGTCAGCCACGGTCGGTCTGGAGTGAGAGTACACTACCGGGTATTAATAAAACAAATTTCGTTGCATCCCCAAATGCGATGCAGTGCGCCCAACGAAATTAGATTTATTTATATGTTTACTCACCTGTAAACCTCCGTAATCCATAGTTTACTACCCCCCACCCTGCCCCTCCCACTCCCCACGTCACCGCCTGGCAGGTACTCCCACTACCGACCGCGGCTGACTACTGTGCGACCTCCTCTCATGTTTCTGTAAATCGTACCTTTTATCCTGAACTTTGACCTTCTTTTCTGAATTTTTGTCCTGAATTTTGGACTCGGTCCTGAAATTTTACACTCACCGTCCTGAATTTGCACCCATGCCAGTGGGTCACCCTACTTCACCGCCATGATGGGGACCGCACAAGCCATGCTCCTCGCTGGGATCTGCTGTGCAGAGAGCCCCATTCACAGACCACTCGACGACTCGACGTAACCTAGCAGATGATGACACATTGCACAAGGCTCTGCTCGCCTTCCAAACACGAAGGCACTGAACGGATTTAGCCTCGCACGGGTTCACTGGAGGATTCACCCCAGCTGCTCGGCTTAAATAAAAAAAAAAGAGTCACATGTTCCAAGAAATGCATTTTGCTTAGAATACAGATTTCACAATTTTTCACAAGACTGGAGGTTAAAAAAGGGCGAAAAACCATTAACAAAAATAAAGACAACGTAAGAACTGGTGACAGACTGGCCCCCGAGGGGAGCCTCGGAAAGATGCAATGCCAGCAATAGCCCCACCCCAGGGAGAGTGCGCCAGCGGCAGATGAGCGGCCAATAGTAAACCAAGCAGCATTCACGAGTGTATGCGGTGAACTGCGCGAACCGTCTAATAACTGCTTTCCTCACAGAGACAAGGCGTCGTGCAACACTGAAATCCCCAGGGTGGCGTCCGGCACATTTAAACTACCATAACGTCTAGGGTAGCAGAAGATGGGAAATGACACACCCTTTCTACCCCAACAGCATCACAAGTCGACTCCTTGTCCTGACCTCCACCCTTTAGCAGCCTCCTGTTGGCCCTTGGGTGGGGAGGGCCCGAATAGGAATGTATGCATTGTAAACATGGCGCCATTTTTACGTACTCGTCAGTCTCTCGTGGCCATGGGCAGCTAGGCCAACCGCATGGCTATAGAAGAGACATGCAGCTGCCTGGGTGTTCAAGGGTGGACCTTGTTCAACAATTTATTAAAGAATGGCACCTCTCTCCTTTTCACACAGGCTCTCAAAATGAACCCTCAACATCCACCCAGGCGGGCGGTGTGGACCACTCAAATGACCAATAGCAGTGTTAGCCATCTACAAGTCAGGTGGATAGCCTCAGGCGCAGAACAGCATCCGCCCAAACCATCACGCGCCATCATACAACAGTCCACGTCGGAACAGAACTAGGAACATCCTCTCAGCTGAGTGCAGAGATGAGCTTCAGGCCTCCAGAGCACTACCAAACACCTTCTGTACTTCAAACACCATGTGCAAGATGCATTCCAGGAAGCTCCATCAGCATGTGAGCAGCTTCGTAGCACGCTCCAGCCAGACCCAACAAACTCATAAAATATCAAATATCAACAACAAATCTGCCTGCTATATACCACACCTTACAAGCACCGTACTCCGTCTGAATCAGAATACTTGAAACATGAGCAAGAACAAACTGGACCAGATGCCAAGGGCGGAATAGGTGTCATACCAATAAAGAAGTTAATGGCCTTCACTCGGCTGACAGAATAAACTCAAACTCATGGGTGCCAAAGTATGCCAGGACCGAGGTGGGCATCTTTTCTGCGGGCGACTGAATCAGCTCTGTTTTTTGAGAGCGACATTCTGGGCGATTCTTGGACACCAGGTGTGGAGGCTATCAAGCAGCTTTTACACTTGGAGATCTGGGCTCCAGCCACAGATTCAGAGGTTATTCAGTTTGCAGCAGGTCACCAAATGTCTCTCTCCCTGGTCTATTGTTAATTGGCTCTCTGAGTTATCCTCCGCAAGACACATTTCTAGCCTTCCCAAATCCAGCGGTAGGAATTAACCTCATTCCTGAGTCAAGGCATGTTAAGATGCTGGTCTGCACTATGGCATCAGAAAGGGATTTATTTTTAAAGCTCAAAGTGTGAGGTCTTTCCTGGGGGACGCAAAGTCTCAACTGCTGAGTTTCCAACAATTTATGCAAAAATAGTCAAACATCCTTAAGGAAAAACTATGAATACCCCACATCAATGAAGTAACTGCAGCAGATGAAGGCTCTCATGAGTTAATGTACTCAAGTCAATGGTAAACAGGGATTCGATCACTGTCATCAGGTTAAGAACATAGCACACTGGATGGAGTCTGGCAACTAGCGAAGGATGAAACGGATTAGGATTTCAATGGCAGCAGATGTTGTGGTGGACTAACAACCACCACAATGGGGCCTGGGTAATCTAAACTTTAAGGGCCTGCCTCTTAAAATGTACCCATCACATTAAAGGGTGTCCTGTGGCAATGGAGATTACTGGCACCTCCCGCTGGAAACAACACTTCAAATGTTGATATTTCGGGAATCAAACTGCCTACAAAGATGGTTCCAAAATCAAAACAACATTCTCCAGTCAAAAAACCATAATAGAGATGTGAGGTGGAATATGTCTGGTATCACCTAGGACAGAAAAGGGTAAAGGAGTAGAAACATGTTTGGGGCGAGAGGAGAGGTTTCATCTGCTTGGCCCAGGTGCTGCAGATCTCAGTTTTTGCCAAGACCATCAAAGCAGAGGGAATCACTCATGGGAGACCTGGGTGGGCTGACACATCTTCCTTGCAGATTCTTCAGTCAGTTGGGCCTCTTGAAGGCCTCTCCGAGTTCAAATGGTCTACTGCTGGGAGCCACAAGTTAGCTCATCATACAGGCAGCTAAGTTCAGGTCAATTGGATCATAGAATGAAAGGCTTCCTGCTGGACCAGTAGGGTTAGGCCCAGCCTAAAGGGGAAGTTGCAATCCAGCAGTGGTTCCACTCTTGGAAGTTTGTTTCTTCTGCACTGGAGTACAGAGTCCCCTGTAAAGCCCCAGAGAGTATAAGCTACTGGAGAGTCAAGGGGGTAGTTTCATCCTCATCTAGCAGTCATGGCGAGAAGCTAGTCTTTTAAAATTGTCATATACGACTTCATTCCTGGAAACATGAGCATGATGTTGGCTAGGCTTCTGGAGCCAGGATTCATTTTTCAGATCAGGTTAGACGAGTCTAGGTGGTTTTGTGGATTCCAGGTCCGACAGAGTATGGCAGGGATCCTGGTTGCCTTGGAAACTAGCAGTGACAAAGTAATAAGGAGGTGGAGAACGATTCACTTGAACAGAGGGAAAACCAACTCTTCATACTGGGAATGGGCTGGTACCCTGCCCCCTTCCCCGTCCTGACAGGTTACCTAGGTGTTTCTATGCATGTGGAGGGGTGCATGGAAAATGGAAAAAATACACACAGTCCGGCATGTACACCAGGGACAAGCCAGCCGGGTAAAGAGAGCATCCATCCTATGCAGTGACCTCCTGGGTGCAAACGCACCCCACCAGTCGCACAGTATTTGTAAGTAATTGGCAACATTCACATACACCCTACAAACATTTCCCACGCTTGAGGATGGTAAAGATTCACGGCTATGGGAAACTGGTAGATCAGCTGACTAAGGAGAGACAGAAGGCAAACTGTACACAGTGGTAAAGGTAAGAAGGAGGGAGCCCATGGATGACGTATCCACTGTAACCAACACTAGTCACCGCATAGCCAGGGTTGGGGGCATACCAGACAAGATCACTCAGAATGGGGTGTTACACAGTCATCGGATTACAGCTCTAATGACCAACAGTAAGAACGCAGACCTAGTGATGAACAAGGGTGGGAGGGGAGTGGAGGGGACACACAATGGAGCATCTCCAATGGGCATGTACCCCTATTCAATTCACAGGGGGGCAAAGCAAATACAGGAATAGTTTGGAAAGAAAAATAATAGGTAGGACAGCAAAGCATTTCCAAGTTGTGATTAGGTCTTTCGTACAAACACCAGGATACAACCTACAGCCCCATGGCTTGGGAATTGTGTCAAGGCTGCCGCCCTCAGGTTATCAAGAGATTTACATCCAGCTAATACCACTCTGGCTTTACAATGGATTAACACTAGTACACGTTATACAATCTACTAATGTAAGGTCTCCACCAGGCTTAGGTTTAGTAAATATAATTCAGTTCCAGTGGGACTAGTAGGGGGAGGAAGTAGGTGGATGATGTCCCCTATTTCTACAGAAAGGACGCTGGTCCCACAGAGCCCAAGGGAATGAGGAAAGTTACGAACTTATTGTATGAGTCATGCACAGATCTCATCTGTTTGCATGCAAATGTGGCCTCACAAGGTGTTTTTTTTTTTTTAACTCTTCCTGACAGCAACCTCTTTGCCTGCTGAATGGCCCACGGGGGGAGTAATGTTGGGGCTCTTCACTGCGGAGGAAGTGCCCATCAGTTACACTATATTCAACGAAGTACGAATATTTTCAGCGAATTGCGAGAAGTACTTTAGTGCCCGAACTGGATAAATTAAGATGAGTAGGAGTAGGACTAACCCCAAACGTATTCATGAAGTGCCAGAAAGTGAAAGCTGCACTTTTTGGTTAGTTTTTAAATCAATCTACCTTTAATATCAATCTAAGTTTGATGTGTTATTAAGAATTTGATCTAAAAAGTGTTTCTCACTGTCCTACGTGCTGTTACATGTAGTTACTACAAAATCGCCCAGCAACAACAGGTGGTAGGTGCGCTATTAAAAAGGAAAATCTTAAACGTAGAATCAATTAATGCCTAAAGTTTTCACAGACAAAAATGATGTTGAATGTGCGTTTTGGTTTTTAATACATACATTGTATACATGTAAGCACATAATGAAACTATATAAAAAAAGAGTATCCCTTGGATGATAAACGAGAGAGTTAACATTCAGGAAAAAAAAGATACTAGTGGAATTAATGTCGATGTAAAAGTGAGTTTAAACTTTCAATATCTGTAATGTAACCATCGTCTTCCTAAGCAATAGCCCCAGGCCGCCTAGCTAGATGTACCAACTAATGTTCTGACTAGATTATACCTAATGAGAAACAGTGTACCTACTGATTAACAGATTGCTGTCTCGTTTACTCAAGGGAAAATAAATATATAAATACTACATAAATACCACATAACTACTGTGACCGACCGACGAAGGCACATGTTTTTATGCGGCTCGAAAGAACGAAGGTGTAAGTGAACATGAAACAGTCAAGCGCCTGGATATTAACACAGCATCCGCAGCAGGTGCCGACACCTGTAGGTGCACCCATCAGACCTTACAGGACACATTCTATTGTTCAGCTCCTGGGTACACCCACGGAAACTCATAATCTGCACTCCACACACAGCACCGGTAACAAAAGGTCACGACTGGGCATCTTGCGAGAAGAAATAAGAAGTTTGGAACTCGGCAGATTGTAAGGAATGGCCCAGACGGTGATCCTTTAGGAAACACACGCAGGACCTGCACCCCAAAGACCCCCGAGAGGAGCTATGAACACCCCGCGCTCAGTGGGGAAGAGTAGCGCTTACCTCGGCAGGACGCAGGTCGAGGCGCTTCGGTCGATGTGCAGAGCCAGGGGGAATGCGGCCGGTGACACAGGCAGAGCCGAAATGAAGGGAATGTGGTAGGCCGAGACAAGTGACACTTTCGGCCCAGGTTGCCTAGCTCTGGCGGCCCCACCCTCTGCGTAAAGAGCAGCGGGTGAAAGGCCGCCGGGGAGTTTAAACACGAAGACTGGCAACAGGCCCCACCCTGCCCCCACCCCGGGAAGCCAAAGATGGAGACACGGCGTCCAAGGCACAGAAACCCTGAGCAAGAACCGATGCAGCTGATTCACCGCCTGCTGCGTGCCAGAGGCTCGAACATGTCAATTCAACACATTATTTTTGAAAAGCTTAAGCAAAAGTTCTGTCGAAAAATGCCACCACAGGCAAAATGTATTGCTTCCACGAAGCTCTGTCATGCGAAGTACCTTAAATCCGCTCTGCTTTTTTACACACCGAAATGTTGCACTCTGGTACTTGTAGTGTCCCTTTTACTATTTTGTGGAAGGTGCTCCGCTCACAAATCCCGGCATGCAAGGTCTAAGAAGGGTGTTGAACGTGACACAGAACCCTCTGATCGCTGTGAAAAGGAAGCTACGATTTACCTCCCCCCCCCCCCCTGCAGTCAAACTCTGCACACAGTCCTTGCTTTTTACCTCAAACACGCCATACAAACTGTATTAAAAGAGATGGCTGCCAGGGGTACCCTTTCTCTCAGTGCATGCCACCAGCGCCCCAGCACAGTGGCCAATACCATCTTGGTAACCCGAACACGACTACCAGCGACTACATAATGCGAAGGTCAGGCATTAAGCAAAAATAGGCCTCACACTACAATTAGAGCTGCTAATGCAACAGGAAGGAAGTTACACAAGCAAAAGCGGCCATGTTTTAAAAAGCAGATTGATCAAAAGCTGACCCGCCTCAAAGACGATAGATCACCACTAGAAATGAAAACTCCCAAACGATCGCTTTGCATAAAACACCAATATTCTTGAAGTACAGGCAGACACCTGGCACAAACCCCAAGAGCTCTGGATGCGAATGATTAATACAGTATGACCACGTGTGCATGGGAGATGCAACCCAGATCTGACTACGTGTCAGCAGCGACAGCCTGTATGTGCCCCAGGGCCCGAAGTGAGAAACATTTCCAGCACGTCACCAGCAAACGACAGCGGCTTGTCGAGGCATCTTGATAACAGAGCATTACCACAAACGCAAGCACACCCACCAACAGCCATGGCAAACCGTACAAGCGTGGCGGCCAGATCCAGAAGAGAGACCCCGGTGCTCGGCAGGAGAGGCGGGGGTCCTTACAGCTCCGTTAACTGACTCACAGACCCCATTACAAGAACAAAGGCTCACGTAGGCCCCGTTTACTGAAAACTTCGAGCAGCAAAGAATAAACAGTATTAGAAGAAAAAACAAGCGTTAGCAAACCCGGTAGGTCTCGCCTTTGTGACCCATTACCTCGGGCAACGCGTTTTGCTGACACTGTGCAACAGCCGCATACATCACAACGGTACAACTTCTTTCTAGTTGGGAGGAAGAGAGGGAGTCTGATGTCACAAGCTCTAGCTGACACCTTGGAGTTTGGATGCACAGTATATGCTCATTGTTCAAAAATGGGAACTTGTCCATCCCGTTTATTTTCCTTCGGATACTGATTGTTTATCCTTTGCTGCTCGAGTTTTTCAGTAATGCAGTTGTCATAATCTCGCCTCAGTGTCTTTATTAGAATCCCGTAAAATTTGTGGGAGGGGGTGGGGGGAGTCTACATTTTCTGCTTGGGTTGCAGGCTTACCCTCCTGTTGGACGGGAATGTTCCATGCATAGTATATGGGTACACAACCCTGCCTTGAGTGACCCAATTACATTTGAAACGATATATGACCTTTTAACGGCCCAGCTCAGGTGCTAATTTAGCGTGAGCACTGCAGTCCAGTATAGGCCTGTCCATTGCAATGCTAAGGTCAGAATTGTTTTTTTCCCCACTGTCGACATGGGGCTTACGCCTATGTTGTGAATTGCTGTCTAGAAGCGATGGTGGCAGCATACATATTTTTGTGAATGAAAAGTCCTGAACAAACTTTTTGTTCTGTGCCATAGAGGAGTGTGGCCTACCTGCTGCACTCAATCAATCAATCAATCAATCAATCAATCAGAGTACTTGTAAAGCGCTCTACTTACCCGGGAGTGTCTCAAGGTGCTGAGGGGAGGGGGTGCCGCTACTGCTCGAAGAGCCAGGTCTTGAGGAGTCTTCTGAAGGCGAGTAGGTCTTGGGTCTGCCGTATGTGGGTAGGGAGGGTGTTCCAGGTCTTGGCGGCGAGGTAGGAGAAGGATCTGCCACTGGAGGTTCTTCGTTGGATGCAGGGGACAGCAGCAAGGGCATGGCTGGCGGAGCGGAGCTGGCAGGTGGGGGTGTAGAAGCGGAGTCTGCTGTTCAGGTAGGCTGGTCCGGCGTTGTGGAGTGCTTTGTGTGCGTGGGTGAGGAGCTTGAAGGTGATCATCTTGTCGACGGGGAGCCAGTGTAGATCTCTCAGGTGGGGGTGATGTGGCTGCGGCGGGGGACATTGACGATCAGTCGGGCAGAGGCGTTTTGGATGCGTTGTAGTCATCATAGGTGTTTGGCTGGGATTCCTGCATAGAGTACGTTGCCGTAGTCCAGTCTGCTGCTGACGCAGGTAAAAGTTTTGCTTCAATCTGGCACCAAGAGTATTGTGATGATATTATGTGTGCATGTAGCGTGCATATGTACATTGTGAGTGGCACAAAGATGACAGAGAGACTGTGTCCAATCAGGGTATGTTTGCTGGGACTATTGGGATACATTTTGATGGCCCCTGTTTTGAAGCCAGCATCATCACTACCTGCGGTGAGCCATCACCTTTCACACAGTCTGTACTACAACCATAAAATGGCATTTAAATAGAAAGCATAACAAACATGTTCTACAGTATTTGACAGTGCATCTACATACCCTGTATAAGAAATGGGACTATTAATTGGGGCGCAACTGCCCACTTCAAGGAATAATCACAGCCCTCATCAAGACAAACCCATAAAGTCATGAAATTCACCTAAGATCAGCCTCCTGTTAGCTATGGCACCGAGCAGATACGCTTAACTGTGGGCAATGTGTAAAGCATGTATGTCACACCAAAACAGTAAAAGTCAAAATGCAATACAATAAAACTTAACAGAATTAGAAAAATAGAGTAAAATTTAATAAACAAAATGACACTAAAATGCTAGAAAAATCTAATAATCGGAAAGGGAGACATGAATTTTAAAAGTTTTAAGTAGAAATAGAGTCAATATAAAAGTAAAGCATTAATGATCGTGTATGGTTGTGGTAGACCAGAACCTAGGTGCAATTTCCGGCTGACTGCGAGGAAGCGCAAGTCGGATACATGAACCAAGTTTATCCCGGTCAAAGAATTTACTTTCTCACTTGGAGATAATATTCAGAAACTGCACTAAGACTAAGAAAGGTGTCACATGATCCGATTTCCTTCCTCCTTTTATCAGGTCAACTGCAACACAAGAGACCTAGCATGTCAGCTTGCTTCACATTGCAGTCTTCAAGGTGCAAGAAAACCAAAGCCTGAACACCATTATGAAGTGGGCTTGTGGAGTGGTGAAGAGTTTGTTGGAGAGGTGGGTGTAATCAGTTATTAAGCAGTAACATGGAATGAATTTGCATGGGGAACCCAATCTGGGGTTCATAAGTTAGAGTGGTAAAAACTTAACCGCAGTCACACCCAATCCACACATTTTATCATGAGCTAGACTAGACAGGCATCCACTCCCCATCATGTAACACATTCTCCATCCTGCAACAAAAAGAGACCGGATGAAGTGCTACAAGGAGACACAAGTGGCAACAGGGTGCTATACCAACGTTAAGTAATCATAATACCTGAAAGGCCCCAAACAAACCTGGTGCCATATGCATGGGACTAGAAACTTGTACAGAAGATGTGAGTTTTGGATCAGAGTGCTTAGTGTTGGTGGCTTTGAGAGTTGCGGACAGAAGTCAACACTTTCTCCCTTTAACCACTGCACTGTAAGCATCACAAGAACAATTTTGTTAAAATAGGGCTGCATGAACAGATTGAAAACTTTAGGGAACGATTGAGGGACTGCCACAGCCTGCTTAGAATCTGAAAACAGAATGTTAGAACAGGAGCAAAAAGGACCGATCTCCAGGAACATGTGCACAACCACAGCCTGATAGGCACATAGGAAGGAATTATTTTTAGAGAGCACTATCAAATGCAAATCCAAAATTATAGCACTGTATTAATTATCATGGCAGATCTGCAAATACAGATAGGTAAGGGCATGTTGAAGCACAATTAAAATACAATGATCAATTCCATATCTCTCCCCGTCCTTCTAGAGTTCAGTTACTATGTTTACTCTACTCCTGTTGAAAGGTGGAGTCATGCATGTCCTTTCTTGTAAAAGTTTGTAATTTTAAAATAAGATATTCTTACAACACAAGCTCAATTTGAAACGTTAAATTAGAACGGACTGACAGATTGAGCAGAGGCTTAAACTGAGATTCAAACTTAGCAATAATAAGCTTCACGCAAGGGAACAGGCCAATCAAAGTAATCATAAACTTGTTGATCAGGCTGAGGAATGCGGACGCTGGCTGCTTTCCCTTGCAGTCCCGCCTACACATTGACATAACCCAGGGCTGGACCCAGCGAGAAAAATGTAACACATCCACGGACAATAAAACTATAAATGGACCTTACTCTCCAGATAACTACCACTCCACCAAACTCACTCGGCTTCAGACTTGGGCGAAAAGACCTAAAACACATGCTCATCAAAAATAAAAGTGGGGAATGTGTCACAAGAGTGAATGAAGAAGGTCTCTCTGACCATCTTGCACCTTCAAAACACGGAATGAATATCTCGAACCTGCACGGATCCCAAAAGACTAACTTCTTATGAACCCACCGCCTCAAAGCACCTCTTTTGCAACAAGTATCTGTGATTCAGCCCGCAGTCTAAGCCAGCCGAACCTCATTGTGATTGTCCTGGATGATATCAGTACATGGTTTGAGAAACCTGATCAATCTTCAACAAAAGGCCTATCAGGTTGTAAACTTTAACTGAGGCAGCTCAATACCTACTTAAAGCTCTCTGTGGGACGCACTTGAGATAACATTTTCAGCAACAGTGCCAACACACACATTTTCAAACTCTAGCCTTGATATGGTGCAACCATCTTGCCACCCCCTTCATCACCATTTTACCAAAACAATGCAACTCCAAAGATTCGCCAAGAATAATGCAATGTGCTGGAAGAAACGGGGAAACAAGATACCAATGTCTAAACCCATTTCAGAAATCTTAAGCTACAAAGTTTCAGCAGTTCCTAAATTAATTGGTGTTAAAAGCCTTTTTTACGACCATCCTGTGAAAGAAAAAAACCAATTACAAGCCACTCGCACCTGCTGCACGTAATGTTTCACCAAGGAGCTCCCAACCCTCAAAGCAAAAATATATATTTTTTTATAACTCATGGAACCATACTCCCTTCAACTCCACATCCACAATAAGAGCATACAAAAGATGAAAAAAAGGAATGTTACTCCTTTTGCCTCACCTTCGCATTGTGCCCTGAGAATTTTCTCAAGATTGTTCACAAATCTATTTGTCTAGTAAAACAAAAATCCCTATGTCCAATTTAGTGCATTAGTGAGGTGACAATTAATGACAACATTCTTATAAAAAAATCAGAGCTGAGATAATGGATTCTCCGATTACCCACCTTTCGATTATACCAGCTTCAGAACATACCAGTGATATTTCTAGAAAATATCTGAATATTTACTCGCTCTGCATATGCAGATGCTTTGTTCATAAATTGAATCAGTTTATCCAAGTTTTCCGTTCATGGAAGACCTCCAAATATGCTACAACTTTCAGTATGACAGGATTTTGATTTTAACAGATTTTGGGATATATCTTTTTATAACTGCACCATTGCTCTCGTTCTTACTTTTTCTGATGCAGTGTCTTTTAAATTGCTATGACAAATTTACTTTCATGTATTTACTTGATTTCACAAAATGCTACTGTAAATAAGCCAAGATTGTGGTACGGTGCCACATGGTGACCAAAGAGACTTCTGGCCTGGTCTACTCAACCACATTGTGTATTTCATGGGCAAATAACTTCATCTCATTGTGCATCAGTTCCTGTGGTGGCCGTAATTGTGAACATGTACTTAGTTTTATCTCCATTACACGCATTAGCATTTTACAATTCGTTCAGCTCTGCAAGGTCAGAGTCAAAATGCGATGAGCCGATTCTCCAAGTTATTTAGGTATGTACGTTTGGAATACACATTCAAGAGTTGGTTTTGCATTCATTAAAGGATTTAAAAAGCATGAAGTTGTTCGTTTGGGCAAATCTACTCATATCGGCTGGTATCAGGTGGGCGGCGGTAGTTTCAGGACGGAAATGCCACGTGAGCTAGTGAGACACTCACACACCTACCAGTTCAAGGGTGTTCACAAACGCTTCACCAGATCCTTCCAGCCTGGGAAAGATTATTCATTTACTCCTGGCAAGAGCAGGAATAGAAAAAATATGTTTCCATGGTGTGAAGGATCTCCAGCCCCTCCATAAACAAGCATTTGCAATGCAATAGGTCTCGCATTAGGAAAGTCTGAGTTATTTGTCCTGTACATGACAAATTTGTTATTTATGTGTTATTTTTGGAAATTGTGAAATTAATAGCTTTGTCATTTACAATGGTAATACTTTTATTTTTTGAAAATGTGACACCTATAGCATTTTTAATGCAACATTTTTTGTATTTACGTGACTTATAAGTATTGATTTTACAAATAATGTTTTTTATAAAAAAAAGGGAATACTTAAATAAAAGTTATTGTAATTTATAATGGCAATAGCTTAAACTTTTGTAAATAACTTTTGTGAAGATTATGTTCAGTGTATTTTATCGTGACTAAAACATAAGAACAGAAGTGAAATATCAACATTTTTTTGTGACGTTTGTAATGAAGTTTGAAACATTGAGGGAACATATTTGAACCAGTTGTTGTTGTTGAATGTTTGCACAGATTGATACTGTGGTGGCGCTGTGTGATGTTGTGGTGGCGACAAGTGATGCTGTGGCGTTCAGTGATGCTTTGGTAGCGCATAGTGATGTTGTGGTGCCCCTGAGTGATGCTGTTGTTGTGCGATAGATAGATGGAGTGAGGGCGATAGATAGATGGAGTGAGGATATATAGAGTGAGGGCGATAGATAGAGTGGGGGCGATAGATAGAGTGGGGGCGATAGATAGAGTGGGGGCGATAGATAGAGTGGGGGCGATAGATAGAGTGGGGGCGATAGATAGAGTGGGGGCGATAGATAGAGTGGGGGCGATAGATAGATGTGTGTGTGGTTGTATGTGTGTGCGTGTATGGTTGTATGTATGTGAGTGTGCGGTTACAGAAGGATGTATGTGGAAGAGAGCAGCAGATCAGCATATTATAAGAGAACAGGGAGTTAAAGAAGGATGCGTGTTGAAGAGATCAGCAGTTCAGCACAGGAGAAGAGAACAGGCAGTTAGAGAAGTTGGCGGTGGAAGGGAACAGCAGATCAGCACGGGAGAAGAGAACAGGGTTTTGGAGAAAAGGGCAGGGTGGAAGAGAGCAGCAGATCAGGATGGGAGAACAGAACAAGGAGTTAAAGAAGGAGGCAGGTGGAAGAGAGCAGCAGATCAGCGCAGGAGCAGAGAAGAGAACAGGGAGTTAGAGAAGGGGGCGGGGTGAAAGAACAGAATTTTAGCACAGGAGAAGAGAAAAGGGAGTTAGAGAAGGAGGCGGGTGAAAGAGAACAGCACAGGAGAAGAGAAAAGGGAGTTAGAGAAGAAGGCGGGTGGAGGAGAACAGCAGATCAGCACAGGAGAAGAGAAGAGGGAGTTGAGTAAGGAAGCGGGTGGAAGAGAACAACATATTAGCACAGGAGAAGAGAACAGGGAGTTAGAGAAGGGGGCGGGGTGAAAGAACAGAATTTTAGCACAGGAGAAGAGAAAAGGGAGTTAGAGAAGGAGGCGGGTGAAAGAGAACAGCAGATCAGCACAGGAGAAGAGAAAAGGGAGTTAAAGAAGGCGGGTGAAAGAACAGCAGATCAGCACAGGAGAAGAGAACAGGGAGTTAAGTAAGGAAGCGGGTGGAAGAGAACAACATATTAGCACAGGAGAAGAGAACAGTGAGTTAGAGAAGAGGGCGGGGTGAAAGAGAACAGCAAATCAGCACAGGAGAAGAGAAAAGGGAGTTAGAGAAGAAGGCGGCGAAAGAGAACAGCAGATCAGCATAGAACATGGAGTTAAATAAGGAGGTGGGTGGAAAAGAGGAGCAGATCAGCACAGGAGAAGAGAACAGGGAGTTAAGGAAGCGGGTGGAAGAGAACAACATATTAGCACAGGAGTAGAGAACAGGGAGTTAGATAAGGAGGCGGGGTGAAAGAACAGCAGTTTAGCACAGGAGAAGAGAAAAGGGAATTAGAGAAGGAGGCGGGTGAAAGAGAACAGAAGATCAGCACAGGAGAAGAGAAAAGGGAATTAGAGAAGTAGGTGGATGGAATATAGCTTAAAGGTTATCACAGAAGAAGAGAACGTAGAGTTAAAG
Source organism: Lissotriton vulgaris (assembly GCF_964263255.1). Classification (NCBI taxonomy): domain Eukaryota; kingdom Metazoa; phylum Chordata; class Amphibia; order Caudata; family Salamandridae; genus Lissotriton; species Lissotriton vulgaris. The sequence goes on from NC_141695.1 coordinate 1,705,162,083, forward strand.
AAGGATGCGGATGGAAGAGAGCAGCAGAACAGCACAGAAGAGAACAGGGAGTTAAAGAAGGAGGTGGGGTGGTAGAGAGCAGCAGGTCAGCACAGGAGAAGAGAACAGGTAGTTGAAGAAGGAGGTGGTGGAAGAGAACAGCAGATCAGCACAGTAGAAGAGAAGAGAACATGGAGTTAGAGAATGAGGTGATGTGGAAGAGAGCAGCAGATCAGCACAGCAACAGAGAACAGGGAGTTCGAGAATGAGGCGGTGTAATAGAGCAGTAGATTAGTACGAGAGAATAGAAGAGAACAGGGAATTAGAGAAGGAGGTGGGTGGAAGAGAGCATCAGATCAGCACAGCAAAAGAGAACAGTGAGTTAAAAAAGGAGGCTGGGTGGAATAGAATAGCAGATCAGCACAGGAGAAGAGAGCAGGGAGTTACAGAAGGAGGCAGTGTAAAAAAACATTAGATCAGTAGAGGAGTAGAGAACAGGGAGTTAGAGAAGGAGGTGGGGTGAAAGAACAGCAAATCAGTACCGAAGAAGAGAAAAGGAAGTTAGAGAAGGCGGCGGATGGAAGAGAGCAGCAGATCAGCACGGGAGAACAGAACATGGATGTAAAGAAGGAGGTGGGGTGGAAGAGAACAGCAGATCAACACAAGAGAAGAGAAAAGGGAGTTAGAGAAGGATGTGGGTGAAAGAGAACAGCAGATCAGCACAGGAGAAAAAAAAGTTAAAGAAGGAGGCGGGGTGGAAGAGAACAGCAGATTAGCACATGAGAAGAGAACAGGAAGTTAAGTAAGGAAGCGGGTGGAAGAACAGCAGATCAGCATGGGAGAAAAAAACTGGGAGTTAGAGAAGTAGGCGGATGGAAGACAGCTTAAAGATTATCACAGGAGAAGAGAACAGGGAGTTAGTGAATGATGCTGGAGGAAGACAGCAGCAGATCCGCATGTGAGAAGAGAACAGGGAGTTAGAGAAGGAGGTTGTGGAAAGGAACAGCAGATCAGCACAGAAGAAAAAAACAGGGAGTTAAAGGAGGAGGTGGAGTGGAAGAGAGGAGCAGATCAGCACAGGAGAAGAGAAGCGAACCAGGATTTAAAGAAGGATTTGGGGTGGACAAGAGCAGCAGATCAGCACAGGAGAAGAGAAGAGACCAGGGAGTTAAAGAAGGAGGTGGGGTGGAAGAGAGCAGCAGATCAGCACAGGATAAGAGAACAGGGAGGTAAAAAGGATGCAGGGTGGAAGAGAACAGCAGATCGGCACAGGAGAAGAGAGCAGGGAGTTACAGAAGGAGGCAGTGTAAAAAAACAGCAGATCAGTAGAGGAGTAGAGAACAGGGAGTTAGAGAAGGAGGTGGGGTGAAAGAACAGCAAATCAGTACCGAAGAAGAGAAAAGGAAGTTAGAGAAGGAGGTGGGGTGGAAGAGAGCAGCAGATCAGCACAGGAGAAGAGAACAGGGAGCTAGAGAAGAAGGCAGTTGGAAGAGAGCATCAGTTCAGGTCGGGAGAAGAGAAGAGACTAGGGAGTTGGAGAAGGAGGTGGGTGGCAGAGAGCAGCATAACACCACATCAGAAGAGAACATGGAGTTAAAGAACAAGGCGGGTGGAAGAGAGCAGCAGATCAGCACAGGATAAGAGAACAGGGAGTTAAAAAGGGTGCAGGGTGGAAGAGAACAGCAGATCGGCACAGGAGAAGAGAACAGGGAGTTAGAGAAAGAGGCAGGTGAAAGAACAGCAATTTAGCACAGGAGAAGAAAACAGTGGGTTAAAGAAGGAGGCGGGGTGGAAGAGAGCAGCAGATCAGCAGGGAGAAGAAAACAGTGATTTAGAGAAGGAGGCGAGTGGAAGAGAGCAGCAGATCAGCATGGGAGAAGAGAACAGGGAGTTAGAGAAGGAGGTGGGTGGAAGAGATGAGCAAATCAGCACAGCAGAAGAGAACAGGGAGTTAAAGAAGGAGGTGAGGTGGAAGAGAGCAGCACATTAGCACAGGAGAAGAGAACAGTGAGTTAGAGAAGGATGCGATGTGGAAGAGAGCAGCAGATCAGCATAAGAGAACAGGGAGTTAAAGAAGGAGGCGGGTGGAAGAGAGCAGCAGGTCAGCAGAGGGCTAAAAGAAGAGAACAGGGAGTTAGAGAATGAGGCGGCGTAATAGAGCAATAGATTAGTACAGGAGAATAGAAGAGAACAGGGAATTGGAGAAGGAGGTGGGTGGATGAGAGCATCAGATCAGCACAGCAAAATATTGCAAATATTTTTGGGGTGCATTTTATTTTTAATGCAATCACCAATCTTGCTTATATTTTATGCATGCATTTGCATACGGTTGTGAAGCTTTATGGAAACTCTATAAACGGCCACAAACAATTATATTTTGCAAACTGATGTACATATTTTTATATTGGAACCATTTAAAGCAAGGAAGCAGATAGATCTCACAGCTTCCTGTATTCACTAAGAGTGTTTACCTTAACAGTAAAAGTTTTGCGTTAATGAATAATGTATACAAGTTTGAACATCTTGTATCTTGGGATACAAATCTTGCCTTGGCAGAGGCAGACAATCCTCTTGTGGCAGACAATCCTTTTCTGGCCGCCAAATTGTTTGTGCTGCAGGAGGAGAGTCCTCTTCTAGAGAGAGGACAACAAAAACATGACGAATTGTTGTCATTCGTATCAAACATAACTGCCCTAGGCACAAGGAATTCACCACTCCTATGTCAGAGGGCAGGAGGGTTTGCTCATGAATGTAGTACATTCAGCTGAGTGCCTGACTTCGCCTTTGGACCAATGGGGTATCCTCCTAAAGATGGTGCTGCTGGAGTGGTCAACTCTTCAATCTAATTTGAGGCTCCTTCCTACAGGCGGTCAAGTTATCTTTTCTTTGCAACGTGATGCCTGCCTGCAGGAAAGAGTGAGGGTGGATCACCTATTACACTGCAGGCTTACTTACACTTCAGGCTACATTTTGATGGCTCGTCTCCTCCATGTATTGTGGAAGGGACCATCAAGTTTACAGTCACAGGAAATAATGTGTCACTTTGTATCTACAGTTTTCCATGCAACAAGTACTGTCTTTTACCCGGTCCACCTGAAAAATGCCAATCACGCTCATGCGATGTCCTAGATTAACATAGCTGGGAAGTACCTAAAAGCTACACAATACCGCTAATTAGAGCCCTGTTACAGCTTTCAGAATTAAACAGCTTTGCAAATACAGAAACCTTTGTGAATTTGTCATGAGGAAGAACATAGCTATCGACTTCTACAATCTGGTAAGTGCAGTAATGCAGGACACGCCAATTTAGGCACTTTTGCCTATTTACTACAAAGTGGCTTGGCCCCGGCAGATGAAGATTTCTAGGGTCCAATGTCCAGCTACAGGGCTCGTTGGAAGAGTTCTACAGCAGGCATGCCAGATGGAGAGAACAGATTAAATCATAAACACACAAGTCATGTTTGTCAATTCCAGCAAACCTAGTAAGATAGCTAAACCTCCAAGACACACCCAAGACAAGAGAAAGAAGGTCACACTCGTGATACGGCAAGAGACCAAACCGTATTTTAATTTTATTTTCCATTTCTTGTATAGCGCATGGCTATCCAGACACTGGCTTTCCAGCGCTTGAATAGGTATCTTGAGCAATGCAATGAAGCATTAAAATGACAAACAGGGAGATTTTTTTATTGGTTTCTAAAGCAGAGGAGGTTGTCATTGGCCCCAAGATGAATGGGAAGGGAGTTCCAGAGCCTGGAGACCAGATAAGCAAAGGATCGCCCTCTGCTTCTGGCACTGCTAATTCTGGGAACGACCAGAAGAAACTTTTTGTTTGATCTCAATTCAATGGCAATGCAGTAAGGGACAATAAGAGGTTTCAAAATATGTAAACCCTGAGCATACTTTATCTTGTGTGCTGTGCAAAGAACTTTAATTATTTTCTTGACTGGCAGCCAATGAAGGCTATCCAAGGCTGGGCGTGCGGACTGACATTTAGGGAGGCTCAACAAACCACGAGCTGCAGCATTTTACATAGGCTGCTGTCTCCTTAAGACATAGGCAGGGCGGCCTAGGTAGAGTGAGTTACTGTGATCCATGCGTAAAAGAAGGTGCCCTTGCACAACTGTTCTTCATGTTGCCATGGGGAGCCTTTTAAGCGTCTTTCTTAAAGTTCTTAACAAGCCAAAGCAGACCTTGCAACTTTTTCGGCCTGTGAGGCCATGGGGAGATCCTCATCTAGAAAAACTTCCATGCTCTTGACTTCCAGTGTCGGAGACACGCGGACCCCTAGGCATGCAGGCCAAATGAGGTAGTCGCAGAGAGAAGGATTGTTCCTGACCACCATGACCTCTGTCTTGCCGTCATTCAGTTTGAGGCAACTAGAGGCCATCCACAACTGTAAGCATGCCAACTGAGAATTCAAATAGGGGATACTCAATGAACAATACTGTGCTACAACGTATGATAGGGGAACCAGAAATGTACCCCAGCTAAGGCAAGAAAATACTGCCCAGGGACTGCAGTGTAGTGCAAAACAAACAAACAAACAAAAACACACACACACACACTTTCTTTAATGTAAAAGTAAAAGGAGTTTGAACCTGCTAACAATATTTCTAGTGTGTTATACAATACAGACAGATTTAGCAAAATACAGCAATTTTGTGAGATGGGCGAGTAGTTTCCCATTGCCTAGTCCAAGCAGATACAATGCTGTGCGCAGGACAATATGGTATGTTTAAAATTACATTTATCTGAATGGTTTTAAGATATATGTTGCTGTGTGTGGTGTTGCTACTACTACTTGCTCTACTTGGTAGGAACTACTAAAACAGGCAGTACCAAACTCTACTCATAATAATACCATGACTGCTATTAATACAGTTACTACCTGTGCGACTACTGCTAGAACATTGTGTACTACATCTGCTACTTATTACGAGGACTGATAATATTCAAAACAATATATACTCAACTGTCCCTACTACTTGTACTGTTGTTACTGCTAGTGCAAAGCCTGGTGCTATTAGTCCTATATCTAGCTCTTCAACTGCTAAACTAAAAGAACTAGCATCACTACTACCACCTCTGGTACTACTAATAAAACTACTAGCACTTGTGACCATATAGGAGGCAGTGCTACCATTGCGGTCTTCTTTAGGAGTAGTGATGGTATTACTAATTCTGATAGTCCTGGTAATACTGATTGTACTTTTAGTGCCAGTGGTAATAAAATAGTAGAATGCTACTATTTAGGTAGTAGTAAAATCAACAATAAAGGTGGTGGTAGAAGTAGCATAACTGCCAGTATGCATAGCAGTAGTGGTAGTACTTGTACAAAGGAATGGGGGCATAAGAATAAATACTAGTCATAGTAGCAGCAACCTATAGTAGTAAACGATCAAGTACTTCTATTGATACATCTAACACTACTGTTCGTACCAATAACAACACTTATAGCTGTATTGTAATATTAAGAATGGCAGAAAAACGAAAGAGTTTCGAGTTTCCACGCCCAAAGACATCTTATTCACGCAATTGGAGGTAGGGGACTTTTGCTAGTTTAAGATTATTCAATGAACACCTTGGTGCTTCGGACCAAAAAGACCGGGTGATGTGAGGAGCAAGACGGAAAGAGGCTGGGTTGGGGTTTCGAAAGGGTAATACCTGCAGCCCAGCCCAATCAGCCGCTACCCGTGTGAACAAAGTATTCAGTGATTTGCTTCAATCAGTTTCTCAGAATAAAAAACCCTTACTCAGTGCTCCAACCCGAACATTCACTCACCAGACCCAAAAAAACCACTGTACTGAACCTTCGTAAGCTCAGAGGTATTTCCCCTCTTGCATTCTTTAAAATGGTCTTAAAAAACCTGCTAAAATGAAGAAACTGAGGCAGCTACAGCCGGGGACCAAATGTTTGGTGAATATGCGAATGCATCAGGTCTGCGGGAACATAGATAGAAGAGCGATTCTTCTTTGCCAAGAATGTATTGTTTCACTCTATATGCACACACATCCATCTTTACATCACAGACACTGCTCTTAATTCAGCAAGCATTTCAAGGCGGTACGGTGACATTAAAAGTCTTTCAAACATTTTGCATCACTTAAGGAACGACGCCATAGATCTTTAAACGCCTACTAGCAAGACATATGTAAACGCGCAACTGTTCTTCACGACTGCCCTTTAAAAGGCAGTCATGGAGAACAGTTACGCGTTTACATATGAGGTAAGAGGTGCATCCAAATCCCTATAATGTGAACACCAAATAAAACAAATAGAAAACAAATTAAACCATATAATCAGAATGAGTAAATTAAAGCAGGTAAATATTTTATCACAACAAATAGATGTAGGCTAGTTTTCTGCAACACCAATTTTAGTCAGGGTTCCGATTTACTAGTAATAAAAAAAAACACAGTATTGATAAACATTATTTGATTAGCATGTTGAATGTGTACAGTTTAAGTTTAATAAAAGGATGTACTTTCTGTACTATCTTTTGTATCAATGTGTAGGAAAATGTCAAACTAGCCAGATCTGCCTCAGAGGATGGCACCTAAAAACTGTTTTAATGTATAATATGTTACTTAATTTGCCCTTAATTACACATCATTTGTTTTTTCTTTGAGACACAATGTTATAAACCATGCAGGCAGAGGCTATGAACATATGTGCTAAAGTAGTGTAATCGCTCTCCTGTAGTGTTCGGCCACTTATAATATAGGTTGGTGGAGATGAGGTGAAAAGGATTTTCAAGTTTTTGAACAGTCATGGATGTATTTTCAAATTGCAAGTAGTGAAGCAGTTTATATTGCAAAGTCATGGTAAATCCCAGGTTAAAAGAAATGCAGCAGACTAAAATACAACACTCCTAGCAACTGATGGTAACCAACTTAAGCACCTAAAATACAACTAGGACTGATATACTAATAAAGAAATCAATGTACATGAATGCCTCCGATTGTATTAGTATGTACCTAACCTTCCAAAGTTTCACAGAAGTGCCAGGCTCACTGGAGATGCATTACAATTACTGAATAATTTAAAGGCATTTCCTATCAGCGGAACTATAAATAGCTGCATCCACTTTTTATTTACTTATTCCAACGTTGCCTACCGAATCAGCCCATCTCAGAGCTTTAGAAGCATTGAGAGCAGGCTTTGAAACACAAAACGTTAAAACCAGGGGCCCTATTACTCAAAGTGTCCAGGGTGACAAAGGGGGTTTGTGCCCGCTTTCCATGCCCCCCTGGGCACTTTGGTATTACAGATGGGGACACAGATGCATCTGCGGCCCCTACTGTAGTAAAGATAGTGCTGATGCCCATATAGCTCCAGCAATATCAAGAGAGGGTGTTCCCTCATTTGCGTGGGGTGTGGTGCCATGCAAATGAAGAATTCGCATTTGCCTCTGTGCCCGTGCCATATTACCGATGTGAGCACAGAGGCAAAGAAGCTGTCAGGAGGCGCACCAAAAGAGTGCCACAAAAAAGTGGTACACTGTCAGTGTGCTCCCCGAGGGCAGCCCTTCCAAGGGATGTAAGGGGGCTATCAGCACCCACCTGCAAGGGGGATCTCTAATCCCTTTTGGAAGGGCAGGCGGGTTGCCCCTGAACAGAGAAACACAGAGCAGGTTTTAAACAGCTGCTATGTATTTCTCTTGAATGCGCAGCCCTGGGAGCAGAGCACGTTCACGACCGCCCGGAGAACAACGCATTCTTCATAATTCGGCGCACTTTCCCTGTTTGCACCTGGTGCACATGATTAAAAGGTGCACCGTGACGCAAACTGGGTGAGTGCACACTTTCAGTAATATGGGCCCTGCTGTTCAACTAAAACTGCTTACATTCTTCTTACTCATTAAGATCAACTACTATTCCCTTAAGCTCAGCCAGGCACCTGCTTATTCTCTCAGTGAGAATATGGTCATGTCATGGATACTAAAATTGTGTTTAAAGAAGGGTAAATATTTGGGCCCTGTTTTGTGTCGGGAGCCTAACTCCACTGCTGATGCATTAGGGAAGTTGGAGACAGGGAGGAAAGAGACAAGAACATTCGGAAAAGGCAATAAAAGAAAATCCCAAGATTGCCTTGGCTTTAAAAAGGGATGAAAATAGTCCTATATTTAAGAAAATTTGAAATAGGTTGTCAGGTTAGCCCTTAACGTACTGCAATTTAACACTATATGGGTGTCTAGCCTTTTTAGCCACTAGAGTATGGCCTGGTAAGGGGAGAGCTAGGGGTGTTTATTACCTGGTAGCTCTACAAGCATAGCCGAGTAGATCACCTTCTAGACTCCCTTCTGGAAATGTCAACTTGAACTGTCAGCCTCTCACGTCTCCCCTGGCTATAACAAAACATGCACCTTTTTGCATTTTATCCTTACCTTGATATACTTGGGTCACTTGCTTTGAAGTTGATGCACCAAGGTGACTTGCCTGCTACCACTACAGCCGACAGGCCTTGAAGGCTAGGCAGGCCCCTGCCACTCGAGGGCAGTACCTAAGTTTTACATCAAACAAACATTGTACACCTATATCCAATACTATACAGCTCAGAAAGAGGTTTTTGCCCTCTTCTCCCAACTAAAGAGGAAAACAGTCAGGGAGTCAGAGCTCCACTTTCAGAAAAATAAAATATTTGTAGGCAAAAATCCGAGCCTGCATTGCTCTTTTTGTACCTTATGGGCATCAGTTATTCCTACATTCTCGGTATCCGAGCTTGCCAGGGAGCATAAACTCAATTACCCAATGTGCACTAAACGCAGGTGATAGTATAGGTAGAATTCGCACAGATGGGCATTTATTTGCCTCTATGCTCAAGAGATATGACGTAATAACAGGGCTGCCGACCCTGGAAACTGCTGAACCAGGCACGAGTCTCAGCATTTGCTCAATATCTTGCGATTCTTGGCAAATAGCTTAATCTCACTGTGCCAAAAATCGTAGATGGACACACATACACAGTAACAATCGCCACTGTTCTAGTTAGGTCGGGTTTTCCATAGGAAGTACATTTTTATATCCCCAATATATTTGGTGCCATTTGACAACTCTTCCCAAAAAGTTTATCCACCTCAGCCCATTCCTAACAAGTTTCACACAACCAGTCTAGCAGGAACCAAGAAAAGGGGGGTATCCCAAAACACTAATTTCACATATTAATTCCCCAAATAAAATTCTGGGAAGCAATACAGTAAAAGAGCTAAACTGAATTACAAGCATTTTTACAAAAGGTTAGAACTGTATTCAGAAAACGTGCTTTTTGTTCTTTGACGTAAATCCGTTAAACCAGGTTTAAAAACTTTGCTTTCAAATAGGGGCTTCAGGTGGTCATGTAAGGGGTTAAAAAGATGTTGCTATACAGACTGCTGTTGTTGAGATATTCTCCGATTGGTCACTTCAATGAGGACTAGTCAACCCAGATTGGCTCTACACAATCTGAATGATATGATAGGTTAGCCTCTACAGAACTCGGTGAAATGGGTCTTGCGCATTGAGAATTAATTAAAACCAATACATAAGGGAACAGGGTGAGCACACCCTGAGCCCTAAAGTACTTGTGGGAGGGTCTTGGCTAGCATGTGGAGGTCCCATAATCCACCCCCCCCCCCCGATTGGCTAGCCACAACATGTTGTGGTTGCATGTACATGACTCAGAGACTTGGTCCCTCCTGAAATACACCTAGTTGCCTGTTTAAGAGGCTGACAAAAAAGGAGCATATATAAGACGTGATAACGGAGTTTGTCACAATATAAATCATTTGTTGGAAGTGCCATACTAAATTTAGGAATTATGGTATGGTATGAGGCGATTTAGCCCTGTGAAAAATGTCGATCCTCTGCTGGGATTTGATGAATCATGTTAGAAAGAAAACTGTTTTCTCTCATGATTTTCTCATACACAATATTGGAAGGTGCTGCAGAAGTTAAAATGCAAGCTCACGTTCAATAATTCACACAATCTTCATCAGCCATGTGAGAATAAAGTCTGATTTTCGGAATAAAGCCCTTCCAAACCCAGAAGCAGCCGGTCAGTTGATGTCCCAGCCTCCTGGACAATGGAGCACTAACACTGTATTTATGACAAATGTGTAAATCATCTAAAGCCATCTTGAAGGAATCGAAGCTGTATAACCCAATGCATTTCCTTTAGAAAGGAGAAAATGAAGGAAAGGAGCAAAATGAGGGGATTATTTTTGTTATCGATATTATGGTTAGTCTCTAGAAAACTAAAATGAGGAGACTTTTCTATGAGTTCTCAAATATCTTCTGCATTCATTTCAGTAAATCATTCTGCCATGCAGACTGAAACTTGCAGTTTTACCACAAGCAGCAGCCTGCCAGGTGCATCTGCAGCTGATCACTAGGATGTTATCACAGAGTTCTAACGAGCAACTAGTGCGCTAACATTCTGTATCAAAGATAAAAAAAATTGGAAAAGCCTCATTGCCATTTAGTTGGAATATGAGCAGTTGTGCGTTTCTCTGCTGGCAAGCTGTGAAATGGATGCAAATTTTGAAATGCGGATTAAACTTCTTGTGGTTTAAGTTCAACTTTGGGGCTAACCTGCTTTTGTTGGATGCATTTACGGCTGATGCCCAGCTGAGAGGTTAAGCGCACCGCCTGGAAGCGGGTCCTTGCAGGCTCATCATTTCGCTTGCAGCCAGGAATGAAGAGGGCAGTGCCATACGCAGGATGGTGCTGTCTGAGGCATAAATTCCACAGCTACAAAGCAAGGCGGACAGCACCTGGTGTGGTACTTCTCTCCACTTGGAACATTATTTCAGTTCAAAATTGAAGGTATTAGGGGCAGCCCCACAAGGGGAAGATGTGGCGCACTGCAATGACCAGAAGGCCTTGCGAAAGGACACGCCCACTGAGGCAGGTGTTTAAAATATCTACGAATGTGCGCTGTGTAAAACAGTCTGCTAACGTCTCTGAACTTTGCCTCTGATGAAAGGATGAGGAAATCCTGAAACGCGTCAGGCTGACATTAATCTTCGAAGACTGCAGATGTGTGTTTCTCTGCTGGCAAGCTGTGAAATGGATGCAAATTTTGAAATGCCGATTAAACTTCTTGTGGTTTAACTTCAACTTTGGGGCTAACCTGCCTTTGTTGGAGATATATATATATATATATATATATATATATAGATAGATAGAGATAGAATAAGAGAAAACAGCTCCCTCAGCCAATCAAATTGCTCCTTTTTAAAAAATATATATTTTGCACAACCACAGGACTCTTGAGCCTCTCGCAAACCCAAACATCCAGAAAAGGTTAACCTTAATTTCTCAAAAACTACTAAAACAGGGGAGGAGCTTCGCGGGCGACCAAGATGGCCGCATAAGCTCGGAGCTCCGTGGACCGTCCGATCCACCGCAACTATCCTGCATGAAATCCTGTCCCACGTTGGTGGAACTGTAATGCTGGCGGCCTACTGAGGCGGGGACTGCAATCGGCTTCCAAATCGGTGACTCCTGAGCAAAGTTACGTCGAGCTGAACTCCACTCCGTGACGGTGCCATTGTCCATCCGGACTTCGCCACTTCGTCACTTCGTCACTTCGCCTGATCGGACTACACGGGGCCTGCCTGCCATCTCCTTGGTGCTGACACTGCGCACTTGCCTGGCCCTCGTCGATCTGCTCGAGACTTTTGATCCGTCTGCCCCTCGGCTGTGGATCCTGACCTGCTGCCGCCTTTCCTTTGTCCTCAGGAACCCATCATGGCGGGCAGAGGCGATCCGGACAGGGCATCGAATAAAGGTGGTCGGGGCAAACCACAAACACAGAACAACCGAATGGAGCGGTATGTGAGCCTCAAGTCGCCACCTACATCGGGGGCCATCTCTAAAGGGGCCCCAGTGACTAGCCCGCCGGACGGCTCGGATCCTACCCTCATGGACATCATGGGTGCCATCACCAGCCTCCGTGCCGATGTACAGCAGCAGCACGAGACTCTGTCCCATAAAGTGGACTCCATGGCTATTGACATTTCCCTCATCAGGACCGACTTGGGCATGACGAACGAGCGAGTGAGAACGCTTGACATCAAGACTACCAGTCTGACCTCGGATGTCTCCGAATTACAAACTGAGGTCCGTAACCTGCGATCGACTGCCGATCTTTTCTCCAAGCGACTGGAGGACTTTGAGGGGCGAGCCAGGCGGCAGAACGTCCGTATAGTAGGGGTGCCGGAAGGGTCCGAGAATGGCGCAGCGGACCTGTTTGTGGAGGAATTGGTCAAGACTCATCTGGCGCCCTCTGGACTGAGTAATTTCTTCTCAGTGGAGCGTGCCCATCGTGTGCCAGAGGGACCACCCAAAACGGGGGCGACGCCGCGGCCGATTGTGGCGCGCCTTCTCAATTTCAGAGACCGAGATGCGATCCTTCAGGCATCCAGATCGCACGGGCCACTACACTACCAGAATGCGGAGGTGCATTTCTACCCGGATTTCACCAGGCTGGTACAACGTCAACGGCTGAGCTACGCGGGAGTGAAAAGACGCCTCAGAGACATGGGTCTCAAGTACTCTATGCAGTTCCCAGCGAAGCTCCGTGTGGAACTCAAGGGACGTGCCTACTTTTTTGACTATCCTGAGAATGTTAGCGAGTGGCTGGACACTGTATCGCCAGAGCGTGATGAGCATGAAGATGATGTTGGAGGCGCCTCGGGCGGAACGGGGCGGCAAGAATGAACTGGGAGCCGGGGCTACCCCTGCCTCGAATGACCGCCGGACTGGTGTTTTTTGGTGCTATTACTCTCTCCTTTATTTTCATGGTGGGTGGCGGGACGATTTCACGGGGATTCCTCACTCCTCTGGGTCTTCTGTAGAGTAGTTAATGGGGCGACAGGCACACTGCTGGTTGGGGGGGCTCTTTAGTCTAATGCAGGGGTGCAGGGTGGGGGGTTTGTTGGGTACAGTTATGTTCTGTGTTGTTTTTCTTTTTCTTTCTCTTCTGTGGCAATTGGACAATGGCGATCCTGTACCTTTTTTGATGCGAGTGTCTTTGGGAGATGGGTGGGGCGGGCAGTGGAGGGATGAGGGGTAGGGTGTTAAAAATTCTCAGTTGGAATGTTAACGGGTTGGGTGACCGAATCAAGAGAGGGGTGGTCATACAACTGATTAAACGGCATATGCCAGATGTCGTACTTCTTCAGGAGATACACTTGGTGGGCAACGCTTGTAAAGCCCTGAATCGCAAAGGCTATAAAATGGTGGCGCATTCGGGGTTCTCTTCCGGTTCCAGGGGGGCGGGAATTCTTGTGCGCGCGTCCCTTCCCCTAGAGATAGAGACCACTTTGGTTGATGATAGGGGGCGGTACGCCGCCGTGGCTGGGAGGTGGGAAGGGCGTTCCCTTACGTTGTTGTCTGTGTACGTCCCCCCAGGGCTCCAGTCTAGTACTTTTCAGGACCTTGGTGGTGCCATCTTGTCTATGCCGGCTGGTCGTTTGATAGTGGGGGGTGACTTTAATTCAGTTTGCTCTGGTCTGCTTGATCGTCAACCGCCCCGCGAACTACGTGGACCACAGATGTGGCTGCCGTCTTTCCTTGAGTCTACTGGGCTGGTGGACGGGTGGCGGCTTTTACACCCCACGCTCCGCCAATTTTCTTTCCTATCGGGCGCGCATGGGAGACTCTCGCGTATTGACTATGTCCTTACGTTGGCTTCGGACGCGCTTGCCGTTTCCGAGGCCCGCTTTCTTGCGCGGGGCATCTCCGACCACTCCCCGCTATGGGTCTCCTTTGACTTTGGAGTGACTCTGTCGGAACGCCCGGCAGCGGTCAATCCATGGTATTTCCGCGATTTCAAGACCCGCTCCCTCCTGGCCAAATCTATTGATCTTTACTTCTCCGAGAATGTGGGATCGGTGGAGTCGGCCGTTACACTGTGGGAAGCCTTTAAGACGGTGCTCCGTGGCGAGGCCCAGGCGATTATCGCTGATACCCGTCGTACCAGAGACTCAGACATGCTGACTATTGAGCAGGAAGTGTTACGCCTCGAGGCCCAACTGGGATCCGATCCAGACCCCTCGGTCATCCACGCACTCTCGCTGAAACAGGCGGAGTACCACGCCCTAGCCACTAATGCCGCCCTTGTCCTGGCCAAGGAACAGCAAGGCCGCATTTACGATGTGGGCGATAAGGCCGGGAAGTTGTTGGCTTGGCTTGACAGAAGGGAGATGGCCAGCCGTGTGGTGCCAGAGCTTGTTGGCGACGACGGTGCGATCCTTACGGATCCTAGCGCCATTGTTGATTCTTTCGCAGATTACTTTCGGGGGGTCTATGAGTCTGCCTCTGACTCTTCGGAGGCGGACTCGTCGGCCTTCCTCTCTGATATCGACTTGCCCAGCCTTTCCGAGGAGGACAGAGGGGACCTGGATAGGGACATCACTGCGGACGAGGTCGACCTTGCAATCCGCTCACTTAATACCGGAAAGGCCTCCGGGCCCAACGGTATACCGGTGGAACTGTATAAAATCCGCTCGGACGCAGTCTCCCCGCATCTCCGTAAGATGTTCTTGGAGTCCTTTGAGAGAGGCTCTCTCCCCCTAGACCAACGACTGGCCACCATCGTGATCATCCACAAGGAGGGTAAACCACGAGACGTTTGTCGTTCCTACCGTCCTATTTCCCTCCTGAACGCGGAGCCCAAGGTCCTTGCCAAACTACTGGCTAATCGTTTGATTGGAGTCATTAGCGAACTTGTGCACCCCGATCAATCCGGATTCATTCCCCACCGTAACACTGCCCTTAACCTGCGCCGCCTCCATGGGGTCATGGCCCGGGCCCACACTCTTGAAGAGCCGGCCGTGTTGGCGTCCTTGGATGCCACTATGGCCTTCGACTCGCTCGAATGGCCTTACCTGTGGGCAGTCCTGACCAAACTCGGGTTTGGCCCTGTCTTTGTGAGCTGGGTGAAGCTCCTGTATGCGGACCCGATGGCCAATGTCACAGTCAATGGCCGCCTTTCGGCGCCGTTCCCCCTACGTCGCGGTACCAGACAGGGTTGCCCCCTGTCCTCTCTATTGTTTGCCTTGGCCCTTGAACCCCTGGCGGCATTGTTGCGTTCACATCCTGATTTGAGAGGCATTACGTGGGCCCCTGGTTTTGAGGACAGGGTCTCCTTGTATGCTGACGATATACTGCTGTACCTGTCTTCACCTGGCAGATCCCTTATCGTAGCCTGTGATGTCATCAAACTCTTTGGGCGGTACTCTGGCCTGGTTATTAACTGGGCCAAGTCCTCTCTCTACGTCCTCAAGGGGGATACTCCGCGTCTCCCTAGAGGCTGCGGTATTCAGATTGCTTCACGCGGTTTCAAATACCTGGGCATTTACATCTCTGGTAATGCCAAGCTCAGGTATGACAACAACCTGCTCCCTCCTTTGCAGAGGTTGCGACGTAACGTCGACAGCTGGCGCCACTTGCCAATCTCCCTTCTTGGCCGCGCCGCTCTTTTCAAGATGATGGCCCTGCCCAGATTCCTGTACGCACTTCAAAACGCACAAGACCCTGTCCCAGCCCGCTACTTTCGTGAGCTTGAAGGCCTACTCCGTAACCTCCTTTGGGAGGGTCGCCCTCGCGTCGCCCTCCATAAACTCACGCTCCCCTGGTATGATGGGGGCATCGCCCTCCCCGACGTGCGCCGTTATTACTGGTCTTCGCAGCTAGCTGCCCTAAACCATGGGTTTTACGGCCCAGTGGTGAGCCCTGGATATGCTATGGATAGGTGGCTGGTGGGCGACTGTAATTACTACCGGGCCCTATATTCCAAGTCTTTTGACCGTAAATTAACGGGCCCCACCCGCACGGCAGTCCGCACCTGGAAAGCGGTTACTAAGGCACAAGGATGGCAGGGCAGACTCACGAGGTTCACTCCCCTCTTTGATTCCGACATCCTGGGTAGACTCTGGCACACCAAGGGTTTTGATAGGTGGGACCTCATCGGCATCAGCAGGGTTGATGACATGCTCTCCAAGGGTTTGATTAAGACCTTCCCCCAGTTACAAGCTGAGTACCAGCTGGGCGCGACGGAGTTCTTCCGCTATGCGCAGCTGCGACATGCGCTGCTTTCGGCCTCTCCGCCGGACGGTGTCATCCCCGAAAGTTCCCCACTGGAAGATAGGATCCTGGATGGGCATATGCCAGACAGTGCGATTTCGCTCTCGTATAAGAAGTTGATCAATACACGCACGGACCTCCTCCTTAGCTTGAGAGACCAGTGGGTGGCAGATGGCCTTGAATTGGACGACGAGGATTGGCGGGGTGCGGTTTCCTCTCCTAAGGAGGTTGCCATTTCTTCCCGTCTTCGCCTCGTACAGTTTAAGGTCTTGCACCGGGTGTATGTGACAGGGCCCCGATTGATGCGTATGGGTTTCTCATCTGACGGTCTCTGCCGCAGGGGCTGTGGAGCTCCTGCCACTTTCCTACATATCCTCTGGGAATGCCCGGTGATCGCCTCCTACTGGAGAAGGGTCCACCGCGTTATGGAGGAGGTTACTGGCGTGGCCTCCCAGGCGGAGGCCCGGCGATGCCTCTTGAATGTATGGGAGCCTTCCGACCATAACGTTGCACAGACTAGGTGGGTCACCCTTGGGAACATGGTGGCGAAGAGAGATATAGCCCAGAGGTGGGGTGCGGCCGAGGCCCCCCTATTGGTACAGTGGAAGGCCAACATGGACTGGTGCATGTTTAGGGAAAAGACAGTCTATGTGGCCAGGGGGAAACCTCGGACTTGGACGAAAATTTGGGGAGCATGGAACGAATATAGGGGGGATGTGTGTTTACCGCCTGAGCCAATTGATCAACATGATACCGCTTTTCCCTAACCTGTGACGCCGGCTGAGCGCTAATGTAACTTATTCTCCTGATACCTTCCCCCTCCTGCCTCCTGCCCATTCTGCAATTTCCTTTAATAAGTGTTTTCCTGCCTTATTCCCTACCCCTCCCCGACACCCAGCGTCACGTTTTCTACACTGCCACTTTCGCGCCCACGGGCGCCTGTTGTTGTATTTATATTATAAAATTAACCTTCGATGAATATGTCTCATCTGTTTGACACTATTTTTCTCCTTTATTTCTGCTGCCTCGCCTCCGGGATGTCAGGCTGAATAGCTGTGTGTTCTGGTATCAATAAAGGTTTTCAAAAATTTAAAAAAAAAAAAAAAAAAAAACTACTAAAACAAATTTACATGAAATCACAAAAAGCATGCTTTCCGGACCAAGATCTAGCTTTCTGCCAAATTTTGTTTAAATCTGTTGACATTTTTCTGGAATAGCTGTTCAATTTTCCTGCAGAATTTTTTTTTTTCCTGGCCCCTGCTAGACGGATCACCCCAAAACCTTCTTGGAAAGAACTGAGGTTTAATAACTTTAAGCAAAGATTTGTCCCACAGTGCCGAAGTAAATAGCATACCAAAAAATCAATTTCCTATAGTAACTAGTACCGAACCATAGTCATGACTAGGACTATAGTACCTAAGCAACAAAACACAAACACTAATTTTCACTGAAAAATAAAAACAAAAAAGGTTAAAAGAAAAGAGTGCAGTTATTGCGAAGATGGCTAATAAAATGTTAGATTATGTCAAAACAGAAATTTACAACAAAAAAAAAAAGTTAAAAAAACGTTTAAGTTAGGTGTTGTAGTAAGGTAAAAACAATTGTTTAAAAATCAAAATAAAAAACTCTAAAAGTCACTAGTTATACTTTACTTAGCTAACTACAACCTGTGCCAACCGCCATGCACTATTTAATGCACCACATTTTGGTATAGCAGTACTTCATTATTTTGTAATCTTAACATTTGTTAATATTATCTGAACAAAGATTTTCCCTCATTAGTACCAGCAAAAATAGCATCAAGAAACAGAAAGGGGGCCAGTCAACCTTTACAATGTGCCTCCCGCTGTGCAGCAACAGGTGTTGCCGCATTTTTTGTAACTTTTGATCCTATAGAGCTAGAAACTTTTTTAAATCTGCATATTATTCAGCGGATGATGGATTATGTGGCAAATTCAGAATCTACTTGTCTAAGCGACAAAATATTACAGAAATCTACTTGTCCTTTAAAGAAATCAACTTGCCCCTTCTGTCTTATCCATTTCAGAAACATTAATACACATTAATTTGCCTTTAAATTAAACTAACAAGTTTTGCCACAACTCTAAAGTGTAACGTCTTAAATATTGGGAAAATTGATTCATTATATTGCCAAAAAGTACTCAAAAGAAAAAAGTCTTGAATATGTAACTTCAGGTATTGAAGTTTGGTCCTCTCACAAAGCAAGCTGCAGTTTATGTGCATGGGCAGCTACTGCTTTATGAATCATTGTACTGACTATGACTGTATCACCCAGTTATGGCTGATGGGCCCTCTTAGGGACACATGCATGCTGTTGCAGTACTACAATGTTAATAAAAACGGCAACTAAAATATTAGAAGCTTAAAGTCCATCAGATTATGTGTGTGAGATATTCAAAATGACAATTCCTTTTAGATAAATTCTGTTTCTATTAACTATCTAAATGATTTTAACGATAGAAAGAACAGATGGCATTTTCAGATGAAGATAGGAAAATGTTATTCTGTGCAAAAGCCATCCAGCATTTTCTTTAACTAATGCTTTGCCACCAACATTCACAGATTTTTATGTTGCTATTTTTTAAATAGGTTAGGACTTCCCTATTAATCTCAAATCGGGTTCACTGCTCGTTCCATGCCAGGCTTGCTTACTCTCCGCCCTGTAATTGGTCTGTTTTATGGCCTCGTGAATAACTACTAGTCAGTTCCTGTCTCTTTCTCGGGTACACTGTGAGGTGTAGCACCTTTGAAAAGACAAGGTGTTCATCTATCTGCATCTTCTCACTTCTCGTTTTGAGCCCATATCACTGTTGCCTACAGCAGCTATAATTAAGCAAGTCTAAGCTCAGCCAATTTCGATCTCACTGGGCAGCTGAACTACTTTGAGGCCATTTTTTCTACCACAGCACTTGAGTTGGCTAATGGCAGCGGAGTCTGCACCCTGTTTTTTCTAGATCTGTAAATTACTTTCGACACTAAACATGCCACAGTTTGCCATGGTCTTCAACTGATCGGAATTGGTGGCACAAGTCTCCAGTAGGTCCACTTTGTCTTGACTCAAAGGGGCCAATGATATTTATTCACCCTTTTATCTCCAATCCTTGTTCCTTTTATTGTGGCATTTCTCAGGTACTGCACTGTCACCAAATAGGTTCAGCATCTTTTCTGAATATCCGGGGAACCTTGTAGTCCATTGGTTTCCACTATACTTGCAAGTCAAAACTACCCAGATCCTCCTTCATACGATAAAGGTCTAGGATCCTTGTAGCACCAGTTAGATTATTTAGGGTGAAGGCGGTTATTGGATGGGCATCGTTTGGCTTAAGAGGAGTGCCAATAAAACTGAAGTAGTAAAGATCAGTACTGGATAAAATCCTGTCAAAAGTTTGGGCAACTGTCCTAAGCCTGCAAAATCAGTTACATTGGGCTTTAAACCCAATGCTGATCTGCAATTAATAGTTCAGGTTTCTACAGAGTTCTCAACCATTTTACTTAATCTAAAGCTGTTATTAGGATTCTTTTGTGTCTCACTGTTAAGGGAAGGCATTCTGCAGTCACTGCTATAAGCAGCTAGGGAATGGATTACGGTAATGGAATATATACCAAGGCCTGGATGAGGACTTCTGTTTTCATAGGCTGCAGAACTCAAATTGTGATGGGTACTCACACATCTGCTATGTAACTCCTATTAAATGCAAGCTCCATTGGCTTACAACCATCGCTGCATTTGCTTTAAAGTACTGTACATTGACCATATGGTTCTTGAAAAACAAAGTTAGAAGTTATACCATCAGCCACACTGTGTATGCAGCTAACATGGGTTTACTCTTGTTGCTGCGTTTTCAGAGCCAAAGGATTGGGTGTGAAACTTTTACGATTTTGGCCACGATCTGTATAAATGTCTTCCTTCGCAGCTTGGTCTTGATACATTTCCATCTCAGAAAGCAACTGAAAATGTGGCGACTTTTCTCTTGATACAAGAATTAAGGCATTCTGTATTTTTTGACGAGTCTTTATCCAGCAAATTTAGTGACCCGGTACTGTAAATAGCATGAATATAATTTAAAAAAAAAAAGTTACTACATACAGAGAAGTGAACCACAGCACTAAATGGTTGATTCTTCAACTCTGAATATACAACATGAAAAACAAAATACCGGTGTTCGGTTTAGCAAGTAAAATAGGTCACTGCACAATTACTTTGATACCAAGATTGTTGATGTTACAATTTTACCTTTTCTAGTCTGTAGCATTTCAAAATGTCAAAGATGCTTCTCATCCGAAGATGTAATAAAGCATGTTTTTGCCCCTACTCTTGTCCCTTAGTGTAGAACTGTATCTGTCTCGAAGGCAGCACTTATGTCTCAGATGGCAAGTGTTTTTCTTAACCTTAGATTGTTTTGTGCCAACTGGAGTTTCTTACGTCGTACCTTAAGATGCTTCAAATATCATTTCATTTTCCTTCGATGCTTTCCTTTTGAAAGCAGGGCTTTCTTCTCTGTGGATTGGTTATCTTTTTAGCTTTGCCATACTTTTTCTTGATCCCTTCATCTCTGTTTTTCGAAGGTGTTAAGGGAGACGCTAATGAAGTGGGCATAGTTTAACAAGTTCTGCTTTTTGCGTTTTACTCCTGCCTGTCCAGCTGCAATGCTCAGAAAATGTTCACGTTTATCGAACACACCCTCTGAATGCATGTTTTCTTTGGAACGAGTGGAACGTATCTAGTTTTCAGGCACATAGGGTATCTGAGCTGGGCGCCCGTTGAGGGAATTGGATCGGAACCAACCCGCTCATGTTCCTAAAAAAGGATATTGAATATTTTTAAGTACGGTTTCCCAGAACAATTTAGCAATCACGGGCAGAAATGCAGCAGGATGTGCATCTGCTCTATTTTGGTTGTCATATATTCTGACCTGCTGCTTTTTTTTTGTTTAAAGAGATGCAGACCAGTACTTGGAGAACTGTGCTGGAATACAACGTGTAGGTTCTACAGCTAGTTTACAAATACCAGATGATGTATACAGATACACCCAGCATCTGCAGACAGGCATGCACTGAACCACCGACATACACACAACACAGGCACACACTGCGCACATGCTTAATGTGAACCACACACACTGCAGGCCCCCGCAGCCAGCAGGGAGAGAGACAATGGGACATACACTTGCAGCCACTCTCACACTGCAGACTCACATACCCTGCAAAATACATTCAGACACAAACACCACAGACGCACTCTACAGAAACACACACATACTCAGCAGAAACACTCATAGCCTTCAGAGAAAGACACTCTACGGAGTGACACACGCAAACCGTCACACACACTGTCGACACACACACCCTACAGATATTCAAGCACAGACACGCACACAGCAGAAACACATGCAAAAATACACAAACACTACAGCACACCCTACCGAGAGGGCACCCAAGAGACATACATGTTCTGCAGACATACATACAGACCGTTTTAGAAGGACAAGGGAAACCCAAAAGGATTAGCACTAGGGTCCTTGGGCAGTAAGCTATTGTACAGAACAGAGGACCCTAGTAATTAAGGATCGTGTGCGAAATAGACACACTAGATAGTATGTATAGGTCATAGATACATACAGACCGAGCAGACACTCTGAAGTGCACACGTTTTTCTGCAAAATTCTGCTGAAATGGCGTGTGGCGGATTGGTTCCTTGAAGCAGAGCCGATTTGTCTCTGACACAGGGGAACCTGAAGGCTAGAACCTCGGGACGTGTAATATCCCATAACCATAACACATAGGGCCAACCAGGATGGAGACTCTACACGCCATCTGGTGCCATGGGTAAAACGGATGCAAAGCAGCCCAAACTCACCTTCGAAAATAAAAGGCATACGAGACTGCCGGAAACTGAGGAGGAGGTCGACGCAGATTGTTATTCTATGCCGCAGTCTGAGGAACATCGTGAGGATTTGTGCACGTTGCCTCTTGAAAGGAGATCAAGCCTAAAAACACTAAGCTGGATGTCCTAACCTCCCAGCTGGATGCGGTCAAAAAACAAGTGGGCACACATGAGACTAGGCTAGATGTCCTCGAGAACCGGAGCTCTGACAATCATGAGTTTCAAGTGGAAACCAGAGAGCAACTGCTGCAGATAGACATGGTCCTCACTCTCATAAGGGCGGAGTATTCCAGAGACGACTGCCATCGTTAAGATAGAGACCTATGTGTCGGAACTCCTGAATGATCTGTTTGGGCCTGGCTTATCTGCAGTGTTCCTGGTCGAGAGAGCGCACCAGGCGCTGGGACCTAGACCGCCCGTCGCAGCGACACCCAGGCCGATCTTAGCCAAACTGTTGAATTACCTAGCAGGCTGTACACTTGGAGACCACCCCCAAATGCCTTACTAGATGAGGCATTCAAAGAAGAGATCAGAGGAGACATTGGCAAATATTTTCAGTTAAACTCTGGCATGGTCGAAACACAGACATCCCTTTGGGAAGTGTTTAAAGTAGTTATTAGAGGGAAATGTATTGCGTGCCAAGCAGGGGTTTTGAAGGTTATTAGGAACAAACATGCATCCTTTGAAACACGAATCAAGAATCTTGACACAATTTTATACTACAAATAACCCTGTTTTACTGGTCCACCTTAAGGAACGTCTAATAGAGAGCGGGAAGCTATTATCACGCTGCTCAAGACTGGGAAGCCCAGCAACGAAGTGGTCTCATATAGACCACTATCTCTAACAAGCATTTACAATGCAATGGTTTCGCCTTTGGAAAAGTTAGAGCTATTGGCATTGTAAATGACAAAATTTGTATTTATGTGTTGGTTTTGAAAACAGATAAATAAATGGCATTGTCATTTACATTGCCATTAGCTTAATCTCTCGCAAATGTGAGACCTATTGTACCCTACGGACGAGCTCAGCAGACAGCAATTACTACCACACGCACACACACACACACACACACACCCAGAGCCAGCCACACACACCCAGAGCCACACACACACACACATCCAGAGCCAGCCACACACATCCAGAGCCACACACACACACACCCCCACCCAGAGCCACACACACACACACACACACAGCCACACACACACCCAGAGCCACACACACACCCAGAGCCACACACACACCCAGAGCCACACCCACACACACCCAGAGCCACACCCACACACACACCCACAGAGCCACACCCACACACACACCCACAGAGCCACACACACACCCAGAGCCACACACACACCCACCCAGAGCCACACACACACCCACCCAGAGCCACACACACCCACCCAGAGCCACACAAACCCACCCAGAGCCACACAAACCCACCCAGAGCCACACAAACCCACCCAGAGCCACACAAACCCACCCAGAGCCACACAAACCCACCCAGAGCCACACAAACTCACCCAGAGCCACACAAACCCACCCAGAGCCACACACACCCACCCAGAGCAAAAGCTAACTGTGATAAATGTTGACATAAATCATGCAAACAGTCTATTCAAGATAGGCAGCAGCTGAAGTGTGACACCCTGTTATCTTGTTTCCCGGCGCACCGTGCTAATTAACTCAATACAGTAGTGTGGTTTCTAAGCAGGCAAACACGGATGTGGGCCCAGGTATACAGAGAAGGTTTCCAGTATGCTATTTTCGCATTTAAAACATTTGCTACAAAATGTAAATAGATACATGTTAATCAATATGGATATTTTATTTTTGGTCTGTGATGAGGAGCAGTAGGAGTCACCTGCTGTGGATTTTGTATGCACAATTTAGCTGCTTTGCCACCAGTCACACGTAAAACGATCAGAGCTAGAAAGTAGCCAGCCCAGACATGCAGCATGAGTGGTAGCACTGCCCTGGGTTTACGACAAAGAGGCACTGCAATTTGTGTTGGCATTTCTAATGTTAAAATATGAAGAGTTGGTGCTCACAGATAAACAAGCCTCTCCGTTAGCAGCTTCTAGTTCTGAAAGCAGGCTCAATATTTGAAACATCGAATATACAATACATTAAAACTAAATAATGAAAGAAATCACAGTTACCTGTTGAAGCTCCTTGGCATATAGGGAATCCTTCGCTTGAACTCCCACTACTCGAGCGGAATCACTCTCCCAAGGCAGTTTGTTTTTCCCTCATCCTGCGCTTAACACCCTCCTGGCACCAACTGTGGGATCAGCCAGAAGCAGTAGGTCATTGTAGGATCCATGGCGCCTGAGGGCACTGTCACCGCAGGGAGTGTGCGCACTCCGAGTCCTACATCCTGACAGAAGCCAGTCTGAGACCGCTCTTGGAAGAATGTGAGCACCTCTTCCATGAGCAGAGGTAGGTAGAGGGGTGGCATAGTCTACTAGACCTTGTGCATCAAGTTTGGGAAGGGTTTTTCTGGCTAGCCTTGCCTGGACTGCATGCATCACTCCATCCCCCTCCTCATTAAGTTCCACAATATCCACGGCCTTGAAGAGGCTGGCTTTATCTGAACCCATGGACAAGGCCAGCACAGCAAATGCCTCCAGCGCTGCATGGCGTACCTTTCGTTTAATATCCACAAGCCAGAGGGCTATGTCCCGGGAGAGTTGAGGCAGGTTGAAATCTTCACTTGGGTAGGTGAGCAGAGCTGCAATTGTGAGGTTCACAACCTCCTCCCTGACTCGGGATTGCTTGTGCTTCACATGCTCCAGCAATAGGCAGAGAACCTCCTGTGGTCCTATGACTTTCATTAGCTTCATGCAGGTCTTCATGTACTCCTGCCTGATGACTGCCTTGTTGTCCCCCAAGACTTTGACCGTGGCGGAGATGACGGGCTGCAGGTACTGTCCAGTGCTTTGTCCAAGGTTCAGCACCAACTGGTTGAGCACTTCCAGTGCACAGTGCAGGATTGTGAAGTTACAGTCATCCATCAGGTTACCCAAGAAGCTGAGGAGACCGAGGACACTGGAAGAAGGAGCCAGGGCAGGCGAGAAGTCCTGCGCCTTGACTTTCAGCTCCTCCATAGCACGGGCAAGCACACACACTCAGATGTGTACACATATATAGGCACACACACACATAGGGACGCACACATCCCCAGACTCAGATGCTTTCACATACACAGACATACACAGACAAACACACAAAGATGCTTTCAAATACACAGGCAAACATACACAGATGTGCACACCCGCCCAGGCACGCACACAACCCCTTAGTACACAATTTGCACCACAGTTGGGATTCAAACTTATTTTGCAGCACATCGGGATGTACACGGTCCTTGGGATACAGAAACACTGGCCATCAGGAAACAAGACAGACTAGCATCCCATGCCATTAGTTCACAGAGATAGAGCAGGCAGGCACATATCTGAACAGTTAGGCAGGTCTCCTAGGAGTCCCGATATAGAACAGGCAAACACACCTCCCAGCCGGTCGCATAGGTAGAACAGAGAGGCACTCGTTTCAACAAAACACGGATATACAGCAGGCAGGTAATCCTCACAGCAGTACATTTAAGTAGAGCAAGCAGCTTCGCGACCATCATTTTACAGATATAGAACAGACAGGCACGCTCCTAGAAGGTCGCAGAAACAGGGCGGATATGCGCACACTCCCAGAAGTTCACAATGGCAGAGCAGGCAGAGACACACCCCAGCATTTCACAACGGCAGAACAGACAGGCACACACTCCGAGCAGCGCACATAAGTAGTGCTTGCAGGCACCCATCTTTAGCAGTGCACAGAGGTACGGCATACAGGCGCACACCCCCATCGGCGCACAGAAGTAGAGAATGCATGCAGGCACTCCCCTCCTCCCCCCCAGAAGTGCACGCAGGCACCCCCCAGCAGAGCGCAGATGAGGCACGTATGCATGCAGGCAGCACTCACCGCCGGCGGGTGCACTGGGCTCTCCAGAGACACCTTGGGGCAGGAGTGCTTCGGACACCAGCTCTCCCTCGGAGTAGGAGCCCCCGGCCATGCCGTTGCCTAGCAGCGCCCTCCGGCCGCCATTGGCTCCCGCCAGGGCAGAGGGCAAGGAGGGGGTCCGCTCTGTCAGGGTGGATGAGGTGGAGGAGCCGGGCAGGGTTGAGTTTGATCGTACAGCGGGAGGGGGGGCGGGAACGGCCACACGGACAGCAGGAGAGGAGGGCAGGGCAGGGCATGGAACGGGCACACGGACAGCGGGAGGGGGAACGGACAGCGGGACATCGTGCAACCCACCCCTAAAAACGACACTTCCAAAATGGCAAAAACAAAGCTTTAAAAAATAAATAAATAAATCCGCCCACCGCCGCATGACGATCGCAAAGGGGCGGGTGAGTAAAAATCACGGGAACGCCCACGAATCTGCTCCGGCAATGACGGACAGATCTCTCTTCCAATGGCTAGCCTCCATTTATGGAGCTAGCCAATGGAAGAGAAGGCGGGACAAAGTGCCCATACTGTGAAACATAAGATTTCGCCTGCACGACGCTACTGTGCAGCGGACACCAGGCGAAACCTAATAAACGTGGACGCCAAATGTTAGCGAAATTACTGGCAAGTAGACTACAACCCCTGCTCCCACTAATCCTAGGCCCCGATCAGTCGGGATTCATACTGGACAGATCGACGGCACATAATCTACGCACCTTCTTTTCTGTCCTACACTATCTCATCCTGACATGAAAGCAGCTGCTGTATTCCCAGACAAAAAGAAGCGTTTTTAATTTGCTTGAGTGGGGGTATCTATTTGCTATACTCGCAAGGATGGGGTTTAGCCCCTTATTTATGGGACTAATGTGGACACTATATACGGTACCTACCGCTAGGATCCGGCTTAACGGTATGCTATCGAGCCCTACCCACATTACTTGTGGTACGAGACAGGGCTGTCCTCTTTCCTCTCTCTTGTTTGCCATAGCTATGGAGCCATTGGCAGCGTGCATCAGGCAACACTACGCAGCAAGAGGCCTGGGCTTCAGTACATGGGGGCTACTAATATCATACACAGACAATATCACCCTCTACATCAGGGGTCTCCAAACGGTCCTGGAGGGCCGGATCCATGCCAGTTCTTTTGGATATCCCCATTGAGAAACATGAACATGTAGTAATTTAAAAAATCTGGCATGGATCCGGCCCTCCAGGACCGGTTTGGAGACCCTTACTCTACATAAACAGCCCAGAGGAGAACATCGCCCCCCCCCCCCCCTTATCCGTGAACGTATACATTTTGGTGGACTATCCGGTATATCCATAAACTGAGGAAAAGCCATCATCTTCCAGCTCACAGATACCATCACCTCATTCTCTGTTGAATATCTTCTTCGATGGGCCAACAGTCCGATAAAATATTCGGGTCTATGGCTCAATGGGAAGTGCAAGAGATCTGGGCCATGAACTTCAGGAGAGCAATCACATGGCTGGAGGGAAAAGTAAATGCCTGGGTTGGGCTACCCCTCTCCCTGGCTGGGAGGATTGCAGTAACTAAGATGGTGGTCCTGCCTAAATTTTGATATCTATTCAATAATATTCCTATCCCACAGCTTTGGTATGGGCGGGCGGGCGCGTATCGCATGGCAGTTGCTAACGCTGCCACTGACGCAGGAAGGAATAAGCGCCACAGACTTTCAACTGTACGCCTTTTGTGCACAAGCACAGTTTCTACATTTCTGGATGCATCCTGTTCCGTTCCCGCCACATGTTGCAGTGGAGATGGACGTGGCAGCAAAGGTGCCCCTCCAAGTGGCGAAATACCAGGAATACATACGACCATAAGAAGGTGTTGACGTGGTCGAGACCCTGAGGTGGGCGTGGGAGAAGCTCCGTTACAGAGCCAAATTGCCAATATTATACACCTCCTCCATCCCTATAGCGAATAATCCTATGCTTCCTGTGATGACGGAGGGAGCCAGCAGATCCATAGCTAGTGACATGGGCCTACAAACCTTCGCAGATCTATACCCTGATGTTTTTTTAGAGCCCTGCTGGTGACCACGATTGGGAGGGCTGGGCTAATTCGGGCGCTCTTCCTATACAGACTACGATCCACCCGCAAGCAAAAATACATGAGACCTTCCCAGGTCCTCCACCCACTTTGCTGGTACCTAAAAATATCATCAAGACGGCATCTTCTCATAGACTCATCAAGCGCCTATACAGCAATATGCAGAATTCGGC
The DNA here is from genome assembly GCF_964263255.1 of Lissotriton vulgaris. NCBI lineage: Eukaryota > Metazoa > Chordata > Amphibia > Caudata > Salamandridae > Lissotriton > Lissotriton vulgaris. The sequence continues at coordinate 1,705,190,296 of NC_141695.1, forward strand.
CCCCATTACTACGCCAATAGCGTTACACGGTTGGAACTCAGACTTACAAACCCCTTCAACCGACGATCAGTGGCAATTTTGTGGTCAGCAACTTACTGCTTTATCGCCCAATTATAAACTACGGTTAATTAATTTCAAATTTCATCATAGGTTTTATAGAACACCTATTCAGTTGCATAGAATGAAGATTAGGGGAGTTGATAGATGTTGAAGATGTGGATTTAGTCCGGCCACATTCATACACATGGCATGGGATTGCCCTTGGATGGCTGAATTATGAGTTAAGATTTTCTGCACAATTCATGATATTATCAATACCCCAGCGGAACCCAAGCCCCACATTGGTCTACAAGGATATGTGAAATACACACCGCCAGAACACAGAAAACTGCAGGCCATGCTATTGCTCTTTGCTAAACGAAGGGTAGGCATACATTGGGGCAGGAGGGAGGTCCCCAGGTTGAAGGATTGGATGAGAGTGGTCATATTTGGGCATAGACAATTAACAACGTTCTGGGAACAGTTGCCACCTGCATCTAGGCCAAGAAACCTTTAGGAGCCATTCCTGGCATGGGCCTGTTTATTGCAGAATGAGGGGGAAAAACAGGAGGGTCAGGCGGGCCGCAAGATACATGTTTGAACACCCCAGTGAATAGGCCTATCTGTGATGAGCAGCAGATAAGTGAAACATGAACAAACTAGTTGCCCACCCACTTGGTAAGAAGCGCATGGCCCGTGCCCCCCAAATACATGAAGCATACAAGAAGGATAGCTACACTTCCAACTCTTAGTCACCCCTATCATGCTTATAACATAGATTTTACAGTCTTGTTCGAGAAGTTATCTGTACTGATGTATACCCTTGTAAATGCTCCTCCAACTTACTGTATCACTATCATTTTACAATGCTCTGAATCCAATGCCTTATGTTGGAATTGTTGGTTTGTAAAACTCAATACATTTTACACAAAAAAATCGTTATAGTTAGGTGATTTTGCCAGTGACATCATTCACATTTTTAAATTTTAAAAAACCCACAAACATTCACTGGTTATAGTTTTTATAGTTAGCAGGGCTAATTACAACTTGCACCCCCACCATGCACTGCTTAAGATCTCCCTCAGGACATTGTTTATGGCATCATCCATATTTTGTAGATGTTGCTATATAGACGGATAGAGTTAAAGTAAGAGCAAAATAGCTCAGAATAAAATGAAGTGTCATCACTGCTATCATACATACAATCCCCATAGGTAAAGCAAGCTTGTGTTATGTGAAACATTGACCATATACTTCATGGGTAGGCGAGTTCATGTTGACTGTCAACCGCAGATTAAAGGGTAACCTACTCTGCACATGGTGTTCAATCTGTATAGAACTGTTCGGGGAAACTAGAGTTTCTTCAGATACTGAAGCCCTATTACATAATTAATAAATGATAATTGCGCACTTATATAGTGCACGACTACCCGGAGGCATCTCAGCGCTTGTACGAATACCGCTGAGGAACCCTTCCTGGCCTTTCCCTTTCAGGAGCCCACTCCTGGGCACCCCCAAGGTGAAGTCAGGCATCCTCAGCGTTGTTGGGGCCGTTGTAGAGATTAAGCAAGCTATTGCCCAGAGGTGCAGAGTGGGGCTCATGATCAGAATAGGCACGAGGCGAGAATTATCAGGGCCGAGGAAATTGAGCCGAGACCCGCCGCCGAGGCGGGCATTGAACTCTGGTCCGGGCCAGACTACTGCATCAGGGTCTGCCGCTCTAACCATTGAGCCACACTTCGCTAATTAATGCCCTACAAAAAACTGTCTTTACCTGTATAAAACCCCTGGCACTCACTGAACCTACAAAGAAGTGGATTGACGTAGAAAAGTGGGTACTGTTGGCACTGTTCACTCTATGGAGAGTTTACTCTGTCAAACCAGTAGAAAGGGACTCCCTTTAGGAAGATTCATCAGGGAGTGGGGGTAGTGGTCCTCAGGCCATGAAAACTCAGTGAAACTTTTCTTTTTAAATAATAGTCATATTTCCCCATGGAAAGTGACTGTATGTAAAAACAAAAAAGCTTCATTTAAAAACAAGCACAGACATGATTGCCTGCTGACCCTTATAGGCCACCATTGATGTGTTTTTTGCCAATCACAGGTGGTGGCACAATATGACCTGCCTAATGAATTTTAATCAAACTAATTTTTTTCTGACCCCCTGCAATTCAGTATGTTGTGAGTCAACTTATCTGTACACGTCCGTTTGTATTAAAAAAAAGTTGGTGGACAATTTGTAACCATTCTTTGCGAATTTAATCTTTATATACCAACCCAAGTATGTTCAGAATTGATAGTGTAGACCAGGAGAAAGGTTCATTGGGAGAGTACAGTGGATGCCCCAATTTTGGGAGTGCATTGAATATAGCATGTCTGCTGGATATGCAATAAGAGATCTGTGCAGACCTCAGTATTGAGATAGCACTCAAGTTTAGGATTGAATTATATTCTGAAGGTCAGTGGGGGCCTCAGTTCTGGGAGACCCGGGTAAACTGCTGGGCAAAATGGAAGAGCTTTACGAGAGAGTGTACAGTCCCAGCACAAGGACAGTCGGGCATACTACAGGGAAGGCTACTGATGCACTGTGAGAGGTCTGTCTAAAGTCTCATTACTGAGATCTCAGTTCAAATGGCATGTAAGGAAAGGAGTGCCTTGCACAAGCTCTACAAAAGGCCTCAGGACTGAGGCCACTTGGCAATGTACAACAAGGTAAAGGTGCATTATGTGAGCTCTTTGGATCCAGCAGTATAGGGGTAGCAGTTTGCTTACAGTTTGCTTACACTGCATGTACAATAGTTTTTTATAGTGAAAACAAATCATATTGTTCACTTGCACAAGTATGAAAAAGCTGAAGAGACCAAATGCAGAGCAGAACTTTGTTGCAGGCCAGACAGCTGTAGTTTTTTCTAGGTGACTCAGATAAAGATCCCCTTTGCTTACTGAGGAACAAAGCAGTTTAATGTAGGCACCAAAAGAGAAGCATTTCTCTATTCTAGTTCATTCAAAGCTTTGAAAACTTCAAGAGTTGTCAGACAACTGGTTTGTTACAAACTGAACGAGCGCATGGCGATGGTCCGTATCAGGGTATTCCTCAGTTGCTGCTTTTAACACTGTGTTTTCAAGAGTTTTCTAATGTGCAAATACTTTGCTTCGGTCCTTAAGCTGGGTATCAGTGCATTTCAAAGTCTGGAGGCCCCGACTTTCACAGAAAGCTCCTGCATACTTTTGTCATTTGAACACTTGTTGAATGATCAGCTGTGACGTGGTCGCCTGTAGTTTGTAGGATGCAATGTGCCAACATTTTCTGCAGCTACTTCCTTATGTCCTTATCAAAGCACTTTGTACAATTATTTCATTCTCGGATCCACTGGGACCTCACAAACAGCCTTTTCAATAAAATTAGCTTGTGTGTCTCAACTGTACTTTTTGACCGTTCAAAGTGAGTTTATTGTTTAGTTAATTAAAACCTTAACAGTATTACAAAATAAAAGAACATATAAAACCATCCATAAAGTCTGCCAATTTTTAAAACAGAACATCAGTTTGTTGCCGATCAATTTATTAAAAAACTGTTGAGTGAACATTCTCGAATTGTTACCCAGAATCCCAATCTATTTACTTCGATGGACTCCCAACCATTTCAGCTGTTCACGGTTCAATATGCGGACCTGGTCTGTGGTACTTTCCGACAGTGACTTTTGCACCCCCGCATTTTGGGGTGGGGTGGGAGACCTTGTAATGGATGGGCAGCCTATGTGTGGAATGCACTTTCAAGGGTTTTTGCTCCTGTCTCTGATGTTTTTAAATCCATAACTGGCTACTATAGCATGAAAGCATAAGAGTGTGCAAAGGGACACCTCGTGGTCCCGCAGAACAGTGACAGAGAAATGTTGCAAGATTGTAGACGTTTGAAGGTCGCGACGCAACTGGTTCAGGGACATTCGCAACAGCCCAATCACAACTAGGCACTGGCCCAAGCCCAAACATGATATTTGCTTAGACCTGAAACAGTGTTTTGTAAATAAACCGTCCCAGACAGAAGCCTACCAGAGCCAAATGATTACAGGGGACACGTAATACCTGCAGCTACAGGGCGGAGAAGGAGCAGTAAGCAATAGCGTTGGTCTAAAAATGATCAAAACAGTCCAGAAGAAGCAGGCATCAAATCATTTGCAGGAGGCAGAACGCAACACACAAAAGGGAGGAACTCACCCTGTGCAAGCCAACTCTATCCCACCCCTCCTAGGACAAAACGGTGTGTCCCCCTGTGTGTACTATCAACGTCCAGTGAAGAAAGAGCCAAGTAATTACACCAAAAGGTGAACTAAAATGAAGGCAAGAGACTGTGGGGAGACATCCCAGTCAGTCCTAGTCCAAGGGCCACATGATCGCAAGAAAAGTGTTTGGAAACAATTTATTAAAACTGGAAGGTCACTTCAGACATGTTCAGCTGCTTAGAACAGCTCCCACCCCCCCCCCCCCCAATCTCTTTCAGTCACACTTTCTCTGCAAAAATGTTTGATGTGCGCCTTTGCCTGAATAAACACACTTGGAAAATGTTCCAAACTATCTAAAGAAAGCCTTAATTACCTCTTACGTGTCTTCCTCAGTCCCTTAAGGCTAGGAGTGCCCATCCCAGACAAGCAGGGCAGAGTTCACGCACCGACTCCCACACACGTATTATTACACACTTCCACGAAGTCAATTAAAGGAAGATTAAATTGCCTGCCGTGCAAAATTCACAACATAATCATTCGCCACAACACGTGATGCTTGCAAGTCATTAAACTGTTGGTAACCAGCACACGCCCGTGCCAAAAATGAATGGAATGTACTCGCATTGCTCCACTATAGTCTAAAGGAGGAAGGGCGGGCTTGTTGTACTGAACGCTCGCCAACCCAAACGGTAATTTAGGATGGGTCCAATCTGCGTGCCCTTAAAACGTCATTAAACCCTCGTTACTTAATTCGAGGGGGGCGGACACACACCAAGCAGTAACCTCAAGGGCCCTAACGTTGGGGTGGTTTAAAGAGCTATGGCTGTGCATCCGAGCAGTATGAACCACCCCCCCCCCCCCCCCCCCCCCCCTCCAAATCCACCTCCCGGCCCCCTCAGTGATTCCCTGACAGACCAGTCTACTCATCCGCTCAATACCACAAAGAACGTCAAAAACTGCCACGCATCCAATGGCAATCCGTAATTTGAGAAATGTCTTTCCTGTACCTCATTTAAGACCCACAATTTTTCATCAACATGTGAAGCCTGTGGCAGGGATGGCTTCGTCAGAGGTGCACGTCAGCACTGGTCGAGAGATACTGGGATTATTGCAAGGCCACTCAAGGGCGGTGGGAGAGTGCGGCTTCACTGAGCGCTGACCTGGAAAAGGGGGGGGGGGGGGGGGGGGGGGGTACTGACCTCAGGGGGGCGATGTGTTTTTTATTTTATTTATTTATGCATTTTTATATAGCGCGGACTTTACCCGAAGGCGTCAGAGCGCTTCACATTAGGAACAGAAATGAAACATAATGAGAAACATTACAAAAGAGCAGATTACTAAAACATACGTTACTTACATAAGGTAATAGTGACAATTGTGAGCAAACAAAAAAACATGAGGTAGTAAAAATTGTGAGCAACCAAAAATACATGAGGTAATAAAGGTAATAATGACAATTGTGAGCAAACAAAATACTTGAGGTAGTAAAAATTGTGAGCAACCAAAAATACATGAGGTAGTACAGGTAATAGTGACAATTGTGAGCAAACAAAATACTTGAGGTAGTAAAAATTGTGAACAACCAAAAATACATGAGGTAGTCAAAAGTGCACAAGAGGAAAAGTGACAAGTGTGCAGTTATAAGAGAAAACAGAGTATAATTTGAGGTAATTTGTTTAACAATAATTTAAGATTTAAAACCCCCTGCTACAGAGTTCCTTCTGCATTAAGCTTTCAGGCAGCAAAAAAATGTCAAGACAACTCTTATGGTTAAGGTTCCCGTGAGAGAGATCGGAGTTTGGTCCAGTGGCAGTTTTGAGAGGGTTAATATGCATGCTGCAAGGAACAAATCTGTATTTTATGTGGATAGCTAAGTAGATTAGTAAATCTATTCTCCTTTACCAGCGCCTTAAAACATATGAAATGTATGTGATGGAGGGGCTATGGAGAAATGAGGGGCACTTTTGCCAGGTGGTAGTGAGGGAATCCGAGGGGACGGTCATGGTGGTGCCAAAAAAGACAGTGCTAAAGCTGGCGCGTAGTACAGCAAGATGTGAGCCAACATGACGACTGAGGATAGTTATTCAGAATTAAACTGAAGGCTACATGCTTTCCAGATTTGTAATTCCTCTGCATCATCCATCAAGAAATACCTGTGGCACATTAACTTCCACTGCTTACCTTGGCATCGCAATAGCTAAAACATACCCATTAGAAAATATCCTCAAACTATTTGTATGTTTCCACCAAAAAAGCATTTCTCAATCTAGTAAATGTGTTGTCAGTCAAGAAACTACTCCATAGAATGAAAAAACACAAGAGACAAAGAAGGCATCATAAAGACTGCATTCCAAGGTAGTTTTTATGTGTTTATTTTTCTTTTTAAATCAGTCTCCAACTTTTTCTGTAATAAGAACTACTTGTTTTCAGTAAAACTCGTCAAGGGCTACAGAAATAATTAGTATTGGAATAGTTACCACATCAGTCAAGTTTAAATTAGTGGTCACCATATGCAGGGTTACTACCAGCGATAAGGCTTTATTGCCAGCAGTAATGTACAAAAAGGTTTGTCACTTTGGAATGCCTGTACATCGGTAATACACAACAGCCACAGCTGCAATGCCTATGGCACCAATGTTATAACAAAGTCTACCAATGTCACATGATGTATCACTCAGCTTTCAAACAGCTTTAAATACATTTTGGAAATTCTGCCATTTTGCTCTACAGATCAGTTATGAGTTCTGAAAATGAACACATTTGTGTCTCAAAAATACACTCAATTTAGGTACATTTATATTAATTCAATCAAGCAAAAGCTTTTACATTTAGTAGGCAGGGCTGGATATAGGAGAGCTACAAGTAGCTACAAGCTACTGCCAATGAACCCAGTTTAAAACAAAGCAACTCAAAATGTTTAACAAAATGTACCAGCTTAGATTACGACCATACTGCTATCTGCCAGGTTATCTTAATGATAATTTTAAAAAATGCAGTTCTTGTGTAGCTGATTTGACAGAAACAACGCTGAAATAATGACAGTCACATAAGGTGCTACCAGTACATTATATAGATCTCAGAGCTTACACCATCTATAGCTGATCTTAGGCTCCCCTTTGTACAACACAACTTCATTACAGATAGCATTTTCTAAATCTGTATGCCCCTCCATATCCAATATGGACCCACTAACACTGTCCTTGCTACAAATTTTTGTTGTTCCCACCTGAATAAAATTTGGCAAGAGAAGCAGTCCAATCTTTATGATGTGTGATCCAAAATAGACTTCAACCATATACAAGGCGCAGTACACCAACTGTAAACCGCATTCCCACAAAGCAGTACACAGCCACTGAACTTCAACAAAAACGTTGTCGCACTCATTAATTTGGGACCAATTTTTCCAATGAATACAGCATGAAGGGCCTCATAAGGCTAGACTGTTTATGGCTTTCTCCAAACACTCCCTATACATTGTAGTAAGAGTGTTACTCCCATGTGAGATATTAAACGTGAGTAACCCAAGAATGGCCAGTTGTCACCTTCGTGCCTGACCCTTTTCACTGGCATCAAAATTCAGTGATTCTAAAGTGGTGACAGCAAGAAAATGCAACATGAAGTATATGTTCCTTAAGATGACCATATATAGGATATGGAGAATGGGTCCAATGTCCATTCCAATTGGATCCTACTCTTTCACAAAGCCTCAGGTGTTTTATAATTTGAAGATGGCTTTAACTCTGCTAAAAAAATAACATCAGATTTATTTTTGTCACAAATATAAGGGGAACCACAACTGTGGCAGTCCAACATTTGCAATATTTCCTCACGCAACAGCCGCCTTCACCAATTCACAGTTACACAATGTATTTATTGTTCGAATAAGCAGCAAACCTAGGTTGGTAAACGCCTGAACAAAGGCTGAATTGCTTTACAGAAGGGGTATCGTATGTAGACTCTCTGAGCAGCAATTAATTGTGGGTGGTACAAAAAAAAAAAAGTCAAACCTGCAGCCTTGCGGTAGCCCTGGTTTGTTCCCTTTAGCAGCGGTCTTGGTTATTCTTGTAACTTCTTTCGGGTGCTATTACACGAAGTCCTGAAGGTGATACGCAACATAAAAACCATGTGACTTCGTATACATTTTAACCGTCTATTAGATAACTGTGCTGTTGACGGTCATGATCAAGACAGAGCAAGCAAGCTGGTTAACCTGAAGGAAAAATCCTTCAGTGCAGGTGAAGAACTTTCAGCTGCCTTTGAAACCTACTCAACGAGTCAAAAATTGGCAAGTGAGATCATAAAGAGATCAGTATTAAAAAAATAAGTTAAACAATGGATGCTGTGAAAGAACGTAACAAAGAGGACACACACACAGCACAAGAAAACTTTTGCCGAGGAACTCTAAATTCGGTACGGTCTGCGTTTTCAAAGAAACCGTGTTAGAAGCTGTCTACAACTTTTCATCTGTTAGTTTCTTGCGTAAGTAAATGAACAGATGAAAAGCTGCAACAACTTGTCCATGCATTTTGCAGACATGGAGAAATCTAAGTAGGGTTCAGACTGTAATTTCAAAGCCTAATTGTAGTTGTACGAAAAGTAGTAGGTACTGTTAAAATATTGGGAAGGATTATTTCTGTTATAATCTTTTGAAAACGGGCATTCCTGTCACCTAGAAAGTTCACTATTTTCCTAAATGCAGGATAGCGGCCCAAATGAGGAATACCGGTTAGGATGTAAAACTGCATAATTTGCAAAACGACCCTTAAAATTTTGCGAGGGTCAACAAACTAACACTAGAGGCAGTATCAAACAAACAACCTCTTGGTGAATTTGGAGAAAACGCAATTTACTGCCCAATATATAAGTGCCTGCTAACAATCAATTAACAAGAACATCTGTACAAGGTCAATCTGCTGATGTCTCATGGTCAATGACTTCTCGGCGATGTTAAGCGCTCAGACTGGAAACGGAAGCTACGCTTGGAAATGACAGGTACATCATAGTGAGGGGCTAAAATATATTGTTTACAACTAATAACATGACAATAATATAACGCACGATAGATATAAAAGAAAATGGGCGCAGAATTCTATTTAACATCCATAAATAAAATTAACATAAACAAACATAAGTGACTCAGCAACAGAAGCGATTGCTTGGGTAACGTAACCCTACACATCAAACATTGTTAAAACTGCTTCATGTTCCTTTATCAAAATATTTAGACATTTGATCTTGAATTTTATAGAACAGTGATTTTTGGCTGCAGGTTATATATACATATTGACTTTTTAACACTGTAAGCTTTTCCGCATGTTTGTTTTGCTTTATTAAGACTTAGTGATTAGAGCATTTTTTGGAGTAACAAAATGGATTCGTATACATCTTTAAAATAAAATAAAATAAAAGGAGTGAATAAGCTAATTCCTAGTCCAACAAAACGAGGTTGTGGCAATCGAGGACCTGTGTAGGTCAGTCATCAACCTGACATTACCCACATTCCCAAAAAAACGCACAACTGTAACCTTCTTCGTCCATCTGTGGAGGGTAGAAAACCCCAAACATCACACACAGGTACCTAGGAGAGGAGAGGCCAGGTAAGAAGACAGATTGCCTCAAGCACGCCCCCTGGCACATATCAACAGGGTATGAAATAGGACTACACTTAACACCCCCCACGAAGGCGGCGGGAAACGGAGCCTACCTGTGCAAAATGTCTAAGGACAGTCCGTTATCGGACACCGACATCCACTGTCCGTTACTATTCCTTCTAAGGACGTCTGCTGTCCTATAATTATGGCGAGCAATACCAGAGATCAGGCGGCTACCCACCCAGGTACTCACCACCAATCACACTGGAGGAAACGTATTCTATGTGCCCTGAAAAGCGTAATGACCGTGGATTCGTTGGATGAATGCTTGCAACAGGATTGGCCAGGAAGTGCTCTCCTTTCATTGGCTGTAAGCGCTCTTAGACGTATTCTGGTTTGTGATGGGATAAGTAAATGTCAGTCAGTTGCTCATTGGTTAGCATTAAAGCCAGCGGGTTTGCCTGTAGTGTCCTCCTTTCCGCCTTCTGTCAGGGGGCGTGTTCCTTAGAGGCCGCTTTATTTTAGTGAACGGATGGGCGAACGGTGGTTAGTTGAAAGGTCTCGGTAACCGAATGAACGGAGTCGTGCAGCGAGGAAATCTCTAGACCACAGCGGCCTTGGAAAGCTTCTAAAACGCGTTTTGGTAGCGTCTGTGGTACCGTTCGGCCTGTGAATCCCTGAGGGGCCGCGTCTTGTCAGCCCACATACTTCCTCCTTTAGAATTCAGAAATGGAACTAGAATGCTGACATTACCTCTGTAACATGTGAGTCCTGAGAACCATGTTGCAGGGTAGGAATCTGTCAAATCTAAAGCCTTTAGTGACGTCGACAGGTCTCCTTCGTGGATCTGGTAACCAGGCGCGCCCCATCGCCATGAGGACAACGGCCTTTGAGGTGCTAACCCCAGGGATGCATTGGAAATCAATAGCAACCCTGCCCAAAATATATCCTATTTATTTATTTAGTGTATTTTTATAAAGCGCGAACATTTCCCGAAGGAGTCAGAGCGCTGATCAATGGAGCCAGTTACGATACAAGAGAACAGTGGAAACACAATACAACATTACAACCTAAAAATGAAGGTTGCATAAACACAAAATCCAACAAAGCACGCAGGAGAGAGGAATGTATAGAAAAAAAATACAAATTTACAATGAGTGAACTTCCAAGAGAGGCCTGAGCATGACAGTATTAGTTCTAAAAGTGTCTTTGAAAGAGGAGCGATTTGAGATCAGCTTTGAAGATCCGGGTAGAGGAGGTGGCACGGAGCAATGGGGGAAGTGAGTTCCAGATTCTCACCGCATTGCCTGAGAAGGATTGTGCCATCGATATTTCCCATTTGAAGACGGGGGGGGGGGGGAGGGGCGGGCTCGGGCAGAAGATTTTCTGTGTTGCGCGAGGGTCACAAGCCTCCGGACAATTTCAGTTTGTTTGCTAGGTAACAAGGGGAGGACGTGTGCAAGGCTTTATGCATGATGCAGGCAGTTTTCTAGATAGATCTTGCCTCGATCGGAAGCCATCGAAGAGAGGACAGGATAGGAGTGATGTGGTCACTTCGTTTAGACCCTGTAATGAAGCGAGCTGCTGAATGGAGGATGTATTTGAGAGGTGAGATTTAGGTAGGCCCGTCAGAAGAGAATTGCAATAATCCAGTCTTGAGAGAACCAGCATTTGTACCAAGGTTTTTAAGTCTTTCTCCTGAAAAAACTGACGGATCCCCCACTGAAGGCACAACTGGTATTGTGTGTTCTTGGTAATAGAGTTTATGTGGGAGATTAGGTTGAGTCTTTTGTCAAGTATGACACCCAGGGATTTCGCGCTGTCAACAATGATGGGTTTGTTGAATAAGTTCAGCTGATCCATCCACTATTGAATGGGAGGAGGTGAGAGAGGTAGAAAGGAGGAGGAATTCAGTTTGGCGCCACACAAAGGAACACTCAAACGAGCGCTGCGACCGAGAGAGATTAGGGGTTCCCGTTAGAATATTTTGGGAAACTAGCTCCAAGCCATGCAGTTTATATAACAGTTGTCACATATGTGGGTGAAAACGCTGTGGCTGACTAGGAGGAATATGGTAGTAGAGTCAAATAAGTTGGCTACGGGAATGACGAAAAATATAACAACAATGTGTAAAGTAACGGACCTGCATATAATTTTAAAGCAGCATATTTATTATTATTAACAACCTGGTACATTTCCTTCTCGTACATCTTCTCCAACCTCTTCGTCCATTGTTCCTTCCTCCCATCAAGTCCCAAAATCTACCATGCTCTGCAGTAGGGAGAATATGTGGCGTAACGGCCAGAGCTGCTGATTTTAGATCTGGAGAACCAGTTTCCAGTCCCGGCGTTGGCTCACCATGCTCTCAGCAAATCGTAATCCTCTTGTGCCTACCAAAAATGAATGTGTGAATTGTAACTGGTGCACATGTTGGGTGCTTGAGCCACTCATGAGGGATCTGTGGTTGGAGGGCCTAGGCGCAGCACACAGCCAGGGCACAAGTCCTATAAAAAGAAGTGGGGGGCTGACAATATGCAAATGACCTCATGACGTCACATGCTCAACGTGTCCCGGTGTCTGAAAATTACACATGGACACATTCAGGTTATTTCTGTGGGGCCCAGCTTCTTGGCAGGGGGGACGGCGTCCTACCCGTGAAAAGAGTGGGGGGACGCCGTCCACCCGTGTTTACCCCGACTCGAGCCCTGCACACAGCGTAATGAGGAGACGCACACAAGTAGAACATTTGTGCGGTACTCTATTCCACGCACGCTACTCCACCATTCCAGCGTGTGTACCCCAAGAGCATCACGGTAGATGTGTCCAGAGTTGGCCTGCAACTGTGCATCACACTTCGGAACTTTTAAGAAGCGCATCCGCTTTGAGAAAACTACATCTACCGTGATGCTCTTGGGGTACGCACGCTGGAATGGTGGAGTAGCGTGCGACCTATGAACCTTGTACGTAAATACGGCTCCCTTGAGCCTTCGAGCTGACGAGCTCAGGTAACGCCCTATGCGCCCGGAGAGGTACCATACCGGATAACACTGGCAGCCTGCACAGCAACCCCTGAAACTCATCCTACACTCTGCTGAGGAAGGACAATAATCCAGAAACACCGGTGTCCAGAGTTGGCCTGCAACTGTGCATCACACTTCGGAACTTTTAAGAAGCGCACCCGCTTTGAGAAAACTACATCTACCGTGATACTCTTGGGGTACACACGCTGGAATGGTGGAGTAGCGTGCGACCTATGAACCTTGTACGTAAATACAGCTCCCTTGAGCCTTCGAGCTGACGAGCTCAGGTAACGCCCTACGCGCCCGGAGAGGTACCATACCTGATAACACTTTGGCAGCCTGCACAGCAACCCCATAAACTCATCCTACACTCTGCTGATGAAGGACAATAATCCAGAAACACCAGTGTCCAGAGTTGGCCTGCAACTGTGCATCACACTTAAGAACTTTTAAGAAGCGCACCCGCTTTGAGAAAACTACATCTACTGTGATGCTTTTGGGGTACACACGCTGGAATGGTGGAGTAGCGTGCGACCTATGAACCTTGTACGTAAATACAGCTCCCTTGAGCCTTCGAGCTGACGAGCTCAGGTAACGCCCTACGCGCCCGGAGAGGTACCATACCTGATAACACTTTGGCAGCCTGCACAGCAACCCCATAAACTCATCCTACACTCTGCTGATGAAGGACAATAATCCAGAAACACCAGTGTCCAGAGTTGGCCTGCAACTGTGCATCACACTTAAGAACTTTTAAGAAGCGCACCCGCTTTGAGAAAACTACATCTACTGTGATGCTTTTGGGGTACACACGCTGGAATGGTGGAGTAGCGTGCGACCTATGAACCTTGTACGTAAATACGGCTCCCTTGAGCCTTCGAGCGGACGAGCTCAGGTAACGCCTGCGCCCGGAGAGGTACCATACCGGATAACACTGGCAGCCTGCACAGCAACCCCTGAAACTCATCCTACACTCTGCTGATGAAGGACAATAATCCAGAAACACCGGTGTCCAGAGTTGGCCTGCAACTGTGCATCACACTTCGGAACTTTTAAGAAGCGCACCCGCTTTGAGAAAACTACATCTACCGTGATGCTCTTGGGGTACACACGCTGGAATGGTGGAGTAGCGTGTGACCTATGAACCTTGTATGTAAATACGGCTCCCTTGAGCCTTCGAGCTGACGAGCTCAGGTAACGCCTGCGCCCGGAGAGGTACCATACCTGATAACACTTTGGCAGCCTGCACAGCAACCCCTGAAACTCATCCTACACTCTGCTGATGAAGGACAATAATCCAGAAACACCGGTGTCCAGAGTTGGCCTGCAACTGTGCATCACACTTCGGAACTTTTAAGAAGCGCACCCGCTTTGAGAAAACTACATCTACCGTGATGCTCTTGGGGTACACACGCTGGAATGGTGGAGTAGCGTGCGACCTATGAACCTTGTATGTAAATACGGCTCCCTTGAGCCTTCGAGCGGACGAGCTCAGGTAACGCCTGCGCCCGGAGAGGTACCATACCTGATAACACTTTGGCAGCCTGCACAGCAACCCCTGAAACTCATCCTACGCTCTGCTGATGAAGGACAATAATCCAGAAACACCGGTGTCCAGAGTTGGCCTGCAACTGTGCATCACACTTCGGAACTTTTAAGAAGCGCACCCGCTTTGAGGAAACTACATCTACCGTGATGCTCTTGGGGTACACACGCTGGAATGGTGGAGTAGCGTGCGACCTATGAACCTTGTACGTTCAGACGGAAAGAGGCCTGAGGTGGTAACTCCCGCGACGGCTCTCACAGTCTGGACCATCACCTCCATGGATGACTTGGGGCTGCTGACATTCTTCAGGACCATTCTGGACTGCAGACCCCAACATTTGGCCTGTGACAGTCTCTCGGTTGCGGGCAGCCACCATGCCCCCCCTGGCAGGTGAGGATCTTAACCCCTCACCGGGTACTGACAGTAGTGAAATTTCATCAGACTCTGTGTCCATGTCCCCCCTTTCGGAAGGTGCCCCAGTGTCTTGAGTTCTCCAAAGGTCTGTACTTCTTGAAACAGGAAATGTTCCTCGTGATGGTCTCTCCTGCCATCCCGACAGTTACCATTGTTCCTTTTATTGCCTGAATAGTCTAAGGATCTAACTCGAATAGGAGAGTAAATGTCCCACGTGAGTTCCGATTCTTTACCATTACCAAATCTCCCACAACCAATGGTCTCTCCTTGACTCCACAGGTTCTGGACATGTGTTCATTCTGGATTCGTCGTTGTTTTAACCTTTCCGATACTTGTTGTTGAAGATTCGACGGTTGATTCACTTTGGGAATAATATCTCCCACCACTCTTGATGCAGAGTGATCCTGGGCTGACTTGAGTCGTAGAATGGGGAGTGAGTCGGTACTCTCATAGAAAAGTGTAAAGGGCACACTCCAGGTCCGGGCAACAAGCCAAAGCAATCCGAAGAACTTTATTTAGCGTGCGCATAAAACACTCTCCCTCTGTTGGCTTGAGGCCACCTTGGGGTGATTACTGATGCCGCACCCCCCTTTACTGCAAGCATTCTGCCACTTCATGGCTAGAGAAGGGAGGACCATTATCTGTCCGCAGCTCTTCCAGGAGTCCATGAGTGGCCTTTATCTTCTCCAAGTGCTGTATGGTGTTGCTTGCTGTCGCTGACTCCAGGATCTCAACCTCCGGATATTAGTGAATTCCACTTTAACTCAAAGCTTTAATGGATCCCAAACCTTGGTGGGAAATCTCTAGGTAGCTTCTTGGCCAATGTAATATCATCAACGCTGAAACACAGATATATCTCTGATATAATGACAAAAAATTTGCCTTTTATCACCTTAATAGCTGACACCATATTGATTTATTCACTGCCATCTTGCTTTTTGTATTTGTACCCCTTTACTACACGCTCGCTTCTGACGAATTCAGCCTCAGTCTCATGCTTGACTTCCTATACAAGGATTTATGAATGTCTAGCTAAGCGTCTAGAAGTTTACATATTTTGTGTCTCTTTCAGGGTCCTTTCACACTTCACAGAAGAAGAAGGCAGTGGACCAGCAATCTGAGTTTCTGTCTCAGCTCAGTTATTTTCAGTGGGTTGAATGAAACCATGTAACCTTGCTATTTCATATCCCGCTGGTCTGAGTTTCAGCCCAACACTCCCCCCAAATGTTCTTATGATCAAATATTAGCATTTTTCAAAGGTGAACAAATTTGGACCTTGCCTAGGCCTAGACCAACTTTACATATCAAATATTAGCATTTGCTGCGTATTTTTGCTCATTGTACAAGCGCCTGCCATCTCTGAATCAGTGGCCGCGGATCAAATAAGAAAGACGATCCGCACGGTTGCACTTTACACACTACCCAACCCAGTCCATGCGGGTAACATTACAACCGGCCAACTACTTTTTCTGCGTAATTTTGCACATTGTACAAGCTCCAGCCATTCCTGCAATATTGCCGGCTTTATGGGTTGCCAGTCAGAACTAGATCCACTCAGCCATCTAATATTGTTATGATCAAATATTAGCATTTTTGCTCATTTTGCATAATTTTGCACACTCCATAGGCCTCCGCTTTACACATTAAACATGAGTATTTCTGCAAAATGCCATTCCAGTATTAGTGGCCACTGACCAAATAAGAAAGAAGATCTGCATGGTTGCAGTTTACGTAATATTTCGCACATGCTGGCAACATTAGAACCAGCCAAAATGCTCTTCTACAAATGTTGCATAATGAAATACCAGTATTTGTAAAGCGCACCTCCGGAGAGGTGTCCCGACGCTGGGGGCAGTCGGGAAGATTAAGGGCCATATGTATGAAGCCATTTTCGAATCGCAAAGGCCGACATTCGCAGAATGTCGGCCTTTGCGATTCGCAAACGGCCTGTTTGCATTATTGCCAATGTATCATGCAATCGCAATTTAAGGAATCGCAATAATTTGCGATTCCTTATTTTGCCATAGCATTTAAGGAATCGCAAATATTGCGATTCCTTAAATGATATGTATGATACATTTTTGAAGTGCGAATTTGTGTTAAGGACTCGCAATTTACCACCAACCTGTAGTTGGTGGTAATTTGTGATTTCTCATAATAATGCCCTATTTGGCATTCGTGAGGGTGGTATGTGCCACATGCACACACATGTAGATTTGAGGGGTGCAGCAGGGTGTCTTTGAGACACCCCTGGACCCTTGTAATAATTCTCAAATTGCGATTAGCAAATTGCGAATTCGCAATTTGAGAATTATTGCACCATCATTCCTATGGGCCTCCTGGCCCATAGGAATGCATTGGAAATCATTCTTTATTTGCGATTTCGCAAATTGCGAAATCGCAAATAAAGAATGATAAGGAATCGCAAAAAAATAGAAATTTTGTACATACATACCGCTTTGCGATTTCTAAATAGCGATTCGCAAAAAATCGCTATTTGGAAATCGCAAAACGATATCTTGATACATACGGCCCCTGGTGAGCTATTGCCCAGAGTCAAATGGTGCTGGGCTAACCTGCCGCTGGCGCCGAGGATCGAACCGTGAGCCCGGTAGCACATATTGATAACTATGTCCTTCTATATGTTCACACACTGCTTTATATTCATACACTAAATACCACAGTTCTTTGTTAGTCTTCTTTCAGCACAAGTCATTTAGAATTAAGTCATCTATTTATATTTGAGTTAGCGAGTTATTAACCTGCTACAAAAGTGAAGTGCATGCCATTGGTGATAAGACTGTGGAACTGCATTGTCTCTTCATGCTCTTTTTATTTTTCAGCCAACATCTCTATATTTACCTTTCCAAACTGTGGTGTCTGAATGCAAGCGACCGCTAAAGTGCCATCTCTGCATTCGTCTCAACCCCCGTGGCCCTACTGTTTTCCTTCCCAGGGGTAACCTCCCTCAACTCATTATACTCCCTATGTAAAATGTTTATAGTCCCACAGGGCAAGGTATTATCTCCACTCCAAGCAGGGGCGACTACTCCGTCCAATGGCAGAGGAGCATCGCCCCACTGGCTCAGAGCCAGCAGCTAAAAAATAAACCAATATTTATTGTCGCTTTATATATAAGCAGCGGGCTCCGCCAGCGTGTGCAGGGAGGAAGCACTCTAAATGCGCATATGTGTTTGGCCGGCTGTCTCAGGCCGACCAAAACACACATGCGCACTTAGCTTTCGCTAACCCAGCTGTATTGAACAACCGTGCTCGAGAAACCCCACAGACTCCCTGACATGAGCGGAGCATCTTTCCAGCCCCCTTAGGCCAATCCCCTGCTGCTCTTCATCGCGGGTATTGGACAGGGAGTCTGATGCAGCCCCTGCGCCTGCTGGGACAAGAAAGAGGAAACACCAGGCTCAATGGTTGACATGGCCGGCAACTTAGGGTACGTTTAGTCCTTTTTATTTATTTTTTAGTATGGATCTTGTCCCCCACGCACCACTGCGCTCCCTTCCCCCTCCCCATCTCCCGCCCTACCACTTTTTGTATGTGGCGGCCACCTCTGACTCCAAGGTGTATGGTGTAATGAATGACGACATCCCTACTTAAAGGATACCTGCTTGAGATATCGTAGTTCTATTATCAGCGGTCATTTTAGGATAATCTCCAGTGGGACGGATTATGCTGAGCAGGAGCATAACAAACACCCCCGCAGCCCCCGCGGCGCGGGGGCCCCCAGTCATCAGTATCTGAAGAGGGCCCTCACAGCTCATCGTAGAGAGCTGTATGTCTCTTGCTATGAAGCAGCTGCTGCAGTTTTCTCTGAGCTCCTCCTGGGACCCAGGACTGAAGAGAAACAAATAATCAATTTACATTGTTTCTCTTCAGTCAGAGCTGGGCCGGAACAAGGATGGGGGTGGGGGCTCCCAGAGTTACAGCAGGAGTGGGATGTTTGCACAGCATTTACAGGGATCTCTCTCTGTAAGTAGGTGTTAACCTAGTGATCTTTCTGCGTGGGGCGGGGAGGGGGACTGATTATGCGGAATGTTTGCTCGTGGCTGCAGGGACATCTTAAGGATTTTGGGGGCCCTGGGCCAAACGTATTTTGTGGTCCCCTGTTCAGGCCATCTTTCAGTTTAAAAGATCCAATTTCAGGCCTTTTGTGACCTCTTTGGCCAAGTCACTGACAGTGCACAAGCACACTCGTCCAAATTTTAAATGTGTTTAAACTGTTTATATGTATTTAATCCGGGCTAGTGACTTGTGTTTTCAAAATTTAGCACAGCAGCAGCTCACTAATATTACTGCAAATGATCTCTGTGACGTCCTCCCATTTCTCATGTGTGAGGTCCTCTTTTGAACTAAAAGAAGCTTTGCTGTTGCATGAAACATCAACAGAGTATTTCTCTGCAAAATATCTGTAATCAACCACATTCAAAATAAATGAAAGGAAAACGGTATTTAAAAAATGTGTTTAAGAATTACTCAAGATCATCAGGGTAAGACATAACAGAGCTGGCTCTAAAAGGGGCCCCCTAAAAAGGATGGGGCCCTGGGCCAGAGCCCACTTTGCCCATGTCTGAAAACGTCTCTGCATGGCTGGCACTGTCCCTTGTGGTGATCTGGCTAGAAGTGCTGGTACTGTCCATTTAACGCTCTGGTGTCCCTTGAGAAGTGCTGCACTCTCCTTTTAGGCGCTATGGGGTACGGTTCAGAAGTGTCGCCACTGTCCATGAAATGCTTTAGGACCTGTATGGACTGCCGGATTTATGTATGTACTATCCGATTTGTGTATGCACTTCGCATTGGAATGCTGTGTGTCTTTTTAGAAATGCGGTTCTGTCCTATAAAATTGTCTGAGATCTGTTTGAGTTTGCCTATATCACCCTTGAAGCGTTTGGGACTTTCTAATTTGTTTGGATCTGTTTGTACTGCCACATGAAATTCTTTGGAATCTGTTGATACTGTCCAAAGAAATGTTCTGGGAACTGTTTGTACTGCCCTATAAAATGCTAAGGGATATGTTTGTACCCCCATGGAATGCTCAGGGATATGTTTGTACTGCCCCAAGGGATGCTCAGGGATATATTTGTACTGCCCCATGGAATGCTCAGGGATATGTTTGGTCTGCCCTATGGAATGCTTTTAGATCTGTTTGTGCTAATGCCCAGTGGAATGCGCAGGGATCTGTTTGTACTGCCCCGTGGAATGCTCTTGGGTTTGGTGGTGCAACTGCCCCGTGGAATGCTCAGGGATCTGTTTTTACTGCCCAATGGAATGGTGTTAGTTTTGTTGGTGCTACTGCCCTGTGGAATGCTCAGGTATCTGTTTGTACGGCCCAGAGGAATGCTCTTAGGTCTGGTGGTGCAAGGTTCTCTTTGTAGTGCCTCTGGAATGTTCTGGGATACGTTTGTGTACTGTGCCATGAAATGCTATGGGATCTGTCTATGCTGTCCCACGAAATGCTGTGGAGTCGGCTTGGATGTATTGATACTGTCCCATAAAGTTCTTTTGAGAAGTGCTGCTTCGTGTCCTAGAAGATGCTCTAAGATCTGTTTGTGCTTTCACTATTCCACCGCACGTGCAGCAGACTCGCAGAGATTGGCATAATAATAATAATAATAATAATAATAATAATAATTCGTACTGTCCCATCAGCAGTGGCGGATGCCTACTGAGACTGCTGGCTCTGCCTCTGCCCCACTAAATGTAATCAAATTCTTAAGAAAAGTGCTTCTGCAGGTCCATGGAAAGCATTGCAGGTATGTTGAGACGTGCCCGGGGTGTTCCGTTAAAAGTGTGCTAAGCGCGCACTGTCCCTTTAAACGTGTTGCACCGTTCTAGATGCTAAGTGCTACTACTATAAGATAACATAACATGTGTATTTGTAAAGGGCACATTCACCCAGAGGTATCTTGGCGCTGAATAACAGATGTTTCTTGTTAACCAACTTAATGGTACTCATTTTATCGACCTCAGATGGATGAAAGGCTGAGTGGACCCGCCAGGATTTGAACCTGTGACCATGAGGTCGATCACAGGCCCCTGTAGGGGAAGCATTAGTGCCACTGAGCCACCAGACCCGGCTATTTGCCAATGAAAGTGCTTGAAGGGGTGAAGCAGGTGGTGTCCATTTAAATGTGATGTAGCTGTGGATGCGAACTGCTATCAATGCTATCATTGGTGCGGTTACAGGTTTTGGTTGTGAACTGCCGATAATTTGGCTGATTTATTCTTCGTAGTGTATTGGGTGAGTTACTGCATTTGTAGCTGTTGTTATCACGTCACTGTTAACTCATTCAGGACAGTGGGGATTTTGAAGGCCATACAAGCAGGGAAGAGCCAATGCAGTTACATGAAAGTGCCAGCTCTATCTGTAAAGTCCTGCTACTGACTAAATGAATGCCATCATGTTGGAAAGTGCTGGGATCGCCACACGTAAAATGCTGTGTTCCTGGATGTGAAGTGCGGCAAACTAGTATATTAAAGGCGCTACAGTTAAAAAAAATTAGAAGTGCCTTACGCCCACCTAGGCAGTAGTGTAAGGCTTGTTTTTTATTTATTGTTTATATTGGCCTTCATGTCCTTTTCTTTAACATCAATGGTGTTCTTGCAGAGAGTGTGAGTGACTTTGATGTATTGGTCAAACCTTTGTGTCTATATCCAACAATTAAGGATTTTATTTATTTTTTAGAGTTTTTCAGTAGGGCAGTTTGTCAGGTCTCCCTATGACGTGTACATGACGTCAATATCACTTGCACCGCCACGGATGTGAGGGTGTCTCCTGTGCACAGACGTTTAGTGCTGGAAATCCAGAGTGTAGTTATTCAATAATGATTATCTCTTCAAAATTCTCATTTCCAAAAGTATTTTATTCATACTTATTTTTTCATACTTGTTTTTTACTTTTCGGGAGATTTCACAAACTTTCCATAAGTTCTCACTGATATTAACTTAACATATTTCTTTTTTGATTTCACAGAGTTTTTTATTGAGCGAGATTGGCAATGATATGCACAGTACATACAAGAGCAGGTAGAGTTCGTGGTACAAGTACAAATAAAGTCGAGCAAGCGATGAAATAACATAAGAGGGGGAGAAAGAAAATAAATAAAGAAAAGTGACAATCAGGCATCATATCAGTACAACACGAGAGGCTTATTACAGCATGTAATTATATCAGACTTACAGCACAGTAGGTTGTATCACGTCCATCCTTTAACACATTGAGAAGATGATTGAGAGAGCAGAGTTTAGACATTTCACGGGGGTTTGAAGAGATCAAAGTGCGAATCAAGTGAGGTCCATAGTTTCCTATGTTGTGGTCGCCATGGGTTAGAAGCAAGGGCAATGTTATCGGCCCCCCTGAGATTAGAAACCCAGTTGAGCCAATGGGGAAAGGAGGCTTTGGCTGTGTTTTTCCAGTTGGTCCTTATGATTTTAACCGCCACTGTCAGTAGAAGATCAAGTAGGGCTTTGTCGTTTTCATCTAAAGTGACAGCTTTGGAGGAACCCATAACCATAGTAGCAAATTCTCTCGGGAGAGAAATGTGTAGGGCTTTGTTAATAAATTCAAATATTCTGTCCCAGTAGGGGGTAACCCGGGGGCATTTAAATATTAGGTGTTCAAGGTCTCCTCCCGATTCCAAACAGTTCCAGCAGGAGTCAGTATCCTTGATGTTGTGAAGGAAGAGTCTTCTAGGGGTCCAAAAGGCTTTGTGTAGGAGCCAGAATTTAGTTTGGGACAGAGTCGGACTAATATTGTGTCTTGTGGTTGACTCCCAGATTTTGGCCCATTCGTTTTCCGAAGTGGGAGTGGAAGAATACGAATCCCAATAAGATTGCAGTGCAGAGACCAGGTTAGATTTCTGTGGTCTTACCATTTTGTACATTCTGGATACCTGATGTCCAAGTTTATCTAGGGCGGATAAAAGGCTAGGGAGTGAGGGGGAAGTGTTGCCCAAGTTTGCTTTTGTGAGGGCGACCTTAACGTGTAGAAAGTAGTAAAAGTCAATGCTCTCGAGTTGGAACCTGTCTTGTAAATCTTTGAATGTAAGTGGTGTTGAGCCCTCATAAAGTTGGTGAGGGAAGTGTATTCCCTTTCTGATCCAAGAAGGATTATACAGTGGTTTACCTCTGTATGTTAGGGTGCTGTTCTGCCAAAGAGATTCCCATTTTGATTTCCGAAATTGGTGGGGTAGGGACTTGCTTATATGGAGTAGGGAGTTTTTTGTGTTCTTAAAGATGACCCCAGAGTCGATGTTGGGGCGTAATTTAATGGTGAGGAGGGCGGAGGGCTCAAGACCTTCCACTATAGATTTTTCTACATGTAACCACACTGGCATGTAGTCAGGTTGCGACGTGAGCCAAGTCGCACCTTGCTTTGCCAGGAAGGCGGTCTGGTAAAGTCGAAAGTCAGCCAGATTGACACCCCCTAGTGATTTGTCAAGGCGTAGCTTTTTCATGCTAATTCTGGCTTTTTTCCCTTGCCAGAGGAAGGAGGAGATCATCTTATCTAATTTAGAATGAAAGTCGTTAGAAAGTGTAAGGGGAAGCATTGAACCTAGGTAATTGACCAATGGGGAAATCATTATTTTTATAGACTCTATCCGGCCCCACCATGTGATGAACCGTGGTGACCAGCCATCCAGGATTTTTTTGATTTTCGCTAGTGTGGTCGATTCATTGTGTTTGAGTGTACTCAATATGTTATCAGTGAATTCTATGCCTAAGTATTTTATGACATCCGGTTGCCAGGCTAGTCCCGAATCGCCAAGGACTTCTTTGGTAGTGTGTACATTAAGTGGTTTGACTTCGGACTTGTCCTTGTTTAATTTATAACCGGACAGTGCAGAGTATTTGCTGATTGATGACATAAGACCCTTAATTGATGCAGTTGGATTTTCTGTGGCGATTAAGATGTCGTCGGCATATGCCGCCAGTTTCACCCGGGTGTTTCCGAAGGCTACACCGGTGATGTCTACATTGTTCTTTATGTCGGTTAGTAGGGGTTCAAGTGCCAGTAGGAATAGAGCCGGTGAAAGTGGGCAACCCTGTCTAGTACCCTGGAACAGGCGGAACGGGCTGGAAAGTGCCCCATTAATTGCTATACGGGCAGAGGGAGAGGAGTATAAGGCCATCACCATTTTTATGAATGAGTTAACCAGGTTGAATGAGCCCATACATTGTTGAAGGAAGGGCCATGAGACTTTGTCGAATGCTTTCTCAGCATCAAGGGTTATTGCGATCACCGGCGTTTTGCAGGATTTCGCTTTTTCAAGTATGTGACATAGGAGTCTGGTGTTGTCATTTGACATCCTATTTTTCAAAAAACCCACTTGTGACGGACTTATCAATTTGGGTAGTACAGAGTTCAATCTAGTAGCTAAGATCTTGGCATAGATCTTGCAATCAATATTAATTAGCGAAATGGGGCGGTAATTTTTGGTCTGGAGGGGGTCTTTCCCTTCCTTGGGAATAACAATTATTGTGGCTTCGCTCATCGAGGGAGGGATACTCCCGCTAGAGGCAGAAGAGTTGAACACGGTTTGGAGAATTGGTGAAAGTTGGCTGTCAAAGGCTTTGTAGAAGGATGCCGAGAATCCGTCGGGACCTGGGGCTTTGTTGTTTTTGAGTGTTTTGATGGCTGTCGAGATTTCTGTAATACTGATGGGGGACCCCAGATGTAATCTGTCAGTCTCCGAAAGTTTGGGGAGGTCGAGGGTCTCCAGGTAGTCCGAACATGCCTTTAAGTCCAGAGATTTATCGTTCCTGTACAACTCCTCGTAAAATGATTTAAAGGTATCAAGAATCTTGGATTGGTTAGTGTGTGTGCTGTTTGTGGGGTCCTTTATAGAGGAAATGGTTGCTAGCTTCTGCTTATGTTTAAGATAGGAAGCTAGTAACTTCCCGGCCTTGTTTCCCTCACATAGTTTTAAGGCTTTAAAGCGGTTGATCCACACCCCTGCCCTCTTGCTTGTGATGGAATTATACTCGTATTTCTTTTTTATGAGCAGGTCAAGGGGATCGGAGTCTTGGGGGTTGGTTTTGTGTAGGGCTTCTAGTGATCTGATCTCCCCCTCTAGTAGCTCCAATTCCTTGTTTATCGCTTTGTTGGCTTTGGCTCTTATGTTGATAATAACTCCACGGATCGTGGGTTTGAGAGCGTCCCAGAGGGTGTGTGGGTCCGTGACAGGGGTATTATTTAAGAGTAAGTACTCTTCGATGGCATTAGTAATCAGGAGTTTGTCTTCAGGGTTGGTTAGCGTTTCATCATTGAATCGCCATCTTCTGGGCGGTCTGATTGAGCGGGAGCCCGCGAGTTTGGTGTGAATACATGCATGGTCGGAAATTAGTTTAGGGGCGATGTCAGTTTCTTCGATCAGGTCTGCAAACGTGGAAGATATTAGGATAAAGTCAATGCGTGAGTAGGAGTTGTGGGGAATGGAGTAGAAGGTGTAGTCTCTTCCCTCAGGGTTTTGGAGACGCCACGAGTCTCTAAGGCAGTATCGTTCGCATAGACGCAGAAGGGCCTCATGTGAACGTGAAGGATGAAATGCGCACTTAGATGGCCTGTCTAGTAATGGGTCTAGGGGGAGATTGAAATCGCCACCCACAATCAGAAGGTCGTCCAGAGGGATATGTTCCATCGAGCGAGAAACTGAGTCCCAGAATTCCGGGTCGTCTGAGTTGGGTCCGTATATGTTCACTACGTGTATGGGGTCATCATCCCTGCGTAAATGGGCCATCAAAACCCTCCCCTCCGTGAGTGTGTGATACTAGTGTTATGTTCGCTTTCTTCGATATCAGCGTAATTAGACCCCCTTTTTTGTGTGGTGCAGGAGACGACAGTATATGGGAGTCCCAGTGAACGTTTAGGAATCGTGTGTCCTCTTCCGATAGTTTAGATTCCTGCAGGAGGATAATATCCCCTTTAGTTTTGGTGATATACTCAAGCACTTTCCTTCTTTTTACAGGGTGATTAAGTCCCTTAACATTTAGCGATACAATCTTGACGTCATCTGCTATGGAATTAGTATTAGACATTGTCAGGCAAGATTACCGCTAAACGAAGATCTGGCGGGGGACAGCGTATTGAATCATTTATCCCTGTGAGAGTCTGTGTGTAAATGTGACAACAAGGGGACAGAATTATCGACATGGCTAGGGACAAAACTGGCGTGCGCATGTTGTACCTGTAGGAAACAGACATAAATGGCTTGGACGGCAGTGTGAATGGCCGCCTAACCTCGAGCTCCGCAACTCGGGAGAGCGACCTCATCGGTTCCCAGCTGATCCACCGCCCAGAACAGTGGGAGAAACGACGGACCCGATGCCTCATGCCTCGCGGAGCCCTCCGGTGCCCTGATCGCCGCACTTAACGCACCTCACGAGGACTTTTGCTACTTCTCAGCGCGCCCACGCGCCGACATCGGAGCCCCTCAAAATGGCGACGCCACGTCTCATCGGCGGTGCCTGACTGACAACACGGGCTCTACTACCGAGCAACAACGGACCTTAACCAACACCACCGGGGATGCTAAATCGACGCCAGAATCCCCCACATGTCGGTAAGAGGCGCTTACATCGACGTGAACACAGCTTTTCAATGCTGATTTCTGCCCGTCTCGCCTGACCCTAAGATGGCGGCCACCACCCAAAAACGAGTCGATAGTAATCTCAGCTAATTAGCCACTAAGCATCTGTTTGGGGGTAGCGGTTCTCCTCTAATATCAAGAGGAAGTCCTCCAGCCTGCTTCTTGTGAGGCTTTCATCGTTCTTTGGGGACCACGACTTTAAGGCTTACTGGCAGGGTGTCCTTAGCCGGTACCTCACTCTGACTCTGTTTCAGGCTTGCCCACCTAAATCCCTATTAACAATTACAGCACTGTCAAGCTGCCAGACCTTGGTTCAGGGTCAACTCTCCTATGGACACAGAACCAGCCAACTTGCCAGCACTGAGGGGGTCAGCTGTTTATTCGTGCCCGCCTGCCCGCCTGGTTCTGAGTGGGTTCTCCTCAGTCCTCACTCTCAAAATGTCGGGCAAAGATGATAAGAACAATCCAAAAAAAGTGAAACCCGAACTTAACATATTTCTTATGTTAATCCTTCCACATTAATCCTTCCAATGCATTTCGGCTCGAACGAGCCTTCATCGGGGAAGTCTAAAAAAATAAATACAACACCATAACTATATATTCCTCCTCTATTCATAATTATAACATTCTGATCAACATACTGGTACCATAGATTATAAGCTGGGTGAAATATACAACTGGGCTGAAGTATATGCAAGAAAAAGACAAAATAGACCATATACATCACAAACGGACACATCGTCTACAGATACTGAAACTTCAGACACAACTAAGAAAAGACCTACTAGGCCTCAATCCACAACAGACACAAATTTGGTAGTACAGCCTTTTTTAGAGTCAGGTCCCACAGAAAGGGACGACTCAGGAGGTCCAGGAGAAGGAAACAACATAGAGAAAGAGAAGGAGACTCCGCAAACTGGAACTGTAACATTGAAAAAGGACAAGAAGAAGAATCGACCAACCTAGTGATCAACATCTCAGATGTTAGATTAACTAAAGTTCAAATCAAGACTCTACAAAAGGGCACATAATTCGTGCCCACAACACAGTCTAATCTCCTAGAACTTAACGTTAGTTTTTTCAAATTAATGAGAAAATTAAGACTCCGTCATTTTTTTGAGAACATTGTGACTGAACGTCAAGAACCCAAAGAGGATCCGTTGAAAGGTTTGACCAGTACCAGTTCTTATATGGCTCCATGTAGTCATAAAACTCTTGATCTATATGAACTATTAGTAAAACAGGACTTATCTAAAATCAACTACCGTAAACAATCCAAATCCAGAAATCTTACACAGAAAGAATTAGCTACACTCAAAACCATAGCTAATAATGAAAACATCATCTGCCAGAAGGCAGACAAAGGTGGTGCGCTGGTGGTTTTAAATATGGAATACTACAATGCACAAGTCCAGAAACACTTACAGGATGAAAAAACCTATATGAAGCTGGATTTCAATCCCACCAGAGACATACAAATAGTGTTACAAAAAATCATTCAAAATGCTATGGAGAACGGAACAGTGACTGAGAAAATGAAAAAATACCTCACGACCGATTACCCTAAAGCTCCTAAATTTTACGTAACACCAAAAATCCACAAGGACCCTGTCAGACCCCCATGTAGACCCATAGTATCTACCTGTGGTAGCTTGCACGAACCAGTGGGAAAGTTGATCGACAAATATTTGCAACCGTTTGTTGGATCCATGAGTTCTTTTGTAAAAGATACCACCGACTTTCTGAACAAATTGGAAGCCATCCAATTGAGTCCTGATGAACAAGTTTTAATGTGTACCATAGGTGTACAAGCATTGTACACCTCAATACCTCACCAACTTGGAATAGAGGCGGTAGAAGCAACTTTGATTCAAATGGAATATGATGAATTGATGAAAGTATTCCTATTAGAATTACTCAATTTCACCCTAATGCATAGCTACTTTAAACACCAAGATCAATGGTACCTCCAAAAATCGGGAACATCCATGGGCAATTCGGCGGCGCCGTCCTATGCAAATATTTTTATGCATTACTACGAAGACACCCACATACTTCAAAAACAAACATGGAAAGAAGGACTACGTCTTTATCTGAGATACATAGACGATATATTCATCTTGTGGGTAGGCACCAAAGAACTATTGATTGAAAATATTAAAATCCTCAATAAAGTGGATGAACGAATCCAATTCACTTATGAACTTGAAGAAAATTCCATCAATTATCTTGATGTTACCATTACCAACCACCAGAATAAATTACAAACTACGGTATTCACTAAAAAAACTGATCGCAATAACCTGTTAGCATATCAGAGTTTTCACCCGACCCCTCTCAAACATCACCTGCCATATTCTCAACTCTTACGAGTAAAGAAAATAGTCTCAGTCCCTGAAGAATACAAGAAGCAATCACAACAAATGGCACAACGATTCAGAGAAAGAGGATACCCAGAATCAGTTTTGACTAAAGCAATGGAAAGAGTGGAAATGAAAGAAAGGAAAAACCTACTCACAGCCAAAAAAACTAGTAAAGAATCGAAAATTACTTGTGTCAGTAAATTTTCGACTGTCAGCCATCGGTTTAAGACCATCATCAAAAAACATTGGCCCCTATTACAGGCAGAACCGGATTTCAATCAAATATTCAGGAACTTACCCATATTTGCATTTAACAGAGGTAAAAACTTGGGAGAAATCATTAAGCAAAAACCTACTCAAAACATCATAAAGAAATACAGAGGTACCATTCCATGCAGAAATTGCAATAATTGCAACAATATACTGGAAGGTAAAAGCATTTTGCATCCTATGAAAGGGCATAAAATTAATCTACAAGTCAACGCTACCTGCGACTCAACTAACATCATATACATGATTAAATGCCCTTGCGGAAAAGCGTACAGAACGCAAATTGAAGGTCAGATTAAATGAGCACAAAAGCAACATAAGAACAAAAGCTCCTAAATCTGTGGTAGCAAGCCATTTCATTGAAGCCAATCACCAAATCAGCCAAATGAAATCTTGTGTTTTAGAAGTGGTTGAAAAATTCGAAGACAGAGACAATAAGAAGGCACTTCTAAGACGCGAGAATCACTGGATATATTTTTTACAAACTCTTAAACTGCATGGGATGAATGAACGGGTAGAATTTGGCTGCTATCTATAAAATGTGATTCCCCCAACATTCCACCATAGTGCTGAATAATCACTGACTTTATTTCACTTTAGTTTATTTTAATTGGTGAATTAGCATGAGAATATATGCTTATTGTTTCATGTTACACGTTGTTAAAGAATCTTGTATGGATCTGTTTTCTTCTAGATTATGTAGTGTATCCACAATGCACCTCACTTATTGCTTTCTCATAGTGGTGTTAATACACCTTTAATTTTGTTGCACACTTTTGAAACGCCTTCATATACACGTCACACGCTAACGAAAGCGCATGGCCAGACATGGCGACAGCTCTATGAGACGAGAGCAAGTAAATCTTGAACCACTGTAAGAACCGGAGATGCAACCCGCTAAGCTTGAGGCTCGGGAGCGGTTACTTTTGGTTGCTACAGTTTAGCGCGTAATCTTGAGTATAATGCCCATCGAATTCTCAGGATAGCCGCGTGCTTGTTATATCATTGTGTTACTTCGTAGCGCTGTGAAAGACTTTTAGGATACATGTTAAAACCTCCGTTTCATTTTAACTGATCGTTTGATTACAGGAACGCTCATAGAATTGTTTTGCAAATTACGATGTTTTGTAAATTACGATGATTCTTTTCTTTAGTAAACATGCATGTATTTACATTTCACCAGTATGTTGATCAGAATGTTATAATTATGAATAGAGGAGGAATATATAGTTATGGTGTTGTATTTATTTTTTTAGACTTCCCTGATGAAGGCTCGTTCAAGCCGAAATGCATTGGAAGGATTAATGTGGAAGGATTAACATAAGAAATATGTTAAGTTAATATCAGTGAGAACTTATGGAAAGTTTGTGAAATCTCACGAAAAGTAAAAAACAAGTATGAAAAAATAAGTATGAATAAAATACTTTTGGAAATGAGAATTTTGAAGAGATAATCATTATTGAATAACTACACGCTGGATTTCCAGCACTAAACGTCTGTGCACAGGAGACACCCTCACATCCGTGGCGGTGCAAGTGATATTGTATACATATATTCCAGAGCGGGGAATAATCCTAGTGGCACGACTCACAGTTTTAAACCTTGAACGGATACAGCTGTGCACAGCCAACTGATTCATTGTGTATATGACGTCGACATGGTCGTGTGTGCTGCCAGACCCCATTGGATGATTATCAGTGTCACTTCTACAGCGCATAACAGTTTTGCTGCAGTTGAGTGTGACAGCCTTGACCACGAAGAAGGATCCATGGTGGCCAAAGCAGTGTTGGCATGTGTTGGCCGCAATGGGGTTCTTCCTTTGGGGATCTATAAAATCCATCAGCTAATGGACAAT
This sequence comes from Lissotriton vulgaris, assembly GCF_964263255.1. Classification (NCBI taxonomy): domain Eukaryota; kingdom Metazoa; phylum Chordata; class Amphibia; order Caudata; family Salamandridae; genus Lissotriton; species Lissotriton vulgaris. Next base: position 1,705,221,217 of record NC_141695.1, read on the forward strand.
TCCTGTGGCATTGTGACCTATAGAAAGAGCGGGTCATCCCTACATACTCCTCAGGGGGCTACAGCTGTAGTTGTGGGCACATAGACATGTTGGGCCAGTCAGGGGCATGTCAGCAAGAGGACTTCATGGGGTCACACCTTCTTGAAGGTTTGCAGGACACTAGCCATGAAGGGACAGATGCCCCATTAACAGATCAAATATATTTTTTTACGTTTTCATTTTGGGAGTTTTTACATCAACGTAGCAGCTAATGGGTAGCGTAATATCACTTCGACTGTCGACGGTGGGACAGTATTCAAGCCTTTGCCTGTCCCCTTGAAAGCAGAAACACTTCCCTAGTTACACAGGTGGTATAGTCCGATCTTCCCAATTGATAAGTGAAATTTGTGCTACAAAATCATCAAAAAAGGTCCTGTTTTTCATGAATTTGTGATTGTGGCCCATACATAGTAGAGGAGGGGGGGTCTAAAGTCCAAGGAAGTAATACTAAGGTCTAAGAATAAGCAGAGATCAGCAGCTGACTGGCCTGTCTCAAAACTGGGACATTTTCTGGAAAGATCAGTGTCTCTGAAAGCTTGTGAGGGTCGGAACAGAGTCAATCATTTCTCAGGCAAACATGCTTAATTTGTGCTGGTGGATGCATGTTGTAGACTCGGGCGTTCAATATTTGGGCATCCAGAATTATTTTTCATTTCCATAGATTGACTTAGTGCAATAGAGAGAAAAGAAGAGAAAGAAGCAGGAAGAGAAGGATACGACCTCAGTAGTGATAAAAGCAGAAATCGGGATGAAAATAATCCCAGCTGTGAGCTAAGAGGCAGGGTGGGAGTGTGTAGTGGAAGAATCAGGCCTGGGGTGGAATAAAAACTAGGCTCCCAGTTTTCTATTGTGCCTGCGAAAGGCTTATCCTTTGCTCTCAGCTTGTATCTAAAGAGACAGGTGGGTAGATGAGTGAATAAATGGATGGTAATATGGACCGAAGGTCTTAGTTTGATATGTGTTTCGATGCAAGAGGATGGATGGGTGGGGATGGATGAATGGTTGGGTTGATGTGTTAGGTTGGCTGAATGGCTGGGTAGGTGAATAGATGGATGGGTTTTGCTAGTTTGATGGATAAAGGGTTTAGATTAGGGGTGGGCGAAATTTGCGAAATCGCGTTACACAAATCTCTGCAAAACGATAAAAAAATCTCCGCGAACACGCAGAAATTGTTTGCGTGCTCGGGGGAAAATATCTTGCGAACAAGCAAAAAATTTCGCGAAGCCGCGGAACGCAGAATTTTGGGAAATTTTGCATTCTCCGCGGAATGCAAAATTACCCAAATTCCCGAGCGGAACGTAATTTACCGCCCAGGCCTAGTTTGGATGGATGAATAGATGGGGTTGTATAAGTGGGTGGGTGGAGGGGACATTTGGGTGGTTTAGTTGGATGGGTAAGGATGGATGGGTTACGACTTGTGGATGGCTAGGGGTGAATAAAAATACAAAAGACAAATGTGTAGCATTTGACTCGAAAATGGTCACACAAAAGTGTCCGATATTGGCACAGCAATGACGTTGTGATTAAAAATGCTCCCACCCTCGCCTGCATAATTGTGAGCATCCTCATAATGGGGCCATATTGCTCTCGCTGGCTGTTGCTCACCCATATCCATTAATGATTGTTGCCAGGGCAATTTTGTCTTCAAGTGTGTGGTTTTTACACCAGTTCTTTGGAATTACCAAAGAAATAGTATTGGGTCGTTCCCAATTAAACTTCTATTGCCAGCCCACTCTATTCAAGTACATGTGGGTTGGTGGGATTTAAATGTCCCCCATTGCATTATGCTTCCCTCTTCTCACAAAGGGGAGCAAATGTTAAGTGTCTTGCGACATCTTCCATGGCATGTGCGAGCTATATTAAAAATGTGTGCAGTCACCTCGGTCCTACAAGTTTCCACAATGGGTTCCGCTTTTGAATCCAGTCCTTGATTTGCTCTGGTAAGCTCTCGGTCAGCATGGGCCCTTGACCATGAGGGATCATCCACCTTGTTCCACCCCTAAGGACCATCAGAGTTTCAGTGGGTGGCGGGGTGGTAATTGGATAATTTGGAATCAGGGAGGGCATCATGGTGGGGCGGCTGGGGCCCGGAAGGCAATACAAGTAAAACACAGTGTAGGGCGGTACATACTTCACCCACTCTCCATTTCATGCCGGTCTTACAGCTGAAGGAAATTCACCAACATATACTATAACATCAATAGATCAATCTACAAGCAAAATGAAAGCCTTTCCATACTATATCTAGATTTTAGTATTTCTACTGGTGGTTGTCTGATCTCACTTTGGGGCTCTAACGGAGTCAGTATATATTGATGAACATCATGATCCCTGTAATAGGCAAGGTTTCCTTAGTTCACTTACTGCTTTAACTTGTTTAACTACTTTAGTTGATCATTGTCGTACTAAATCATATTTTACGTCATCAGTGACATTCTAAAGTCTTTAATGTGGTTTTAAGTTTGGCTGATATAATGTTTGCTGTGCTCTCATTTCTCACGTATGTCTCAGTCATATATTAGTTATTCCTAGAAGACATTCTGGCAGTTTGGCCATTCACCCTCCAAAACTTAGAGCTTCCTTTATCAAATGCCTCAGAGCATTCTACGAGCAGCAATGTGTTTATATACTTATCTGTGATAAACGTGGCACTTCTACCACTTGTGAGTTTAACCTGAGGAATTGCTGGACTGAGATGTCCAGATGATATACTGTAGGTGGTGGGCCAGGCTGCCAGGGGGGGCCTGGGGCCTTCATGTGCTTTGCAAAGGGGCCCCCTCAAGTTTCGTTACGCCACTGGACCGAAACTGCAGACAGGTGCTAATGAGTAGGTCCTAAGGCCTTAATGAAAGAAGGCGGGAAGACCCTGACAGATGGCAACAATTTCCTTGAGCAAAAGACTGACTTCATTAATTTCTACAGTATTTGCTTTGCTGTGTTGAATCCAGAACAAGTCTACACTTATTAGCACGGTTAAGCTAAAATATGCAATGGACAACACAGGGTAGCAACATTATACAGCATTTAAACTACAGTTAAATGTGCAATAATGCTAAGGCTTTAGTGGGCTTCAAGCTTGTATGAAAAAGAAATCACAATTGCTAATACGAACAGTGTGGTACATGTAAAATCTAAGTTCTCAGCTTCTAAAGTTTTACTCTTGTAAAAAAAAAAATCGAAGTAGTCACGCTTTCAATAGAAATAAAATAGAAAATTGCAAATGTATGATGTTACAAAGCATACATTTACCATGCATGCGTTTACAACACAGTTTTTAACATCGCAACATCCTTTACACCGCATTCTTTTACATAGCATGCCATTACATCGCATTTCTAGAAATTACCTTTACAACGCATTCCTTTACATCGCATTATACCTTTACAGCGCATACCATTACAACGCATACCATTACATTGCATTTAAGGTAAGTATTGGATAGTATAGGGGTAATAATTACTATTCTAACTCCAGTAAGTGCAACAGTAGGGTAAGTGTTGGATAGTGTAGGGGTAAAAATTCCTATTCCAACTCCAGTGATTGCAACAATAGGATTTTTCTCAGTTTAGGAGTAGTAAAGTTAGTACTCCTAACTTTACTACTCCTAAACTGGGAAAAATCCTAACTTTACGACTTTAGGTATTCACAGAAGGCATTTAGGAGACTACTACTAAACTGAGAAAAATCCTAATTTTAAGACTTTCGGTATTCACAGAAGGCATTTGGGAGTCCTAAGGTTAGGAGTCCTAACTTTACTACTACTAAACTGAGAAAAATCCTAATTTTAAGACTTTCGGTATTCACAGAAGGCATTAAGGAGTCCTAAAGTTAGGACTCCTAACTTCTGTGAATACCGAAATGAGTAAGTGCCTTCTGTTAATACCAAAATGACTAAGTGCCTTCTGTCAATACCAAAATGGTAGTAAGTTTAGGATTTAGTCTTAAATTAGTTCTGTGAATCGGGCCCATTGTGTGTGAGGACAGGTAGACAGAGTCCCTCTAAAGGGGTTATAGCAGGGTCTAGCGTTGTTGACCCTGGGCACATGAATGTAACAGACCACAGCTGAACAGACCAGTGAGATCTGTGCCATACTGCAGCCATGCTTCCATCACTTCTTGCCACCAGTGACGGGTCCCCAGGTATCACGAGACATGTAACACAGCACAAGTACACATGGAACAGCACAAGTGAGGGTGCTATGATACTGAGAGAACATGCTACATGTTCTCAGGCTGCTGAAAGGTGATTGTCAGCTCGCACATGCCCATGTATCATAACGTTTGAATAGGGCCGTCCTCTTAGCAGAGTCAATAATTCTTTTAGTGAGCATGGTGGACATTTAATGCTTTAATAGCGATTCTTAGGGAATCGCTATTAAGGAATCGCAAAATGCCATGTAGGTAGGAAACACAATATTTTTTGCGATTCCTTAATATTCCTTAATTGTGAATCGCAAACTGCGATTTGCAATGAAGGAATACCTTCCCAATCATTCCTATGGGCCAAGAGGCCCATAGGAATGAATAGGAATTGCTCCCGCAATTTGCGAGTCACCAAGAGGCACTGCATTGGAAGTACTCTTTTAGCAGACTAATACAACTGATGGTCAATCAGGAAATGCCATGAGGCAACAAGGGCGAATTACATCTCTAGTTTCTCTTTATATATTCTTATGATGGTGGTGGGGCGTGGGGTAATGCAAAAAAAGAAAAAAAGGTGAAAAAGGATGTATGGGGTAAAAGAAAGGGAAAAAAAAGAAAATATATCAGAAGGAGAATGAAAAAGGGGACTAAGGGGTGAACAGTGTGAACCTATAAACACACATTGGCACAGATGATATGTCACACATTTGGCAACTGTTGACGTTGCTGTTTGCCTCTGGCGGGGCTGCACAGCATTGGGGCTCTGGATAGCATTGTGGACATTTTAGTTTCTTAAAAAGGTGCAGTCCCGTCAGAATGCATGCACAAGCCAGCAAAATTATACTGGCTCCATTAGCTTTCATTTTTTTACTGATCCAAGATTGCGGATGCCACATATAATGGCAAATGAAAAAGTAAAACTTTTTTAGCGTGAAAGCTCCAACTAAAAAAAAAAGGCCAGTGTTCCAGGAATGACTGGAGGCATTGGATGAAAAGCACCACATGAAGAGCAAGGGGGAGAACACCACAGAAGCACACTTGAGAGAGAGAGAGAGAGAGCAGCAAGAAACATGGGGTGGGGAGAGAGAATCTCACGGATGAGAAAAAGCACTGTGGGGAGAGAGAACAATATTCAGTGGGTGGAGGGAGAGAAGCTCACAAAGCTGGACAACATGCACTCTTGGAGAGGTTAGTAAAAGGAAATGAGAGAGAGCAGCATGGGGGTAAGAGGTGAAAAGCGCACAAAGGAGTGAGAGAGAGACCAGCACAGAGCAAGGGAAAGAGAAGCACACAAGGGAGACAGATGGAAAACACATGCATTCTTGTGAAGTGCTTAAGCAAAAAGAAAAAAAAGTGAGCTAGGAAAGGATACAGTTTAAAGCAGGTATACTCCAGGCTAGGGAGAAACACAAGATGGTCAAAGCAATCCGTGAAATAAGTAGCAAGCAAATGACAGTGGCAATAAAGCCAACCAATGTTAAGCAATGGCCGAGCAGTAAGTCCTCTGTAACTTTCTGGTAAACTGACAATAGGTCTTTCGCGACCAGACAGAAGAGTGAAGAGGAAAGGAAGTAAAACCATAACATAATGAGGTAGATTTTTCAAGTAATTCCAGTCCTGGTGACCATGAAACCATGACATCTATACTCAGGGGCTGTACATGAGCCAGGCGGCTGCAGAACCTTCGGTGAATCCTTCTAGTAATCTCAGAGAGCCGCTGAAACCATTAAAGTAGCTGTTTCAGTCAGTGCTACATTAATAGAAACTTTTTCATAGAGTGAAATATTTAGAAGCACCCTTATCCTGTGCAACATGTTAAGGCTACTTTCTATCAATCGTTTGTAACACTGAGAGCAACACTTGGCCCTGATATGTGGAAGTGCAAATCTCAGTGCTTCACAAAAACTAACACTGGACTCTCAGTGGCTTTCCGAAGCCTTCTAATTGGCGAGTATTGGCCCATTCATAGCAGTAGATGGCTGTCTGAATACACACTACATGGGTTGTGGTTATCTTTTGAATCATATGTGCAGCACAGCTCGACTTGTCACTAGAGATAATTATTTAATCAGCTGCTGCCCCTGCATGTAAGAGCGGTGGGGGAGGGGGGTTTCAACAGACGACGGTGAGAGAAAATCAAATAATTAATTTCCCTTCACCGTCAGTGCTTTAAATGCACCGGTACGGAGTACCTGCACTTTTTTTATTTTGCTAGGCAGAGTACCTGCACTTCTCAGAAGAAACCTAATACTTTTAGTTGGAGATTACCGGCACTTCTCAGATACGAGCAGGTACTCTGGTACAGAGTACCTGCACTTCTATTTTTCCATTTCAAGCACTGCTCAGCGTAGTCGGTTGAAACCCCCAAACCCCCCCACCCTCCCGCCACAAGGCCCCACTGCCCCATCGTTCTTACCTGCACGGGCCACGGCTGTGTTTTATTAATCTGTGCATAAAGACGTGGGTCCAATTTACAGTTTGGTGACAATTGACAAGCGTCTAATTTCTGCAGGGAAATGCTAAATCACAAGTAGAAGCCACTGGCTCTATTTTCTGGGAAATAGTCTTTGCAATGCGATTTTTGCATTGCAGTGCTTTTACTACACATTTGTAACCTCGCATTTGTTTAGCACGTATAGGACTTTACCATGCATATAAGCTAAGTATTAGGGTTTGGGGGGGTCTCCCCCAAAAAGAAATAAATATGTATATACACATATATCAATCAAATCAAATCAAAATTTCTTTATTCGGTTATTAAAACTCAATTACCATAAAAGTTCAGATAAAATCACAATCAATTAACAAATTCATCATAAGCACCATTATTACGTTGTCACACGAACATAAAAATTACTACATAAATCGAGTAACAGTTCAAGAATGATATCATATACAATACATCATATTTAGGCTACCATGGATTTCCGTAATTTAAATGCATTTTTTAAAAACGAGGAAATAAATACGATGGTTAAAATGTTGTCCAATTTTTGCACAGCTAAAAATGCTGGGCGGCAGCGGTTAACTTCCATAATCTTTAGTAGGGGAATGATCCATCTTCATCTAGGTATACTATAGAATTTGCAAAAGAATAGGATGTGCATATCTGATTAATCTGAAATGTCATTGCAAGGGCATTTAATCAGTTGTTTAAACCAATCCTTCATACCCGGGAAACTTTATAGCCGAAATAATAAATGAAACCTAAAACGGACTAACAAAAACCTCTCGTATTCGCTCATCTGAAGTTTAAGGTACGGCTGCACTTTATTAGAAATAACCGTCTGGGCATGTGCTACTACTCTTAGCTTTTTCATTTCGGTTTGTGCTCTAAGTTCATGTAAAAATGCCATACACTTCTCTTTTAGAGCTTTCCTTGAAATATTACGTAGCGAGGTTGGATCATGAAAATAATTTACAGTTCCCAAATCAGAGAAAAATTTCTTTAGATATGCCAACCAACCCATCTTGCCATTCCTTTCTAGGCCTAACACATTGTTTAAAATCAGGCGATTCAAACCGCATTCATCCGTAGTCCAGACTCTGTGCCATAACAAAATCGGGGCAGTTCTCATAATATCCACAAGATATGGTTCCCCCATTTCTACGTGACAAGCAAATGTAGAGACACTATTTGGAACCGCCAAGAGATACTTCATTAAACGGTTTTCTATCACCTGTAAACATGTCACATTCGCATGTCCCCATAAACCTGCTCCATATGTCACTACTGACAGACAAGTGGCTTTATAAATGGTTAACATTTCCCCTATGGGCTTCCTGCCCATTTTGTGGCTAAAACTTTTTAATGCCGCTATGGCTTTACAATACAACAGTTTACGTGTTTTAATTGCAGTAATCCAATTACCATTGCGTTCAAACAAAACTAATAGATAGGAAAAAGTTGGAGTACTGTCAACAGGGGTCTTACCAATAAAAACTGTTTTCCGCTTTTTATTTATACCACCACCGCAAGTCATGGTAAAAGTTTTAGAACAATTTATCTTTAAATTTAGGCCAGCCATAAAGTTTGAAAACGAAGTAACCAATACTTGCATGGCCAATGGGGTACGTGCCATCAGGACAGCATCATCTGCATACAGTAATGCTCCATTTAAAGGATGCACCTGTAGGTGGACATAGACTGTTGATTGTTATTGCCTGTGTTACACCTTCCTGTACCAGCCTTCACAATGACTCCCAGGAGCTAGGCCTTGATTCCCCACCACAGCGACCATTTGAGAGTCAAAGAAACTACAGGCTCATGTCTAATAATTTTAGACCCAGCACCCCGAATCCTCGACCTGGAGGGAGAACATAGAACCTTCAAAGGTGCAAGGTTTGTTTACTCTGAGCCCTCATGCAGTGGGTGAGATTGTCCCATCTCTAGAACCTATCTCTGTATGTAAGTCGTCGACCCTTAAAGGCAATAAGTGTTTCTAATATATTGCCTGAATTGTTGTGCTCTTTCTGAACGCAAACTTGATATTTGTACTTTTCTTGAGGACCGTCACCGTGATGTATTGTTCCTCACTCAGACCTGGTTTAATGACTGAGGGCCAGATGTAGGTGGGCAAATACCGAGCAGTAACACAGAAATTCGCAGAATTTCTGCATTACCAACCGGTATTTGGCTGAGTGCAATGTAGATGAGTTGAAACCTGCTTGCAAAATAAGGAATTGCAAAAAGGCGAGTCCTTAATTTGCTCTTGCATTTAAGGAATCGGATATACCGATTCCTTGAATGCAATGTACGTAGCACTAAAAATAGTGCACTTCAGCCTTAAGGAATCGCTTATTACCACCAACTTCGAGTTGTTGGCAAGTAGCGATATCCTTTAAGAAAGCACCTTTTTGCTTTTTTAAATGTGCCATGTGGCACACATCCATGCCCTTAGGGCATGTATGCGCGCCACATGTGCACACATGCACCATTCAGGGGTGCAACAAGATGTCCTCTGGACACCTTGGCACCCTTGAAATAGCTCCAGCTATTAGCGATTCGGTAATACCAAATTGCTAATAGTGAATATCTTACCATTCATTCCTATGGGCCTCCTAGCCCATAGGAATGAATGACTAGGTATTCCTTAATAACGAATCTCAATTACCGATTCGTTATTAAGGAATGTTAAGGAATCGCTAATATTTTAGCGATTCCTACCTACATTCAATTTAGCGAGTCCTTAATAGCGATTAGGTAAAAATCGCTATTAAGGACTCGCTACATTGAAGTTACCTACATCTGGCCCTGAGCTTCTCTGGATGTTGTGATGGCATTTCCCGAAGGCTATTGTATCGACAGGTGGGACCGCACCAATAAACTTGGTGGAGGTATGGCAATCATTTTTAAATCCTTTGTTGTCTGTGAAGCTTTTGGTATGCTGATGCCAGGCTGTGAGTGGCTGCTTTATAACTTGAAATTCTCCATAATTTTACCTTTTCTGGATTTTTAATTTTCCACCCTCCTGGTCACAACGTGCAGTTCTCCCAAAAGCTTGTAGAAGTCATTACTCCTTATGTTCTTAGATATGTTGAATTTACGGTCATTGGGGATCTTAACTATCATTTGGATAATGATCTCGGTACATCTACAGCTAATGTTTTGCATGACCATGAAGGCATCCAACTGCATCAGTTTGTGAGTATCTCCGCTCACGAATCAGGTCATATCCTTGGTCCGGTTTTTACTAGTTTACATTTCTTAGTAGTTGATAGATCTTTTCCGCTCCATTGGATCGCTCATTTTGCAATGCCTTCAAAATGCAGTTCTGTCTATGGCTCTCAAGGCAAAACTGTCTTCGAAACCCAACGCTGTGGGTTTTATTCGCCATATTGGGGCTTTTAAATCTTGTTTTTCTTTATCTGTAGAGGGTGCTGACATTGACATAAAGAAGTGGATATCGGATGCTTTAGATTATCTTATTCCTATAATTAATACTCTTAAGAAACCTTTAAAAAAAACACACAACTCCATGGTTTCACACAGGTCTCTTGGCACATAAGAAAAAACTCAATGTGCTGGAGCGTGTGTGGCGTAAACTATGATAAAGTTAGTAGATTTTTCCTTGCAACATTTATGGCACATATTAAAAAGTGCATCCAACTCAGCTAAGGAGTCATTCTCTGTGGTTAAGGCCTACCAGGAGCATCCTCGATAGCTCCCTCAGTCCCTACAAATCCCTCACGATGTAATGATTTAGCTCGTTCTTTCTATGAGAAAATTAAAAACATTTATTCTGCCTTCTCTTGGGCAGTCAACTGCCTTTCAAACCTGATGACAAGCTGCCTGGGCCTGATCCTAACCTGTCTACTTTCAAACTCCTTTCTCTTGGAGAACTACACATTTTAGCTGATTTAATTAAATCTAGCTCTTCCCTTGATCTGTCTCAGCCGTACTTCTATCCTCCAGCCCTGTAGCCGGATGATATCAACCCTTTTCCTGTTCCCAATCCAGCAGTGATACTGGGCCCTTACTAGGGACCTCCAGATTGTAAAGCTAGTGGGGTGCTTTTTTGGACTCCTGAGGAACCTTAAAATGTTTCTCTGGACTATCCCAGATTCCACCCAAAAAACTGTGGTGCAGGCAAGTATCATTGCTTGCTTTGACTATAGAAATGTTTTCTATCTGCTGTTTCGCAGGCATCGATTATAGGTTTGCTGGTTATTCGAAAGGATGCAGCTCGAGTGCTTTCATTATATCTCGATTCAGAAAAGGGGGTGGTGATGATCTCAGATGTGAGACCCTTGCTCATTGCACCATCAGGATTCAAGCAAACCGGGCCGAAGACGGCTGTAATGCCAGAAACCGGTCCCCGGGAGCTTGTTTCCTTCCCAGTGTAAGAATTGGCTTTTGTAGTTTGGTTTGCCCTGTTCCCATCATGCACTGGGACAGGAACAGACTAATTTGCATACAGCCAGGTTCTGAAACTGGGATGGTGCAGTGAGCTAAAAAACGGTGTTGGATCTAGCCCTGATCTCTTGACTGGGTGAGAGCTTTCTGCTTAATTCAGAGACTCTGTCCCTCACCACCCCTTGTTGTAAATATTTTTGTCCACCCTAAGCGTGGAAGGGTATTCTCAGATGTGAGACCCTTGCTCATTGCACCATCAGGATTCAAGCAAACCGGGCCGAAGACGGCTGTAATGCCAGAAACCGGTCCCCGGGAGCTTGTTTCCTTCCCAGTGTAAGAATTGGCTTTTGTAGTTTGGTTTGCCCTGTTCCCATCATGCACTGGGACAGGAACAGACTAATTTGCATACAGCCAGGTTCTGAAACTGGGATGGTGCAGTGAGCTAAAAAACGGTGTTGGATCTAGCCCTGATCTCTTGACTGGGTGAGAGCTTTCTGCTTAATTCAGAGACTCTGTCCCTCACCACCCCTTGTTGTAAATATTTTTGTCCACCCTAAGCGTGGAAGGGTATTCTCAGATGTGAGACCCTTGCTCATTGCACCATCAGGATTCAAGCAAACCGGGCCGAAGACGGCTGTAATGCCAGAAACCGGTCCCCGGGAGCTTGTTTCCTTCCCAGTGTAAGAATTGGCTTTTGTAGTTTGGTTTGCCCTGTTCCCATCATGCACTGGGACAGGAACAGACTAATTTGCATACAGCCAGGTTCTGAAACTGGGATGGTGCAGTGAGCTAAAAAACGGTGTTGGATCTAGCCCTGATCTCTTGACTGGGTGAGAGCTTTCTGCTTAATTCAGAGACTCTGTCCCTCACCACCCCTTGTTGTAAATATTCATTATATCTCAGCCCCAATCTGTGTTCTCTCAGCCGTCTCCTCTATATTGGTTTCCAGTGGAAAAGCAGAGTCAAGGTACTGTGCTTTATATTTAGGGCTTTCGTTCGACCATCGCTCAGACTTCCTTTCTTCTTCGTTCCAGCCCGGTGTTCCCACTACAGCACTCAGATCTGCTAGCTCAAACCTATCCCTCCAGCCTAGGTTTACAAAAGCCAGGCTAGGTGTTAGGGCCTTTACATTTCTGGCTTCCAAACTCTGGAATTCCTGCCACCTCCCACCCCACACACATTTGTCATAGCACCAAGTTGAGTATCTTTAGGAAACAGCTACAAACGATGCTTTCTTAGGCATCTTGGACTTGCTGATGGTAATTCATTATCACTGGGAAGCCCTGGTTGGGAAGCCCCATGCAATAAATTGCAAACATCAATATAAGGTGCTCTGTAATCCCAACTGGACCCAGAGAAAGCTACTGTTTTGGCCAACGTGGCGTGGCTTGTGGTGAGAGGGTCTAAACTCCTAAGTTAAAAATCATGGATTCTTGCATGACTGTGAGGATCTTTGCCAGCAGCCTGGATGGAGGCAAGGGGGGCTGCCATGACAGCCAAGAGAAGACAAAGTGTTTCTGACATTTGTAGGGTTTGTGGTTTTACTGTAAGTATACGTAGGATTACATATTGGACTCGCCTTTAATGGGGACGTGAAGTAGGGGAGGATCAAAGCATGAGAAAGCCTAATACCCAGAGATGCTGAGGATTGGTAGCGAGGTGAACCAGTGATTGAAGCTGTTATATTACTTGTGGATGGGAACGTAGAGAAATTGAGTATTGAGTGATGCCAGGTTGTCCAAATCTTCCATCAAACTTGGTACATATTTGTTCCAGGGCTCATCCGTGCAATGGTTCAGTCACCCAGGAAGAATGTGAATTGTGAGTCACCCTGGATGAATGTGGAATGAGCCCACAATGCCTCCTAGAAATAACTCTAACTATTTCTTGGAGGTAGCAAATAATCGAATGTGTAAAGAGATTAGATCTGCACATGGTAAAATTTAGGTGCTGAAAATACTTACAATGAGGATTGATTTAGGAAAATTACAGCAATCTGCTGCTTTTATTCCTTTCCCATGGATGATTTTTCCTAAGCGTTTTGCATTTGGCTTTGAGGATGTTAAGAATCGGCAGAACAAGTTTCAGTAGGGGCAGGAATTCGGGGATAAAAACCTTCTTTAAGTCCATTGATGTAGACAGCATTTTGACTTCTGTTCAAGCAGTGAGGAAGTAGACGTCTTAGGAGAATACTAAAATGAGTAATGTGAGGGGATGGTTCAATGAGTAGGCTGTTGGACGGATGTCCTAGAAAGAGGGGAGGCACATCGGCCAATATGAAGCAACAGTGGTGAGGGCACGAACAGGCTAGCAGTGGGTATCACAAGGGTGGTGGTGGGTAAGTTGCCTCTTCTAAATGTGACTTTATAGGTGGGCCCATGAATGGGAGGACAAGCATGCATCTCTGTCTGGTTGACAATGGAACTTGGCCACGGGGGAATTGTGATGGGGCCAAGTAGCAATGGAGTGCGTCCAACTGGGCATATCCGTTTCAGTGGGCACACAAGTGGACGAAAATCGAGATAGAGCATCAGATGGCACAACTTTCTTTTCAGGTGGGCATAAAGTGGAATGTTGTGGCTGGATTCTTCAAGATTAATAACGGTGTTTGGAAACCTGCGTGTCGCACAGTGGCAGAGACGTCCTTTCAAAAAGCCTTGCAATGGTCGTCAGAGGGGACCTATAGTGCTCGTGGGGCAGGATATACCAGGAAGGCCCTGGGCATGCACCAACTATTGTTTTTGAATTTATTAAAGCTGGTATTGAATGCCGAAGATCAGCATGGTTAGTAAGGATTAGTACTGAAATTGTAGGCATATTAATTTAATTTTAATAGGAAGCACACAATAAAAGAAAGTATAGGTTAGAATGTGAAAGTGTGGAACTGTTGTCTTCTGAATCTTGCACCAATAAGGAGACTTGGGCCTGCCTTTCACCTGCATGCAGATGCTCAAAGTAGCTGTTTTGGAAGAGGAAAAACCTGACTTTGTGGCCAAAAAGCAGAGAATGGCTTTTGCTCTAGATAAGGAAGACAACTTCCTGATCTACCCCCAGGAGTAGCGTTGCTTTTGAGGCCCTGCCTGTTTGCCTTTGGAATTCAAAGTTCAAGTTGCTTAAACATCTGGTTGCTGTAGAGTCTGGTAGTCAATGGGGGTGGGAGCCTTTCAGATGAAGGATGCCCTTTGACGCTAAGGGCAGGCCGCAGCATGCCTGGTTGCGTATAAGAATGTGGTAGAACTTGGTAGTGCATGGTCAGGTTCAGTAGGCTTGGTCAAAAGGTGAGAATCCAGGAGAATATTGACTAATTTGCAGGATCCAAAGTTCACATAAGGTCAACAGCACTATTTTTGTATTACCGGTTGGTCACTTGGCATTTTTTTGCAGTAAACCCTTAATTCTGAAGATCTCTGAGAGACCAATCAGAGGACCAGGACGAAGCTCCAGCACATCTCCTGAAGAGACAATATCTCACTGGCCTTCATAAGCGCGTTAACCAGTTTGTCCATTTTGGTCACACTCTTCATCGCAAGACCCCATGTAGTGCATCCAACCCTGGAGAGCCCCCGCGGCTTGAGCTGCTGCTGGAGAGCAGGACACATTACCTGAGTTACAAAGATTCATAGTAATATGTAGACAGCTGTCTGTCCTTCCTCCACTTATGGTAAAAGTATCTGCCATCCATAGACTTTCACCTTAATGGGTGTTTTCATTAACCTCATTCAAGTGGTTAAAGCTAGTTCTCCCTAGCCTTCCATTTAACGGTCCACTTCTAACCTTTAGTTTTGGTTAATTAGTACAGGTTTCCTTTTTGTGAACTTGTGGAGGACTTTGCATTCATTACTCATTTACCTGCATTATCTTTTGAAATACTGAATCCTGGATTCCCTTCTCCAGGGACAGCACCAACCGCACAGAAGATCAAGACTTTGACCATAGGGCGGGTGGCTTCAAACTGTGAGCCCAAGGCCATTGTGCATTTATGAGGTGGCCAGTCTCAGTGACATGTTATAGACCACTCCAGAGGTGCCATCATTTGGTGTTAAGATGTTGATTTAGCCTCCCTTACCTAAGGGAAGGGCACTTTCACAAAGTCATTCGATTAACCCTCGATCAAGCATTCGGGCTTGAGCTTTCGGGATAGTAAAGCGGTTTGTATTATTTCCTTCGGAAATGTACTCAGTCAAGGCATACTTTCCACCCCACATACAAAAAACTCTTAGAGAAAAGGGTAGGGAAATTACACCAGTACAACCTAGTGGCAAATGATTGAGCCAGGAGCAGCACACCTGTAAATAGTAGATACTGTGGGATATTCCTGCGGTTCCTTTGTTGGCGTGGGTGGGGGCACAGGCAGTGCCTAAAACACTTGGCATTTCATCAACCACCTCCAGGACTTAATTTGGGCCTGTGGTTGCAGGTGGGGCCCACCAGCACTCATTTTGGGGCCCAGCACTTATTTTTCTTCATCAAGATTTCAGAGCAAGAACGAAAAAAAACACAAAATGAGGAAAGAAAGTGGAAGAGAAAGACGGAAAAACCGTGACAAAGAGAGAAAGCAGGGGAAAAAAACTGCAAAAGTTAAATAAAGCGACAGAGAGTGCTTAGTAGTGATTAAAGACATATGACGTGGATTAAAGACTAGACTGCTTTGATATTAGGCACGCCCAATTTTCGTAGCACTGGCTTCTGACCAAATCTTTAGGCCCTGGCACCTATTCTACAAATTAAGCACTGGCCCCCTCACTGTGTTTGGAGGCCAGTGTTTATGCTCCCTAATAGGATTTACCATGCAGCACATGATAGATGCTGTCAGGGAACAGTATCGGAACTACCCCAAATATGTCAGATCTCCCAATGCATATGCGGTGGCGACCCTGCAATAGGTGGGAATCTGCCAATAAGTGTGCGCCGGCAGAGGCTCCTTAGGCACGCGGTTAGAGAAACCATGGGTTTCGGGTCAGGATGCCCACTGATCTGCAGGAGTGTTTCCACTCCACCAAACCCCAAATGAAGCAGACACTTCTCCACCTCCTCAACATGAGTAGACAATCTGAGAGAAAAGCCGCTACCCCACACATCCTCTGGCCCAGTGGCAGCTGGCATCTATGGAAGGGGGGTTCAAGCTCTCGCAAAATAAAATAAAACAAGCATTTACAATGCAATGGTCTCGGCATTATTAAAGGTAGAGCTATTAGCATTGCTCATGACATTTTTTTTCTTTTTTTAAAAAAAACATAAATAAATGGTATTGTCATTTACAATGGCAATAGGTGAGCATTAGAGAGTAGTAGAGAGTACTTGCGGACACAGAGACACACACACACACACACACACACACCCATGCACACACACACAGACAAAGCCGCGCACACACACAGACAGAGCCGCGCAAACACACATACACACACAGAGCCGCGCACACACACACACACACAGACAGAGCCGTGCACACACACACACACACACAGAGACAGAGCCACGCACACACACACAGACAGAGCAACACACACACACACACACAGAGCCACACACACACAGAGCCCAACACACAGAGCCCCCCCACACACACACAGAGCCCCCCACACACAGAGCCCCCCACACACAAAGAGCCCCTCACACACACACAGAGCCCCACCACACACACACAGCCCCCCACACACACAGAGCCCCCCACACACAGAGAGCCCCCCCCACACAGAGCCACCCCCACACACACACAGAGCCCCCCCACACACAGAGCCCCCCACACACACAGAGCCCCACACGCACACAGAGCCCCCCACACACAGAGTCCCCCCAGACACACACAGAGCCCCCCCACACACAGAGCCCCCCACACACACACAGAGCCCAGGCACACACAGAGCCCACACACACACATAGAGCCCCCACACACACCCAGTGCCACACACACACAAACCCAGTGCCACACACACCCAGAGCCACACACACACACGCAGGAGAGCAAGCACAGCGGGGGGGCAGGGAAGCAAGGACAGCCAGGGAAGCAAGCACAGTCAGGAGGCAGGGAAGCAAGCACAGCCAGGGAAGCAAGCACAGCCAGGGCCTACTGAACCCTTATTATTGCTCCCATTTTATAACCTAGACTGCAGCCATGGGGCCCATTTCCGTCCTTGCTCCGAGGCGCACAATACCCTGACTGTATATTTCTGCCCAGATATAGCTGTTTTTGCATGCAAACCTGGGACACACGGGCCACTTTCCTTGCTTGCATTAAGGCGCGTGGCACCCTTGGTACGAACCTGGGGTGGGGGCGTGCGTCTTTCTCCCTCTGGAGTGAACGATGTGCATGGAGTGGCCGTCTATGCTTGAGTACAATTGGGGCGTTGGCAGGAGCTCTGGGTGACGAGTGGCGTGTTAGTGTGTGCGCTCTTCTGTTGGCCAGGGTGGTGTTTGAGTTCCCTGCCGTGGCATTTGATGACTTCCAGCCGCCTCTTGCACCCCCTCCCCCCTTTGTTTAGAGCCATCCAGATATCTGCCTGTGAAGCCCCCGGTGCTGGGGGCGAGGGAGGGGCTTCTATTATAATGTAGAATAGGGAGGGAAGCGGGATCACAACAGAGCCAGAGGGTACCCGGAAGACCTGATAGTTCGTTGGGTCAAAATGGCCGAATGCATAAGACTAAAAGAGGTGCAGTTAATGGAACGAATGAGTTTAGGGAGTGTGGAGGGCTGCCAACACCCTCCAGGTGCATCTGACTGGGGCTTTCGAGAACTCAGGTTTGGCCCTGGACAGGAGAGGGGAGTTTCCCCGCAGCCCGAGTAACTTCACTAGGGGGAGTGTAGAGGCAAACGGGTTTTCCCCTGGTACAAAGGATGTGTGGAAGCAGGGGCGGGCTCTTGTTATGCACGGCTATCGAGAGATGGGGTGAGAAAAGCCATCTAGAGCGCCCGGTGCTGTGGCCCCCTGAAGTGCGCACCAGGCCTGCTTGCTCAGCTAAGGCGCTGGCTCTGCTTGAGTTTGCCTTCTACGTGACGTCTGTGACTCCTGCAGCTTGGGGCGGGGACTTTTTCTCACACACAATTAGGTTTGTTCGACAACAAGGGCCCTTCACCGGGTGGTGATTGTTTGAGCTCACTGGCTTGTTTGAGCTCAGTGGCTTGTTTGACGGGTGGCGGTGAGTCTGTCGCAGGGCTCATCGCCCTCCGGTGTGTTCGTTGCAGCAGTGCCTGGTCTTTATTATAGAGCTGATAATTCGTTCTAGTCCGGGTACCTTTGTTGTAGCTCGAGGACGTTATTTGATGGTTGCTTTCTGTGGCTCGGAGTAGAATATTGAACAGCAGTCGTGTATATTCTGATTTGAGGCACTGAATCAGTCGGGATTGAATGTCAGTGGGCAGAGATGTAGTGGCTGCACTATGATCTTGTGTCCCTACGCTACCTTCCTGGGTAGCCTGTAGGGTCAGGGGGGGGTGAGAGGGGGGGGGCACAAGCACAGCGAGCAACAGGGGGCGTGGCAAAAAGCGAGTGCAACGAGGGTCAGGGGGTGTGGGGGCACAAGCACAACGAGGAACAGCGGGGTGGAGGGGACACGAGCACAATGAGAAACAGCGGGGTGGGGGGGACACGAGCACAACGCGGAACAGTTGAGAGGAGAGGACGCCCGTTCTGCATGTGTTTCGCGTGCAATCCATTGCCATTTTTGCATTTCCTCCTCTGACAGCGCGGGATCCTTCATTTGCTGTGAGGAGAGGAAAAAAGCTGGATGCAGCACACGCCGTAGGTGATTCTCGGGAATGATAGATACATCCGCACACAGAGCACAGCTCGCCAAAGGATCTCTCCGACTCCGAGTCAGCCCGTCTGAAGCGCTGGCTACAGCGGACGGAAAGGCCAGCCGTGAGAAGCGGGAGCCATGTCTGCGAAGGAGAGGCAGAAAGCAAGGATAACCAAGGACAGTGTCACGTTGCTACCCTGCTTTTATTTTGAGGAGGTAAGTGGGGAGACGGGTCTCTGGAGATGCGACTATTGGCAAATAAATATAGACAGTCTGGAAATAAGCAAATGGCTGCAATATCTGCCGAGAGCGCCGCACGCTAGGCAAACGCGAGGCTGACAGAAAATTCACCAACTGTACAGCGAGTGATACCGATGGTGGAGCAAAGCACACACGGCAGGCACCTTTGCATTTGCACACGCGTACGTGAGTGTCTGCAGTGATGTCTGTGTGTTTCAGTGGAGAGTCTGCATCAGCTGGGCTGTGGTTTACGAGGCACACAGAGTAATCTGTAAACAAGGACCAGACGCGGTCGGGGAGAAATGGCTGACGCAAACCTCCGAAAGTTTTCCGATTCGGGGGGCGTGTTTTTTTCCTGAGTGATGGATGACGTCACAGTCGAAAGAAAGCAAAAAAAACACGCCCGAATCTGAAAGAGACGGGGCTTGAACTGAGTGATGCCCCTCTCATCCAATGGCTGGACTCCGTTTAGAGAGCCAGCCAATGGAAGAGAGAGGCGGGTTCAAGCCCCACACTCCAAATCATTAAATGTCCCACCGGAGACTGCGCAAGTGCAGCCTTCGGTCCTCGACCTAAAAAGCTTACCAAATGCGACATCCTCTGCTCGGTCTTCTTCTTTCCACACGGAATGGATGCAGCAACTCCCTTGACCAGTCCTGGCACTGTTCTCATGCAGCATGAGAGCAGCACCCTGATTGGAGGGTGCAGCCTCACTCGTTCGCTCCACAGCGCTCTGGAGGCCTGCACTTGCTCTATCCCAGCTGTCTTAAGACAGCTAGGTTAGAGATGTTTAAAGTGCGCATCGCATGTGTGGTCGGCCAGCTAAAAAGACATGCACATTTTAAACAGTGCATAGACCGCCTACCATCCTCCTTGCTGCTGTCACTCATGAGCGGCCCGCCCCCATTCTGACGCTCTGTTCGGGACGGGGATAACAAATAAAATCGTAAAAAATTACCATTTTATTTGTCATCTCTGGGGTTTTGGCGTAATTTTAAGTGGGCGACACTCCTCCACTCCAACGGAGTTCTGGTCTTGTATCTCTCCTCTCTTCTTCATACTATTTTACCCGTTTCTTATCCCCATACCCTCCTGCTAGGTTGTTCCGAATCATACAAAAGCCTCCCGCCCCTTAGACTCCTCCAAGGAAGTCTTGTGAGTACATATAATATATCCTTATAGCCCACCGTAACGGGCGGGAAACACCCATCACATCGATGTCAATACATAGCGGTGCCATCGCACAGCGACTTTTACATCGCGGGATCGTTGACATTGCATGCTTTTACTACACATGCTACAACGGCGCAATGCCATTAACATCGCAGGCAATTACAACGTATGCAATGGAAATGGCAGCTTTACAGGCCTCGTGAAAATGTGTATCACGCCAAAATAAGCTGCCTAGCTTCCCAAGCGCCACCATTTTTTATTCAGCTGCTTTTGACGTCACCGGCAAACACTAGCGCAACCGAAACTGGCTACAATCTAAAAGAAAGGCCCTGCTGGTTGTGGGAGACAACTTTTCCTTGTCAGCTGAGCATCGCAAACAACAAGCATTGGAAATGCAATAGGTCTCGCATTAGGAAAGTTTGAGCAATTGGTATTGTAAATGACACTTTTTTTATTTATGTGTTGGTTTTGAAAATAGCAAAAGTAATAGCTTTGTCAGTTACAATGTCAATAGTTTTAACTTTCGCAAATGTGACACCTATAGCATTTGTAATGCAATGTGTTTTGTCTTTACGTGACTTAGATGTATTGATATTGCAAATAACAATGGCTTTTAATTTTGTAAATAATTAATACTTAAATAAAATTTATTGTAATTTATAAATGGCAATAGCTTAAAAGTTTGTAATTTAATTTTGTGAAGATTATGTTCAGTGTATTTTATTGTGACGAAAATCCAAGAACATTGCATTTGCACCTGGTGGTGTATGTGGTGGTGGATGTGGTGGTGGTGGATGCGGTGGAAGTGGTGGTGGATGTGGTGGTGGTGGTGGATGTGGTGGTGGTGGTGGATGTGGTGGTGGATGTGGTGGTGGTGGTGGTGGATGTGGCGGTGGTGGATGTGGTGGTGGTGGATGTGGCGGTGGATTTCATGATGGATGTGGTGGTGGATGTGATGGTGGTGGTGGATGTGGTGGTGGATGTGATGGTGGATGTGATGGTGGTGGTGGATGCGGTGGTGGATGCGGTGGTGGATGCGGTGGTGGATGCGGTGGTGGATGGGGTGGTGGTTGTAGTGGATGTGGTGGTGGATGAAGTGGTGGTGGGTGTGGTGGTGGTGGTGCATGCGGTGGTGGTGGATGCGGTGGTGGTGGATGTGGTGGTGGTGGATGTGGCGGTGGATGTCACGGTGGATGTGGAGGATGTGGAGGTGATGGTGGAGATGATGGTGGATGTGGTGGACAGTGCACACAGTCAGAGCAGCGTGCACCAAAAACAAACACAGCCCATACAAAACCGAAACAGCATGTATCAAATGCAGAGACGGTTCACACAGAACATGAGCACCGTGCACCTAAAGAACACACAGTCTATGCACAACTGAAGCAGCATGCATTAATAGTTCCGACAGTACACATAACACGAGCAGTGTGCATCAAAGTACACAGGGATTAAGTAGCATGCAGCCAAACCAACATTTCCCAAACAGTGGGTTGTGTGACCCACAGGTGGATCGTGCGCCAGTTTAGTCGAGTTGAAAAAGTCCCAGCATATGCAAGCAATTAGCTTTTCGATATTGCTATTTAATAATAAATGTAGCAGTATTAGAAAAAATGACATGCCTACTGTTAAAAGTAATAGTGCTACCAAGATAGTCGGCAGCCTGTGTAGTCCACTTTCTAGACCAATTGTTAAGAGAGACGTTGACAGCCGTATGACCCGCCCATTCCAGGAGACATTTAACTGACTGAGGTGAAGACCAATCATGAAAGGCCACATCTATTGAATGGACCTCCCCTCCAAAAAACAAGAGTAAGCTGCGGTATTGATCGGAAAATAGTGTACAGGAAGCGTACACGTCTTTGCCTGCACCTATCCAGACAGTACAGCGTTGCATCTTTCTAAGTTTACTAGAAAGATTGGCGGGACATGCAACACTCTCCGTGAATACAAATAAAGCAACCATTTTGAAATAGTGATTCGTTGTGTTTTCACTGTTTTATATTAAGCCGCAAAACAATATAAAAGGGAAATACGTATTTTTTCTGTATTCAGCATAATATTATGCTTGGGTTAAGGAAGAAAGAGAAAGATTGCGCCAACGAAAAAATAAAATGTGAAGTTTTCAATTTAATTTTAACTTTCGAAGTGTGTTCTGCACTTGTCATTGAATAAATGCTTCGAAACGACAAGCAGTGCTGTCATTTGCCTCCATTTGCCGCTTCATCCGGAATATACTTTTGTGTCCCTTATCTATGTTTGGAAAAGACTGTTCCCTCCTGAGGGCGATACTATCTTTGATATGTGTCAGGTTTGTAATTTCTGCAGCTCGATTACGTGCCAGATAAGGCGTAAATTAATCCCTAGGAATCATTTTTTTGTTGTTAGTATCCCACCGAACGACAAAAGAAATTAGCTCGGAGGTGGAGATTTGAAGATCTTTCCCACCCCCTTCTTCCGAATCAGATGGTAGAGTCTACTCGAAAGCCTGCCCCTGGTGTGCTCCGGAAGTGTTTTGTAGTCTCTTTGGTGACGCTACCAGTGTGTGTGAAGGAGTGACTGCTGGAATCATGGGGGCCTGGGAAGGTAATGGTTTATTTTATTCCATTCATTTGCCTTTATGCTGAGCTATCGAACTTTGGTAACAAGCCTAATTTGAAACATTTATTATGTTTTTTAAAGTCTCGGTGAGGAAACGTTAAGGTTTAAGTGAAGGGATAAAAGTGCAATGTCTGTAAATGGCAACAGTGATCTCAATGGAGAGCCATGATTATTGAGTGAAAAATGGGGAGAGTGGGTTAATGCACGGAGCTAAAAGTGGTAAAGCAAAATGCACGAACCGGTATACGGATGTAATTTACCTTGACAGCAGAGAGGTGACCAATGGACGGAGGGAAGAGAGAGAAGGGGAGGGTTGAGGAGAAATGCGACACGGCGGGCAGGGGAGGGGGCGGAGCGGGTAAAAAAATAAACAAGACGGAGGGAAGAGAGAGAAGGGGAGGGGGGAGGAGAAATGCGACGTGCGGATGAGGGAACTGATGTGCACGCGCTTTTAAGCTCAATGCGCATGCGCATTGAGCTTAAAAGTCACGGGCACTGCAAGGAATCGCCACGATTCCTTGCAAGTAGTTAAAGAGTGGATAAGCCCCATAGTCTCGCAAGCTCGATGCGCATGCGCATCGACAGGCGAGACCTAAAAAGGGCAGATGCTGTGCAAAATGCAGACAAGCCCCCTAATTCAGATTAAAATCTTTCAGTCTACCTCTTCTGTAAAGTCACGTATGAAGGCTTACTGCTATCACCTTTTCTTCCAACTCTTTGTCCTCGACAACCAGCTTTACAGGCCTCGTGCAAACTGGCTACCTAAATATGAGATGCTGAGACCTTATGATGTTTGTGTGGTGGATGGATGTATGGGTGGGTGGATGTATGGGTGGATGGATGGATAGATAAAAGTGTGGATGGGTGCATGATGTGTGGGTGGCTGGGTGGATGGATGGGTGGATGGATGCATAGATGGATGCATAGATAGATGCATAGATGGATGCATAGATGGATGTATGGGTGGGTAGATGGATGGATGTATGGATAAAAGTGTGGATGGGTGCATGATGGCGGATGGATGGATGCATGGATGGGTGTATGGGTGGATGGATGCATGGATGAGTGTATGGGTGGGTGGATGTATGGATGGATGGGTGCAGGATGGCGGATGGATGGATGTAAGGGTGGATGGATGGATGGATGGATGGGTGGGTGGGTGGATGGATGGATGAGTGGATGGATGGCTGGAAGCGTGGATGGATGGCGGATGGATGGATGGATGCTTAGCATAGTGTGCAGCCCGACTTGCATTTTGCTTTTTCCGTGATTGCATCCAAATATATGATACAAGTCACATCATAAATACAAGTCAGGACTATTGGCTTTGTCAGTGGTTGTTAGTTGCACAAGATAAATAAGCAGCAACTATGGCTTGTATATAATATTGAAAAAGCTTCCTTTAAGCCCTGGTGACACCACGACAATGTTGCTGCTCCTCAGATACAAAAAGAGAGGGAAATCCAGAGAGAAAATGACTCTCTTTAAAGGATTTCCCTTCCCCTCCAACGCTTACCTGGCATGAAAAAGCACTGCATAGGTCGCTCTACAAAGGCGTATTTAATAAACGCACCCTGCACTTATGGGACGCACCTAAAGAGGCTGATTTTAATGAACACA
This sequence comes from Lissotriton vulgaris, assembly GCF_964263255.1. NCBI lineage: Eukaryota > Metazoa > Chordata > Amphibia > Caudata > Salamandridae > Lissotriton > Lissotriton vulgaris. The sequence continues at coordinate 1,705,245,626 of NC_141695.1, forward strand.
TCCTAGTAAATAGTGCGGATGCACTTCGGTGAGGGGAAACACCCATTTCAACAGCTGTGTTTTCAAGCACTGCCATCGCATTATCACTGATGCAAGATGCGCGTGCGATGATGAAGGTGACAGATTCAGATGCCGATCACTTGTATTGAAGGAAAAATATTGATGCATGCAGATGGGATCACTGAAATAATATCGACTGACAAAATATCGACTTGCCAAAATATCGTGGACAAAATATCGACAGTCAAAATATCGAGTTTGTATCTACAAACAGGTAAGTACAAAAATATCGAGTACAAAATATCGTTAACAAAAATATAGATGTAAAAAATATCGACTTTATTAAAAACAGTGTTAAATTAAAGTAATATTAAATTCAATTACTAAAATATACTTAAAACGACTTAAATTAAATTATAATAATAAAATAATAAATGAAAATAATAAAAATATTTTTTTTTAATCTTATTTGTTGACCCTGAACCCTAAAAATACCCCTTTACCCAAAAACCCAAAACTGACCCTGAACCCTAAAAATACCCCTTTACCCAAAAACCCAAAACTGACCCTGAACCCTAAAAATACCCCTTTACCCATGACCTGAAAACTGACCCTGAACCCTAAAAATACCCCTTTACCCATGACCTGAAAACTGACCCTGAACCCTGAAAATACCCCTTTACCCATGAACTGAAAACTGACCCTGAACCCTAAAAATACCCCTTTACCCATGACCTGAAAACTGACCCTGAACCCTAAAAATACCCCTTTACCCATGACCTGAAAACTGACCCTGAACCCCAAAAATACCCCTTTACCCATGACCTGAAAACTGACCCTGAACCCTAAAAATACCCCTTTACCCATGAACTGAAAACTGACCCTGAACCCTAAAAATACCCCTTTACCCATGAACTGAAAACTGACCCTGAACCCTAAAAATACCCCTTTACCCATGAACTGAAAACTGACCCTGAACCCTAAAAATGCTCCTTTACCCAAAATGTATCAATATTATTTAATTACCAATTAATTATTAATTAACAATAACAATAAAGTAAATATATTAGAACATTAGGTGTAATTATTTTAATAATTAATATTATTTTTTCAAAATTAATTACTTAAAAATAACACAAAATTATATAGATAAAAAATGTACTCTAATTAATGTAATTGACTAATTACAATTAATTAATTAACAATTATTTACTAATACAAAATATATTCAAAATTATATTAATTAATTAACTAATTAATATTAATTAATTATCAATTAATTATTAATTAAAAATATTAACAAACATATATTAATTAATTAATTATTATTAAATTACTTCCCACCCTATTCCCCTATAAACCCACAACCCGCTACAGAATTACATTACGCAATTATTATCAAAACAAAATTCATGTAATAAAATATTTTATAACATTAATACACACTATTCACACATATTATTACATAAAAATACACTATAAAATATTATATATTATTAAAAAATCGATATTTTTGCTATCTATATTTTATACAGTCGATATTACTTCACTTACCTGAAAAACGATATTTTTGTAGTCGATATTATGTCCAGTCGATATTTTGTCCAGTCTATATTTAAAACTCGATATTATGTCCAGTCGATATTTTGGAGTCGATATTTTGTCTCTATACCGTGCAGATGACAGATGCGCATTGATCACTTGCATTGTATGATGCACATTATGACTGATGCAAGATGCGGGTGCTGCGATGACATGGGAGATGGAATATGACATTATGCGGTGACGTCATACCATACCCACCGACCAGAGGGATGACATCTTAGCAAAGGCTGGCTAATGCGTGCAGATGACAGATGCACATTATGACTGATACAAGATGGGGGGAGGGGCAGGAACACGGGAGATGACAGATGCCTGCAATGATCAGTTGTATTGGATATGATTTATTTTACGCACATATGGTTACACTTTGATAAAAAAGTTACTTTTAAACTAAAGATAATTATCACTTGCTCAAAGTAAAAACGCGTTCTTAATAGAGGCTGAAGCAAGATGACATGGCAGATTGAAAATACATTTTTGGGGGGGTCACGAACACTCAGAAGCTTGGATATTTTATGCTATGCTGCAACATGACCTCATAACATAGCCACGGATGGTGACAGATGCAACGCAAAGGTGACAGATCCAACGCGTGCTGCGGTGACAGATGGCATGGACAAAGAGTAGGTCACGTCCAGGTAGGTCAATACATATCACCCCAGATACTATAATAAACAGTTTCGGAATAACTATTTTATAGCATGCGATGTGATGAACTGCGATGTATTTGCCTAAAGCAGCAGACACACTACAATAGCGTGGTGACATCATGCGCAATGAATGCCTGCGATGTGATGCCTTTTGCGATGTAAAAACGGCGTGGTCATTGCTGGCGTTGTGGCGGTTAGCGATGTATCGGCATACATCCGTAACGGGCTATACTGGCTATTAAAAGCCTGGGCTTTAACAAGGGAGCGGGACTTTAATAGCTGCTATAGCCCAGCTACGAAGGGCTATCAGGCTATTAGAACATTCTGCCACTAGAGGGCAGAAAGTTCTAACAAATTAAACAAAGGCCTCGCAAAGCCTGAGGGGATTGAAATCCCCTCGATCTCCGAGAGGCCTTTGTTTAAACAACATTGGAATGTTGTTCTGCGGGCCTTTAATGGCCCGTAGAAGCAGGGAGCACTTCATTGTCTGCAATGGAGTGCTCCACATTCCAATGTTCTAATACATCTTCTAGTGCATGCGTCTATGTACTGGGTCTCTCTCCGCCCTCAACAACTTTTCACCCTGCCCAGATGGCTCACCTCTGGCCACTCTCCCAGCATGCAACAGAGAGGTCAGCGCCTGCAGGCCTACCACGCTCCTGCAATGCACTGCGACCCCTGTGTCATTGGTCCTCTTTGAGGAATGTTGTCCATAAAGCAGGTACTAGCCACCCTACCGCGTTCCAAAACACTATTTCCTGCGAAGAAATGCCTGTTAAATATGCATTCAATGCACCGTTAAATATGCATGAAACCAGTCTATTTCACGACAAGAAATATACGTTAAATATGCATGAAGACTCCCCAGTGTGTGCAGGGAAAGGTGTGTTGAACAGCAACCATAAATTATCAATCACTGCGCCATTAGCTTGTGCGTCATTAATCAACAATTACATTGCACCTGTACAGAAATATGTTCGTCTCCCACAGCACAGTCGCTGCTTGACTCCTGCTTGAGCAAATGAAGCCCTTTGGCCTCCTCCGAGTGCCCAAACTGTTGGTCTTGCAGATAACCCCCTAATGGCCTCTGATGTACTCCCCTTTTCTGCAGTACCTCCCAAACCTAGGGCCCTAGGGCCCTGTACACCCTTAAATCCCTGACAGTCTAGTGTTTCCCTTCCCTGAAGGGTTTCCTCCCTTTGTGACCTTAGACCTTAAGTCTAGATGTACCCCCTCAGACCACATACACCGCAAATTCCTAACTGTTACCCAAATGTTGTACCCCCTCAAACCTGATACACGGCTAACTCCTGAGTGTTACCCAGATGTTGTACCCCCTCAAACCTGATACACCGATAATTCCTAAATGTTACCCAGATGTTGGACCCTCCCAAACCTGATACACTGATAATTCCTGAGTGTTACCCAGATGTTGTACCCCCTCAAACCTGATGCACCGCTAATTCCTCAATGTTACCCAGATGTTGTCCCTCCTCGAATCTGATACACTGCTAAGTCCTAAATGTTACCCAGACGTTGTACCCCTCAAATCTTATACACTGCTAATTCTGGAATGTTACCCTGATGTTGTACCCCTCAAATCTTATACACTGCTAATTCTGGAATGTTACCCTGATGTTGTACTCCCTCATACTTGATATACTGCTAATTCTTGAGTGTTACCCAGAGGTTGTACCCCCTTAGTGGGGAAGGGTATTACCTCCATCCGTCATCTCCTTGTGTTTGCTTTGTTCGCCCTAAGTGTGGCAGGGTATGCCCAGACGTGGGTCTCTTGCTCGCTTTGCCACTGGATTCAAGCTAGCCTGGCTGTTGAAGGGTGGTACCCAGAAACCGGTCCCAGGGTGCTTGTTTCCGGTTTCAGGGAATACCTAGCTTGGAAGTTCGGGCTGGACTGTTCCCATGAGGCACACTGATTTGCATAAAGCTGGGTCTGAACTGAGGTGGCGAAGTGAGCTAAAGAATGATGATGGATTCAACCCAGATCTGTGATTGCCGGTGAGTGTCTGAAAAGTTTCAGCGCTCCGTCCATCATCTCCTGGTGTTTGCATTGTACCCCCTCAAACCTGATACACCGCTAATTCAGGAATGTTACCCAGATGTTGTACCCCCTCAAACCTGATACACTGCTAATTCCTGAATGTTACCCCGATGTTGTACACCGCTAATTCCTGACTGTTACCCTCACTCCCTGATGACCTACTGGTTGTCCCAGTGTTTGATGCCTTGAATCTCCCACATCTTCCAGGCATTGTTGTTCTCTTGTGGTCCGCTGAGTGCACCCTGTTGTTACCCTAGGGCTATCAACTGGTGGAAGGCCGGCCGCGGCAAGCTCTACCTACAGTACATTTTAACAAACCCACTGCCAACATCCTCTTTCCATACACCTTACCATGGCCTTTTTTGTCACCTGTGTAGTTCTGCCCCACCACAGACCACACAACCTGGAAAACATGGCTGTGCCAAGAAAAAAACTTGAAAACAACTATTGGTCACTCCCTGCCAAGGGACCTTATGGAGCAAAGAAAAAAAACAAAATTTACAAGCTATAATTCCTGAGGAAACGTCCTTTAGGACGAAGCCAGATTCACGCTATGCCTTCACAGCGCTGGCAACAGAACAAATGCGTCTTTAGCACGCAATTGATCTGCAAGCAAGTACTTGCTTTTCGGGGGACGGTGGAGTGGTGTTGGAATTAAAGTCCAAAACCTGCCCTACTGTTGCGCAGACTGGAGTTAGAATAGTAAATTAAACTATTCCAATATCCAGCGAGGTCTTAAAGGCAACAACTTTGCGCAGAACAAATGTGTGCTAAAGACGCATTAGTTCAAATGACAGAGTTACTAAGGCATGCATGAAAAACGCATGCGGAATTCCGTCATACATTCTTTACTGAAGGGCTGCACTGGGCTCTTTTGGACCATTCAACTGGCTGTGAAGAGTCTTTCTTCAGGCCTTCACCGGCCCCATGTCTCCTGGTCTGCTGCTCCTGACCAGTACTATCGCTGAAGCAGCCAAGTTATTATATGCACATGTATGATTTTCTGTGTTTACAGTGTGCCAGTGTTGTGCGTCTGACACTTTGAGTTAGTCCTGATTTTTGTTTGCATTCAGGGACATGTGGTAATGTGTTTATGACATAACCATAAAAACTGCATGTACCAGAATGCAATTGAAAAAAAATCAATGACTTTTTTTTGTTGGATTATTTAAGTAGAAGTATAATTACAATGTCTTCCAACTGCAACACATTGACTATATATCATGCATAACAGTCTGCATACATAAAATGGATGAGAGACAGCAGGTACATTGCCATTGGGGCCTCAGGTAAATCTAATAGCGATGATGGTTAATCATTATTATCATACTTTTATCTCTATATTTTTGTCTCCAACTTTATACGTGTCCCATACATTTGTTCCATCACTGTCATGCATGTGCTTCTAGGACTGATTTGCATATGGCCATGTCTGAACTGGGGTGGCGGAGTCAGATAAAGAATGATGATGGATTAAACCCAGATCAGTAGACTGGGGGGAGTGCTTGCAATGTTCAACACTCCATCCATCATCCCCTTTGGTTTTGCTTTGTTCACCCTAAGTTGGCAGGGTATCCCCAGACATGGGTCCCTTGCTCACTTTGCCACTGGATTCAAGCTAGCCGGGCTGATGACGGCTGATTAGCCAGAAACCGGTCACAGGATGCTAGTTTCCAGTCCAGGGAAGACATGGCTTGACAGTTAGGGCTGGACTGTTACCATGAGGCACAGGGTCAGACTGATTTGCATATGGTCATGTCTGAACTGGGGTGACGGAGTGAGCTAAAGAATGATGATGGATTAAACCCAGATCATTCGACTGGGGGTGAGTGCTTGCAATGTTCAACACTCCGTCCATCATCCCCTTTGGTTTTGCTTCTAGGACATTACCCACCAATATGTAAACATACTAATGGATTTATACATAACAGTGCCGCCTGTGTGTGTGAGTGGCATCAGCTTTTGATGTTGTTGTGCATATGTGCACCTATAACAGACGCAAACATGTAAGCGTGGGCGCGGTGCGTGCTCCACCTAAAAAAAAATATTGACTTGATGAATTGCTTACACTTGACACAGTACAATTGATCAAGTCAGAATGAGATCTCTGAAGGTGACATGACACTTACCATCATTTATTTTTTGAAACTTGTTTTAATAACCTTTAGGTTTAGAACTGTATATTTAATGTACATAGCAAGTTTATACCCTAGGTTTAGCACCGGATGAGACGGGACACATTAAAGGATCTTTGATTAAATATACATTTTTGAATCAAGAAGTGTTTATATATTATTTAGTGGCTTGCTTTTATCAATATTAGATGTATGATTACATGATTATTTTTTAGTTTTGCATGGACCGAAAACTCAATCAATACAATTTCAAAAAGAAATCGCTGATAATGTCCTGCTAGAAATATGTGGGAGAATAAACATGTATTGTCTAAACACAAAACGACAGGGTTTGATTTAGATATCGGCGGACGGATTACTCCGTCACAGCGGTGACGGATATCCCGTCTGCCAAAATATAAATCCCATAGGATATAATGGGATTTAAACATCCCATAGGATATAATGGGATTTATACATCCCATGAGATATAATGGGATTTATATTTCGGTGGATGGGATATCCGTCACCGTTGTTACAGAGTAATCTGCAAGACAAGATCTACATCAGGCCCACAGTCTCCAGGTCTTTGGTCTTCTAGCATCTCTGAACCACTTGCTGAAAGCTACTAAGTCTGCTACAAACAACGTCGTGCATGTTTATAAAAGCCAATTGTTTTATTTATCTACATCCAAACTGGAATCAGACTTCAGAAACATGGAGGCAATTCCCTCGGTGTGCGAGGACCAAAACTCTGGAAAGCTTTAGAACTGTCCTTAAAATCTGAATCAAACCTCCGTAGATTCAGGGACCTCCTTAGTACAGTTTCATTCAGGCATTCAAGTAAAGGAGCACAGGTACAGTGGACAAGTGCCTTCTTCTGGAAATTTGCAGACTTCCATCGATAGATCGGTCTGAATACGGGCATCTAATTTCTATGAAGACCTGAGCGGTAAATTTTTGCTATGGACGACAGGTCCTTATTTAGGCATGTGACGAGAACACTAAATTTGTGACCAAAGTACAAACTCGTTAGATGTACCCCCAGATGACCCAAGTCGCAGGATTTGAGGATCAACACTGACCCTGACACTGACAGGAGTCTATCGGCCAACAACTACCAATGGAGGCTCGAACACATCCTCTTATCCGTACCTCAATATCTTGTTCTTGTCTCCCTAACAATCGTTGCCAGATATTACTCCACACCTTAACCTGAACTTTCCACTTCCAAGTGTCTTGTCACCTCTAATAACTTATGCAGACCACATAAAGAAATCACCTGTAAATTGGAGCTCTTAAAAGTGGCCATAAGAGGACTCACTTGTGCTGTAGAAACACCTATAAATAAATAATTCCATTACTATATTTCAATGTGTTGCTTCTGCAAACTTGAAATAAGGTATTTTTGGTTTACATTGTACCAAAAACTAAACATGTCCCAACTCACATATTTTTTTTTTAATTAAATCTGTTTTTATTAAACATTTTAACTTTGTCAATACATGCTCATGCCTTCATTTCTTTTTTTTGCAAAATACATTTGTACTTCATACATGTTGTAAAGAATTATAGGTACACTGTTGGTTACATCATAGACGACTATGGAGCACAATGCATTATATACGTACATAGTATATCGTGATGGCTGTTACAAGTGTGGATATGCCACTATCAAGCAAACAAAGCTTGGTATTACATTCCATATGGTGCGGCGCTGCTGCCAGGGCGACTGATGCTGGAATCTGGGGATCACGGTTCGATCGCCGACGGCAGAGTTGCCCAGCACCATGTGACTCTGGGCAATAGCTTGCTTAATCTTCCCGACGGCCCCCCAGCGCCTAGAGACCCTTACGGGTGATTGTTCACGCTTTACAAGTGTGGATTGTTATTATTATGTAGTCCTTTAACAGATCATTGTAAATATCAGCGTAATTTTACTAGAACTAAGAAATTAACTTGAAAAGGGAATATTCATACTATTAGCCCCACCCATGGCACCCCCCCACCTCCCTGTGTAGAATTTGCTGATTGTTTCTATGCGTATTGCCCGCCTGCTCCCTCCCCATCATGGCGTGCGGATATGTGCACACATTTAACCAGTGTGTAGTTATTGTCTATGTGTCGCGGTCTACCTGGAACTGCAGCACACATGTGTGGTGTCTACCTGCAGTGCTACTTCACAGAGGTTTTCCCCTCATCCAACCCTGCGTTCCACTGTTACTCAGCTAGGAGGGCATCCCAGTATGTGTCCCACCTCACATCATAACATCAGGCCTGATGTAGAGTTTGGGAAGCGGGTTACTCCGTCACAACATGATAGCCATTCCGTTCGCCCGTGTCATGGGATATAATGCACATGTAATCAGATGGGCGGGATATCCATCACATTTGTGAAAGAGTAATCTGTCCGCCAAATTTTAAATGAGGCCCATAAACATATATGTTACTGTTATTGAAATGTATGATATTTTACATTTGAGAGTACTTCTGTACAAAATATCTTGTGCATCTGGGGCCAGATGTATGAAGCTCAAATGGGTTCGCAAACGTCGAAATTCGATTCCTTATTTTGCGATTGCATTTAAGGAATTGCAAAATTTGCAATTCCTTAAATGCAATGTATGATGCAAAAAAAAAAATAGCTAATTGTCCCTAAGGAATCGCAAATTACCACCAACTTCAAGTTGGTGGTAATATGCGAATTTCTTGAAAAATTCCCATTTTTGCATTTTTCAAAGTGCCATGTGATGCACATACATGCCCATAGGGCATGTATGTGCACCACATGCTTATTTCAGGGGTGCAACAGGGTGTACTTTGGACACCCTTGCACCCTTGAAATTATTCTCAATTTGCGATTAGCAAATTGCGAATCACAAATTGAGAATAATTTCACATTCATTCCTATGGGCCTCCTGGCCCATAGAAATGAATGAGAAATTATTCCTTAATTGCGATTAGCAATTTGCTAATCGCAATTAAGGAATTTTAAGAAATTGCAAAAAAATTGCGAATTTCTACATACATACCATTTTGCAATTCTCAAATAGCGATTCCTTAAAAATCGCTATTTGAGAATCGCAAAAGTGTATCTTGATACATCTGGTCCTTAATCTCTAGTAGGGCATGTGCAAGTTTACTTCACAAAAATAACCATTCCATATATCCGATTTTCTATAATTTATACTTTTTAACAACTTCATTTTCACTTTTATGATACGAGCAATGGTAAGGGTAATAAAAGTCAAAGAAGGGGAGAAAAAGAACATTTAGCATAAAATATAATTTGTGTAACCCCGCAAACGCTACAAATTCCTCAGTAAACACACAGGATTACACAAAGCGACACGCATCACCTTTAACATGTTATGTAAATTTGCCCATCTCGTTTATTCTATGGGCTTATGGAAGGATCTGAGGCCAGATTTAGGTAAATAGTATTTACCGATTCTAAAATACCGAATTTTACCGATTCGGTAATTTAGAATCGGTAAATGCTATGTAGCAAATAAATTCGGTAAAAATTACCGAATCGGTAAGATAGAGGGCCCGATGTAGGTCGCCCAATACCGGTCAGTAACAGCCGATTTTGGCCGTTACTGACCGGTATTTGGCTTTTGACATGTAGGTGGCTCTGAATTTACAGAATCGGTATATTTACTGATTCAGTAAATACCGAATCTTACAGATTTGGTAATTGAAAAAGTAAAATTACCTACATCTGACTACTTCCAATTTACCTACTCTTAAATACCGAATCGGTATGATTCGGTATTTAAGAGTAGGTAAATCGGAATTACCTACATCTGGCCCTCAGTATTTACCGATTCGGTATTTTAAGGAATCGATAATTTACTGATTCCTTTAAATACCGAATCGGTAAATTACCGAATTTGCCATTTAGGCCACTTACATCCCAAATGCCCAATACCGGTCGGTAACGGCCGAAATTCGGTAATTTCGGCCGTTACCGACCGGTATTGGGCCACCTACATCTGGCCACTGGTTCTTTAAGAAGGCCCGAGCTTCTAATTAGAATGGTAGCATCCTGATCTCAGTTCAGTGGGATCAGTAAAAGAGAGCTTAGGTTTGGTTATATTTTGTACTTTTATAATGAACCAGGGTTGCAAGTTCCCCCATTGCACATTGATGCCAGAGTTTTGTCCAACACATCTGTACTAAGGGTGAATCGGTAACTTCCATATTTGGGCAACTATCAGTCTGGCTGAAAGAAGCATGAAAGTCAGTTAGGGACTCAACTGGGGTCAATAAAGAACATTGACAAGCCTCTCCTGTTGATCTGAACAATCCAACTAGGGAATCAAGATGGATCGCGAATCCTGTTCTGTTCCTCACATGTTGAGTATGTCTTTCTAGAAGCCCAGTACTTTGGGACAGGACCAATACATATGCTCCCATGCTCCTCTGTGCCCTCAGCCCTTCAAATATTAATTCAAACTCCCATGGATGCGTTTCAAACATACAAGGGTGATATTTATAGCGTATAATTTTACACATATAGATCCAGCCGGAATGCAAGTCCAGGTCCTCCCTGAACCCGAACACAAGCAACCCAGGCCCGTTTCACCCTAGTTGTGGGCTCATCAGCCGGGTACAGATTGGCCCTGGCCTGGCAGTTCAGGCTGGACTGTTCCCATGAGGAACAGGGTCAAGAGTGATTTTAATATGGCTGTTTCCAAACTGAGGTGGTACGGTGTGCAGAAGAACAGTGAGTTGGGATGCTACCCTGAGAAATTGCCAGTGGTTGGACAAATTGCAAGCATTTCTCCCATCACCTTTTATGCGTTTCATGAAATGTAATATCCAGTACTGCTTGTGCAATTTCACTTCTCATTTCCAAAACAGGTGTTAAGATTCACTCTCTTGAAAAACAGGACCTGGGACCACTTACCAACAATTAAAATCCAAACTCTTTAAAATAAGTAGCAATGTTCTCTTCTGAAAAGGATAATAGAGAGGATAAATCAATCAAATATACTTGTTTATCTCCTGGGTTAGTACCTGGTTGCACAGAGTAGGTCCGGGAGGGCGGGGCTCATACCTAATTTTCAGAATACCCATAAAAGGCAAAATGCCCATACAATGAATCTAAATGTAACTCACTCATTTAGTCAGTGGTGACCCTCAAAAGGCAATATTGATCTGGAATCCGCACATTTGTCCGTTATCCCTGGATTAGTGTCTCCAAATTGCATATTATTTTAGCACCCATGCAATAATGCAAATAAGCCGGGTCATGAGCTAAGATCTGCCATGTGAGTTATAAAGGTAATATAAAATCTCCTTGGGCAGCCATTCCCAAGATAAGGTGTTAACTGCAATATCATTAATGAGAAGCAGAGATGAGTCTCCAATGAACGTCACAGTTATAGGCTTGTCCAACGCCATCCAATCCTTTTCTGTTTTAGTTGCAAATCTGGTCTTCTTTTGCATTCGGATACTTTTCCTACATTGTTCTGTGCCATATTCCAGTTCTATATGTTTATTTCAACACATTCTTCTCTTACAGGTTGGAGCCAGGTGTTTTTTGAGACTGGTGGCCACTGATGGTTCTCACTGGCAGCATGTGCTGCACCTGTTCAAGGCAGGGCACATCACAGTGGTGTTTCAGATGCCCCACCTAAATCACACCAACCTCCATGCCATTAATGGGCACAGGAAGAGGGGTATCAGCACATTGTTTTATCTTTCGCACTGTGTCTCTTCAGAAACAACCAGCTGCTGCTCCTGCATTGTCACATCTTTTGTAGCATGGTGCTTGCTCCAATGAGGGTTGGCATCAGCCCATTAGCAGTGAGATGCTGACATTTGCATTTGAATGGCTAATGCTGCTCTCTCGCCTTCTGGGCTGGTTAACTCATGATTGCAAATAAGCAAGTCTGTCAGTGGCACTATGGCATGGTACCATCAGCCATTCCTAGCTGTTCAGCCAACAGGATGTTACATTGAGGGGCTTGTAGTTTTCCTTTTACAACTTTGTGGGCTCAAAATCCCAGCATGCAAAGTGCTGATGGCTATAGTGCCAGCACTGGCAGAATGTTACACATGACAAGCAACCACTTCTCAACCATGTTTTAAAATTTTACAAAGTTATCCAATGCATTCCAAAAACGTCTGGTATCACACGTAAAAACAAAAGTAAACTTCCATATATTGTGAGGTTTCACTCACATCATGCATAAAACCAAACACTGGCAACCAGAATTATGTTGTCTTTTGTGTTAAAATTAGTATTATACCAAGCTTCACAACATAATATAGTTAAAACATGGACTTTCCTCACACAAGGAATAAGCATCAGACTGTGGCATTAGCAGAGCATTGTCTCGCAGATACAGGACAGTTACAACACAAGTGACTAACACACTAAAGAGGGAGTTTTAAAGGACTGTTGTATGCCTTCCATAAACAGACATAAACATACAAGAAGGGCAACACTCTTGGAATAAACAGCAGACCTCTCATGCAATTAAAATACATTCATGTACTCTTATAGGAAGGGAAACCTCACTTACCTAGTGTGGCTATGCTGCCTTTGTGGGGTCCACATATAGCACTCAAAAGCCTCCATGAGTACCACTATTCACTGAATGCACAGTGTCCTAGTTAAAGTTGATCTAATTTGGGTGAGGGTATGTCCCTTATAGCGACATCTGTGTTCTACCTCTGTTAATTGAGACACCTACATTAAATGTGTGTGTGGGTATGCATCTTTTTATTCTACTTGTGTCTTGCTACCACAAGTTTAAAACAGGAGGCCCAAGAAACCAACCAACCCAGCTTATTTTTTTATCAATAGGTTTCTGTGCTCGCATTTTGCCCCTATGGGGGCCAGGCCCCTTCCTCAGGACTAGAGGTATCTCCAATCAAATACTATAAAACAGTTCTTGGTTCATAGGACAGGTTATGTAAGTGCATTCAATATGTCCTTTATTTTTTTCATAAGATGGGCCAACAGTACTGGCGAGATGGTTCTAGAGGACGTTTGCACTTCTTGAATACTAGAGTATTGACAAGGCACTACTGAAACAAGTTCCTTCTTCTGAAGCCCCACACCATTGAGAACATACCTCCAGCCGAAGGTTGGACTGCTGGGCTCCTGTAGTGCTGAAGATATTGCTGCACAAAGGTCACACTGCTGGAGTCCTCAAGTGCTGAGAAGTCACCACTGAGAAAAGCTGCCAATGCTGGATCCAATAGCAGTGCATGCAAACATGAAACATACTTACTCACATTAATGTAACTGTACCCTGATTCAGCCATGTTTCCCCCCTAAAGCTAGCCCTGCCCACAGGAATGCCCAGTCTCTGACTTGAAGCCCCTTTTAGAACTTAGCTCCTGAGCTCTGAAAACTGGAAACAGCTCTCTCAGCCAGAACTGTTTACATTTCTGTTACTATCTGAAGGTCATCCTATTTTGTTCCCATGATCTCAAGCAAGGCACCGGTTGTGTTCATTTGACGAATATGACACATGACTGTAGGGTATACATGTGATTCTTGACTTCTGTTTATGAGCCTATGAGCTAGCCTCAAGTAACCTTTGCCATTGATTCCTTTGGGCCTTGAAGCCCATATGATTCCATAGCAAATACCGATTCGGTAATTACCGAATCAGTAAATTTACCGATTTTACAAGGGGGACAGGGTGTCACTTTGACACCCTGTTTCACCCCTGTTTCTGGCTTGTGTGCCATGTGACACACATACATGCCCTTAGGGCATGTCTGTGTGCCACATGGCACAGGTGTACATGCACAGATGTGCATGTACACTGGAATTCGTTATTTACCATGGAATAGTATTCCATGGTAAATAACGATTCGGTAAGAGCCTGTGGCACTGATTACAGTGCCACCTACATATGGATTTACAGAATCTGTATATTTACCGATTCAGTATTTTACTGATTCTGTAAATTTATCGAATCGGTAAATATACCGATTCTGTAAATATGAGGCCCCCTACATGTCAAATCCCAAATACCGGTCGGTAACGGCCGAAATCGGCCGTTACCGACCGGTATTTGGCGACCTACATCTGGCCCCTAGTAGAGAACCAAAGGCACTGCTGGGTGAAATTGACACAGCTGCAGTTCTTTACCACTGAGAGTCAGACTAGTTCATGGCCCCTAAGCTGCTGTAATTGTTTGACTGCTGTCATCTCACAGTTTACCCAGAGGCAGCGCTGGTGCTTCTCCTGCCTCTTATCCTATTCAGACTCTTCCCTAACCTGATGATCTGTGGGTGGTGACTTGGTGATGCAGCTGGGCCTCATGTTGTTGTTGCTGGCCTGGCTCACTGCAGTGATGGGTCACCACAGTTCCCCCAGACTAGGCGTTGCTGATGCTGGGCTGGCAACAAGGCCCTGAGGCCCAGAATATTTATTTTGATCAGGTCTAGCTTGGGTGCTGCTCCCAGTCTATTTGGTGTCAGGTGGAAATCAGCAATAGACATCAGCTTTAGATCTCAGGGTAACTGACTGAACCAGTCTGACCACAGTGATGAGTCCTAGATGGCCAGGACCACTGATGAGTGCTTCCTGCTGCTTAACTCTGCTCTCCTCCAGTGTCGGGTCAGTATGAGGTCTGCCGGCCGGTGTAGCTGCTGCAGAAGTGATGGCCGGGATCCACTGAGCTCCAGTCTGACATGCACCTCCTTGGTTGTGCTTCCAGGTGAGAATCGCACCCCTTCATCGTCGCTGCCTCAATTCATGAAGGACCTCAAGACCTGGCTCTTCGACCGAACTGAAAAACCCACCTCCCCAGCGCCTTGAGACCCTAACGGGTGATTAGCCGCGCCCTATAAGAACCCTGATTGATTGATTGATTGACACTTCAAGCTAAGCAATAGCAGGTGGGCCCAGGTGTTTGCAGGCAGTTGTCCGTCATGCCCCAGTCCACATTACAGTGTACCACCCACCCTGTGTTGACCAACAAATTTACCCCACTTTAATAGGCAGAAGTACTGTAAAAAAAATCCCTGCACTATTTATATAGAAACATCCCATTTATTTCATACCTGCGGTACTGCCACAGCTCAAATCATTTTTTCTGTTGATGGGTACATTAGTTTGCTGATAAAAACGGATTTACTGCTCTCTTTTATTATTATATAGTCTGCTGCAAACAGCTGACGGATAACTGCTTCTTGGCCGTCTTCCCTGGAAGAATTTAGTGAAAAGGATGCAACATTGCCCTTGTAGTACAGGCGGGTGGTCTCTACTTGACCACAAATTACCAGTATCTCCCAATAGGCCCACACATGACTAGCAACCCAACCCCCCCACTGTAATGAAACCTGAGGGCCTCTGACTCCTTCAGCAGCCCCAAACAATACCACGAGACCAGACGTTTGCCGCTCTTACAACAGGTCACACAAACTGGCAGCATGCTGTAAAACTGCTTTTTTAAATAAAAAAATCATTTTTGAAATTATTTTAAATGTTTTATGTATTTGTACACATTGTTTTACAGTTTGATTCCGGAAATGTAATTTCATTTTACATTGTTGATCCACGCCATGGTCTTATCTTTTGCAATGTTTTGAGATGTTTTTTTTTTTTTGTCAAAGTTATTTTTATTGATTTTAAGAACAGAGACAAAACCAATCAAACAGAGCGACAAAGATCAAAACGTCCCACAGGGGGGACTCCGGGGATGTTCACCCATCAAAGCACAGGAATGCAAGAAGGATAATTCGCTCAGTTACTGCCAAGTCAATGTCCATTCGCAAAAGCGGCTTACATCAGATCTCCTTCAGTTGCAGGAAGCGGGAATCCAAGCCTCCATCTAGGAGCATCTCAGCGCCGGAGTCCTCTATAGTCTATTGCCAATCGCTGAAGTCGCGTAAACAAATAAAATCAATAGTCCCCAAACCAAACCCACCCCCTCACCACCCCCCACCCGTGGTGGCAGCTCATTACTCATTCATACCTGGAGGCATACTTCTCCTCAATCAAATCTGAAACAGGTGTAGTGCTCGTAATGCCGACGGGCATACCGCTGATGGAAGACCCCGGGATAGAAACCTGACCAAGGGGCCCCAAGTAAACATGAAATTCTTAAAATTGCCCAGAAAGATATCGGACACCCTTTCCAAACTCAATAGTCGCTACAGCCGCGCATGCCACAGTGAGGTCGCCGGCGCCGTCGGCTTCTTCCACGCCGCCGCCAGTGTCAATTTAGCCGCACCCAGGCACAGCCATATAATCCGTTTGTCAGCTCTAGTTTGGTGCGTCAGCATCGGATCACGAAGCCCCAGTAGGACATAATCCATGGACTCCGGGATCGGATATCCAATCGCCTCTTTAATGTGAGCTAGTATCTCTGACCAGAAAGGCTTGATGTTCGGGCAGTCCCACCATATGTGGCGGAAATCTCCCAACAGGCCGCACCCCCTCCATCACCTGTCGGAGGTCGACGGGAAAATGCGGTGCAGCTTGGATGGGTAAAGGTACCAGTCATACATAAGTTTCAAATGAGCCTCCCGAAGGCCAATCGAGTGGTTGTGGGCCTTGATATCTTCCCATAACCCCTCCCACTCGGCTTCCGAAATGTCCCGCCCAAGACAATCCTCCCAGTGCTCCATATAGCGGGGCCTTGGAATCATCACCGTGTCTAGGAGCAGTCTATATATGAAGGAGATCGTCCCCTTCATACAAGAAGTGCGGATGATAAACGCCTCGAAGGTCGTCAGCTGCCTCGTGGCCGCATCCCTCACTTCGGGTGAAGTAGCCCAGTGCAGGAGTTGAGTATGATGGAACCGTTCAGTGGGTGGAACCCCGTAGTCCCTCATGCAGTTGTGGAAGGTAAGCGGTTCCACCCCATGGAACAGGTGAGTAAGTGCCCTGCAGCCCCCCTCACTCCACTGCGTAAACGGACCATCGCGCTCTGCCGGCGGAAAGGCCGGATTCCTATGGATAGGGGTAAACGGCGATGGAAAGGTGGTCCAACGATCATCCCCAGTTACCGTGTCCCATACCTTCAGGACCGTACTAGTAGGAGTGCATATATAGGCATTCTTGGGTCGGTCTACCTTAGGCTTCCAGGCTAAATCCCAGATGGATCTCCCAGCTACACTACGCTCCATGTGTAGCCAATGCTTCTCCGAAAGGGGTTGTGACCATTCCACCAGCACTCTCAATTGTGCCGCCTTGTAGTATAAATGCATGTCAGGGAACCCCACCCCCCCCTCCCGCCGCGGTCGACGAAGTACTGTGAATGGAAGCCGAGCCCGGCCCCCTTGCCACACAAATTTCAGCATTAGGGTCTTCAAGCGCCGGAAGAAGTCCAAGTCCACAGGTATGGGAAGGGCCTGGAAAAGATACAAGAATTTGGGCAGCAGCACCATCTTGATCGCATGAATGCGACCGAGCCAAGAAATGAACTTTGGCTTCCACTTCTCTAGTTCTCCACGGACCGCCGCTAACGCTGGGGGGAAGTTAGCTGCAAACAACCCACCCAGTGTGGGGGTTAATTTAATACCCAGGTAGAGCAAGGATGAGGAGGACCACGAAAGAGGCGTAAGTGTTCGCACCTGATCTACTACGTCAGAGGGCAGTGTCAAATTCAAAATATATGATTTGTCCATGTTAACTTTAAAACCCGCTACCTTCTCAAACTCAGAAAGAACCTCATGTACATGAGGCAGCGAACGAGCTGGGTCTCCTAAGGATAAGAGAACATCATCCGCGAACAGGGAGATCTTATGCTGTTCGCCAGTGAAGGGAATGCCTGTAATCTGTTCCTTTTCCCTAATTGCAAGCGCCAGCGGCTCTATACTGAGCGCGAAGAGTAGCGGGGAGAGCGGGCACCCCTGCCGCATACCGCGGGTATGGGGGAAGCAGGCCGAGCGATGCCCGTTGACCAACACCCTAGATTCAGGCCGGCCATAATTAGCCCGAATCATTCGTACAAAGTGGGGGGAGAACCCAAAGGCTTCCAGTGTTAAATTTAAAAATCCCCAATCAACACGATCAAACGCCTTCTCCGCGTCCAGTCCCACCAACACGGCAGGTAAGCGAAATCGGTCGGCTTTTTCGATTAAATGCGCCACGCGCCGCAGATTGTCATGGGTTTGTCGCCCTTTGATAAATCCAGACTGGTCTGGGTGGATAATAGCCGGCATCAGATCTTGAAGCCGCTTTGCGAGAATCCAGGAATACAGTTTAGCGTCCAGGTTAAGAAGCGCTATCGGACGGTAGGAGGCGCATTGGGTGGGGTCTTTCCCGGGTTTGGGGAGAATGGTGACTAAAGCCTCTGCCATCGATCCCGAGGTCCGTCCCTCCGTAGCCATGGAGTTGAAGAGGGTAACTAAAAAATCGCATAGTTCTCCTGCGAACGTCTTATAAAACGAGGCCGTGTACCCGTCAGGCCTAGGAGCCTTGTGGAGCTTAAGAGCTTTTATAGCGTCCATCACTTCCTCCCTCAAAATAGGTGCCGATAGGAGCTCATTCCACTCCCTGGAGACTTGGGGTATAGGGAGGCTAGCCAGGAAGGCGGATTGAGCTGCCCGATCCAGGTCCTCCCCCCTATATAGGGCTGCGTAGAAACGGCTAAAGATAGCAGCCTTGTCCCCATCCATGTGTTGGTCCCTTCCTGTCTCGTCTTTGATCCCTCCTATATATTCCCGCTCCCGTTTATCTCGAAGCTGCCTCGCCAGGTGCCTCCCCACCTTGTTCCCCATTGAGTAGGAAGTCCGTCGCAGCCTTAGTAGTGTAAATTCCGCTCTGTTATTATAGTGAGCCCGGAGCTTTCCCCGAACCGCAGTCAACGGCCGAAGGGTCACCCGAGATGGATTGGTTTTATGTGCCTGTTCCAGCGCCGCTAATTCGGATTCAAGAGCCTCCCGCTCCTTCCTCCTTTGCTTATTTAGATTAGCATTAAGGCTAAGGCAGGTGCCCCGCAGAGAGGCCTTGCATGCATCCCAAGTAGTGTATACCGAGGTATCCGAAGGTGGGTTAAGCTCCAGGAAATCCCGAATCGCCCCTCTGAGCTCCTTACATGCAACGTCATCCCGAGTCAATGCCTCGGGGAAGTACCATTTCCTCCATCCGTCCCCCCCCATTGACCACCGCAACCCAAGCACAACCAAGCTGTGGTCCGACACTGAGAGTGGGAAGATGCTGGACATCTGGACATCCCCCCGTAATGCTTGACTTATGAAGATGTGATCAATTCGAGAATAAGATAGATGCACATGGGAGAAATAGGTGTAGTCCCTAGATTTGGGGTAAAGGAAGCGCCAGCTATCCACCAACCCTAGGTCCCCCACCCGCCCTTTCGTTTCAGCGGTAAAGACTCCCGCCCCTGACCTCTGTGTGCATGAGCTGTCCAGGACTTTATCCCACACCATATTGAAGTCCCCCAACAGGAACAACTGGCCCTCCACAAACTCCCCCACTCTATCCAGCAAAGATTGCAAAAAGCCATTCTGCGAGGCATTAGGCCCATACATCACCACAAAAGTACACATACATCCATACAGCAACCCCTTCACCATCAGCCACCTTCCCTCCTTATCCCCGCTCACCCCCCCCGGTTGGAAGTGGAGGGACGCTCGAAACATTAAGGCAACCCCCCTGTGCTTAGTGGATGCAGACGCCCTGTATATAAGTGGGAAGTGCCGATGGCGGAGCCTAAGTTCATCCTTCCTCGCCAAGTGAGTTTCTTGGAGCCCAACCACATCCAGGTGGTGGTCTGTCAGGTACTTCCACACCTTCTGCCGTTTCTGCGGGGAGTTAAGTCCCTTCACGTTCCAGGTGCCTATACTAATGGTCATAATAAATCAAGGTACGCCCCTGCGCCATGTCACCAACAGACAAGGAAGAGTAAGACACCCTTCTCCATCCCTCTACCAACCCCTTATCCGTCTCCAACCACCCCTCGTACCCTTCTCCCCCCCACCAACCTGCCCTCCACCGTGAAATGCAAATCGAGTACGGCTCCCAAAAGCTGAGGATCAGAGAAGAGTTGTTAACCACGCATCCACCCCCATACACATCACCCCACACACACGCCCAACAGCCGCCACCACCGGTCAACCAACCCCCCCCCCCCATGTCCCTGCCCCCCCAACGGACCCCCCCATCCCCACCAAGAACAAGGAAAAACAAAATGCAAATCAAGGCACTGAACCTGAACCTCGCAGTCTTCAGTTCCAGCAGGCCATGGTTCGGAAGTCCCCTACTGGACTGGAATCGGGGCAGGGGTGTCAACATAGTGACCCCCAGGTCCAAGGTCCGGGGTGTCTTCTCCAAAAGTACCATTATACCCCGGGGACCTCAGGCCAAGAGCCCCTCCGACGCCATTCCATGAAGCCGGGGTCACGCCGCTCCAGAGCTCGCCTGGGAGTCCGCCATAGTGGCGGAGGCCACCGATGCCACTGCAGCTCCTCTCTCCTGCTCACTGGTCGTTGGGTCCGGTCGTCGCCGCTCTGGGGATGGGCCCACCCTGTGCCAGGAGGAAGAGCGACGCCTCCTCCGGAATGGCGAGCTACGTGCCCCCTGAGAAGGTTCCGTGTCCTCGATGCCCAGGAGATCCTTCGCCTCTTGCAGGGAATTGATCTGCTTCAGTCTATTTTCCCATCGAAAGATAATCCGGAAAGGATGGCCCCAGGAGTAGGAGATCCCGCGCTCCCGGAGGAATGCGGTCACAGGCCGGAAGTCCCTTCGCTTCTGCAAGGTCGTCGCCGCTAGGTCCTGATATAGTTGGGGGCGATGGCCTCTAAATTGCAACGAGGTGATGGTTCTAGCTTTCTGCAATATCCTTTCCTTTACCTGAAAGTCATGCACACAGACGAGGATATCTGGTGGAGGGCCCCCGCCCCTTCTGGGCAGCCCCACTCTATGCACTCTGTCCATCTGGATGTCACGCACCTCTTCATCCTCTAGGATCTGGAGAAACAAGGCTTGGACGTATCCACGCAGGTCCCCCGCTTCACCGTCCCATGGCACCGCCTTGATACGGATGTTGTTTCTCCTGGAGCGGTTCTCCAAGTCTTCTGCGTGTGTTTGCAAATCCAGATTCTGCTCAGTGAGACGTATGATGTCCTGCTGGAGCTGGTGCACATCGTTTGCCATGCTAAGGTCATGGTCCTCCAGCGTCGCGACCCTCTCGCCAATCCCGTCCACGTCCCTCCTCACCTCCCTGAGGTCCGAGGCCAACTGTGTACGGAGTTCGGAGATGTCCTCCTTAATAGTAGCGAAGAGCTCCTTCATGAATGCTTTAGTCGCTGGCGCCTCGTCGTCTGATTGTTTTGAGGAACTGCTGGCTCCCGGCGACGCCGGTTGCTGTGATGACTTGGCGGCCCCCTCTTTCATCTTTTTCCCCCCCCCTGCGCTGCGAATTGGACATGGCCGTGAGTGGCCGCTGCGCTCCTACCACTAGGCCCCAGTTAGCCGCAGCCGGGAGGACAAGTCTCAGGATGGCGACCTTCCGTTTCGGGACGTCCCGTCAGTAGTGCTGCCTCACCTTCTCCAGAGTGACCGCTAATCCGCCAGAGCCGCGAGCACCTGGAGTCCCCTCCAATCCAGGAGGTAGGTAACGGGTGGCACTGCCCTCACCTCGGAGTAGGCGCCCAGGTACAAAGCTCGCGTGGCCCCTCCGTCAGCGCCCCCGCCCACAGCCAGGTCTAGGGACCATCAGGATTAGGCCTCCAAAGGCCGCTATGCAAGGTTCCTCCAAAACGGCGTCCCGTGTGCTGTCGCAAGAGGAGTCCGCCACTCGTGCGGGTAATCGCCTTGGCCCCCCTCAGGCCGGTCCCCGTGCTCTCCAGCTGCGGCCCTTCTGCCACATCCGCCTTTCAACACGCAGACCACGGAGTGCTTCCACGCTGCCGTGACCTCCTGGGACCAGCCGATTAGGCCCCCTCAGAGCCGATGCCAGGACCCTCCACAGGGCATGCTAGTAGGTCCAGTGTCCCCCTTTGTCGCCTAAGGCACTGATTCCACGGTGGCTCTTCCGCCAGCCGAAGCTGCTCCCCCCGCGCTCCACGTGCGTGAGTACACTCCTCGCTTGGTCCACCCGGCGGAGACTCCCCGTCCGGCCCAGCCCCCTGAGGCCCCGCAATCCGGCGTCCACTACAGGTATGGCGGCCTTTTTCCTGCTCCGCCTCGCTCTCTGCCCCTCCTTGGACCAGGCAGGCCGATCCTCCCCCCCGGAGACGACGGGGGCACTCCGCACCTCCCCCGCAGTCGCTGCACAGGCCGGGCTTGCCCTGGGTTCCGGACTGCTGCCGCCACACGAGTCTCAGCCCGACTCCTCACGTCTGATCTCCGACAGCTCCAGCTCCCCGCAGGCACAGCCGATCTTGCCGCCGAGCCGCTACCGCTGTCAGCCACACCGCTGGCCAGTCTAGGCCTCCGCTCTCCCCATGTGACGCGGGCTCCCCAACACCGGGAGACTCAGCCGCGCCGGGTCCGGCCAGTCCGTCGCCGGTTTCTGGATTACGTGAGGCCGCCGCCCCACAGGCCGCAACTCGCTGTCTCACCGCCGGCCTCAGGAGGCTCCGATCCTCTCAGCTGATGGCACCGGAGCACACCTCCGTGGATCGGCAGCCCTCACCAATCGTTTGGCGCCGGTCAACGCTCCTTGGGACCCCGCTATACGCTGCTAAGCAGGTCCGGCGTCGGAGAGGCTCGAGGAAGCATCCTACTCCGACGCCATCTTGGCCACGCCCTCTTGAGATGTTTTTAACTTGTATTGATTGCTTGACAGGATGGTGTTACTGGCTGTTGCACATTTGTTCCTACTCCTATGCTTTCTGTTTTTTTCCTTGCAGGTATTCAAGAATTATTTCATCTTTTCAGTTGTCTTAGGTTGCGTTCTGGTGTCGTACGTTGTCCCTTGTTGGTTTGTGCTATCTTCATTTGTGTGTCACCACCCCATTACCCTTCTTGTTACACAGTAAAGTAAGTGTTCTTAGTCGTCAGTTCCTGACATGTACTGTCTCCTTTCATTGTTATCTCTGTTTTTTACTCTTTTCTCAGGCTCAGACACTTGCAGCAAGAAAGTCATCCACTTTAATGAAAACTGACGGCTGGAGGATAGCATCCCATTGAAATTAATGCTATCTTGGTGTTCTTGTGTGTGCTGTACATAAAAGATGTCACGATTACCCAATTTAAAGGTACTCAATTTACTCACCGTTAAGAAACAACAGGCTCTGTTTGTCATGCCTGGATTTGAACTTGCACCCTGTAGGGCACATGGATGTCTCCAATGAGTTTCTAACTCACTGAGCCATCCTGCTGTCATTACAATTGAGAATCCTATGTGTGGAAGTTGGAGGGGCTGTTTGTGGGTTTCGCTTAATCAGTGACATCAGGCACGTGTGAATTACAAATACCACTCAATCATTTTGCACTATGCCTCTTAGCAGCGGTGGTTATGAGGTGCAGTGCTTAATTTGAGCCAGTGGTTTCCGGTGCTCGGCACCAGCAATTAGTTGTCAACACTGGCACTCATGACAGTCTGCCACATGGCGGCACTGTTAGTCTGCTTTCATGATGAACAGAACAAGAGTTATTTATTCATTCAAAATGCATTAAAAGTGACTAATACCTGTCACCCAAATAATTCGTATAGCTTTTGTAGCCTAGAATAGTCTGAATTGTCACACTTGTAGGGGTGTGATTGTTAGTAGTTGTGTCGGTACTGTCATTGGCAGCATGGCAGGGGCAATGGGTGTGCAAGCCGCTGTGCCCTCCTGACGAGGGCTCTCGTACGTATATTTTTCACAAATTAAGCACGTCGTTTGAGGATGTCCGAAAGTAAGAGACTACACCACACAAAGTGAATTTAGTAACATGTGCAGCTGTGACTGGAACCTCGTTTCACCCTCCGCACTTCACTGCAGTTCTCAAACTGCAGCAGCTGTTTCATATTGTAAGGCCATGATGAAAAAAAATGGCAATCTGGGAGCAACCTTCATCTCTCCAAGCAAAATAGACCAGCAATCGCACAGTAATGAGGAGCTGCAAAGCTAGCCCAAAGCCAACCCTAAACAGCACATTTAGGGCCAGATGTAGGTAAGTTCCATTTACCGATTCTAAAATATGGAATTTTACCGATTCGGTATTTCAGAATCCGTAAATAGTATGTAGGTAAGTATTCGGTAAAGTTTACCCAATCGGTAATATTCAGTAATTACCGTTTCGGTAAATACCGAATCGGTAATTCCCATTCATTCTTATGGGCCTGGAGGCGGGCGGGACTGGCCAGCTGGTAATCCCAAAAGTAAAGAAGGGGAAAATGGGAGGTCGCTCTTTCCGGGTCCTGGCAGCTCAGAACTGGAATCCCTTTATCAGGCTAGAAAGCTCGGAAGCTAAATTTAGAAAGCGGCTTAAAACATACTTGTTCAATGCCTAGTACAATCTGGTCCGCTGATACGTCTCTGCCCTTTCCTCTCACTCAGCGCGGGGACACGCCAAGATGGCGTAACCATGCGCTTTATAAATTTCTTTATTATTAATTACCGAATTGGTAAATACCGATTCGGTAATGGGGAACACATTCAAGGGTGATGCTGAATAGTCCATGGGTGCACATGTGGCACACATACATGTCCTAAGGGCATGTATGTCTGCCACATGGCACTTTTGAAAAAGCACAAATTTGCGTTTTCAAAGGTTTTCGATATTTACCACCAAGTTTTATTTGGTGGTAAATACCGAATCCTTAACCATGCATTGCACTCATTTTAGTGCGCCCTACATTTCAGATTCGGTAATTTACCGATTTGGTATTTTAAGGAATCAGTAATTTACCGATTCCTTAAATTACCGATTCGGTTAATTACCGAATCTGAAATGTAGCCACCTACATCTCAATAGCCTAATACCGGTCGGTAATGGGCTACCTACATCTGTCCCTTAGTCCTTTTTTTGTTCTCTGAAGTCCTTCATTTATAATGAAAACCAACTAACAAGCACCAGCATGCAGACAAAATCAACTGGACTGGGTGGAGTGCCCTCACCTGGTACAAGACAACTTAGCATCTCTCGGCAAGCTCTACACTGCAGAATGAATTGTTCCAAGCCATTCTTAGATTACTGGCAGAAAAAAAGAAAAAAAGGTTTAAGTTCTAAGTCGTTTGCCCATGATTACCAGGCCAGAAGACCAATGATAGGTGGGCTAGCCATCTCACATTGAAGATGCTTACATAGAGGTTGGCTAATGTAACCATGTTTTGTGGGCCACATCTATGGTGTTTCCAGTCTGTGGGTCACCAAGGTAGTGCAAGAAGAGTGCTCAGTGCATGCCCTAGATTGAGAGGTTCTTAATGCATACCTCTACACAGTGGTTGCTTAGGCCAGTAGGGTGCATTAGGGTGCCCAATGTTAGCTTTGTGTGACAGTGCTAAAGTATATGTTGGTTGGAAGGGTGCTTATCACAGTGCATGCTTTGTATGACAGGGTACTTGTGGTATATGTTGGTTGGAAGGGTGCTTATCACATTGCTTGCTTTGTGGAACAGGGTACTTGTATATGTTGGTTGGAAGGGTGCTTATCAAAGCGCATGCTTGGAGGAACAGGGTACTTGTGGTATTGATGGTTGGGAGGGTGCGTATCACAGCGCATGCTTGGTGGAACAGGCTACTTGTGGTATATGTTGGTTGGAAGGGTGCGTATCACAGTGTTTGCTTTGTGGAACAGGTTACTTGTGGCTAAAACTGAAATGTTGGTTGGAAGGGTGCATATCACAGCGCAAGCTTTGGCCAGGGGGGTGCAGAGTATGTCTGTTTGAGCATGGTGCTCAGAACATGCTTTGGGCTGCAGGGAGCTTGGAGCATGCTGAGCGTATGCATTTAGCTGCATTGTGCAGAGTACATGCAGCTATGCAGCACAGTGCATGTTTGGCGCTAGCGTACTAAAAAATGAGTTGGACGTCCGCATCCCTCTCACCCTCCCCTCATTTGGTGGCTGCTACCCACATTGGAATAATGTTCACTGCCCACAACTTGCCTCATTCTACTATTGCAAGCCACGGACTGAAGGATCCTGAAGCAAGAAAGAGGAAAAGGAAATTCAGCAACAAAGAACTTGGGATCTTGGCAGAGCAGTGTGTCGCCGAGAATGGGAAGTTGCTTGTCACAGTCCCTCTGACATCATTTGAGGCAATAAAGTAAGTTACATACTGGACAACTGATAAAAAAAAGCAGAAGAGGTGATATGACCTGAAGTCCTGTACAATGGAAAGGATGGTCAAAAGGAAGAAGCTGCAATGGGTGGGACACCAAGCACGGAACCACTACCCACTCCCATGGAGGAACTTATCCAGAGGTGGTAACAGGAGTGAGCAACTTAGATACATCTATTCCTTCACCCACTTGCTACAGAAGCCATCCTAAACCTGTACCATCACCGGCCCTTTAGCTAATACTTCCCCATCATTATACTCCATAGGTGTCCCTACATTGACCAGTATTGAGGAGACCCTGCATCCACTATGGGTAGAAACGTCGTTGACAGCTACAAAGAGATAGACCTTGTACAATAGTTGCCTAAATTCTACAACTGTTGTATATTGATTGAATAAATTATGCTTGGTCACCTCTTTTTGTTGAAATCAATTGAAAAAACAGAAACCTTCCTTTTTTATATGATTTTCACTTTAATAGTGTAGGTTATTTGAGATATTCACTTGGGACACACAGTCACTTTTTATACTATGTTTGTAAAATATGTTGCATATTTTTGTAGTAAGATTAATTTTGCCTATGTTCATATAAACTATACAAATTTACTACCATACTGACTAAGTGTATTGACAGCATCTTTCTTTGACGTCCTACATACCACCCTACATTGCCATTGTGCTTAATATTTACTATAAGTGCTATATATCTATCCACAGGAGCCGTTGTTTCTTTCTTATAATTTTCTGGTAGTGTGCATTTTTCTGCTCTTAACTTTTCTCTATGGTCACAGTACATGCCTGACAGAGTCTCCTGGAGAAACAAGCCAGCTCCTTTCTTTACTCGACAAACATCCCATTAAAGTGGTGTTCCTGTTCAGGAAAAAGGCGTGGCGCAAGCTTTACACACACTGGAAATCAATAAGAGACTTTTTCTAGGATGGAGAGGTATGTAAATGGGATGTGCTTCAAAATAGGATGACTGCACCAACAGCTCTCACTCTTTTCCAATATTAAAGACCCAGATTAACATTCCATGACTTATTGGGGGACAACAAGTTGGAATCTTCAGACATGCCGGTGTTGTCATTCCTATTGCACGTGGATGTTCCCGCCAGATTGATAGCGAAATTCTATGCATTTGCACAAGAAGCACGTAGACTTGGACCGTCAAAGACACAAATTGATTGGCAAAGAGAATTAGGTAGGACCATCAATGACAACTGTTGGCAGTATTGTTGTACAATAGCCAAGACAGTCTTACTAAATGGAAGATACAGACTAATACATTTTAGCTATGTCAACCAACTCTACTACACACCAGAGCGACACTTCAGAAATGGATTGTGTAACTCAGCAGAATGCAAGAGGTGTGGCGAGAATGAGGTTGGATTCACGCATGTTGCGTAGCTTTCCCCTGGAGTACAGGAGTTCTGGCAAATATTATTTAACGATTTGGAGGGCATCACAGGTCTATCACTAGCGGTTGACCCGATGCTAGCATTGCTGGGTTATGACAGGTATGGTGACAGGAAAGTCCGGAGATTGGTGGCCATAGGCCTACTGCTGGCTAGACGCCGGTTGGCAATGAGATGGGCACGAGGTCCAGTCCCAACACTAGAGGAATGGCACACAGATATGAACTATTGTAACATGCAATCAGATGAATACAGTGAATTACTCCCACCACTGAGTCACACTAAGAACAACTGTGGTCCATATAAGACTTACCTTATAGGCAAAGAGACGGAGGGAGAGAATGCAGTGATGACGTAGAATGACTGATAAATGTGAAACAGGGGTACATGATAAATGGCGCAATAATCTTGATTCTTATTATCCAAATTTTATTTATGTTTAACTGCTTTCCAATGTGTCCTTGATTACACTCTACATCACAACGTGAACATCACCACTGTACAATTTGAAATGTTGATCAAGGTGCTACTTACCAAGAGGTATATTGCTATGGTCTTTGGTTTGTATCGCCTTATAGTATCTATTGACACATTTGTAACAGAAATGACCGTGGTTGTGCCTAGTCAGATTGTTTTTTTCTAAATGTCAATAAATAAAATTAAAAAATTCAAATAAACTTTGTTCTGTGTCTCCAATACACATCTGGATGGGGTGACAGTTCCCATTTGTGCATTCCTCCCCAACAGCCATAAACCCAGGAAGGCCAGGGGTGGCTGAGCACCCCTCTGCATAAATCTGCATTCTGATGGCCAGCCTGGGCAGATGGGAGGAAAGGGGGGGAACACGCCAGAACATCAAAGAGTGATGATCTGGCCCCACACAAATGGCTGGTGAAAGGGCACTGTGCACTTTAAACACCACTATTTGAAGTTTTACCCACATCAAAGGCACATTTGGGTATACTTACTTGGTCTATGACCTTCCCAAATCAGGCACTTCTGGACCTACACCGATTCTCTGTCTGAAGAACTGCGGTGCTCCTCAAAGGACTCAACTGAAGCATTTATCTGGAAGGAAAGCTTTCCTGTTTGTTGCCCTGCTGCCTGCTGCTCTCTGCTCTGCTGGAAGGAGAGCTGTACTCTGCCTTCCCTCCAAAGTGATCTCCAAGGGCGTGTTAGCTTGCCTCCTGTTTGTGAAGTTTCAGGGACACAAAAGACTTTTTGTAGTTCTGCTGGTGCTGCTGGACTTTGCCTTCTGTGAGTCCTACCATTGCCTGAGCTTAGTTTCTGCAAAATCTGACGCGACGCAGCGCGCATCCCGGCAAAGCAGCGCCACACAGCCGACAGCCTCTCTGAAATGATGCCGGAAGATGCAAAGCCTCGCTGTGCAGACTGGACTTCAGGATCCAAGGTACTATGTCCATAGGGACATGTGGGTCCCTGTAACCGACCCACGATCCATCATGGTTGGCCTGAGCTTTGGATTTGCACCAGTCCCTCACAACGTGAAGTAACCTTTTTGGCGCTACCTGCTTCTAAGTGCTTTATTGCATTTATTTCTTCCGCATTCAATATCTCGACTTCTACTTGATGAAATTTGATTGTTTTGGTCTTGGTTTACTCAGATAAATAATCTCTAGTTGTCTAATCTGTTGTGGAGTGTTTTTGTGGTGAATGAGTTATTGCACAAATACTGTACACACTGCCTTCTAAGTTAAGCCTACCTGCTCTGTGCCAAGCTACCAGGGGGTGAGCACAGGATAATCTGGGATTGTATGGTGACCCACCCTGAGTAGGATTACAGTCCCTACTTGGTCAGGATGCATACCTTGGCCAACTAAAGACAATTTCTAACACTGCCCGATTATTTTCTTAGAAGTAACCACCAATCAAATACAGCAAGTGACAGTTGATGAGGTGAATAAGAAAAGGGATTTAATGTTCTCCTTTGAAATGTATTATTTTCCTTTTATGCCCGTACACCGTAGGTTTCTATTACCATCTTCTTGGTTTCGCTTAAAGCGTGTTTTACTTTACATCAGTTCCGGACATTATTTTCGTGAGTCTTCTAGGTCTGTCTGCACATGTCTTGGCAGTTCCCGGTGGACTCTAAATCTGTAGATACAGGTGTACTCAGGGTTACCCCAGTTGCTCAGCACTTTCAGCTGGATATATTTAAAGATGCCAGCTTTTGTTTCCTGAAAATGGATGAAAAAGAAAAATATTATTACCATGATTACTAGAAAAAGAGGAGCTTGTTCTGCAAAGGAGTCCACGTGGAAATAAGGTGGATTTTCAGCAGGATTATCAGTGGGCAAACTCACTCTCATTGCCTTGATGATCCATTTAACGTGCATGTGTGGCTAGAAATATATAATACATCAAAATGGAAAATACCCATGCCAGGTATTTGACTTTAGCTTGCCCTCTAACTTAAAATGCCACACTTACCATAAGACTGTAAATCCCCCTGCAGAGTGTAAATAATCAATATGGCCTAAACATATACAACTATAGAAACTTGAAATATTCCCCTTGAGGTTGTAAATATCCCCTATATACAAATATCCTCAGCCAAGTCACTGGCAATACTCTTTGAAATGTGAATGGAGATATCCCCTGTGTGAAAATATTCCCCATCAGGAAAAATTCTCTGTGATGTGAAGGAAATATCTCCAGCTGTGTCATTTGGTGAAAAATGCCTTGCCTGTGCTGACAGCCAACTCCCATGGCCTGGAAATAAAAGCTGAAGTAACTAATTTAGGCAACTTCTACATTGCTCACACACACCACCACCCTGCTCTAGTGCCTTTTGAATGAAAAACTGCTGCTGTCCGCTTCCGAAAGGATACAGCTAGGCCTGATGTCCCCAGGGGTGCCTCCTCCGCTATGGCGGAGGATTGTCGCCCCACTGCTTTTAAGCAGTGGGAAGCAGAAACCTAAAATGATAATAACTTTGCGTTATTATCATTTTAAGCTGCTTCCTGGTGCTTTGCGGGTGGGTAGGTGGGGCTACTCTGCTCTTGGACCAGGGCAGGGGAGGAGTGGTTTGCCCACTCCTAAGTGTGCAATGACTGTTTGGTTGGACTTCTCTGGCCGCCCAAAGCAGTCATGCGCATTTTCCCCATTCTCCATGCAGGTTTCATTACAGCCTGCATGGAGAACAAGCCCAGGCCCCCATTCCCTGGTTGAGCGTCAAACCAGGACGCTCAAAACCAATCACAATGCTGCATTGCAGCATTGTGATTCGTAAGGGGAGTCTTGGTGCTCACCAATCACAACACTGCATTGCAGCAATGTGATTGGTTAGTGGGGCCTGCTTCCTATTCCTCGAAGTTCTCGAGGAGAGCAGGAGCAGAGATGTAGGCCTCGCCACCAGGCAAGGAAAGCTTTTTTATTTGTGTTTTTTTTTTTACAATTGATCGATGCGCAATACCCGCCCCATGCCACCCCCCTGCGCGATACCCCCACGCCTGCCCTGCCACCTGCGAGCTTTGTGGGCCGCCCCTGGATGTCCCACTGACGTGGTTGACCTACCATGCTTCTGGCCTTGGCTACATGAAAGCTCCCATCCAGCTCAAGTATTCATAGCTGCAGAAAAAGAGCTCCAAAAGCCCTGCCAAAGAAACTCATCCACAAGTACAGGTAAGCCGAGAGGTGACTCTGCTGCTCAGCAAACCCCCTCCTTACTCCAATGTTTGCTTCACTATTTTTCTTGACCTTTGAGGGCCCCTGCCCACTTGCATTTTCACAGACCCCACTAGCCTTTTCTCAATTTGGTGTGAGCACACGCATTTCATCATTTTGTAGTGTTGGCCTGTAAGATAGACAGATCCTGGTGCCTTCAAGATGTTTTCATGGTCTTCGTGTGATCCTTTGTACTTGTCGGCCCATTCAACCTCTTTACTGTACCATCCTTCTTGGCTGTGGAGCCATTGACCTGCAGTCGATAAGAACACCACCTCAATAGATATCATTTTTCAAGAGACTGGTAGGCCCAAGCACTAAACCAGGAGATCTGGACAGCTTCTTGCTTCCACCACTCTGTACACAGGATATGTTAATCTGCTACTGTGTATAAGCACAATGTTTGTAATGCATTGGTTATTCTGAACAATGTAGTTGTCGTATAACTTAGGTGCCAAGAGTTGCATCTCCCTTTCAAAGTGTTATATGGTTGCTTATTTGATCTATAGTTTTTGTTGCTTGACAACAATTTCTATTGTACATATAATTATATGATGAATTATTTAAACTGATATTTATAAATAAAGAAACTATTCTGATTGCTAAATAAAATACAAATTATGAGTTAATAGTAAGTTTACGACTGTAAAGACTCCACAATCGGGACTGAGAACTCCGCACATAAAATGATCGGACAGGCCTATCTTTTTATGTGCAGAGTTCTCCACAAAATTAAGAGTTTACTTTTGAGAATCAGACTCTCTGTCACAAAGACCAAGTAGCTAGATTCCTGGTTAGTTGAGAACACATGACATCTCCTCACGGTTATTACCGGGATATCCTTGCAGCTACAAGAGTTGGTGGAACAGCTTCCCTTTGGTGGCTAGTGGTTCAGATCTGAGTCTGGACCTCAGGGGAAAAGTTACTTTAGCACAATATAGTTTGGGTTTCAAGATTGTCTATTGTAAGAATGAATCAGATAATGGAAATAGAAGAAACTGTACTGATGTCCAGGAATGTTGAAAAGCAGAAACAACAATGTTAACTCCCACAGGTCACAATATATGGTAACAAGCCAGTGCTGATAGGATCACTGTTGAGGTCCCTGGTGGGATGGGCACCTCAATCAGACCGACAAGACTTAGAGGAAATCATTCCTCAGGCTGCAACGGCTCTCCCCGGCTCAGCGGGAGAGCCAATTCTATAATATTCATGTCATTCTAGAATCTCACCCCATAATTCTTTCCGGGCCTTTGGTTAGGATTGTATTTTTGCCCATAACTCTGCTTGGGGTGGTCCTATGAGGATGGAACCACCACCTTATCGTTCAACATGATGTGCTCGTTGTGTTCCAGGAATCTGATTGATCCTCTCCCTAGGTTAGGGGGGACCCCAAAATCATCATCTCTCTCACAGCTTGCTATATTTCCGATTTCACTTTTGGGAGATAACCATATGCTCTTTGGCATGTAAAGGTAGAGTTGCTTGTTTGCTTTACCAAAGGTGTGTGAGGTTTCTGTTTTATTATTAGGGTGGAGTGGAACGGAGCGGAGCAGAGTTTTTACAGAATTTTTTTTCAACCCTGCTTAGTGTTACTCTGCCAACTCCACCCACCCTTACTTGTTATATCTTTTTATGTACGGATTTCTCTGCCCCAACCGCGTAATCTCTGCACTCATAAACATACAATTAAAGTGCAGTTCTGTGAATTCCAAACTAGTGTACCCTGTTTTTACACAAACTGGGAATGACAACTCTCAAAGGAATTCTCATATGCACATTTTGCTAGGTAAAAATCAGTGCATATTGCTGTAGGGGAAATTGCCCAAAAATGGGAAATTGTTATAAGAAATTTGTAGTGATCCCAATTCCCACGGTAATTCCGCATTCCTTAGGACTGCTCAGGGGGAAATTCAAAATCCAATGATATTCTCACCTCCTCAAATAGTCACAATCAGTAGTGTCAGTAATTTTGGGAGTGCGAATTCCTTACCCTATGTAAACTGAGGCCTTGGCCTCTCTGTTAAAGTACCAATGTCAAGCACAGAGTGGAGATCCTTCAAGAGGAAGAACTATACTATCTTAACTCTGTGGCCTCAGCACAGCATCTCCACCCCAGACTCGATCGCTGTCCAGAATAAGCCGATGGAGTTTTAGGTGGTGAAAGCCAAGCTGACATAAGTAAAGAGCTAGGGAGTTTCAAAGTTTTTAGCATAGACTGGGGAATGAGGAATAAAAGATAGGGCCCATGTGCCTGATATAAAAAGACTCAATATTGAGGGTTAAAAGTCTTCTCCTGCACCTGTAATGTCTGAATCACTGTCTACATCTGGGAATCATTCACCCTCTCATCGCCAAAGGTTTAGTCTAGATGTACTCTGTGGCCAGGGATGTGTTTACACAGGTGGCTTTGCAAGGGTTTGAGTGTGAAGCTTGGAAGAGCAGCAAAGAGGACAGTCTAACAAGTTGACTCAGTCAGCTCTCGCAGCAGCATTGATGATTATGGAGTTGGAGGACTGAAAGCTAGATGTACTACAGTTGGAGGAGACCATGAATCAGATGCAAGGGATATAGGTTGTATGGTGTAACCAATACATTGAAAAGATGGGTGAATGGGAAGAAGGTGGTGACCTCCAAGAAGCTCTTCCACTTACTGCTTGTTGAGCACCTTGTTTGTGCTTTTTCATCAGATCTGCATCAATGGCAAGCGGATCCCCAGAGTGCAGATCCAAAGCAGGTGACTTCGGCTGCAGGCCACTGGGATGAAACAGGGGGAACCTGGCACCACCAAGACTGGGCCTTCAAAGCATCCAAGGCCTAAACCCAGGAAAGACAGGTGCAGGAAATGCACATGCAGCCAACCTGGTGGTCAGCAACGTTCAAGAAGCCAAGTGCTTGCCTTCTGAATTAGTCATGGTGCTCCCAGATGTGTGGGTCTAGAACCTTGGTCTCAATAACGTAGAGCGTTTTTTGCACAATATGCACACTGAGAGCAAGACACACTCTACGATGACAAAGCTGATCACTCCATTTATTGTTTACTGGGCATTGCCCTCAAAGAGTTAGGGATGCTGCGTCTCAACATCGGATATAGAGTATTTCAGAGGTGGTAAGCAGATAACCAAGGGTGTGCTGTGCAACTGCTGAGGGAGTCTGCAAACTATGATGTGATGGCATACACAGCAGTAGCTGCTCTGAAAGACCTTTCTGAATGACAAGAGATACTCTAGGAGAGAGACCATGACAGAGCAGAGGTTGAACGCTTACTACCAGAACATCCTACACTGGTTGGACTTCACAGGCAAAGACAAGAGCAGGCTGGTACAGAAGTGATTGGGCAAATCAGGGCCTGCTTGGATGGCAGACCATTGTATACCAAGTGTTTACCACTCATCTTGAGGCTTATCCGTAGCTGATGGTACCAGAGTGTCGCAGACGTTCGTGATGACACTGGCATGTGAGGCCATTCTAGAAAGGGATCTCAAGGTCAGAAACACAAAGGGCATGAGGACCAAACAAAACACCTACCAGTGTTCGAGGGGGTATAGCAGCTGTCTATGCTTCTATGTAATACAAGTGATTTTCCTGTAAAATAAAAATGTTATTGACCAATGGTAGGGGCGTAACGCAGACCCCTGCAGCCTCTGCGGTGCTTGATGGGCCCGAGCCTTCAGCACTCCCCCCCCAAGACAGCCTCAAGACTATGAATATCTGTGAAACATTGGAGTCTTAGGGGCCCCTCAAAATATTCTGCAGGGGGACCTCAACATTTGGTGTTACAGCACTGTTTGATGGAGACTTCATTAAAGTAGCACTTCACAGGCCCATGAAAATAAGTCCCTGTGGAACCAGACATGGCCCGGGGCTATCAATAATGCTTGCATCGCATGTCCTTCGTGCTCCAAGCAGTCTTTTGCTTCACACCCAGTACCACCCGTCTATGAATGGGTTCTCTAAATTCATGAATTATATTTCACCATGATGCACACCTGGGGCTTAGTGTGTCATGTCTGCTCTACCAGTTATTGCTTTGTTTCAATATTTTGAGCCTAACACAACCTGACGTCTCACACAACTTCCATACCTCCAGCTTGAAGGTCTGGATCGGATCTCCTTCGGAATCGTAGGTGAATTGTCCAAGGGGTGCTGCCGCCTCCGTGCCCTCATTTAAGCCCTGGAAAGAGATGAGGAGCTATAGTTAGGCAGAACATTAAGCGCTACGTACATGCTGTTGCAATATTGCAGGCTCAGTACGCTCCATCTTAAATGAACAGTATTATTCTTATTTAAATAGAACTTGCTGGCACAGCCTGGCTGCTTCATAGCGCTGCAAATAAATTGGTTACTGTTATCTAACTGATTTTTGCTCATCGTATTGCAATCAATCAATCATGATACTTATAAAGCGCACTACATACCCGTGAGGGTCTCAAGGCGCTGTGGGGAGGGGGGGAGGGGTGCTGCTAGTGATCAAAGAGCAAGGTCTTGAAGAGTCTTCTGAAGGCCAGTAGGTCTTGGGTCTGCCGTAGGCTGGTTGGTAGGGTGTTCCAGGTCTTGGCGGTGAGGTGGGAGAAGGATCTGCAGTCGGCGGTCGGTCTTCGGATGCGGGGGACTGTGGCGAGGGCGAGGCTTGCGGAGCGGAGCTGTCGGGTTGGGGTGTAGATATTGAGTTGTCTGTTGAGGTATGCTGGCCGGTCTTGTGGAGAGCTTTGTGTGCGAGGATGAGGAGTTTGAAGATTATCCTCTTGCTGATGGGGAGCCAGTGCAGGTCTCTCAGGTGGGGTGTGACATGGTTGCGGCGGAGGATGTCAAATATCAGACATGCTGAAGCATTCTGAATGCATTGCAATCGTCCCAGGAGCTTGCCCGACGTTCCTGTGTAGAGGGCGTTTCCGTAGTCCAGCCTACTGGTGATGAGGGCCTGGATGACTGTTCCTGTCATCTCGGTGGGGATCCACTTGAAGATCCTGTGGAGCATTTAGAGGGTGTTGAAGCAGGATGAGGAGACAGCGTTGACCTGCTTAGTCATGGAGAGGGTGGAGTCGAGGATGACCCCTAGGTTGCATGCGTGGTCGGTGGGTGTCGGGGCTGTTCCTAGTGTTGTCGGCAATCAGGAGTCATCCCAGGCTGAAGGGGTGGAGCCGAGGATGAGGACCTCCGTCTTGTCAGAGTTCAGCTTCAGTCGGCTGTTCCTCATCCATTCGGCGACGGCCTTCATTCCTTCGTGGAGGCTGGTTTTGGCGGTGTGAGGGTCTTTGGTGAGGGAGATGATCAGCTGAGTGTCGTCGGCGTAGAAGTTGATGTTGAGGTCGTGCTGTCGGATGACGTGGGCGAGGGGTGCCATGTAGATGTTGAACAGTGTCGGCCTGAGGGAAAAGCCCTGTGGTACGCTGCAGATGATTTTGGTGGCCGTGGAGCAGAAGGGGGGAGGCGGACGCTCTGAGGTCTGCCGGAGAGGAAGGATGTGGTCCAGTCCAGTGCCTTCTCTTGGATCCCGGCATCATGTAGGCGTGTTCGTAGTGTGAGGTGGCAGACCGTGTCAAAGACGGCTCACAGGTCAAGGAGGAGGAGGGCTGCTGTTTCTCCGTTGTCAAGCAGGGTCCTGATGTCATTGGTGGGGTCGATGAGGGGGGTTTCGCTGCTGTGGTTGCTGCGGAACCCGGACTGGGACGGGTCCAGGGTGCTGTTCTCCTTGAGAAAGTGGGTCAGTTGTTTGTTGACGATTTTCTCTGTGACCTTCGCTGGGAACGGGAGCAGGGAGATGGGTCGGAAGTTCTTGAGGTCCTTGGGGTCCGCTTTGGGTTTCTTGAGTAGGGCGTTGATCTCGGCATGCTTCCAGCTTTCTGGGAAGGTTGCTGTCTCGAAGGAGATGTTGATTACTTTCCGGAGATGAGGTGCGATGGCTGTGCTGGCTTTGTTGAAGATGTGGTGAGGGCATGGGTCCAACGGTGATCCGGAGTGGATGGTGTTCATGATCTCGCTGGTGTCTTCGCCGTTGATGCTGGTCCAGGAGAGCAGGCGGTTGGTGCAGGTGGTGGTCATGGGGGCGGTGGTTGTCGGGGGGTAGAGGCGTTGAAGCTGTTGTGGATGTCGGCGATCTTGCGGTGGAAGAAAGTGGCAAGCGAGTCGCACAGGTCTTGCAAAGGCGGGATGTTGTTGGTGTTGGAGCTGGGGTTGGAGGGTTAATTCATGATGTTGAAGAGCTCTTTGCTGTTGTGTGCATTGTTATCCAGGCGGTCTTTGAATGAGGCCCTCTTGGCAGCTCTCTATGAGTTGATGGTGTCTGCGGGTGGTGCTCTTGTGGGCTGCGTAGCTGTCCGGTGTTCGTTCGTTGAGCCAGTTCTTCTCCAGTTTCCGGCATGTTCTTTTGGAGGCCTGGAGGTCTTCGGTGAACCAGGTGGCTTTTCTTGTTGGTGTGGCTGTTGGAGGGTGTCTAGAGCGGGGCGAGGGTGTTGGCGCAGTCATTGAACCATTACATGAGGTTGCAGAATGCGGTGTCGGGGTCGGTGGGTGGGCTCTGGGCGAGGGCAATTAGAAGAACAACGGCTGAGATGACCATGTGTTACTTCATGTTAGGTTATAGATTTCTTCACCACACCCTACTCAAATTCTGAACAGGTCACTGATAGCCAACGTGTGAGACACTCCAGACTTAGGGCCTAATTTTGATTTTGGCAGAGGGAAAACCCTGTATCAAACGTGACGGAGATCCCGTCCGCCATATTACGATCCCATTATATCCAATGGAGATCATAATAAGGCGGATGGGATATTCGTCACATTTGTGATGGACTATTCCATCTGCCGAGATGTAGATAAGGCCCTTAAACTTTTCAACTACAAATCATTGATTTCAGCTGTATTTGTCTTATTGGTTCAATGGAAGCCAAAGAAGACAACAACACCCAGATTACATTCGGCTACCATATAAAAGTACAAGACGGTAAACGGTGTCCATAATGGCTTGGCTAGAGGTGGTCACCTGAAAGCAATCTCCAAGGTCCTAGCTATGATTAATGCAGCAGGCGCAGAGGTGCCAACGTCCAAGGGCATGAGGGGCCCTATACACCCCAGTTGTGGCAATCTTTTACAACCTAATTAGAAAGCCTTTTTCACTTCTTCCTTTACGGTCCATTGCACCCTAGCTGCACCACAGGTCATCTCCTTGCCTGGAGGCATGCACTCAGGCTTCAGACCAGGCCTAGACTCTAAAAGCGCTCTTCTCAACTTAAGAGGGAACTAACTGCCTGATAGAAGTGACAGCTAAACCTTTCTTATCATTTGAGCTCTCTGAGCAACATCATAGATTTTCCAACCAACATCACAGATTTGTCATGCAACTTCACAAATTTTCCATCCAACATCACAGATTTGTCATGCAACTTCACAGATTTTCCATCCAACATTGCAGATTTGTCATGCAACTTCATAGTTTTTCCATCCAACATCACAGATTTGTCATGCAACATCACAGATTTTCCATCCAACATCACAGATTTGTCATGCAACATCACAGATTTTCCATCCAACATCACAGATTTGTCATGCAACTTCACAGATTTTCCATTCAACATTGCAGATTTGTCATGCAACTTCATAGTTTTTCCATCCAACATCACAGATTTGTCATGCAACTTCACAGATTTTCCATCCAACATCACAGATTTGTCATGCAACATCACAGATTTTCCATCCAACATCACAGATTTGTCATGCAACATCACAGATTTTCCATCCAACATCACAGATTTGTCATGCAACTTCACAGATTTTCCATCCAACATCACAGATTTGTCATGCAACATCACAGATTTTCCATCCAACATCACAGATTTGTCATGCAACATCACAGATTTTCCATCCAACATCACAGATTTGTAATGCAACATCACAGATTTTCCATCCAACATCACAGATTCTCTATCCATCCATTCAGTCCATGCTTAACAGGTGTTGAGGGTGTGTAACTCGGCCGCATCGTGGTTTTAGTTTCTCCTCAATTCTGTGTAGTATTGTATTGTACTGTAGCATTTGTATAACGCTTACTATCCCTTATGTAGAGTGCTGAAGCGCTTACCCCTACGGAGAGGAAGCTACACCGTGTAAGGTGTGTGGTTTTTATTTGTGCCTACGTGGGAATTATTTTAAATATGTATGTGATGCCCGCTGAGGTGTGGTTATTGTGTTATGGCATGCAGCGCCAGGCGGTGTTATGGGTGAAGGTATGCGAGAGAATGACTTGCAAATTATAAATGTAATAAGGATTAAAATATAAGCAGCTAAACAGCACCGCCTGGGTCTGAGAGAAGGGGGATGCTCAGTGTGTGCACACCTAAAAAGAGGGAGTAATAAGAGAAGGTCCAGTAATCCATACAGCCACACGCGCCAGGCAGAGATGTGTTGAATGAGTAAAGTATAAAGTATGCTAAAAGGTCAAGAATTTAAGTTGGTGACTTAAGCAGTAGCCATGCCCTTTTTTTTAAAAGCAAGGATATTGTCTACTGCTGAACAAATATACCCCATGAATGGGGAAGGAAATGGAAGAGTAATTGAAGTTGGCAGTCTCAGCAGAAACTCCACATTCGTTAAAAGGGCCAAATTCCACTTGTTCTGCTAGCCAGGGTTCTACAAAGTCAGTCCTGGAGGCACAGATCCATGCCAGATTTTTAGCATATCCTCATTTATATCAATATAGTTATCTTAAAAATCTGGAATGGATCCGGCCCTCCAGGACCGACTTTGGAGAACCCTGTGCTAGGCCAAGGAAACCAAAACATTTTGAGCAGGGGTTTGCACCCCAAGTTCCTCTCAAGCTCCCGAAGGCTCAGAAAGGCTGACAAGCACCAGTCGAGTGAGTCGAGTCGTAGTTCCAACCCTAACCAGCCTGACAACCTGCACATGCGCTGGTGCAAGACATAGCATTTGGTTGGTTGCTGCCCTAAGGACAAAACATTTTTGTTTTCTAGTGATCTTGTCACCGCATTTCAAGGCTGTACTTATGCCAGCTCTGTACATGGAATACATTAAATAGTAAAGTTGCTACAATAGTTATTATTTTAATTTCCATGCAGTTTCAAAAGGACCTTTACTGGAAAAATTGGAATATTTTATGTACTGCATTTACGTTAGGGTTACTACTCTGACTTAAATTAAGAGTAATTAGTAATTACTTGTTATCAGCATCATCGTTTGGAAAAATAAACATTGCACAGTTGTCATGTAGAAAATAAATTATTCAAGGACAATTGTGGTTAAAAT
The DNA here is from genome assembly GCF_964263255.1 of Lissotriton vulgaris. Taxonomy (NCBI): domain Eukaryota; kingdom Metazoa; phylum Chordata; class Amphibia; order Caudata; family Salamandridae; genus Lissotriton; species Lissotriton vulgaris. The sequence goes on from NC_141695.1 coordinate 1,705,286,576, forward strand.
AAATTACGTATGATATATCTTGTTGCCTACAGTTGTGAGCTGGCGAGGATAGACTGACACTTAAACCCAAGTATGGGAATGCCTCTACTTATATACTTTATACCTACGTAGCACCAGGTGTGCCGTGGTGGTACTATTGTTTTACAAGGGTTGGCTAATATTCTGTAAACTACATATTTCAAATCCTTATTTATGCATTGCTAATCCTTTATAATTTTAATTCACAATTCATATTTTGAAATGCCTTTTTTTTTACTTTTGCAGAACTTTTCACACATACTTATGCATTCTCTATCAATATGTACATCACTCACCCTGCAGTTCTCTCCCACTACATAAGAGTCACTGTGAAAAAAACATGCAACATTGGCTTCTGAAAGGTAGTGAAAACCAATGGAGGACATGTGGATGTCTCCTGTTGCATCCTGGGAGCCAAGGGACCTACTTGAGAGTACTTTTGGAGGCTGGATGGGATGTCAGAGGCTACCCTGTGCTAATCTCTTCTTTTCAGGAGCACGCTTCTGGTACTGCCGAATGCCAAGACAACCAAATGCCAAAACAATGATACCTTGGAAATTGTTGTGTACAAACACTTCCCTGAAGCAGGTGGCTTAACAGTGCAAGAGATTTAAAATAGTCTATTTGTGACTGAGCCAGAGGAGATTCCTTTCACAATTACTAAAGAAGCTAATATTGAAATGTTGGTTGAAAGATGTGAGAAAGACCTCAAGCCTCCTAACAACTGGCAGAGTGTGAATGAGCTGACTGACCACTATATAACCTCAATCGGTAATATTGTCAATGACACCTTGCCTCAAAAACTGAAAAGAGTCTCGGAAAAACCCAAAAATCCTTGGTTTAATGAGGCTCTGAACGAGGACAGGCGAATACTGAGAATGGCTGAAAGGAAATGGAGACAACATCCCGCCTCCCCTGAACTGAAGGACCTCAGAAAAACGAGGAAACAATATAACTTAAAGATAACCAACGCCAAAAAAGAATTTATAAGGGCTGAACTGGACAATGCCACAAACAGACCCCGAAAACTCTTCGAGATCCTAAAACAACAGTCAAACAAACTAACTAAAACCGCCCAAGAGAACCCAAAAAATCCTATAAGCTGTGAGAAATTCTCCTCATTTTTCACGGACAAATCTAAATTGCTAGAAGCTGAGCTCACAAAATCAGCGGCTAACATCACGACCCTTCCCCCTTCAAAAAAGGAGACGAATGCTCCAGCGATGGATTTTTTCACAAAAAACAAGGCAAGCTGGGACACATTTGAACTATACAACCAAGAAACGATCGCCAAAACGCTAGCGAAACTTAAACCCAACAACCACTACCAAGACCCGCTACCCGCAAAATGTGTAAGAGAAATCAGTCACACTCTAGTTCCAATCTGGACGGAGATAATAAATGCCTCACTAATACAAGGGACCCTTCCGGACTGCCTAAAAACGGGGCAGGTAGTTCCCATTATCAAAAAACCGACAGCTGATGCAACAGACCCGAACAATTATCGACCAGTGACCAACATCCCGTTACTGGCTAAACTTCTTGAGAAATGTGTACAAGGCCAACTGAGTCAACATATCGCTAAGTTCTCACTACTAGACGACTGCCAATCAGGTTTCAGAACAGGTCACAGCACGGAAACTGCGATATTACATATTGTTGATGACGCTCTACAAGCCCTCGACCAAAATCATGCGTGCCTACTGATTCTACTGGACTTGTCATCGGCATTCGACACGGTAAATCATGCAATTCTGATGACCAGACTACAAGACAGGATGGGTTTATCTGGTAACGTACTGAAGTGGTTTAATTCCTTCCTGCAGAACAGGACTCAGCTATTCTTGGTCAACGAGGCAACCTCTTCTCCTCGCCCTAACACAATAGGGGTCCCTCAAGGCTCAACGCTATCCCCTGATCTATTCAACTTGTATGTAGAACCTCTCACAGAGATTCTTCGGATCTCACAGATATCTTACCACATGTACGCAGACGACACCCAAATATACATGAAGATTGCCTGCAGTGAAGACATTGATCTTATGAATGAAACTCTAAAGAGAGCATTGCAGTGGCTTACAGCCAATCACCTGAAACTGAATGCCAATAAAACTGAATTCCTGTTAATCTCACCGACAAGGAGTTACACAGAGGCAAAGGAATGGGCGAAATTGGTGACAGCACTGAACTGCACCCCGACCATAGTTAATTCAGCTAAATCATTAGGAATTACACTAGACAAGAACTTAGACATGAAAGAACACATCAACTTGATGGCCAAGGGCGCCCGCTTCCATTTAAACTATCTAAGGAAACTGAAGCCCTTTATCTCTGAAGCAGACCTAAAACTTGCCATCCAATCGTTAGTTATCTCGAGGATCGAATATGGCTGTACCACATTAGCTGGCCTACCGAAAACATCCACTGCACCACTAAAAGCCTGTCTCAACGCAGCGGCAAGACTCATCACAGGAACTAGGAAATTCGACCACATATCTCCTCACCTGAAGGCTCTAAACTGGTTACCTTATGATGCTAGAATTAAAATGAAGATGGCCTGCATCACACATAAAGCGGTCCACTACAACATGCCGAGGTACCTCGCCAAGAAAATTAAGATATCGGGAGGCAACAGAACAACAAGAAGCTCTAAAGAGCTGCTATTGCGGCCGGCATTCTTCCATAAAAAAAAGACTTATGACCGAGCTTTTTCAGGAGCGGCCCCCAGAGTCTGGAATTCACTCCCTCCTTACATCAGGAGGATTCAAAATACCGCAGCTTTTAAAAGGGAACTGAAAAGCCACATGATGAGTAAATACCATATATAGAGATGCCCACAGACTTGTGATACGAACATTTCTGCCAAAAAGGACTGGAGTCACCACGAACACTTGGAAGACCAATAAGACAAACGACTGATGCCACCCAAGCATCGGCTCTACAACCTATTACTACCTCACTATTAGGTGATATCTATGCTATACCGTTCACCGGAAGATATCACCCTTACCTTGAACTTGTTAATATTTATGTTCGATGCATCCAACTATTCCCTCACTACTCTTATGGCTTATTACGCCGATATTGACTTGTTAATAATATACAATACTACCTCATAGAACTTGACTGCATGACTATGACACTACCTAAACATAGGCACTCCCTAATACTAACTACTTAGGCGTTAGGAATATATCTTACCTTAATCACCGTAGACAGCACATTACCTCCCACACCTGATTTGTTTTTGCTGCTATAATTGCTATTATAATGTCAACTGTTTAATTCTTCTATGTCCCTAGGTAATCCCCTTTCTAACCTCCCTGATAGCTCTCTGCCCTACCTCTATATATGTTTTGTTGCTATAAATGTTACCACTATGTCAATCTGTTTTCCATATGTTAAGCGCTCTGATACCCACGGGTCATGTCCGCGCTATATAAAACACTATAAATAAATAAATAAATAAATAAATAAATAAATACCCATGTTGCCAATTTACTTCAGGGCAGAAGTTTAGACAATGAATGTGTATGTTGACTACCAGACTTTCTTCCTCATCACTCTGCTCCTTGTGACTTTGTCCCCTTGCCCTTTCTGCTGCTTCTATTGATCCCCTAGTTATGTGACTAGGAATTTATTGTTTTCTATTTCTATTGCTTGGCACAGTTCTTAATTTGTAACGATGGTTGCAGGTGGTAGGCATCAAAACTAATTTTTTTGGGTACCAGGACTTATTTGTCTTCATCAGACTTTGTGCCAGAGCAAGAGCGAGAAAGGCAGAAAAGGGAGAAAGAAGGGCGAAGAGAAAGATAGGAAAACAGTGACAAAGTGAGAACACAGGGAGGAGAATTAATTCCAAGGAGTAGCTAAAGAGACCAGGGCCCACATGCATCAACAATGCCATTTGTGATTCCTTACTAGCGAAAAATAAGGATTCGCTAATAAGGAATAGCAAAAGGCTATGCATGAAGAAATCGCAAAAAAAATTGCGATTTCTTAATATTCCTTAATTGCGATTCACAAATTGCGAGTCACAATTAAGGAATACCTCCTCATTCATTCCTATGGGCCTAAAGGCCCATAGGAATGAATGGAAAGACATTCTCAATTTGCGAATCGCAATTAGCGAATCGCAAATTGAGAATGCAATTTCAAGGGTGCAGGGGTGTTCAAAGGACACCCTGTTGCACCCCTGAAATTGGTCTGTGCACATATGTTGCACGCACACATGCCCTTAGGGCATGTGTGTGCGCAACATGAAACTTTGAAAAATGCACAAAAGTGCATTTTTCAAAGTTTTTGCAAATTACCATGAAGTTGAACTTCATGGTAATTTGCTACTCCTATTAGCGAAATCGCTAATTTTTTTACTTTGATGCATTGCATTTAAGGAATCTCAATTTGGGATTCCTTAAATGCAAACGCGATTTAAGGAATCTCAATTTAGAAATTCCTTAAATTGCGATTTTTGCATTTGGGATGATGCATCCCAAATGCAAAAATAACGGTCGCAAAGGGGCAGATTCTGAGAATCTGCCCGTTTGCGACCGGTTTTTACTTTGATGCATGTGGGCCCAGATGTGTAGGGTGGTAGAAGAAAGAAGCATGGGGTAGAATCAAGACTATGCAGCCTAGGTATTCGGTGTTTACAAGTTAAGCACTCCCCCACACATACCAGTGCTTAATTTGAGCCAGTGGCTTCCGGTGCTCAGCACCGGCACCTAATCATCAACACTGGTGCTTTTTATGACCATCAGTCAAGGACAAAAAGTTTACAGGGAGAGTAAGTGATTTGCCCAGGATCACAGTATGTTTAGCCGATGCAGAGACTCTAACCTGGTTCCCAAGCGCTGAAGTCGACAGCTCTGGCCATTACGCCACACCCTCTTCCCCCTTTCCTGGTTAATTGTTGGTTCTGTTTTAGGCGGCACTAACAGGAGAAATGGGCTGGTGCAAGCTGCCTCCTGATACATACACTTGTTACAAGGCATCACAATTATGCAATACTTGTCAAGCTAATTACAAAACTTCCCTCAAAACACCACTTTTGTGGAGATGAACCCCAACACTTGTGTTGGCCAATGTGCCCAAACTTTGTGACTTACATAGATAGCGAAGTCCTTAAGGGCGCTAGTGATGTCGCCGGGGTGCGAGATGGCTCTTGGGATGTGTTGTAACGTCACGGCCACCGGGCGGATCACCTCAGCCAGTTTCACAGTGACGTGACCCTCCGTGCCAGCGAAGGCCCAGCAGTTTCCGGGGTTCACGTCTGGCTGAAGGATTATGTCTGGGTCCGGCGAGTAGTTCCACAAGACAATGTTGTGCCAGAGCATCCGGGCGTTATCGCTCTCGTAGCTGTCGGAGGTCTGACGCTTCAAGATGCTGGCACCAGCAGACTTCAGGGCATAGTCTGGCACCTGGATGTCATCTTCTTGCAGTCTCTTCACTGCGTTGTTCACCATCCCCAAGACTTGCTGCAGGTAAGAGGGAAAGAGCAAAGAGATGCAACAGGATGTGAATTGTGAGTAAGTGGGTTGATGGACTTATAAGATCACTGGAGAATTTACTGCCACAAAGGGAACATTGATATTAATATCACATTTTTATACAGCAAATAAAAGTCCTTAACCCAGTCTGAGTTTAAACTTTTGGGGGCTGGACGATAACCAGCTGAGTAACAGGGTAGTGGAATCCCTGCCCCTGTGACATCAAGAAGGAAGAGAGCCAATCACCTCCATGAGGAAGTTGAAAAAAACATGGCCGACACTCATCCCACTTCAACGACAAGTCCTTGTTGACTTCTTAGGGCCTCATTATGAGTAGACTGCTATTTGGTTCAGGGATATTGTGTTGTAATTCAGAACCTCTTACTAGATACATACAACATAGCCATTGCTTCGTTAATATAAATCCAGTTGGCTCCACTGCCCAGGTTAACATGAACCCATGCAATACATTCTCACTTACATCCTCTTATATTTGCCCTCTCTATTGAGAAGACAGGTTCTACACCAGACCTAAGTTTCCGACCATATTGTACCACGCCAGAGTCTATCTGTTGTACGGTTCATTCCTCCCAAGATCTGATGGCAGGTGAAACGGAAAAGTGATCTAAGCCTAGACCATGCACCCATTCCACCTGCACGTCCTGCAATAAAATAAGCCCCCTGAGGAAGTAAAAAACCCTTGCCCTCAAGGAGCCTAAGTGCACTGAAAACCCTGAAAGTAATCACCGAGAACGTTCTAGCCCTCGTCCTTATGTGTCGCTCAGAAGTGCCACGCCCATGTGTCCAGCCAATCTGCCTGTGGCATCTTGTTTTCCAATCAACAAGGAGAAACATCCTTCCTACGTGAAGAAGATACCGTTCAAACAGCTTTTTGGAGTCTTATCTGTAGGATCTGGGGAAAGGAAGAATGGCCTGAAACTAAGCTTGTCTCTGCGGGCCTGATTCACAAAGGTAACTTACACTTTTGAGTAAGTTTACTCCTTTTCGGTATTCACAAACTGCACTTTTGTAGCAACTTACACTCATGTAGTAAGTCCATCACTACACATGGCCAACATCTGGAACGGCAACACCCTCCCATAGAAAATAATGGAGATGGGGACTTACCACAAAAGTGTACGTTATTACAAAAGTGTGGTTTGTTAATACCGAAAAGTAGTAAGCATACTCAAAAGTGTAAGCTACTACAGAAGGGTAGTTTGTGAATTGCATTTTGTATTATGTTTGGTAGTACTACTGTAGAACTACAAAACGTACTACAACGTGCAGTTTATGGATCAGGTCCTTTGTGTCAAAGTAGCTATTCCACAGCGTTGTCAAATTGACCAAATTGACTTTTACTGCTGTTTGATCTTTGAAAGGTAATGGCTTTTGAGGACATGTTTAGCCTTTTAAACTGGGTTGATGAGTAAATTGTTTATTACGTTGTATTATTATTGTCCTTGTAACTGATTTTTTTTAATTCAACCTTACGTTTATAAAAGTCAATTTCATGGCCAATTTTAGGGTATTCGGTTTATATGTCTGTGCCTGCTCTGTCTCAGTTTGTTTTTCTATTTATTGCTATATTTTTCTCTTTCTCCTTCTCTCTATGTAGGATTCACAAACTTCTCTTTGCTCGCCCCATGCAGATATTTTTGTTGGATTTAGGAGGAGGGGAGGAAATGCCCTGTGAGAAGACTCTGTAGAGTCTGTGCTACTTTACGCCGATGACGTGGTCCTTATGGCGAGTACTCCAAGAGCACTTTGCATCTTGGTGGAGTCTCTTGTAAACTTCATGAGTAAGCTACTAACTGCTGAAAGTCACACATAGTGGCATGCGGGTCAGGAATGAGAAGTGTTTTCAAATGATCAATCAATAATCAATTGTTGGGGGATGGAACACATACAGAGGAGGACTGTGTACATTACCAACAATATTCCGAGACCAAGAAGAACTGTGAAGGGGTGGTTAACAACGACGTATCGAGATAAGCCCAGGTTGAGGTGTTGCATGAGCAATAATGCAATGTTTTGAAATAAATCATAACCTATCGATCTGACAAATTGAATGAATGCAAGGATATATCAAATGTACTACTTTATTGATGTTCCTTTATGTATGAAAAAATAAAAACTGTTAAAAAAAAAAAAATCAATTGTTGGGCCCTGTGATTAGCTTTTGCTATCTGGGAGTTGGGAGTTGTCTTTGACGGCTTCGGTCCAGATCAGAAACTCCTGTCTAAGTCCTAGCAGGTCGGTAGGAACTATTACAAAGCCACGTCAAACGTTGCAAAAGGGAACTATTATCCCTCAAATTAACATATAAAAACCCCAGGACGTACCCATATATATATATGGGGTGGGAGTTTGGTGTACTCTAACGTCCTCTCTATAGAGAGTGAGGAAAGCTGGATATGTAGACGGCTCCTCTGCCTTACCCCAAAACCCACACATTATGTTATCCATTCAGAGCTCGGTTTACAATACTTCACTGAGCGGGTAACGCTGGCGCCCTCCTTTGTTATGGGTTACGATCTGGGCTAATAAGGAGTGAAATCTGAATAGGTATATTATACGGGACTGCCTCAAGCTGGAGAGCGTCTCGTCTATCCCTTGGTGGGTTGGCATTTGTCAAAAGTACTTTCAAAGCTCTAGCCTATCCGACATGTTTGGTTTACCCGCCATTTTGGTTAAAACCAACAAAAAGGGAGTCAAGTTTGAGTACAACAACAAGGATACACTGTTCCCCAAAAAGTAGAAAGAAATGAAAAGAACCAAGCAAAAATGGGAAAGGAGGGGGAAAACTCCTTTCGGAACTAATACCCTCACACACCCAGCAAGCTAGGTGTCATGCTTCATCATCTGGGTTCTGCTCCTCCTCAGACTGGCGCTGCAATGTCTGAGGGGCACCCACGAAGAGGCTCTTTATCGGAGATCTTTTGTTCCTGCCAGTTGGCGCATGTGGGTGTGAGGGCTCTAGGTGAGGTGTAGACATGAAGAGAAGTGGTGCTAATAAAAAAGGTTAGGTAATCCACAAGAGATTTGTCAAGTTTCAGTGCCAGGAATTTAGTCAATTGCAGAGGTTAGGTGTGGAATATACTAAAAGCTCAGTATGGGATTTCTCTAGGTTTATTGACCTGGCAGAATCCACAATGTCAAGTCAAGTCAAGTCAAATAATTTATATAGCGCGCTACATACCCAGAGGGTCTCAAGGCGCTTGAAGAAGGGAGGGGGATTACTTGTCGAAAATCCAAGTTTTAAGTTGCTTTCTGAATGCTAGGTGGTTCTGAGTGAGGCGAAGGTAAATGGGAAGTGAGTTCCAGGTTTTAGCTGCCAGGTAGGAGAAGGATCTTCCTCCCATGGTGGTTTTGTTGATGCGAGGTACAGCAGCAAGGGCTTGGTTGGAGGAGCGCAGCTGGTGGGAGGGGGTGTAGAAGGAAAGTCGTGTGTTGAGGCATTCGGGTCCAAGTTCGTAAAGTGCTTTGTGTGCGTGGGTTAGGAGGCAAAATGTTATCCTCTTATTGACGGGAAGCCAGTGGAGGTTTTTCAGGTGACTAGAAATGTGGTCTTTACGTGGGATGTCTAGTATGAGTCTGGCTGATGCGTTCTGGATGCGTTGGAGTTTTTTTTGAAGTTTTGCGGTGGTACCGGCGTATAGGGTGTTTCCGTAGTCCAGGCGGCTTGTAACCAGTGCGTGGGTGACCGTTTTTCTAGTTTCGGTGGGGATCCAGCGAAATGTTTTTTTGAGCATGCGAAGAATGTTGAAGCAAGATGATGAAACGGCGTTGACTTGTCTGGTCATCGAGAGTGAGGAGTCCAGGATGACGCCCAGGTTCCGTGCGTGGTCCGTCGGGATGGGTGCTTTTCCAAGGGCCTCTGGCCACCAAGAGTCATCCCAGGCGGAAGGGGAGGTACCTAAGATAAGGACTTCTGTTTTGTTTGAGTTCAGTTTCAGACGGCTGTGCTTCATCCACTCGGCTACTTCTTTCATTCCTTCATGTAGGTTGGTTTTGGCGGTGTTAGGGTCTTTGGTGAGTGAGAGGATCAGTTGAGTGTCATCAGCGTAGGAGATGATGTTGAGGTTGTGTTGGCGTGCGATGGCCGTGAGGGGGCTCATGTATACGTTGAAGAGGGTGGGGCTGAGTGAAGATCCTTGTGGCACGCCGCAAATGACTTCAGTGGCCTCTGACTTGAATGGTGGGAGGCGGACTCTCTGAGTTCTTCCGGAAAGGAACGAGGTGATCCATTCCAGTGCTTTTCCTTGGATTCCGATGTTTCTAAGGCGTTGTAACAGGGTGCTATGACAGACTGTGTCGAAGGCTGCGGAGAGGTCAAGGAGGATGAGGGCGACTGTGTCTCCATTGTCCAGTAGAGTTCGAATGTCGTCTGTTGCTGCGATGAGTGCAGTCTCAGTGCTGTGTTTTGCTCGGAAGCCGGACTGTGAGGAGTCGAGGGATTTGTTGGTTTCGAGGAAGGCGGCGAGCTGGTTGTTGACAGCTTTCTCAATGACTTTGGCCGGGAATGGAAGGAGCGAGATGGGGCGGTAGTTTTTGAGTTCGGTGGGGTCAGCTGTGGGTTTTTTCAGAAGGGCGCTGAGTTCGGCGTGTTTCCAGCTTTCCGGGAAGGTGGCGGAGTTGAGGGAGCAATTGATGACGTCTCGGAGGTGTGGTGCTATGATGGAGTCTGCTTTGTTGAAGATGTGGTGAGGGTATGGGTCTGTGGGGGATCCTGAGTGGATGGAGTTCATCAGGCGGATGGTGTCCTCAGTGGAGATTGGGTTCCAGTTATTAAGGATGCTCAAGGGGGGTGAAGGTACGGCAGAGGGTTGGGTGTGTTGGTCTCCGGGTTGGTTGTCGAAGCTGTTGTGGATGTCTGCGATTTTTTCGTGGAAGAACGAAGCTAGGGAGTCGCAGAGGGTTTGCGAGGGAGTGATGTCGTTGGAGTTGGCGGTAGGGTTGGTAAACTCTTTGATGATGTTGAATAATTCCTTGCTGTTGTGGGCGTTGTTGTCTAGTCTGTCTTTGAATGCGGCTTTCTTGGCAGTCCGGATCAGTTGGTGGTGTATGCGGGTGGCGTTTTTGAAGGCGTCCCTGGTGCTGATGTTTGGATCTTTTTTCCAGGCCTTCTCAAGGGAGCGACAGAGTTTCTTGGATTTCTTAAGATCATCGTTGAACCAGGGGGCGTTTTTGCTGCCTAGTTTGATTTGACGTTTTTTCAGAGGTGCTAGGTTGTCGGCGCTGTTGGTTAGCCATTGAGTGAGGTTAATGGCTGCTTGGTTGGGGTTCGAGGAGTGGGCAGGGGGGTTTTGAAGAAGCGATGAGGAGATCTGGTCAATGGTGATTTTGTTCCAGTTTCTTCGTAGAGTAGCTTGAGGATGGTTGTGGGTTGTGGTCTTTTTGTAGACAAAGTGAACGCAGCTGTGGTCCGTCCAATGGAGAACTGTGGTGTGACTGAAGGAGATATGTTTGCTGGAGGTGAAGATAGGGTCGAGTGTGTGACCTGCTTCGTGGGTGGGGGTATTAACAAGTTGTTTGAGTCCGAGGTTGGCGAGATTGTCCAGAAGGGTGGTGGTGTTGCTGTCGTTGCTCTTTTCCAGGTGGAAATTGAGGTCTCCCAGTAGAATGTAGTCTTCGGAGGGGAGGGCGTGTGGGGTGATAAAGTCAGTGATGTCTTCACTGAATTGTGCACGGGGTCCTGGTGGCCTGTAGAGGAGGGTGCCTCTGAGTGTGGTCTTGGGGTCGGTGTGGATCTGGAAGTGAAGGTGTTCGGCGCTAGGGAGGTTGACGTCTGAGCTGGTTGAGATGCGGATGGAATTCTTGTGGACGATAGCGATGCCTCCTCCTGTTTGGATGGTGCGGTCCTTACGGATGATCTTGTAGCCTTCCGGGATGGCAATGGTGATGTCTGGGGCTGAGGAGGCGTTCATCCATGTTTCTGTTAGGAAGGCGACGTCCGGAGAGATGGTGTCTAGTAGATTCCAGAGGTCGATGGCGTGTCTGTGGACTGAGCGGGTGTTGAGCAGGATGCATTTTAGGTGGTTGGTGTCAGATCACTGTCGTGGATGAGGAGTTGGTCTTGGTGCCGTCATACTTGTAGGAGTTGCATGTGAAGGGTCCATGGGTGTGACCAGGAGCAGCTTGGGCGCAGTTGGGGAGGCAACCGGGGTCTTGGAGTTGTCCCACTGAAAAATATTGCTTCTCTTTCGTTTTAGAGCTGGCACGGTGTGGAGACTTTTGTGTTTCTGGGAGGGTCAGGGTGCCTTTGGTAGTAGCGCCTCAGCTTGTCCCGGCAATGGGCGGTCCGTACAATCTTTGATTACTTTTATGTTCTTTTGTAAATTTTATAAATTAAAGTCTACTTTTAAGTTATGGTTTCGGAAATGCAGAGATGTGCTTCACTCCTTACAGCTTTTAGAGGTTCCTGATGTTTCCTTTCTAAAGGCAGCAGTAAGCTCACAGAAATCCATGGAGGGGTGACCGCTTGACTATTTATGGTTTTAGCAGCAAGCTCTTAAAGATGTCACAAGTCTAATGTTCTATTGTACCGTTACCGGCACCTATTGTACAATTCTATCATGTTTTTATTCTTCAAATTTTAATGTGTGCAATTTCTGTATTTTATGTATGCTATGAATTGCTTTCTTTAATGATTTCCCTTTAAATCAAATTAAAATTGGAATTGGAGAAGTCTCAGTAAGTAGAGAGATCTGCTCAAGGTTTCTGTCAATATGGTCGTTTTGACATTATATTGCTTTGTGGCCCTGAAAAGAAGATGCTTTTGACTTCACATTCTTAAAAGTCATTTAAGGCCACGTGGGCTAGTATTTGGCCGTGTCTGGCTATTTAATTATAGTTTTTAAGGTCTTTTGAAAAGAAATTGCTTTTGACCACAATTTTTCAAAAGCCACTTTAAGCTAATTTTGAAGGTATTTCAGGGTTTGCAAGTTAACTACATTTAATTGCAGATGACCTCTCCTTACTCATCTCCTCAGCATCTTCCCCCTTTTTATTCCCTATTTTGTACCTAACAATCAGATTTGAATTTTTGCCCTTAGGCCTCCTTGTACCCCAAGACTCTGCTTTCAAGACAGGCTCGAGTGTGAGTGGACACAGCTTGGAACCTCAGAACCAGACCTACCGGAGAGCTGACTATGAAAACCACAGAGGCCTTGACACCCTTATCTGGAGTCTTGAAAGGTTTCTACCTTTTTCTTCATCCAAAATTCCACCGCCAGCTTGGGTAGCCACCATCTACACCCACGTCCACAGACGGAGGACTCTGACAGCTTTACAGTTGTAAACAGACTTGGACACAGACACCAGGGGACACAGGAAGAGTCTGGGACACTTAGCCATCCTGCCCGTATTTAAAATACCCAGCTGATGGGGGAAGGTACTTTGGAGTAGAGTGTATTTGATCACTGGTCACACACACAATGCCATTGCACAGAAGAAAGTCTCAGAGGCTGGGAAATCAAGGGTCATGAATGATTGAGAATAAGAATTATAGCGGACAGGCAGCGTCGAAGGCAGAGAATCTTGAGTGATGGGGAGTCGGGTAACAGGCACACGTCACTTTTCTCTTGTAACACACTGTTTGCTACCTCTTACATTTTGTTTGCTTTCGATACTTGCACAAGTGCCACCATTGCCTACGTAACGTTTGTTCTTGTGTTTGAGTGTCTGCCATGTATTGCAGTATTTTACCTCTACTTGTACTTTGTACGCTTTTGTAACCTGCACACATGTCACTTTTTCCTCCTGTAATGAACCGTTTGCTACCTCTTGTATTTGTTTGCTCACAATTGTCACTTTTGCCTCATGTAACTTAGCGTTTGCTTTTGTAATTTGTTCACTTGTAATGTTCTCATGTATCAGTTCTGTTCCTACAGTGAAGCGCTCTGACACCTTCGGGTACCGTCCGCGCAATATAAAAACGCATAAATAAATACATTAATAAATAAATGACATTCTTGGGGCTAGGAAAATACTAGGACGGAGAGACATTGAAACGAGACAGAAACAGGCAGATATTGAGATGGAGGGACACTGTATGGAAAATAGTGAATACGGGACAAACAAACACTGGCAGAAGGAACTTGAGAATAATCAGGACCAGGTTGAGAAGAGAGATGAAACTCAATGCAAGAAATCAGAGAACAAGTAGACAGGGTGACATTGAATCTTGTATAACATGTGTTTCAGAGGAAGAAGATTCCATGTTGCGTTATTACCAGGGCTTACAAGCACTCACACTGTGACAATAGGCCCTTGGTAAGAGCCAATGTTCAATGTAGAAAGAGGTATTGGGAGCACCAAGGCATAAAGTTTCTTTCAAGCAAATAGTTTATCCTTCAGTGTTTTAATAAGTGACGTTTAAATCATGTAATCTGTGAAAAGGTCAGTCAAGTCTTATCTTATATGGTAGCAACACACATTTCACGAATCCTGACGTGATTCTAGACAAGTTCTCTAAGTGGCTCTTTCCTATTTTCAGTGAAGACCATTCAGGTAGACTTTAGAGGTTTTCGTCAATTATGCCCATTAGGCATCCGGAAATCAGACTCTCATCTGGTGTTTCCAAAACCTATTTTGCAAAACCCACATTCATGTATTTTAGGTACAGGTTTGTAAGCTCTGCCCCATTCTGGAGTATCATCATCAACAGAGACTTTATTGTGGCAATTGCAGCCATAAAAGCACATATAAATTTACACTAGAATAAAATATAATCAACAGCAGCAATAGAAATTACAATTTCATTATAAAAACTGGTATACCCAAGTTTAGTGGAAGTCGGGCCGGAATAACAGGGGAAGCAGTTTGTCAGATAAGAACGTGGGTTTTAAAAATATAATTTAAAAATAAAAACATATAAGAACTTTGCTAGAAAAAACCTTAAAAATTAGACATCCATTTTCAGTAAGGCTGCCAGCTTGGGAGCACTCTGTCTCTCACACAGAGGCAACTTCCGAGATATTACTGCTGGGATAGTTACATTAAAATAAGAAAAGCCACAGATAGCTAGGTGCCGTTCTTTAGCAAATACCTTCATTTTAGCCACATAGCAAGGAGAAATTTTGAACTTACAACAACATAAACTGGGTTTGTATCAGATTTTAGGATCCTGAGAAATTCGAAATTGTTCCTAATACCCAGGTTTCTGCATCATTGAATAATCCATTTGGACCTGGACTGTTTATATGCCGGGCAGAAGAGCATTACATGGGTCGCTGAAAAGGAACACCTCACCCCACAAACCACATCACTGGCACTTTGGCTAGGATGGGTTTATTAACCTCTTGCCCCCTAACATGGAGACTTTCATAAATCACTTTGTGTGTACCAGGTCTTCATCTGGGGCAACTCTTCTGACTGCAGGTAACCTGGAGGTTCATGCATGCAAGTTCATTTTAGCCTCCTCTCTCCTCTCTCTCTCCCTCTGACTGTGTCTGCTTCCTTCAGCCTTAAAATTAGTTGACAATACTTCCTAGGAATTCTTTTAATTACTTGTATAATTCACTGCCCTCTGCTGCCTCCAGAACAAAGGTTATCAAATGTTCTGCAGTTATTCACAAACACGTATTGCAACACCACTTGATGTACCTTATAGATAAGGCCACCGGTATTATGCGGCAGTGGAGAACAAAGTTATGCAGCAAGAAAAGGCAAGTTATTTAGCATATCACAGATCATGTGACAAGAGTGATAAATTCATTACAATGGAGAAAAATTCATCACAAAACAAAGTGATGGATGGAATGCTTGAATTAATCTCAGCCACTGGAGATCGCTTGCGTAGATCCCAATCCATCGTTTTTTGCCCGTCATGCTACCTGACTTTGGACCCAACCATATGCAAATCAGCCTTCACCCTGCTCAAATGGGAACAGTCCAAACCAAACTGCCAGGTCCGCCCTAAAACGGAAAACAAGCAACCCAGGACCGGTTTTTACCTTATTATGGGCTTATCAGCCAGGTATAGCTTGGTTCCAGTGGTACAGTGAGCGACGACCCTGGGCATACCAGGCTACAATTAGGGCATCAAAAAACAAAGTGAGGGATAAAATGCTTGAATTAATCTCAGCCACTGGCGACCACTTGTGGCTGCATCCCATCCTGTTGTTTTTCGCCCACCATGCAACCTCAGTTTTTACCCAGCCATATGCAAATCAGCCTTGACCCAATGGGAACAGTCCAGCCTGAACCTCCGGGCTAGGTCCTCCCTGAACTGAAAAGCAAGCAACCCAGGATGGGGTTTGCCATTATTATGGGCTCGTCAGGTACAGGGGCACAGTAAGCACGGGGCCAAACACTGGGCATACCCATCACACTTTGGGTTTCAAAACCATGAGGGTTAAAACTGATTTGCACCAGGTTGGGTCCAAACTGAGGTGGCATGGTGTGCAAAATAACAATAGACTGGGATGCGGCCCCATTTAATTACCTGTGGCTGAGATTAATTTAAGCATTCCATCCATTGGCTTTTGTAAAATTTAGTATGGAAAAAATGCTGCAGCATAGCTTAACCCCTTCGATGCTGATGACGAGCTCAGCTCGTCATCACCCACGGGTGGCGTGTGCTGATGACGAGCTGAGCTCGTCCTGTAACGCGGTTTTATGAAAAAAGCCGCACAGCGCAAAAATCGCCGCAGCAGCGATGCGGTTAACCTCTGTCCGACGTCACAGTGGACGTGTGCGTCGGACGCCGGGGGCCGTCCGCTCTCCGTACACGTGTAATTCGCCCACACCACGGGGAAATGTGCGCCGCGACGAAGCGGTTAATGCCAGTGGCTTGCTAATGCAGCATAACTAGCCTTGTATTGTAGAAGGCACAGTACTACTTAAATGGTGCTGCCATTTTAATCCAATCCAATATTAAAAATTGACAAATTTTACCCTTTAAGCTGCATTTTCCCTACGTCCAGTCATTCTAGTAACCCCAAATGCACTGTGTGTATGTGTGAACATATGTGTGTGTGTGTGTGTGTGTGTGTGTGGGTGTGTGTGTGTGTGTGTGTGCGTGTGGGTGTATATATATATGTATGTGGGTTCTTGCGTGTGTAAGTCTGTGAGCGCGGACCTGTTTGCACATGCGTCTATGCACACGTGTGTGTATGTATGCGCACATGTGTGTTTAGTTCTGAATCCATGTGATTAGTCAATGTCTAGCCTGGACATGGATTGTTAAGCACGTGACTGTGCAAAGTGAACAAGAGATCACAACCTACCTGCTCTGAGATCACGAGGGCACGTTGCTTCTCTAGGGCTTGCTCCACAACATTGCGGGCCTCTTCGTGGGCCGCCTTCCGGACAAAACCAATTTCTGCTTGCAGGCCTTCTAACTCATCTTGAAGTGGGCGAATTCGACCACTCAGGAGGTGATGGTCATACCTTGAGCAGAGAGAAGGTGAGATCATACATTTTTTTTACAACAGGAGCAATTTACTTTCTCCCCTCCCCCAGCTACTCTCTTGGATTTGACCAGTGCCATTCATGAACCTGCAAATCCATCAGAGCTATAATGCTAAGAGCATCTAAGGCATCTGTAGCACAGGGAATGTACTTAAATGTACCACTGTCCAATGATAAATGTGATGCTAAGAGGACTATTTAAACACAAGTGGTAAATGCTGGAACTAAAACACCTTGGCCCCCGGTGACTGAAGTGCTCAAGCAACCGATTTGCAGAGCAGAGCTAATAATATGTTATGGTTTTGCACTCAATTTGTCATTTTATTTTATTTGCAAATGTTTCTTATTTAGCACAGGCACCTTCCACCAGGTGGTGGTACATGGAAACTGCGGTTAATAGGGAGCAGGTGGAATATACGCTCAATCCGCCACGGCGCAAATAACATGTGTACAGAGCTGCGGGGGTATTTGTGCCTGTTTGACACCCATGTTCAAATGAATGGGGAATGCCCACAAACATTCATTGCAGCAGTTTTACACAGACAGTTATCTATCGTTTGTGCACATTTCTGTAGAAGACATTGCCACCAGTTGTAACATGAGGTTAACGTCCTTGTCGATACGAAAAAATCGACTGCAATTTACCCTCTTCTCCTAATGAGCAATAGTGTAAAAATAGGCATGAATTATCCAGAAGTCGACTCAAATTCCATGCACCCCAAAGGACCCTACGACCAGCCCAGCTCCCCTACGCCGTGGTCCCCCGCACCAGAAAGACCAGATCGGGAGGCCGCTCCTTCTCCTTCCGCGCGGCCAGTGCCTGGAACGACCTTCCGCTTCACCTCAGACAGATAACATCGCTCCCATCTTCGCAAGAAACCTCAAAACCTGGCTCTTTGACAGACCCCCTTCTTGATGGACTGGAACCTGCGAATCCCCCCCACACTCCCTAGCACCTTGAGACTCTTACGGGTGAGTAGTCGCTCTTAACAAACAACGGATTTGATTTGATTTGAAGCAGCTCCTTCTCTTGAGTAGAGGATCGTCGCCCCCCTTAAATTCCCCCCAAAGCCTTAGAGATGAAATATAAAGTGGTAATTTATTACCATTTTATTCGTCATCCCCTGTCCCGAGCCGAGTGTCAGGACGGGGCCACTACTAAGTGACAGTAGCAGTGAGGAGGGTGGCCTGGTATTGCACTGTTTAAAGAGCACATGTATATTTCACTGGCTTGTGACGCCAGCCACACAAAACACTTTAAACATCTCTAACTCAGCAGTCTTCAGACAGCAGGGTTAGAGAAAGCCAAAGCCTCCAGAGCGCTGTGGGGCGTTGAGTGAGGCCGCTCCCACCAATCCTAGCACTGCTCTCATGCTGTTGAGTCTGCACTAGGATTGGCAAAGCCAGCATCTGGTTAGTTTGGGCATTGGCAAAAGAAGAGCTCGGGAGAGAAGAACGTTGTGTTTGGTAAGTCTTTTAATTTAATTTTGCGTGCATGCTCCCACCCCCGCCCCGTAGATGCCAGCCGCCACTGTATTTTTGCCACATTTAGCACCAGTAACTGGGTGGAAATCCCGATGTAAATGTTTAAGACATATTTAGTCAGATTCTACACTGAAACTAAGTTTACAAATTAGCAGGCCTCAAACTGATTCCACTTTTGTAAAACAAATGATTCCCCAGTTCAATATTACGACGAAAACATTAACCCCTTCGATGCTGATGACGGCCCCCAGCCGTCATGCATTACGGTGGGCGTGTGCTGTTGACGGCTGGGGGCCGTCATGAACCCGCCCACTACGTAAAACGCTGCACAGGCGCAGAATCGCGTCCGCACCCAAGGGGTTAATCAAGCGTCACAAATCACGAGTCTGATTGAAATTAATCCACTTAATTATATTCAGATGAGATTATTAATCTTCAGCAGAGGTACCAATATAAATTAACCCGTTGAATGGAAAGTAGTCATACAACCAGGCATGCCAAGGATACATCTCTCCATCGAAATCAGCAGGGAACCCCAGCTATTCATGGTGATAGAGCGCTTACAGCACTCTAAATTGCATGAGCGCACTATACTCATGGTTTAAACGTACTCACATGTATTTTTATCGTTTGCTGTTTTTCACGATTATTAAGATGCATTAATTCAAAATTATATTAACACGAAATGTAGTGTGCACATTTAAGTAGGACTTTATATGTATTCCAGAAACCTATCATTCTTGTATGTATAATTGCAGGATGAAATATTATTCATGCAAAGTAATTTGTGTCTAGTTTAAGTTGCCTGAATTGTCGGCCCAAACTGCTGGTTGTTTTGAGTTTCGTTTCTCCTTGGATTGCTCAAGAATTACAATTAAATGAATCGTTTTTTTGTTTGAAGGCAGTATGTTCTCATCTTACTGCAGGTACAGGAATTAGACCTAGTTATTCTTAGATTTAAGAAGATACCCAAAATGTCTTTGAAGATGGCTGGAAGGCGAAAAAGGGAGGATGCCTTCTGTGTCTGGCCTATCTGAAACCCAAGGCCACTGAACATTGAACAAAATTCAATTAGAGCTGCTGTGGAAACCTACTAAAATGTTGCAATGGAAAATGTAATCTTATGACGTATTGTGGGTTGAACATTGGCTTTTTGTATGATGCGCAGGTACAGATTCGGGAGACTTCTGCTTATTTTTGGAGGAGAAGGAGGATCCTAGAACGAGCACCATAGCTTTAAGCTATCAAACCCATTTGACGTGAGTACTTCTTAGGAAGTCAACACGTGCTGACACCTTTTGGATAGAAACAGGGAAATAGGTAGGATTTCCATAAAGAGCAGGGTTTGAAAAGATACTTTCCTTTAGTTCTCTAATGAAAAGATAATTGGACTCAGCTTCTATTCTTTGTTGCATTTTGATTTTGGAGTTCATCATATTATGCCTTTTGTGCCAAATGAATTATATGCGTAGATTCGGCTCAGTATTGATTTTTATATATCTGTATACTCTGATATTGAGGTGTGTTTATATTCAATTGTTTTTGGCCTAATAATAAATCCACAAAATTGAAATTCGGTGTCTGTGGTCCTTTAAAGCATGACTAAATTGAAAGTATAACTTGCATTGTATGCTCCCCTCAAACACTTTTAGCGGCTATAAAAAGACCGTCTGCTTTGACTTTAGGAGGGAAGACAAGTAGTATAATTTAGCGTATTCAAATGGTAGCAGAGGATGGTTTAGCCTCCTAAATTGAGGTGAGAAAAGAGAATGTTCTTGTGTGTTCTATCAATCTTTTAGCGGACGGACAATTACTTGTTTTATGTGACTGTAAGTTATTGGTACTGCGATAGGAGCAGTTACTTGGTTTAATAGCTTTTGGATATACAGTTACTTGTTAGTACGAATGTGTGAGCTAGTGTACAAGATGAAATTGTAAAGGAGGGTGAGCCGCTGCGAAGAGGTAGCAGTGACATCAGAGTGTGCCGTGCTGGGATTGGTCAGTTGGTGTAATGCCACACTGAGATTGATGGAAGTTTGTCCAAAGTTAAACAGTGAGAATTCGGTGGCAATGAATTGACTTTAAAAATGAGATGTTTTAAGGTGTTGCAATATTTGTGTAGAGGCGGCACAAGGGTGGTGACTCGGGTAGAAGACGCTCCACCAGAGGACATCCCAGCACATTATACGGCATCAAATGTAGGACGCCATACTAAAGTGTGGCTTCAAAATTGGCATAAAATTACAGAGAAAGAGGGAGATTTGGCTTTCCCTCGTTATGGGTCATTTCGCACGGAGGTGCTGTACCAGCTGAGAGGAGTGATGTCTTCTCTGAAACCTCAGCCAAGACCAACACAATTTGAGGCATTAGATGCATGGATGAGAGCAGCGATGGCGAAGAGAAGAGAACCTTCACAGGGACTAATGAAGAAAG
This sequence comes from Lissotriton vulgaris, assembly GCF_964263255.1. Taxonomy (NCBI): domain Eukaryota; kingdom Metazoa; phylum Chordata; class Amphibia; order Caudata; family Salamandridae; genus Lissotriton; species Lissotriton vulgaris. The sequence goes on from NC_141695.1 coordinate 1,705,307,419, forward strand.
CAAAGAAGGCACATCAGGATGCCAAGTAGGATGCACAGTTCAAGAGATGGAGCCTAGATACTATAGAGGGAGAACAATTGTATCCATTTCGGATGCTAGAAGGAGGGTCTGGAGGAAAAAGTAAGACAGAGGAGGACAGTGATAGAGATGACAGTTTTCTTGAAAGATTGCTATCAGAATGTCCTCCACTTTGTGACTCTAGGTTGGAGACTGATAAGATGCAGCACACAGGGGAAATTTTAGGAGCAGGACGAAGGGGTTCAGAGGAGCAGACAACAGGAGTAAGAAAGAGGATTTCAGTGGGAACTAGAATTCCAGGAGGATGTGGAGGATTGGTTACACAGATCATGAGATGGGAGAAATTGCATGTACTATGCGGTTACCAGAATCTGTGGTTTTGATATATAACCCTAGAGAGTGACCCAGTGAAAGTCAACAGCAAGCAGGAGAAGGGGAAGAGACTATATCTCGAGGAAGTCTTATAATGAGTGGAACGGGTCTGGTTCAGGTATCAGTGGAAGCTAGTACTCCACTGCCAGCTACAGCTGATCTATCAAGGATGGACAGTGGGTCGGAACCAAGACGAACAGGAACTTTGGCAAATATTAAAATGTGAGTTGTTATTCGCAGCTAAATATGTTATGAGAAAGGCAAAGGGAGCTCAGGAAGTATTAATACAATTGGCACAAAGGTGATGGGTTGAGGAAGAGGAAGTGGCAGGGAAATGGGTAAACATATGGTAATCCAACCTGGTCAGGGAAGAGGAAGAGGAATTGATGCAGGTACAGGAGGTGATTGGGTGGCGAATAAAAAGTAGGTCACTGCTTGTCATTATTGTCACAAAATTGGGCATTGGAAGTGGGAGTGTCGATTAAATCCGGCAAATAAAATAAAATATGAAGGAGAGAGACAGATATCCGAGGGTTTGAACATCGTGACTAGAACTAGGTCCATGTATGGAGGAGGTTGTGAGTCACACATGCAGATACCTCATCCTCCGAGAATACCAATAAATAATCAGGTGTATCACCAGATGCCCTATTTTGAAATACAAGACAGATTTGACCAAACTCAAGATCGTCAGGAGTGTCAGAGGAGGGTGCAAGAGGAATGCACTTTAGGTGCGGCCCTGGAAGTAGATCAGAGTGGACCATTTGTAGATGCAGAGGGGAATGGACATCCTGTTACCTTTTTGCTAGATACTGGAGCCGCACGCTCCACAGTACGGACAGAAGTGGTCCCCGATTTATCCCTTTCAGGACAATCGATTCAAGTGGTGGGAGTTACAAATCAGAGAATGACTAACCCATTAACAGACGAGTAACCTCTGAGTGTAGGACCGTTCCGAAATAGACATCAATTCGTGGTGCGCGATTCAAGCCCAGTCTGTCTATTGGGAAGAGACCTTTTGTGTAAGCTAAACTGTATCATATCTTGCACTCTGAGAGGTGTGGAGTTGCAAACCTGTGATGATTATGCCGATTTCAAAATGGCGAATATGAGCTTTTGTGCAGAAATGTTTGGGATTCTAACAACAGAGGACTTACCACATGATTTGAGGGACTCGGTTTCTCTGAAAGTGTGGGATTTCACAGGTGAGGAGATAGGATTGATTCGAGGGGTTGAACCTGTTAAGATACAGATTGAACCAAATGCTGTATTCCCACGAACTCCACAGTATAAATTGACTCCAGAAACTGTGGCTGGAATAAGACCTGTAATCGAGTCTATGATTGCACAAGGCATTCTGAAGGAGATAAAAGGAAATCCCTGCAACACATCTATTATGGGACTGCAGAAGCCTAGTGGCAAGTACAGAATAGTGCAGGATTTACGTAGGGTTAATGAAATCGTGATCCCATGTTGTCCTGTGGTACCGAATCCAGCTGTTATACTGTTTCAAATACCATGTGAGGCTGAATGGTTTACAGTCATCGATTTGTGTCAGGCATTTTTCTCCATATCACTCCACAAGGACAGCCAATTTATTTTCGCATTTAGGATGGCTGACCGTGTGTTAACATGGTGTCTTATCCCTCAAGGGTATACAGAAAGCCCCTCTATCTTTAGTCCGAGTTTGAAAAAGAATCTTGAAGGGCTGGTGATGCCCCTGAGCTCAGTTCTGGTTCAGTACATAGACGACCTTTTGGTCACTTCAGAGACTGAGGATGCTTGCAGGATCAACACTGTGGCTTTGCTGAACCATCTGGTAGAGAATGGACACAAAGTGTCCCCAAATAAACTTCAGTATTGTCAGACTGAAGTTCAGTATCTAGGTCACCAAATTGAGAAGGGAAAACGAAGAGCTGTCACCAGATCGCATATAGGAGATTCTGCAAATGGGAACTCCGAAAACACAGAAAGAAGTCCGCAATGGTCGTCTATTGTCGACAGTGGATCCCAAACTTTTCATTGCAAGCAAAGCCACTATTGAGGTTGACTCAAAAGGACATTTGTGATCTGGTACCATGGGATGATGATGGTTTGAAAGCCTTCCACGAGCTGAGAGAGAGCCTATCTTGTGCTCCAGCTCTAGGAATGCCGGAATATAATAAAGCGTTTTTGCTTTTCTGTTGTGAGAAGGAGGGATGTGCATATGCAGTCCTTGTACAGACACATGGGGGGTGCCCATAGACCAGTGGCAGACTTTTCAGCTGCTTTAGATCCTGTAGCTTCTGCGTTGTTCGGATGTCTCAAATCCATTGCTGCAACAGGTGTCAGCATTGAGAGATGTGAAAGCATAGTGATGGGTCATCCACTTATTGTTTATGTGCCACATTAGGTAGAATTGTTAATGACAAGAACCAAGACACAGTATTTAGTGAATAACAGACTTACAAAGTACGAGCAGGTTATATTGGCTTCTGAAAATTTCACTTTGAAATGCTGTACCACCTTGAATCCTGCCACATTGCTGCCTCTTCCACAAGAGGAAGGAGAGGATTGTGAAGAACATGACTGCCTAGAGGTTACTAAGCTATCTACCAAACCCAGACCTGACATTGTTGATGAACCTCTGCCTGAATCTGATTTGATCCTTTTTGTTGACAGTTCATGCTTAAGAGACAATGAAGGGTGTTTAAGAGCAGCGTTTGCTGTGTGCACCATCTTGGGGGTGGTGGAAGCTGCCTGCTTGAAAAGAGTGTACTCTGCTAATGTAGCTGAGATTATTGCTCTGTTACGTTCTTGTACCATTTCGAATGGAGTCCGAGTGACTATCTATACGGACAGCCAATATGGGTTTGGAGTGGTTCATGATTTCAGACAGTTATGGTCTCTAAGGGGATTTTTAACGTCCTCAGGATCCCCAATCCATAATGGAGAATATGTGCGCCAATTATTGGACGTCTTACAGAAACCTGAGGAGATTGCTTTAGTAAAATGTGCAGTCCATGGAAAGGGAGAGGACTTTGTTACAAAAGGCAATAACTATGCTGACGAAGTAGCTCGCTTTTGTGCTATACATGATTGTGTTTTCAATGGAGAATATGTAGGAGAGAGCACAGGAGAGACCGAGATCAGCATAATGTTAGCTGTAGCCGATACTTGGGATGAGGTAAAGCGGCTGCAGGATGAGGTCCCAGAGGAGGAAGCTGCATCATGGGTTAGAGCAGGCTGTGAAAAGAGAGAAGATGGCATTTGGGTGTCGACAGATGACAGAGCAGTACTACCTAACTGTTTATTGAGCCCAATGGCAAGGCAGATTCATGGAGCAGTTCACCTTGGAAGAGATACCATGGTGCGAGTGTTTAGGCAAACCTGGTTTAATCCATGTTTTCGTGTGAATGCTGAAGCAGTGTGTCACAGGTGTGTTACATGTCAACAAATGAATGTTGGAAAGAGAACTGTGGTTGTGATGAGTCACATTGGAAGATTAGGAGGTCCTTTCAATAGGATACAATTGGATTTTATTGAGATGCCGAGGTGTAACAGGCTGAGATATGTCTTGGTGGTGGTGAGTATCTTTTCACGTTGGGTTGAGGCATATCCAACTGGAGGAAGTGACAGTCGCACAGTGGCAAAATTGCTATTACGGGAACTGATCCCGTGTTTTGGATTTCCAACATCAGTGGAGACAGATAAGAGGAACACACTTCCATAGCAAAGTCATGAAATCGTTTTGTACAGCTTTGAAAATTGATCAGAGATTGCACAGTAGCTGCAGGCCTGGGGCATCTGGTCTTGTGGAGCAGATAAATGGCACAATCAAGATGAGGGTGTCAAAGGTTTATTCGTCAACTTCTTTGAAATGGCCAGATGCGCTGTCGTTGGTATTGATGAGTCTGCGTAGCACTCCTGATCGAAAGACAGGGCTATCTCCTCATGAGATATTGATGGGAAGAGCTATGCGATTGCCTATGGTGCCAGCTACAGCATTGATAAACATCCCAGATGATTTGGTCCTGGATTATTGTAGGGGATTGGCTGATGTGGTTAATTCTGTTTCCCACCAGGTCGAGGCTGCGACTGCATCCACCTCGAGAGAACTGCTGCATGACCTTAAACTCATTGACTGGGTGCTTGTTCGAAAGCACGCGAGGAAGAGCTGCCTTGATGCTCGCTGGCGAGGACCATACCAGGTGATTTTGGTCACAAGTACAGCGGTGAAGTGTGGAGGATTGCCAAACTGGATCCATGCTTCGCATACCAGTTGAGTTCCATGGCCTGTGGAAGAAACGACTCCCCTTGTTCCGAGAAGTGCAACTGAAAATGCAATTGGAGAGTACTGAACGAGTCTATGCGTACAAACTCCTGATGAGGCTGAACAATCAACTGAGCAAAGAAGAAGAGATCAAGCTGCTCCAGAGTTGAGTTCAGATTCTGAAATAGATGACATTGCAGAAGTGAACTTTGAAGCAGATCCGAGTGAACAGCCTGGTGCAGATGAATCAGATCGAGAGGAAAAGAGGAGAGCAGGTGCCGAAACAGAAATTTGGCCAGCAAGAAAGGAGAGGCTGAATATAAGGCTTGCACCTGAGAAAAATCTCGCTCCGATTCTTGAAACGTCTGAATCAGATTAAAATGAATCAGAAGAAAGACTTGATGGTCTAAGACGATCCAGAAGAGAGAGTACCTTCTCAAAAGTACGTATCTCCTGAGTGGAAGTACCTGACTGCAGATGCAGAGACGAGGGAGATCCGGGAGGCTGGGGACAGGTACATTGAGTCACGGAGAGAGCACTCTGACAATTGATATGCAGTTGCTGGCCCCTGGAGTTAATGCTTTTGGAATTCTGACTCTGACAGGTCCTGACCCACCAAGGCTGATTGGTTTGCGATTTCTGATCCTTAACCAGGTTGCTTTCCCTACCTTTGGCCGACAGCCACCCGCACAGGATGTGGAGACATTTGTGCTGAAATTTTACACCTTGTTCTTGCTATGCTTGGTTCTAATATCATTAACGATGAAGCTTGGACTGTGAAAGAAGAACTTATTAGCCTTAGAAAGAAGATAACCTAGGCCCCAGTGGAAGAAAATGTAAATTTGGGACTTTCAATCGAAGAAGCATTAAGGGCTAGGGTTGACTACATCTCTTCAATAGATTAATATTATTGGACTGACAATTGCAATAATCGAATGGAAAACAGTAGATAAAAAGACATTGTAAATAACAGGATAAGGCAAAGAAAGAAGGAAAAAGACTTTATTGATTTTGTTTGTGCCTCAAGAAATCCAACAGTGGTTCAAAATGGAGTCTGGAACCTCAGGACGCAAGCAGAAGTGTGTAATTGGTACCCTTATTGTTGTGGTGCTTATTGTCATAACTGTGGTGATTGTTACATCTTGGGTTGGGTCTCACGATACTGAAAAGAAGGGGGAACAGGCTACATCTACCCCACCTGCTTCAGATATAGAAGACGGTGCGTCTGGAAAAGAGAGAGACATTATCAGAGAAACTAGTTGCATGTTTCATGTAGATTTTTCAAAAGGTGATTTCACGTTGAATGCATATGCTCGTTTGTTGTATGAGTATGTCGATACAATGAACGCGAAAGACTGCTATGTGTGTATGCAACTGCCAGCATCAGTACAAGAAGGTATTCAATACCATCATTTACCTTTGACGTATGGCATCACATGTAGTGTGTTGTTGAGCATGTTTTATAGTAAGGCACATTTTGAGTACTACTTCTCCAATTATGATGTGGTACTTTCAGAAGTTCCAGTTCTTAAGTACATGAATAAATATGATGACTATGTAGAGAGGATGCCAACATACTTTGTGCCTACTATTACTTTAGATACATCTTATGCCAATAGACACAATCTGACCTGTATGTTATCTGACATTGAGAAAAAGGTTGTAAATCAGATTGAAGATAGTCATAGGCAGACTTTATTTAGACAAGATCCAAAGCATAAAGTTATTCCATGGACCCACGAAGAATTAGATCATAAAGCAAAGGGAAGATCTGGTCCAATAGCTTTAGATTTCCAGCAAAAAGGAAAATTGTGGATTAGACACCCTTCAACATATTATGACAAGATATTCGTGCGTGAGAGTGATTGTGAACACATATTCTTAATCGAGGAATCAATAAGGAAAGCACTCTTGGATAAATTAACCATAGTGCCAAATGTGTATTTTGTGTGCGGAAAAAGTGCTTATGTGAAATTGCCCAAGAATTGGTATAGTACGTGTTATTTGGCTGTGGTATTTCCAAAAATCTTTCATGTGGACGATTTATGGCCTTTGGAATGGAAATGATCTCACAGAGAAAACGTGGTGTAAGTGCAGGAGATATTGTTGGGGTTGTGTTTGGTGCCATGATACCTAGCTTGGGTGTGATTTTGAATGATGTGAAAATTAGAAAATTGGCAACTCTAGTGGACAAGTTCTCTGTGAATATGGCTTAAATCTTATTACTTGGAGATGGGGAGATGGTTTTGATAAGGGCTATGGTTCTTCAAAATTGTCTTGCTTTAGACATGTTATTAGCAAAAGCCGGAGGAGTCTGTAAATTATTGAAAGTTCAACAGTGTTGTAATTATATTCCTGACAATGTATATAGGGAAGTACATTAGTAACATTTCAGAGATACACCAAGATTTGCATGATCTGGCTGCCGAAGGACTCTGGGAACAAATTGGTAAGGGTTTTGGAAAAGTTGGAAGCTGGTTTGGAAGCTGGGGACAAGGAATATTGGGATACATCTTAAAACCTGTCATAATAGCTGTCATTTGAATAACAATACTATTGGGAGCTATAAAGGCTTACAAATGGCAAAGAGCAAATCATAATGAAAATTATTTGAAAATTCAAACAACTGTAGGACAGTCATTATCAGCACCTTAAAGGGTTAGAAAGATTTAGATAGGGATAGCAAGCTACAACTTCTGTTTAGGTCGAGGTCAAGGATAAATGGTGAGAGAGTAGAATACTGGTGTTACAACACTAGTCATAAGAGGGGGGAACTGATAGGGGGCTTACAGTACTCTAAATTGTATGAGTGCACTATACTCATGGTTTAAACGCACTCACATGTATTTTTATCGTTTGCAGTGTTCCACGATTATTAAGGGGCATTCATTCAAAATTATATTAACACGAAATGTAGTGTGCACATTTAAGTAGGACTTTGTATGCATTAGAGAAACCTATACATCCTGTATGTATAATTGCAGGATGAAATATAATTCATGCAATGTAATTTGTGTCTAGATTAAGTTGCCTGAATTGTCGGCCCAAACTGCTGGTTGTTTTGAGTTTCGTTTCTCCTTGGATTGCTCAAGAATTACAATTAAATGAATCCTTTTTGTGTTTGAAGAAAGTATGTTCTCATCCTACTGAAGGTGCAGGAATTCGACCTCGCTATTCTTCGATTTAAGGAGATACCCGAATGTCTTTGAAGATGGCTGGAAGGCGAAAAAGGGAGGTTGCCTTCTGTGTCTGGCCTATCTGAAACCCAAGGCCACTGAACATTGAACAAAATTCAATTAGAGCTCCTGTGGAAACCTACTAAAATGTTGCAATGGAAAAATGTATCTTATGACCTATTGTGGGTTGATCATTGCCTTTTTATATGATGTGCAGAGACAGTTTCTGGAGACTTATGCCTATTTTCGGAGGAGAAGGAGCATCCTAGAACGAGCTCCATAGCTTTAAGCTATCAAACCCATTTGACGTGAGTACTTCTTAGGAAGTCAACATGTGCTGATACCTTTGGGATAGAAACAGGGAAACAGGTAGGATTACCATAAAAAGCAGTGTAGGGAAAGATACTTTTCTTTACTTCTCAAATGAAAAGAGAATTGGACTCAGCTTCTATTCTTTGTTGCATTTTGATTTTGGAGTTCATCATATTATGCCTTTTGTGCCGAATGAATTATATACGTAGATTCGGCTCAGTATTGATTTTTATATATCTGTATACTCTGATATTGAGGTGTCTTTATATTCAATTATTTTTGGCCTTATAATAAATCCACAAAACTGAAATTCGGAGTCTGTGGTCCTTTAAAGCATGACTAAATTGAAAGTATAACCTTGCATTGTATGTTCCCTTTAAGCACTTTTAGCTGCTACAAAAAGACCATCTGGTTTGAGTTTAGGAGGGAAGACAAGGAGTAAAATTTAGCGTAATCAATGGGTAGCTTGGAAAATTGGAACAAATTAGGAGTATAAGTGGTACCGAAAATGTATCCCATTTGTTACATTACATACGCATGGCAAAACTAAAAATCCTGCTCAGGATGCCCCAGTTGGAGCAGGAAATAGAACAAGCATTGGCAATGCGAGTAGGTCTGGCTTATGAATGAATGTTCCCTTTGTGTCATTGATGGGCTTGGGCACTCAATAAATCATCATACATGCACTCTGTCACTCATTTTTGAACTCATATATCCATTCATCCATCTGCAGGCCACAAAACACCAACCCACACACACTCACAGCAACATATACAAGATAAATTAAAAGAATACATGCTGCTGTCTAAATATGCGTGCATAAACTAAACTAGACATACCTGCAGGTGTCTCTCTTGCACAGGTATTGCACACAGTCTATCCTTGTTTTAACGATCTGGGAAAGTCGTCTCATTTAGCACCAATGTGTTTCCTATCTTGGAATGGTAAACAATAACGCACTATGGACAACAGTATTCCATAATTGTCACCTGCTTTACAGGAAGTGTCCACGTGGGATGTGGCTCAGTGCAGATAAAATGAGCGTCAAGCTGGTGAGCAACTAAAGAGCTTTAGAATCCTCTTAAGAAAAAATGAAAACAAAAAGAAGAAGCAAATAAATGAAAGGAGAACCAGAAAAAGAGAATATTGAAAACCAAAGGACTGGCTAACTAGCCCTCACACTGAAGTCCACTAATTTTCAGATGAAATGAAATGAAAATTGGATCTTATAATGCGTGCGGCTACTCCGAGGAGTGTCCCGACGCTGCTGATCCGAGGGAACAGAAAAATCAGGGATTTGGAGCCCGCACACTAGAGAAAGGCAGGGCATAGTGGTTAAAACAGCCAGGTTTTCAACTGTCTCCTGAAAGCAAGCAGATCCTGAACCATCCTAAGATAAGGGGGCAAACATTTCCACAGGCGGGCGGCTAGCACTTGAAAAGAGGGCCCGCCCAAGAACGGGCGAAACTCAGAATACTTATAAGGGTCTGCCCAGAGGACCTCAGGGCGCGGGTGGGCACGTAATGGTGGACCCGTTTCCTCAAATAAACGGCTCCTGTACCATGAAATGGATGAGTAAATGTGGCATTCACAGGGCAAGAAAGCTAATGACCGATGTGGACTGAACCATTACATCTTGCAGTATACGGTCATGAACTGAAGCCCAGTGTAAATGACAGACAGGCCAATGACAGAATAAGGCTAACCCAAAGGTCTTGTATGTGCCTATATGGACATATTTGTACGTACATGGATGTATTTATTATGTATTTACTATTTTCCTTTAACACCTTAACTGCTTCGAATGTTCCGTGCCAGTGTGGAACGTTCTATTAAGCGGGCAGGGCCGCGTCGGCCAACGGACGTGCGCAGCACTACAGAGGTAGTGCTCGCGACGGCCGTTGGCCGACACCTGCAGCAAACGGGTTAAATCCGGGCAGATAAATAAGCCTGTCAGGGGTCACTGAAAAACACAAACGCAGGATGACCCACACAACATTCCAGCCATGGTGTGTGAGAAATGGTGGGTATTGCTAATGCAAGGGTTCAGTGCGGCAGGGGACAGATGAGAAAAGAGGAGGTAGTGGCGTAACACAGGCCAACCCAGACCCCAAGCTCCAGGGGGCCCCCTCAGTACAGTACTCTGGCCGGAAAGATCCTGATTTCGTCAGACACGGTCGCTCCCACGCTCCCTCCCTGGCTCCTGGTGGTATTGTTAATATTCCATTGACCTCCGACCATCTGTGTGCCTGCAATTCAATTGTGCATTTGTGCTTCTGGTTGTGCATTTGTCTTAGCGCTTGTGGCGTATTTGTTTCTATCTGCTCAGGTTGTGGCACTTTATAACGCTACAGCGTTTCAGGGATTGTGCAGCGCAGCATAGTTTATGCAAATTAATCAGCGCGACGGAAAGGGAGCTGCGCTCTATCTGGTAACATTAATCCGCCTGTTTAGAAGCGCTTGTGAACTTTATCTGTGCCCCAGCCTCACTCGAGTTTTCACTACCTCCATTTTGATTGTTGTTGTCTCCCTGAGCCCTTCCTCCTCGCACCGCTCCCGCCTCCCTGCTGCCCCTCCCACCCACTGACCCTTACTGTAGACCCCGTAGTAAGCACAGCTGTGACCGCCCTGACTTCGTCAGACACGGTCGCTCCCACGCTCCCTCCCTGGCTCCTGGTGGTATCGTTAATATTCCATTGACCTCCGACCATCTGTGTGCCTGCAATTCAATTGTGCATTTGTGCTTCTGGTTGTGCATTTGTCTTAGCGCTTGTGGCGTATTTGTTTCTATCTGCTCAGGTTGTGGCACTTTATAACGCTACAGCGTTTCAGGGATTGTGCAGCGCAGCATAGTTTATGCAAATTAATCAGCGCGACGGAAACGGAGCTGCGCTCTATCTGGTAACATTAATCCGCCTGTTTAGAAGCGCTTGTGAACTTTATCTGTGCCCCAGCCTCACTCGAGTTTTCACTACCTCCATTTTGATTGTTGTTGTCTCCCTGAGCCCTTCCTCCTCGCACCGCTCCCGCCTCCCTGCTGCCCCTCCCACGCCCCTCCCCCCTCAAAGTGCTTTAATGACAGATGCACCCACGTGCAGCGTCCACGCGCTACGGCCGCGCCGAAGGTGCGCCAAAGGTAAGCCCGTCTACGCCCGTCCGCGCCTGGACCGCGCCCAGCGCCAGAGCCCCTGGTCCTCGTATTGTCCACCCCTCCCGCATTACTTACGATGCCACCTCCCTCCTAGCCCTTAACCCCGGTCGACTCCCCAACTGCGCCCAAGCCGCCCCTGGACACACCCATGGACCCTTTTCCTGCAACTCCTGCAAGTTCGACGGCACCAAGAACAACTCCTCATCTACGAACACACAACAGATATCCGACCCCAATCACCTACAATGCATCCTGCTCAACACCCGCTCGGTCCACAGGCACGCCATTGACCTCTGGAATCTACTAGACACCATCTCTCCGGACGTCGCCTTCCTAACAGAAACATGGATGAACGCCACATCAGCCCCAGACATCACCATTGCCATCCCGGAAGGCTATAAGATCATTCTCAAGGACCGTACCGGCCACACAGGAGGAGGCATCGCTATCGTCCATAAGAAATCCATCCGCATCTCAACCAGCTCAGACGTCAATCTCGCCAACTCTGAACACCTTCATTTCCAGATCCACACCGACCCCAAGACCACACTCAGAGGCACCCTCCTTTACAGGCCACCAGGACCCCGTGCACAATTTAGTGAAGTCATCACGGACTTCATCACTCCACACGCGCTCCCCTCCGAGGATTACATCCTTTTGGGAGACCTCAACTTTCACCTTGAAAAGAACAACGACCGCAACACCACCACCCTTCTGGACAACCTCGCCAACCTCGGACTTAAACAACTTGTCACTACCCCCACCCACATCGCAGGTCACACACTCGACCCTATCTTCACCTCCAGCAAACATGTCTCCTTCAGCCACACCACAGCTCTCCTTTGGACTGACCACAGCTGCGTTCACTTTACCTACAACAAGCCCACATCCAACAACCACCCCCAACCCACTCTGCAAAGAAACTGGAACAAAATCACCATCGACCAGATCTCCTCATCGCTTCTTCAAAACCCCCCAGCCCACTCCTCAAACCCAAACCAAGCAGCCACCAACCTCACCCAATGGTTATCCAACAGCGCCGACATCCTAGCACCACTGAAAAAACGACAAATCAAACTAGGCAGCAAGAAGGCCTCCTGGTTCAACGATGATCTTAAGAAATCCAAGAAACTCTGTCGCTCCCTTGAGAAGGCCTGGAAAAAAGACCCAACCACCAGCACCAAGGACGCCTTCAAAAACGCCACCCGCATACACCACCAACTGATCCGGAATGCCAAGAAAGCCGCTTTCAAGGACCGACTAGATAACAACGCCCACAACAGCAAGGAATTATTCAACATCGTCAAGGAATTTACCAACCCTTCAGCCAACTCCAACGACATCACCCCCTCTCAAGCCCTCTATTTTCTATTTCTAGGTTTGGTGAAGCGCAACAGCTACCCCAGCAATGGGGCGTCCCGGCGCTATGAGACAGGCACGCACCAGTATGACAGAAAAGGAAAAAGGGGGAGAGGGGGAAGGGGGGCCTAGAGAGCAGGGAAAAGGTAGGTCTTGATAGCTTTACGGAAGGCTAAGAGGCAATCTAAGGAACGAATGCTGAGGGGAAGGTCGTTCCATAGTTTGGGACCAAGGACGCTAAAGGAGCGGCCGCCAGTTCGGCAGAGCCTAATCCTGGGGACGGTCAAAAGAAGTTGGTTGGAAGAACGGAGTGCACGACCTGGGACATAAGGTCGGGCCAGATTCCGCAACAGAGGGGGATTTCCTTGTTTGACGATCTTAAAGATCGTGGTAAGAGCCTTAAATTTAACTCGGTGTTCCACGGGCAGCCAGTGGAGCTTACGGATGGTAGCTCTGGCAGAGCATCTACGTGGGAGACCAACCAACGTTCTGGCCGCCGCATTCTGGATACGTTGGAACCCAGCTGTTTCCGCTTTGTTTGCTCCCAGAAGGAGGACGTTAGCGTAATCCAGGCGTGATAAGATGGTAGCCTGGATAATTAGTTGGCGAGCTTTAGAGTCGAAGAGCCCAAGTATAGGCCTGAGATTCTCTGCGACTCCCTAGCCTCATTCTTCCACAACAAAATTGCAGACATCCACAACAGCTTCGACAACCGACCCAAAGACCAACCCACCCAACCCCCTGCAGGACCCCCACCCCCCCTGAACATCCTCAATGACTGAAAGCCAATCTCCACTGAGGACACCATCTGTCTGATGAACTCTATCCACTCAGGATCCCCCACAGACCCATGCCCTCATCACATCTTTAACAAAGCAGACTCCATTATAGCACCGTACCTCCGAGACGTCATCAACTGCTCCCTCAACTCCGCAACCTTCCCGGAAAGCTGGAAACATGCCGAACTCAGCGCCCTCCTGAAGAAACCCACAGCTGACCCCAACGAACTCAAAAACTACCGCCCTATCTCACTCCTTCCATTCCCGGCCAAAGTCATCGAGAAAGCGGTCAACAACCAGCTCGCCGCATTCCTCGAAACCAACAAATCCCTCGACTCCTCACAATCCGGCTTCCGAGCCAAGCACAGCACTGAAACCGCCCTCATCGCAGCATCAGACGACATTCGAACTCTACTGGACAATGGAGACACAGTCGCCCTCATCCTCCTCGACCTCTCCGCAGCCTTCGACACGGTCTGTCATAGCACCCTTTTACAACGCCTCAGAAACGTCGGAATCCAAGGAAAAGCACTGGAATGGATCACCTCGTTCCTCACCGGAAGAACCCAGAGAGTCCGCCTTCCACCATTCAAGTCAGAGGCCACTGAAGTCATCTGCGGCGTACCACAAGGATCGTCACTCAGCCCCACCCTCTTCAACGTATACATGAGCCCCCTCGCAGTCATCGCACGCCAACACAACCTCAACATCATCTCCTACGCCGACGACACCCAGCTGATCCTATCACTCACCAGAGACCCTAACACTGCCAAAACCAACCTGCATGAAGGAATGAAAGAGGTAGCCGAATGGATGAAGCACAGCCGTCTGAAACTGAACTCAGACAAAACAGAAGTCCTCATCCTAGGCACCTCCCCCTCCGCCTGGGATGACTCTTGGTGGCCAGAGGCCCTTGGAAAAGCACCCATCCCGACGGACCACGCACGGAACCTGGGCGTCATCCTGGATTCCTCTCTCTTGATGAACAGACAAGTCAACGCCGTTTCTTCATCTTGCTTCAACATTCTTCGCATGCTCAAAAAAACATTTCGCTGGATCCCCACCGAAACTAGAAAAACAGTCACCCACGCTCTGGTCACGAGCCGACTGGACTACGGAAACACCCTCTACGCCGGTACCACCGCAAAACTCCAGAAAAAACTCCAACGCATCCAGAACGCTTCAGCCAGGCTCATATTAGACACCCCGCGTAAAGAACACATCACTGGTCACCTGAAAAACCTCCACTGGCTCCCCGTCAATAAGAGGATTACTTTCCGGCTCCTTACCCACGCACACAAAGCACTCTATGAAATCGGACCCGAATGCCTCAACACACGACTGTCCTTCTACACCCCCTCCCGCCAACTACGATCCTCCAACCTGGCCCTTGCCATTGTACCTCGCATCAACAAAACCACCATGGGAGGTAGATCCTTCTCCTACCTGGCAGCTAAAACCTGGAACTCTCTTCCCACTCACCTCCGCCTTACTCAGAACCACCTAGCATTCAGAAAGCAACTTAAAACGTGGATATTTGACAAGTAATTCCCCACTCTTCCTCAAGCGCCTTGAGACCCTCTGGGTATGTAGCGCGCTATATAAATTGTTTGACTTGACTTGACTTGATTGAGTCTGGTGGGGGCCTCTCCACGTACCTTGCCTGTTTTCACGCAATTGCACTTTCTTTCTCTAAGTTAGTGCTGCAGCCAACAGAGCTCGGAACCAGAGAGGCAATCTTTGCTCACGCTTTCACAGCTATGTTTGGCTGCAGTACTTGCAATTCCTCTGAGAAATTCTGAGTTAAATGTATGCGTTCGCAATTGCATAAAAAAAGGAGCGCAGCTGAGCCTTATTGCTACAGAAAGTGGCGTAGCCATTGTGTCATGGGGCCCCACTGCGAGGAAGAAAATGGGCTGTTTGGTTGCTGTTTGAATAGTAAAATATAGGCGTAATCAGGTTTGGGAGGCCCTTCAAGCAGCTGGGCCCTGGAGGCAAAGCACATGCTACTCTCTGGCTACTGGCCTACACAGCCCTGTTTCCCTGTAGCGGCTCGTGGAGGGAGTGCTTCGGGCGGTGGGGCGGGCGGGGGAGGAGCAGTGTAGTAAACTATGGAATACGGTCGAACAAAGGTAAGTAAACAAACAAATAAATAAAACGAATTGCATTGCGCGTGCTGCATTGCCAAATGCGATGCAGCGCGCAATTAACTAAGTTTTTGTATTTATTTGTTTACTTACCTCTGTTCCCCCGTAGTTTACTACCCCCCACCCTGCTCCGCCCCCCACCTCCCCACCGCCCGCAGCACTCCCTCAATGAGCCGCTACTGCTGTTTCCACCATCTTGTATTTTGCTAATTTCATGTGGTAAACATAGTTTAAGAGCGGTGGGCGAGACACTTAGGGCTGGCCCGGCTCTGGCTGACCTCGAGGTCCTCTTGGACTCTCAAGCCCAAAACGAGTCAAGCTTTGATGTGGCTTCTGTATGACACCCTTTGTCTACTATCATGTGCAAGGAATTGAAAATAAAGCATGGACCTTTGATATTAAAAAGGAGAGAAAGATGTGGCCGTCAGGGGCCAGATGTCCTATAGTTTTTTGCGTGTCCAAATGGGTTTTAGACCCGCTTGCGAATTAATTTGCGACTCGCAAAATAGGATTAGTGACTTGCTACTAGGAAAGGGCGTTCCAAGGGCTCCCCTTCCTAATAGCGACTCCTGAAGCTTTGTATGACTGTTTTGCAACCGCAATTGCGGTGGCAAAACAGTTGCAGTTTACCACCCTTCATAGAAGGGTGGTAAACTACTCGCAAGCGGGAAGGGGTTCCCAAGAGACCCCTTCCCCTTTGTGAGAGGCTTTCAAAATATTTTTCAAGGGCAGACAGTGGTCCCAGGGACCACTGCTTGCACTTAAAAAATGAAACTGAAATGTTTTAATTTTTAAATGCATCCCGTTTTCCTTTAACGAAAACGGTCTGCATTTAAAAAAATACCTGCTATATTTAAAAGCAGTCCCAGACATGGTGGTCTGCTGACCCCAGCATGCCACCATCCCTTGGAGTGCCAGCCATTCCCGATGGGGTCACAAATTGAGACATCCTCATTAATATGCATGAGGCATGCAAGTTGCGACCCCATTGGGAATCGCAAAGAGTGTCTCAGTCACTTTTGTGCATCCCAATTTGCAAGCTCAAATTCCAAGTCGCAAATGCGACGCAATTTGCTACTCGCAAACTCGTGGGTCGTACATCTGGCTTCAGGTGGTTGAACTGCATAATGAGAAAGCAGAAAACCGGAGACCAATCATTGTTTTCCCGCTTGACCAAATTGTGTAATCAAAGTCAAACATTTAAAGAAATATAAAACAAGCATTGGCAAAGCCAATAGTTCTCGCCTATGCGAGAACTATTGGCTTTGACAATGTCTTTTAGCCATTTTGTATAGCAACATTGCTAAAAGTTAGGGAAAAAAGCCGCGCTATGAGGCAGTCAATGCTGGCCACATCATAGTGCTAAAAAACAAAATTCAGTCGGGAGGGTGAGGGGTGGACAACTCAAACAACTGGAGGGAGGGTGGGAGGGGCAACAAGGACAACGTGTGTTGGGGATAGGATACAAGCCACATGAATAATGGGAAGGTAGGGCATGTGAGGGAAAAAGCAACACAGACAACCAACAGTGGGAATGTGGTAGGTGGGAGGGAATAAGCAACCGAAACAGGAGCGTGGGGTGGGAGGGAAGAAGCAACACGGACGACGGGGTTGTGGGAGACAGAAACAACGCTGATAATAAGAACCAACACAACGGGAAGAAGAAAGTAAAATGAAAAAAAGTACCTAAATCACAACATGACCAGGGGAAGGACACTAATCAAGATGAAGTAATCAGTACTTGGTCTATGCTCTATGTGAAAGAAAAAGAGTGAAGCCGGCACGCACTGCCCAATTAACAGGCAGCAAGAGTGCCAATGAAGCCAACGAATTGTATGCAGAGTGGGCTCCAAGCCCATTGCAGAAAACAATATGTCTCGCAGGCGAGAGAACATGGGGTAGCACATGCGCTGTCGCAAGAGAGACCTAAAAACTAAAAAAGAATGCGCACTGGAACATTTTATGTATCTGCACACATTGATCATTAAAATTCTTTACAAGCACATTTTTAAATACTATTATATTTGGTCTTCGTGACTGCTAAATATTTCACTCTGTCATTCAAGTGCATGGCACACAGTGCAGAAAGCCTTACAAACACAGGACTGACAAAGTGGAATGATTATCAAACACAAACCACCAAAGCAACAACATATCAATATCTACATGTAAAGAATATTAATGAGTGAGTTCTGTAAATATGTTAAAGTTTATCGGTTTTCATTCTTAAGCAATGTTCCAATTATTTTTTTTCACTACTGGCAGATATATTATCTATTAAACTACATTTTGCACACAAAACTACATTTAAAGGTCACATATATATTTTGTGAGTGGATTATCTATGTGTGGACAAATGTTATGCCACCTTTTGATGAAAGATCATTAACCTGAAGTTGGAGGAGAGGCTAACCTCAAGGAAGATGAACTCTTAGGACTTCTAAGCACAAACTGATACATATAAAACACGAATTTAAAAAAGCAAAGCAAAATAATAAGCATGCAGAGGCAGTACACAAATAGACAAAGAAGTTCATAATTTAAAAATTCAATTCACATTGTAGCCTTCTGTGAAAACATGCATTTCAGCATTTCATTTCAGTTCTAGCCTGCTCCAGAATATCATCTATAGAGACCATTATGCAAAAAGAGTCCCATGACGGATGCACAGCCTTCATGAATAGACAATACACATTACTGAAGGAAGCACGAGGTCAGCTGAGACATTTGTGTAAAAAGCAACATAGAACGCCTTATCAATTGAGCACCACATGCATAGCTCATAACTATGTAAATTATATGTAAAGCATATTCATTGATGTGATCCGAATGTCATTCGTGAGAATGTTTTATAATTATTTGCATTGTAACCAAGCATGAATATGATCTGCATGCAATCAATAGATATATATTCTATCATACCCAATCGAACGCCCATGTTCCTCGCAGAATCCTGTGTATACCATCATAAACAGATAATATGAATTTGGTTAATGAATCAGTCAAACTACATGAATTGTATTGTACTGTATTGTAATTGCATTTACATAGCGCTTACTACCCCTGATGATGCAGTGAAGCGCTTTCTCGGCAAGTGGAACGTTACTCTGGAACCCATAAAGGATTAGTGGTGGATTAGTGTAGAGCAATATGAAAGTAATTTGAGTGGTGGATATGTTAATCAGTTATTTGTGATATCAAATCAGGTTGACCCACTACAGCCATCCAGATTCCATAGTGATCCACTTACTTCAGAGATTCCAGACTGCTATGGCACCGCTGCGCCTCCTCCTGAAATAGAAAAAGAACAAGTCAAAATCAGTGAGGAGCCCGAGATCAGGACACTGAGAACAGGGAAGAAAGTAAAAAAAACAAAAACAAGAGAATCTCGGGAAAGGAGGGTGTTTGCAGCAATGATGGAGATGAGATAGGATTATTCTACCGAATAGTGGAAATAAAAAAATATAATGATATAAGAATGCAGTTTGGATCAAAATATCGAAAGTTACGTGATATAGAGGATGTAGAGATAGGAATATATATATATATATATATATATATATATATATATATATATATATATATATATATATATATATATATATATATATATATATATATTGTTTACCAATCCAAATTCCCAAACGATGTAAGGAAGGCACTGACTCCATGAATTGAACTCAAGAAAAAGTTTTTATTCCAACATGCTGCACAGACGCGTTTCGGCGGAAGCCTCCGCCTTGCTCACTTACTCTGCTGATAGTGACGTCAGTTTATATAACACATAACATGCTGACACATCAAAACAGAACCAATGGCTTGATTGGTTGTCAATTGCCATAGTTACCATGAGTCATGAAAATAGCAGTGATGAACATAGAAGAATTTTTGCCTCTACGACATGCTTCAAACATCATGTTAAAGTATAACCAACACGAAAAGAAAAGAGAATGTTGATTACTAATATATGTGTCCTTCGTATACGGAATGGTTACGAAAAACGTTACATTTGGTTAACTGTGTTTCAACATTATATACGTTAATGAACATAGCATTGTCTCGCAACCAATTACACAATTGCGCTCATTGTACAGGCGGTAACATTCTCAAAAGCAAACATGGTCAGCACATCTTCGAGACACTAACATATCGTGAGTCAAAGAAGTAGTTATGCCATACTGCTTCTATGTTAGCGGATCCCTATACCTGGCATATAAATATTCTCATAGATTGCTATAAGTGGCTAGCATACTATAATTCTCTCGGGAGTTGTGGCTTCATATTTAAGTTGTGTTTGCTACGGTATCATAAATAGTACTCACTCTCCCTGGATATGGAATCAACTATATTACAGTTTTCGGTCACTTATGTACAGACACCCATCGTCTCCCAGTGGAGTAGGTGAACCATAGCCGTATATGAAGGAACGCTTAATTAGCGCTATTACAATCTATGAAGTTTACATGGCACCCAGCAATGTTTCTTACATGTACTCATGGCATACTGTTATTGACTAAGCATCAGAAAAATTCAAATAATAACATTAATCAAACAAAATTATTTACAAATATTATTGTGCAGAGTTGTTCATGGAATGGATTATTAAGCGGGAGAAGCCTACCACTGAATTATAAATGTACTGTTAAAGCTTCATCCGAGATGTATATATCGTCAAGGATCATACATTTGGAGGTAGGTATAGACAATTTATATTTAATTTTCGATCTTTTGTCCTCTATAGTTCCATACCGCAATATTCTGTCTTTGATACTCAGAGGGTATAGAGTGATATCTATATGAGAAGAGAACTTTCAGCTAATCAGGCCAAAGCATGGTCTAAAGGTCTGGGCGAGCACTGTTACTTTTATGGCCGCTGTAGGGTGTAAATGCCAGCAAACAGGACGGAGGAGGAATAATAACAGGCGTTGTGGCTATTTTATCATTTTCTTTTTAATTGTCTGCATTTGTATATAGAGCAAACTCGACCCGAGGGTATTGGCGCGCTTTACATGAGCACCAGCAACATTACACAAGGACACATTCATTTTGGGTAGGCACTGGGAGAATAAGTGATTTACTGAGATTCACAGGAAATTGGGCTGAGGCCAAAACTCGAATTTCCAAAGTTGGCAGCTTTAGCCTTGACGTCACATCCTTTCCCTCACCTCATTTGCTAAGACTTGAGAAACTCCAGCACTCTGAATACTCCTACAGCCTGGAAAAACGAATGGCCTTAGTAAGAATTAAAACTGCACTACTGGGTCACAGTTAAAGGGTGTCTCATATATATCCTTGGCTCCCACTGCTCACATACCTTACATGAGACAATACATGCCCTCAAACTATGCTGTTGATTCTTAGAGCCTTTCCCTTTCACTAATGTCTTTCCTTGCCTGCCATAAAGCATATAATAGGTTTGATTCCATTATTGTCTGTTGTTCAAGACTTGCAGTATCCTTTTCTTTTTTTAATGACACACCTCTATAGTATTTAAAAAAACAAGAAGAATTACTAAACAGTCAGAATGGCTTCCAGTAAAACAATAGAATAAGAAACTTGTATCTACCACTTAGATCCTCATTGTGAGAGCCCCAGATGTAACCCTATTAAGTCCTCCCTGCCTGGAGTTACCATCACCACGGATGCTGGTAACTCTGGTGCGGAGATGGAGAATCCACATAACTACATATAGAACACCGAGGTTCAGCTGGGAAATAGGAAATTCTCAGGAAAATCAGTAATTCTAGGTCAGATTTCCCTATTGATCCCTCGTTCCTCCATGGTATTTCACTTTGAGGGGTTGGCTTGAAGCTAAACAGATCCTTGGTGCCTTCACGGGTTTCACAATTCCGAACTGGCGTTGCCGGGCCATCAGAATTAGGAGGGTACTCATGAGGGCCCTTCAGTGCCTCTGTGGGTTCATTGAGAGAAACAATACAGTCCTCTTACTTCCCCTAATTAAGACATCCAGGGTCCCATTCATGTTAAATTTCACCATGCCCTGTCCCCAGCAATAATACTCTTCTCCACACTCCTATTTCTCTTACACTTATCTTGAACTTCTCAATGCCTTAGTGGTGGACAAAAGCTTCATCTAAGCCACATCAAGCTCAGGTGCTTTGGCCTCCTTCCTTTATCTCAGGCACCATAGTTTGAAGTGCTTCCACCACCCCAGAGTTGGCCCACTGACTTCTGAGCACTCTGAATTTGACAGGAAGAAGTAAACCACCTGCCCCGCCTAGTTCGCTAAAATGTTCCTTGATGTTGGTGAATCTCTTTCTCATTTCTTTGGCGCTGTATCAAGAAAATGTGCATTTTGTGCCCACAAGAGGAGTGCACTTGCTTGGCTGTCACTACATCCAGGATAAGATTTCTGTCTTCATTGCCTGAGATGTTATAAACTTGGCTGGTGCCACTCCTCTCGTTTGACCTTGGTCCGTAAGCATCTTTCCACCTAAAGCAGGATCCTCTCCATTCTTGTAACCAGCTGCCTTGGAATACGTTGAACAATGACGAACAAGGGTTGTCACCCTACTTTCGGCAAGCTTAGAATTGCATTTTGCACCATCTCAAGAAATTATTCAAATATTCTGCCCTAAAGGTACAGACTTTTTGTTCCTTGACCAAGACATTCATTTACTTATCCATGGTATCTACCTTGTAGTCTAGTTTCGTCTCTCAGTCATCAAGCTCCTTCATCTTCCACCCCAACTCCAGCATCCTATTCCTATTGGTACCCTCCCTTTGACCATTTGCCCATTCAGGCAAAGCCATCAAGATCACCAAAATCAGTCACAAAGAGCGTGTAGGGTCACAGTCCCCTATCCCCTGCCCTCGCTTTACTATTATGGTATCTGGGATGTTTCCACAAGTGTTTTATTTCCTTTAGTTTCTCTTCTTCTGAAACCCTTCCACGTATCTTTCTTTTCTCCACTTAATGCCCTACATGGTGCCAATAAGGAGGTCCACTCACTTCGCCTTTGACATCAACAGTCCTGCAGAGGTGCCTGACCTCAAGATGCCGGCCTCTTCTCAGATGGATGGATGGACCTTCTTATCATTTCTCACCTTTCTATAGGGTCTGCACTGTGCATGACTTCCATAGTCCTATTTCTAGCTCACAGTGTCACTTCAGGGCCTCCCTTCCTAAAATGGAGTGGTGATGTCATCGGTCCCTACCCACGCACAAGTTAGTGTGAGAGTCTTGACATTTGTCAGCACCACAAGGTTCCAACAGCAGCAGAGAGAATCTCAGACTCAGAAAGTTAGGCTGCCCAAAAGGGTTTGCGCAATCTGGCCTGTGCCTTTCTCATATTCCACTTGGCAATGTTTCACTGGGGCAGAGAGCATTAATCCGTAGTCAGTTTCACCCGTGAGACTTGCAAGTGGGAATCCACCGGAGGATCATACAACACCTGGGGGAGCAGCTATCAGATCTGATACATTGTGTACCAAACTGGTTGGTGTGTCCTTAGGTCAGTCGCGTCAAACTGTTGTCAAAGTTCAGAGTCGGACCATCTTGGCAGTCCATATGACCTTAAAAAAACATGATGGGCCTTATTCCCAAAAAAGTTGAAAAATGACTTGTGGACATTTCCATCTCTGCCTGAACGATCGTCTCTGGCTTTTTCGATCCATCAACATTCCCAGTAAGTATTGCTGGAAAGCGGCTCAGCGCAGGCTTCCAGCAAACTCCTGGGAAGGTCAGGGGACTTTTTAAGTGGACTCCTAGTCCTGATGTTCAGATATCTCCATAGCAGAGAACTCCACACATGGGCAATAGGATCTTATGTGCAAATTAAAAAAAATTCTCTGAGAAAAAGAAATTCATCATGGAAAAAGCTTTTCCTCTACACCTCTGTCAAGCATAGTGGTGCTCTGTTCCCCTACCCACGCTAGGGCAGTTACTCTAGCACTGTAGTGGAATAAATCTGAACATTTCCAGGCTGGAAAGGGGAGAGAAAGGAGTTTGAGAAAGCCCACAAATGAAGATATTTGTTGGGATTCTCAAAACGTACAAGGTCAACACAGACAACAACGTGGAACACCCACTTCCCAACCACTGAATCTTATTTGTGCACACAGAGATCTATGCGCTAGCGGTGGACATCCCTGTCCTCATAAACAACTTTATACCTGCCACAAAATTCCTTTGTGAATAGGGTGCAAGTTTCTAATTATGCATTATGACTTAAGGGCTATAGCCTTCCATCTTGTTTTGTGGTCTATACTTCTAAGGACCTCTTCCGGCAAAGACTGCAGTCTCTTGTAAAATGTGTACTCTCTGGAGTTTGAATCTCAGTAATTTCCACTGTACTCTTCTTTACCTCCAGGTTTTAGATTTTGGGCCTCTGTATTAATTATGCAACTCTGGAGGACAAGACTGAGTGGTATTGTGGAGTAAATTGTGCACCAATAAATCTGAAATGATTGGTACAATGCAACACAGTCTGAGGCAGTATTTCACTACCCTATCATTTTAACAGACCTTAAAGTTGTCTTAGCAGAGCTTTCATCTCCTTAGTATCAGTTTATCACCTGAAAGAGGAACAATCAACTAAACGTTAAGTACATAACCTTTGCACGGTTTGCCTCTTCACAGCACCTTGTGTGTTGATTTTTAAGTAACCTTTGATCTGTTTGAGCTGAAACTTGCACATGGAGCATGGAATATGTGCTAAATCTAGTAAATCTTACTTATATGAAAACATTGCAAATACAATCATATAATTCCAATGGTCCGGGTTATAATTCACCCCTGTCCTGTTGACAGTCATCTTGATTTTACCATGGTCTTGCACATAAACTTAGCCATTCTGATGATATCTGATGATGTTTAATGTGATTGGCACATGACCCCTTACTTGCCTTGTGACCTCTATGTTGCCACCTCCAGTATTTTACTGGTCCTCTGTGTCAATTGATGCCTTTGCACTTGGATGCCATAAACTATGGCTGTCTCTGCTAAACTACTGTCATTGCTTTCAACATTTCATCTCACTATCACATTCCAGCCCTTCTAACATAATAAAAACAGCATGAATATACCCCACCCTCATGCATACAACATTGCCTCCTAATTTATGTGCAGAAAGTGATGGCCAACCAACCACTCAGTTCAAAGAAAAATAGAGAAGTCCTTCTGAACAGCCATACATAAGACGCTACAGAGATTTAAAAATTAATTTTGCATTTATATTTGACTACACAAATCACATCTATACTAAACCCTGAGCAAATGCTGTACTAACAACACTTAACTACACCACCTTGGTATTCAGAGACCCCGGCAAGTTGATATTGATATTGATAAACATTTATATAGCGCATGGCTACCCGGAGGCATCCCAGCGCTAGCAGTGGCAGCAGTGAGGTGTTCAACCAGTTTAAGGAAAAAGTAATGTTTTCAGGGATCTGCGGAAGAAGAGGTGGTTGGGTTCTGTTCGCAGGTGGATGGGAAGGGAGTTCCAAAGTCTGGCAGCATTGAACGAAAATTGTCGGCCTCCACTTCTGGTCTTCCTGATCCTAGGGATAATGGCCAGGTTCATGGTTTTGGAGCGAAGGCTTCTATTGGGCTCATAAGGCTGGATGATGCTGTGAAGAATGGGGGGACTAGTTTTAAATAAAGATTTGTGAACAATACAAAGGGACTTGAATTTAACTCTCTCCTGGACTGCCAGCCAATGGGCTAGGAATGCCCAGTAAGACTCTTGCGGACCAATTTTGAATAGTCTGTAGTTTGGAGAGAGTGGCAACAGGGGCACCCAGATAGAGGGCATTAGCATAGTCCAGCCGGGATAGGACGAGGGCCTGGACCATAATTTTCCTAGCAAGTGGCAGACCTAGGAAAATCTTTAGGCCCCAGGACCTATGACTTTACAAATTAACCACTGCTTGTAATCCAGCTAAAGAACCAATCAAATGTTCTTTAATTTTCTTTGCATGCCACTGTTGATCCCACAGTTGACTCTCTGCAAGGCGTTCAGTTGTTCTGATTTAATAACTGACTCCATGCATTACCCCTTCTATCCCCACACCACGCATCGGCTCTCACCTGCCACTCGCTGAAGGTGACGGCTCTCATTGAGGTATCTTCTTGAATATTCAGAAACTTGACGACACAAGCCGGGACATCAATAGGCCAGCTATAAAGAGCCAGGATCAGTAGTATAAAGAAGACGCTCCTCACGTTCCAAAGAAACCTGCAAGGAAAAGCCTTGATTTTCATTAAACAAGCTTTACTCTATAGACATCAGCATTAAATAAGCGTCGCCAGTACACGTAAAAAAAGTATATATAAAATTGGAACACGAGTGATCAATTTCAAAGGATAAGGAGAAGTGCAGATTCTATGGGGTACCCTAGGTATTCCCTATCCAGTTCTGGGTCAATCTACTTAAAAGCACACAAGGGCCAAATGTGTTATACATTGAGATAAATGCTACAATTTCAATCTAAACAAAATCTTGCAATGCTGAAATTGTGGACTTGGAATTACATACACGATTGGGTGTGGGCCGGGGACAGGAAATCACTCAAATTAAAGACCTCATGGTTGGGGTGGGTGGGAAAAAGAATTGATAACGAAGGAGCAGAAAGAAAGTGTTAAATAGCAGAATAGGAGTAGATGGTACTGGAAGATGGCATTGCATGTGAGCTACCGGATGATCCAGTCATCAGGGACACCATAATAAGTCAATTTTCTTTTACAAACCACTGGATTCTAGAACTTAGTCCAATTTGTTGAGCTAAGGTTTAGCAGGACAAAACAATGAGTTGGTGAATTAATGGCCAGGTTGGAACATGGTGTTCCTGGTGGAATGGATTATTTAAAAAAACAATGGTCCTAAGCATAGAAGGGATAATCAAAAAAGTTTTT
This sequence comes from Lissotriton vulgaris, assembly GCF_964263255.1. NCBI lineage: Eukaryota > Metazoa > Chordata > Amphibia > Caudata > Salamandridae > Lissotriton > Lissotriton vulgaris. The sequence goes on from NC_141695.1 coordinate 1,705,333,864, forward strand.
ATAGACTTCTATAAGTACTATAAAGTTGATTCCTATGTCCAGCCGTACATGGAATGTTTATTAAATCAATGCATGAATACGAAAAAATGAAAATACAAACAAATACAGTAGGGCACAGTCCTGTACCCAACATGAGGGAAAGAAAATGAGGAAAAGGTGGGAAACAAACGAATTATCAGGCAATAACTTTGGAGCCAATCGTGGCTTGCACCTCATTACATAGTACGGCAAGCTCTAACCAACAGTAACCACAATACATAAATACAATGGTTAATTTGCAGCACTGTTTGTGAAAGTCGCCGTTTCGATCCCAGGCTCCTAAATTAGCGGGATCATCATCAGGACTATTAATATAATTGCCTGGTTGTTAACATTTTAGCCTTATCGTGGCTCAAGGGAGAGTCACACACGTTCTTTATCTGGTCATAGGTCAGGGCGTGGGATGTGTCCTCCGTGGTGTCCTGGTAGTTACCAAGTGTCTTGGAACAGTACGCTTCGGGTTTCTGTGTGAGCCCGGGACCGGAGGGGATATCCAAGAATACCGCATACATTGGCGGTTTGGTTCCGTTTGGAGCTTGAAAGAGTCGCAGGTGGAGTGGACGCTATGGTCGTTCCTCCGTGTACCGCGTGATAGCCGGAATGGAGTCACCTATCTGGTTACCTAATGTGTAGGAGAAATCTGCTAGATGACAAGGAGATGAAGCTTGGTGTTCATGGACTGGAGAAGAAACTGAAAGTAGGCTTAAGAATCGGGAAAGTTAGGACTAAGCATTGCTTTTCAAGATCACATCAATATATCCCACTCAGTAGGGTAGATTAGCGGGACTCAAATGATGCTGATGAATTGAGTCGGATTTACTGATTTTACGTACCCAAGAGAGTGCACAGAAGCAAGATGGATATATATGAAGCAGCAAACACATTATGGTTTCTTTTTCATGAGCCATGATTTTCTGTAAAATGGCAACAAAGTTTGGAAATGTGTAAGGTTCTGCGTCAGTGCTCAGTATTCGCCGAAGGACTTGCTGTTGTACCACCCCATAAGGCTTGTAATTGGATAATAAGAAAGGACAAGCCCCAAAAATTATGCTCCCCAGCTGCCTCAGAAATGATTGGCCCTGCCTCGCCGGAAAGTGCTCAGTAAGAGAAGGGTTAATGTTGAGAAGAACCACAGCAGTTCTCCTGCTGCGCTGGTCTATGGTAGTCTGACAAGTATCAACAGCCATTAAGAGTCACCCATGCTCTAAGCTGGTGGCATTAAGCTGCATACGTAAATTCTCTCCAAAGACAACAAGTAAACAAGCACTCAAGCACACTTCAATGACATGGTAGACCTTGAAACAATAAATAAAAATACTACGAATCCCCAGACTGTCACATTTAAGGAAATATTAATGTAATGAGCACCAAGCAAACTAATCAGAAGAAACCCATAAATATCACTGTCTTTAGAAAAAAGATCTAATCCTTTAAAGTAACTCAAGTTGGAGATTCAGGGAGGTTTCCCGGAAGAAGGATGAAAGTTCAAAAGCAAGAAAAATGGCAAATGGGTGCACAAAGTAGGGAATTATCGGGACCCCAATTCTAGGAAGCATCAGATAATGCTCTGGGGCTGCAGCTACTCGGGTGGTAAAGATACATCACTCCCTTTGAGTGAAGACAGGCAACCAAGAGGACTGCTCTCCTTGGGACGCCGAGGAGCCCTCTGCCCAGAAAATGGCACACTCTGCACCATTCTACTCTTCGGTTCCTGTGGTCCAAAATGAATGCACGTACTCTCAAATGAACAGCCAATTACGGATGTCTGTCGTTACAACGCATGCTTTTTCCACGCATACCTTTACAAGGACTTGCGTTGGGGGGACTTGCGTTGGGGGGCGCTGGATAGTGGAATAGTTTAATTTACTATTCCAACTCCAGTCCCCGTGGATAGTAGGGAAGGTTTTGGATAGTAAATTAAACTATTCCCTATCCTCGAGCGCCCTCCAGCGCAAGTCGTTGTAACGACTTGCGTTGTAAATCCTGCGTTGTAAAGGTACTGCGTGGAAAAAGTTTCGTTGTAAAGGATGTTTCCCGACAATTACAGAGGAGTGATTGTCCTTCCTACAGAGTATACCCTTGTATAGTTCACTTGACAAACTCTCTGGCACTGTAGCCCAAGACGAGGTTATCCACTCTGTGGAGGAGTCGGGTCCAGTTCTGGCACCCCTCTGTGTGATGAACAATGAGATTACATAGAACCCTATACCTTATTGTACATATTGGGCAAGGGTTTCATAATCTTTTGGTTCATCCATCGGGGAGTCCCATTCCCTATTGTACACTTGGGCTAATACAGAGTGGTGCAATATATGATGGAGATCGTACTTGGTTCGGGCCAACCCAGATTTTCCAGTCTTCAAAAGAGGAAACCTGAGAGTAAGCAGGCCTAGTGCCACTCCATCTGTCAGCTAGACCTGGCCAAGCTTCCCTGGCTTCAGAACAAGAGATTAGGCAGACCATGGCGATTGCTTATGAACAGATTGGTTTTAGACACAGCTGGAGATTAAGTAACAGGGAACACCATGGAGATTCATGATCTGCTGCCTGCTCTCCAAGAGCACAGGACTCAAACTACAAACAAGCATTTACAATGGTCTCGGCATCATTAAAGGTAGAGCTATTGGCATTGCTCATGACATATTTTTTCTTTTTTTTTTTAAACATAAATAAATGGTATTGTCATTTACAATGGCAATAGGTGAGCATTAGAGAGTAGTAGAGAGTATTCGCGGACACAGAGCCACACATACACACACAGACAGAGCCACACACACAGACAGAGCCTCGCACACACACACACAGACAGAGCCACGCACACACACACACAGACAGAGACACACACCCACAGACAGAGCCACGCACACACACAGACAGAGTCAAGCACACTCACAGACAGAGCCACGCACACACACACAGAGCCACACACACAGACAGAGCCACTCACACACACACAGACAGAGCCACTCACACACACACAGACAGAGCCACGCACACACACACAGACAGAGCCACGCACACAGACAGAGCCACGCACACACACACAGACAGAGCCACGCACACACACAGACAGCGCCACGCACATACAGACAGAGCCACGCACACAGAGGCACAGAAAAATTGGGATGACAAGCAGGGAACAGAGGCACAGAAAAACCAGGGGAACAGAGGCACAGAAAAACCGGGATGACAAGCAGGGAATAGAGGCACAGAAAAACCGGGATGACAAGCAGGGAACAGAGGCACAGAAAAACCGGGGAAACAGAGGGGGAAGGTAAACATCTCTGAGAGAGGAAAAAGAGGACGCTCTAAAAGTCCTTTTTTATGATCAGCTTTATAGTGCAGAATTGCGGAGACTACGACGAAGGGGTCTGAGGCGAAAGGGGAAAACCATTTACAATGCAATGGTCTTGGCATTGTTAAAGTTAGAGCTATTGGCCTTGCTCATGACATTTTTTTATTTATGTTTGGTTTTTAAAACATAAATAAATGGCATTGTCATTGCCAATAGCTAAATCGCTCGCAAATGCACAAATACACAAAGCCACCCACACACACATACAGAGCCACCCACACAGAGCCACCCACAGAGTCATTCACATAGAGCCACCCACACAGAGTCACCTACACACACAGAGAGCCACCTACACACACACAGAGCCACCTACACATAGAGCCACCTACAAAAAAAGCTACACATAGAGCCACACAGACAGAGCCACACACACACAGACAGAGCCACACACAGACAGAGCCACACACACACAGACAGAGCCACACACACACAGACAGACAGACAGAGCCAGTTCATGACACAGAGCTCATGAGTTAGATCACGGCAAAAACCTTTGTGAAGACTTTCTGTTCACAAAATTTCTTTGAGAGGCCCAAAATGTATCTATACTACTATTATAAAGGGAGAACTTGCACCTTTTGGCAAGGTAATCTCTGAAACCACAGCGCCAATCTACACACCCGATACATCTTTGAAAATGTCAGGGTGTGTAGATGGACATAGGATATATATATTTAAAAAAAAGGGCAAAATAAAAAAAAAATTATAAAACAAAGTAGTCCCCTGAAAGTAGCGCCGGCCGGGACCTAGCGCTGGGCACGACGCCGCGACGTGCGTGATGACGACAAGGAGGAGGGCGGTGCAGTGACGAGCGCTGCTGTGCAGTGAGGAGGCGGCACAGGTAAGGAGGCAGCAGTAATTGAAAATGTCGGGGCGGGAGGGGGGCGCGAGTGAGTCTGGGCGGGAGGGCTTGTGCAGTGTGTCTTGCCATGTGGTGGAGCATTCTCTTGGCAGGTTCGGTAAAGCAGCCGTATACCAGGGGGGCGCGAGTGAGTCTGGGCGGGAGGGGGTCGGGGCGGGAGCGGGTGTACTGCCCCCAGCCCCTTTCTGCCCCAGGCAACGAGGCCCTACTCTGTTGAGTGAGGGAAACATGACTTCTCGAAAGTGCAACTGAGCTGGGGTGATGGTGAGAGGTTTTCAGCAGTGTGCATGGGGCAAAGCATTGCCGCTGGAGTGCAGGAAGTGATATAGTGCTGCTTGAATCTTATAGACACGCGAAGAAGCACTGTGATCTGTACGTTTTGGCTCCATACCATCTTGAGTTAGTTATGAAACAGTTTAGTGCTCAGGAATGCAACCCTCGTTGTTCATTTCTTTGAAAATCCGTTACTGGGAGCCCGAACTCTAACATTGTTTCTATGCCATGCGGGATCTTGAACATAGCTCTTGGCCAGACTATAAAATGTTACTGGCATTCAATGATGAGTTTATGCTCCTGTACCCCATGCCACGTGCCATCTGTGCCTCACCCACAGACAGTGCATGTACCGGTATCCTGCTTCTGTTCTCATCTGTGGTATTTTGCTGTGTAATCTCCGCTCTTCCTCTGTGCTTTTTTCATCCCTCCTCTTTGTAAGATCTTTCGGTGTTGAACCCTTCTTGCGCCACTTTTGTAAGGCATCCGGGCATGAACACTCAAATTATATTGAATAAAAGACAGGGTATTTCCACACAACTTACCTCTGCCTGCAGTGTCCCTTTCCTGAAACTGCTTAAGAGGAAACGTCACAGGCAAAGTTGAGGTTAAAAACAGATTTGTTAAACAATGACATTATTTTTGAGCACACATAAATTTAATGTATTCTTTTCGTCATATAATGCCTTTTTTATCCTAGGATAATTTTAAGAATGAAACTTCCTCTTATGTATTTGATGCCCAAGTCAGCCAATACTAATATAATAAAGAGAGAGCCCAAACCTTTGAGGCGGGCAATCTCAGGAACCACAGCACCAATCACAACACCCAACAGCGTTGGAAAGGGCAGTTGCAGCAGAAGGACATAGGCTATGCAGACGCCCACCATATACATTTAAAAGGTAAAAGAACCATGCCAGCAAAGTAGTCCCTTGTGGGCGTGTCTGCGCTGTGCTGTGGGCGTGTGCTGGGGGCGTGACAAACACTGGGGGTGTGTGGTACGTTCTGCCTTCATGCCATGTCTCATATCGTGTGCTGTGGGTGTGTGCTGGGGGTGTGGGCGTGTGGGCGTGTGCGGGCGTGGGATTACAGGAAAAAAAGCGAGCGTTGTACCCAATATTTCATTGTTTTTTCTTCCCAGGTTCTGTACATTCCAGCTCCAGGTGTCCACCCTGCTCCCTTTAAATACCCCTGTACCCCATCATCATAACCCACCCTTACTCCTTAAAATACCTCAACACCCTTAAATACTAACCCATCTTAACCCTATAAATATACCCTGTATCCCAAAACCCAAACCTATCCCTAAACCCTAAAAATACCCCTGTACCACAAAACCCAAACCTAGCCCTGAACCTTAAAAATACCCCTGTACCCCAAAACCCAAACCCAGCCCTGAACCCTAAAAATACCACTGTACCCCAAAACCCAAACCTACTCCTGAACCCTAAAATACCCCTGTACCCCAAAACCCAAACCCAGCCCTGAACCCTAAAAATACCACTGTACCCCAAAACCCAAACCTACCCCTGAACCCTAAAATACCCCTGTACCCCAAAACCCAAACCTACCCCTGAACCCTAAAAGTACCCCTGTACCCCAAAACCCAAACCTAGCCCTGAACCCTAAAAATAACCCTGTACCCCAAAACTCAAACCTACCCCTGAACCCTAAAATACCCCTGTACCCCAAAACCCAAACCAATCCCTAAACCCTAAAAATACCCCTGCACCACAAAACCCAAACCTAGCCCTGAACCTTAAAAATACCCCTGTACCCCAAAACCCAAACCCAGCCCTGAACCCTAAAAATACCACTGTACCTCAAAACCCAAACCTAGCCCTGAACCCTAAAAATACCACTGTACCCCAAAACCCAAACCTACCCCTGAACCCTGAATACCCCTGTACCCCAAAACCCAAACCTAGCCCTGAACCCTTAAAATACCCCTGTACCCCAAAACCCAAACCTACACCTGAACCCTAAAAGTACTCCTGTACCCCAAAACCCAAACCTAGCCCTGAACCCTAAAACTACCCCTGTACCCCAAAACCCATACCTATCCCTAAACCCTAAAACTACCCCTGTACCCCATAACCCAAAACTATATCTGAACCCTTAAAATACCCAAACACCCCAAAACATATACTTCAGTACCCCATAACATATACCCCTATACCCATACTTACCTTATCCAAACATTTAAAAAAAAACAGACTTTTACCATTCATGCATTTACAACGAATTTCGTTGTAAATGTATGCGTGGTAAAAGCATATAAAATGTAATGCCATGCGTTATAATGGCATTGCGGAGTCATGATACTTTCGTAATGAAAGTATGCGGAGTGATGGTATGCGGAAAGAAAGTTGCGGAATAATGGGTGTTTACCCTCCCCCGGTAAGTACATTGGTGGCACGGCGGCCCACATCTCCAGCAACATACTCATATTTTTTCACCACCCATTTGAAAAATGCACAGGTCTCTCTCATTGATGGCCAGCACCGACATACACTTTTAGACACACCTCCCACCACAAGTTCTAGAATTGCAAACTTTAGAGCCCGGGAGCTACGTTCGAATCTCGGCATCAGCTCAACATCCTGTGATTCCAGGCAAATCACTTTGTCTCCCCGTGCCTACCACAAATGAATGTGTTCTTCTGTAATGTAAATTGTGCTCATGCCATGTTGTCGAGTTCGCACTATATAATATTGCAAGGAAAAATAAGGTAGGGAAACTCGAGGTCACACACTACTGAACGCGCACTCTTAAGTCCATCAGCAGTGCACTGTGAATCGGAGCGTTTCACAGGCCTGTCACAGATAAGAAATGCCATCAAAACGAAATCCTACAAAACAATATACTACTGGCCGGCAGCAAGTATGTTATGTTATGTTAGTATGAATTTGTAGAGCGCACGTTCACCCCAGGGTTTCTTGGCGCTGTGTGCCGCTGGGGAACCCGTCCTGGCTTTCCCTGTGAGATGGTCCCTATTGGGCATCCCCAAGGGGAAGCCAGGCATCCCCGGCAGTGGAGATTAAGCAAGCTATTGCCCAGAGTTGCAGCGTGGGACCCATGGTTAGAGAGGCATGTCAGGGAGGCACCGAGGCGAGATTTATCGAGCCCGCTGACATTGGTTCTGTACCCTGCCGCGTCGGGAATTGAACTCTGGTCCCGGGCCGACCTCTGCTTCTGGGTCTGCCGCCTCTAACCGGTGAGCCACACTTCTCACTCAAGGGTGTATTCCAGATGTCAAAGAATGTTATCACAATGGTACAAATTGTCTGGACTGTGAATGTGGCTAAATGTAAACATAACTCACCCCTTGGGTACGACTGAAACAATATTGTTAGACGGCAAGCAAATCCCAACCAGGGACTCAGCCCTCCCTCAAACACCATTAATCGTGCCATGGACATTTCAAATTTAACAGTGCTTTCAAAATAGAAATCTGGATCTCTGTTGCAGATTACGCTCTTTATGTGAATCACAGAAAATCAGGTTACCTTCTATTCAAGTGTTGCCCCATACAAAGACACCATGACCTTTCTTCGTCATCTAGCATTACACTGTAGAGAAATCCTGCAGAGAACATCTGAAATGTGCCACTAAACTCTGAAGGAATTCTACTTCTAAACCTTTCCAAATGTTCTAAAAGTGCACAAAATCTGGCACAAATCGACCATCACAATAAAGAAAGCAAGGGATGCCTCACATAGATATATTAAAACAGTGCCAGGGAGATCAGACATTTTCACCAAATGTATACTGCCAAAAATAAGCATGGGCAATTTACAACATGTCGTATTCACGGTTCTTTAAAACAAGGGTTTATAATTCAGTGCAAACTCCAATGAACATCCAGTCAAGACCCCCCCAAACATTCAACCAGAGAAAGCATATCGCTAAACACAAAGGCAGGTGGAACAAGGCCTCTATCTGCAAAACTAAGAGCACTTTATTTTGGTGATGCTGATACAGTACTCCGCATCCATGTTACATCCTTAAATGTGTGCTAAAATGTTCTCAGTACGGGGAGGCACGGTGCAAGATAAAGCATTATACCATCAGCATAAAGGCTGTTTTGAACTATATTAAGAAGGTAAACTGTATCTCAGATGTCCCCAAACTCCACTTTCATCACAGCAAAAGACTCAATAAACAAAACGATCAAAAATGGGGACAGAGGGCAATCTTACTGGGCTGCCTTTAAGATGTCAAGTACTCCAGCATGAGAGCCACTGAAGAAGAGCTAAGCAGTTGCGCCTTCATACATTTCTGCCACCAATCTCGTTTTTTAGGGACATAAGAGCACTGAAACGATGCAAAGTAAACTGGACAGTCTTGCAACATCTCCAAGGGGCTGCATGAATGTCACGTTCACTCGGAAGAATACTGGGTAAGCTGCAAAAAGTCATGGGCAGTACGGCAACATTTCTAAGCCATATAAAAGAAGTAGTTAAAACTCATCATAACATTAACAAGCACAAGCAATGAGGGGGCAGGAGAGCAAGCACAATCAACGAGGGGGCAGGAGAGCAAGCACAAGCAACGAGGGGGCAGGAGAGCAAGCACAAGCAACGAGGGGGGGCAGGACAGCAAGCACAAGCAACGAGGTGGGGCAGGGGAGCAAGCACGAGCAACGAGGGGGCAGGACAGCAAGCACAAGCAACGAGGTGGGGCAGGGGAGCAAGCACGAGCAACGAGGGGGCAGGACAGCAAGCACAAGCAACGTAACCTGGAGCAGTGGAGTAGCAAACATACCATGGGCCCTAGAGCAAGCAAAGAAAATTGACCCCCGAACACAGGCTGATAAATTAAATATGGCAAGGTTCAGTGGGTCTCTGTGCCCCGGTGCCACTGCACCTGCTGTACCATTGATAGCTGCGGCCCTGGCTTCGAGGAAGAGAGGAAGAGGGGAACAGGAACATTTAAGAGCTATGAGAATGAGCAGAGATAGGGGTGCAGTATGGAAAGAAAAAATAGGCAAAAGTGCCTTTATGAGGGAGTACAAAGAAGCATGTCATAGAAAACTAAAAAACTACCACCCTCCACTGTTCCCTGACTCACCAGATATGAAGACAGGCGAGTGCTTCCCCCGACACATCTGCCAGCCGGGCCTTGCTCACCACTGATAGACTGCCTTGATGTGAATGTGTTCCAGTGACTAAATGGTGGAGCTTGAAGAAATGGGTGATAATCCCAGCATCTGACCGAAAAGTGTGATTTTGAACAAATATACAACTGTGTAACTGAACATGTAATAAGCTATAGTGTTGTCAAGTATTATACCATCTACGTTCCCCACGCCTCTTTCCATCACATCCTAATTGCTGTCATCAAACCTTTCGATACACAGAAACTCACCTATAAATCTGTTGTCGGTGTACCTCTGCTGTTGTACAAATATTGTCTTAGGGTGCTCCGTTGTGATACAAATTAAATGCACGAAAACATATCATAAGTGGCTCTAGTATTCTATCCCACAGAACGGAAGAGTTTGAATATAATTCTCAATTCTCGATCATATTTTAGATCTATTAACCGAACATTTTGCAAATGTGGCCGAAAATAATCTCCGTCTTTTTGCTAGCATTGGATTAACAGAAGTATCTCAGGGGCTCCTTTTGTCTGCGGCGTCTGCCATTAACTCTCGCATTGCTCGGTAGCCTGGGGGGGGTAAAGTTTTTTTTAAAACTTATTTATTTTATTTTTTTATTTATTGGCAGGATGAAAAACATACAGAACTGTCCGCCTACAACCCTTCTCAGGCCAGCATTACAGTGAAACAGATTTGGAAAGCACATCACTAAGTTGCGAACAGCGTGCAAGTCATATATACTCAAACAGGTGTCACGGATGGACGACAGCACTCCGCCCAGACTGTGATATCATACAGCGTAACATTTTAACATTTTCGCCCCCACCTCCCCCCCGAACACCCTGTCCCAACAACCCCCCTCCCCCATTGTGGCTCCGGTTACATGGCTGTGCAGTTATGGTGAATGTAGTATTTAGCTCTGTTGTGCGGGCTCCCAGATCGCCCTCGGGGCTTGCCCAGGGGTTCACCACCACTAGACCCATTCTCTCTCCCCCCGACCAAGTCATAAGTCAATATGCCACCTTGGTGGCTATTCCCCAAGTTACCTACTCTATCGTGTGACTCCGCATCGCCCTGCTACTCCTGTTCTGCCTGTGGGCCTGTATCAAGCGGGTCTGGCTGCCCCTCCCTTTCCCGCACCGGGGACTCCTCTACAGTGTCTTTTGAATTCATGTAGGTCCGGTACAGTCCCCAGAAGTTCTTAGGCCGGCTCCTGGGAGGGAGCAATTCACAATATATTTCTGATTGTGTGTTACAAAACAACATGTCACTGGACCATCGTTTCATGGTAGGTAAGGGGCCCCTCATCCAGCACATCGCCACTACTCTTTTTGCAAGCAGCATGCCCATGCCTACCAACTTTCTCACTGCCACAGGCACCCCTTTCGAGTATCCAAGCAGGGCAAGGGCAGGGTCCATGGCCAACTCTAACTCCACTATGGCGCCCAGTTCATCAAACACCGCTCGCCAGAATTTCCGCACCCCCGGGCAAGCCCAGGCCATGTGCAAAAAGTCCGCCACCGGTGCACGACACCTCTCACACTCCGGGGTCTCGCGCAGTCCATATCTCTGCAGTCTCTCCGGCGTGTAGTACACACGCTGCAGGTATTTGAAGTGGACCAGGCGATGCCGTCCGTTCAGTGATATTTTCCTAGAGTTCGCGCAGCAGTATGTCCACATATTATCGTCTATTTGGATATGTAAGTCACTTTGCCAGGCTAAGCGCGCCTTAGTGTATCGCAACGCAGGGTGCTCATGGCCTATTTTGTAAAGCTTCGTTATGAGTTTTTGAGGTGCAGCCGTGTTGATGACACATGTCAGCTCTGGGACTTCGGGTGGCTCCTCCAGGTCTGGGCCCAACAGCTCCAGACATGCACTTCGTACCCTATGGAATTGGAATCGCTGCAGCTGTGTGGGCTGTGTCCCCCCCCGCGTTTACGGAGAGCGCCGCAAACACCTGTTTCCGCTAGTGTGGGCAGCCACAACACCCAATGTATAGGTATGTGCAGGGAGTACAGCAACTCTTTGTTCTGTCTTCGCAGTAGGGAGTGCCAAGCATGGTTAGTTGTCATAATAGAGTCCAGTGTCCCCACTCTACGATCCACAGGGCCGCAAATCGTTGCTGGGAGGGGCACAGGGTCTGCGAACAGTTTTTCCATGATCACTTGCGGAATATCTGGACTACCGTGGATCCACGTGTGGAGATGGGCAGCCTGTGCAACCCTGTAATACCTTTCCATATCTGGAGCGCCAAGGCCCCCCTGCTCGTACGGTAGCATTAGAACATACCATTTCACTCTGGGTTGTTTGCCGCCCCAGGCCAACCGAATGAGTAGTTTGGTCAGTGTAGCAAAAAAGGCCTTGGATAACACAATAGGGATATTGTTGAAGAGGAATAGAAACCTCGGGAGTACCACCATTTTCATTATGGCTATTCGTCCCATTAGAGATAGTGGTAATTTGGACCAGATCTCCACGTCATCCGCCAATTTGCTATAGGCCACTCCGTAATTCTCTCTGGTCATAACATCAGGGTCGGTGTGCAGCTTGATCCCCAAATATCGAATTGGATCCGTAGTCCACTGGAGCGGATACTCCATGTCGAAGGGCTCTGTGACGGGAGTGAGAGGGAACGCCACTGACTTGGACCAATTCACCTTGAGTCCTGAGAGTGCACCAAAGTGCACCACTTCCCTCAGGACTGAGGACAGGTTATTAGCCGGGTCTCTGACGTACGGGAGGGTGTCATCAGCGTAGGTAGATATTCCTATCTTTTACGTTGGGTAGCTGATGGCCTCGTACGAGTGGTATTCTCTGATCGCACAGGCCAAGGGCTCCGCCACCAGAGCATAGAGGAGTGGGGAGAGAGGACATCCCTGCCTGGTGCCCCTGCTGATGTCGAACGGCTTCGAGACCCTATCGCCCAGTCGGACACGCGCCGTGGGCCTGTAGTAGAGTGCGCCCAGCATTTGGAGGAACAATTCTCCCAGTCCCAGTTTTCTAAGGACTCTACTCAGGAATGGCCATTCTACTGAATCGAACGCTTTCTCCATGTCTAGGAACACCGCGATCGCCTTGGTGTCCTGTCGCGTGTGCTGGATAGTCCCCATCACCGTACTTATATTATAGGTGAGGTTGCGCGTAGGGATAAATCCCACTTGTTCAGGGGCTACCAGGTCTGGGGCAACCAACACCAAACGAGCGGCTAGCACCTTCGCATACCGTTTGGCGTCCACGTTCAATAGGGATAGCGGTCGGTATGAACTTGCTTGTGTAGGGGGTTTACCTGGTTTAAGGACCATAACGAGCATTGCCTCTCTTATTGAGGGCGGCATGGTACCTTCCTCGCAGATATCGTCAAAGAGCATGGATAGATGCGGGAGAAGCCTGTCTTTAAATGCTTTGTAAAAGCCTACCGTCAGACCGTCCACTCCAGGGGCACTATCGGGCCTCATACTATCTAGCACATCCGAGATCTCTTCCTGTTGAATGGGGGACATCAGGAAGTCTCTTTGCCAGTTCTCGAGGAACGGCATCTTGATGTAACTCAGATAGCTATCAATCTGTTCCTCAACCCCGGACAGCTTAGTGACGTATAAATCTGCATAAAACTTTTTGAATTCGGCTAGGATCTCCCCCTCCTCAGTGAGCAACCCCCCTGCCTCCGATTCCAGCTCCGGTACCACTTGTCTTCTCCTGGTGCCTTTCATTATTTTGGCCAGAAGAGAGCCAGGGCGCTCCCCCTCACCATATGCCCGGGCCGTTGCGTATTTGCCCATGTGCCGGATTTCCCTGTCCGCCTCCTCATTGAACTCTTTCAGTAGCTCCTGCAGTTCCCTAGACCCCACTGCGACTATGCCCGCTATTTGTTGCTTCTCCAAGTCTGCAATCTGTCTCTCCAGATGTGCCAACCTCTGTCTAATGGCTTTCAGCACACTGGAGTGTTCAGCCATCGCCACTCCCCTGATGCAGACTTTAAATGCTTCCCATACAGTTCGGAAACTGTCGACTGACCCTATATTCTTTTTAAAGAACGACTCTATCTCCTCACCTAGCTCGCCCCTGAACCCCTCGTCCATTAGTGAGTAAGGGGGGAAACGCCATGTGAATGGGGGGATTCTACGTTTGGGGTGTCAAGTATCAGTAGTAACGGGGAGTGGTCTGACAGCGTGCGCGGCAATATCTCACACTTTCGCACCAGCTCGAGCAGGGAATGCGTGGCCAGCCAGTAATCTATCCTGGTGTGTATGTTGTGGTAAGCAGAGTAATGAGTGTAGCCCCCTCTGTCCTGGTGTCTCACCCTCCAGACATCCACTAGTTCCAAGTATACCATTTCGGCCTGCATTTGTATAGCGGCAGCCGCTGGACGTCTGGGGGGGCCTGCGGATCTGTCCAGCTCAGTGTTAAATATCAAGTTGAAATCCCCCCCCCCAAAGCATTCTAGAGGGGCCCGCCCCACACAGTGCTTGGCTGCAGCCGCATAAAAGTCGGGAGAGTCATAATTGGGGCCGTACACATTCATGACCACAAAATCATGTCCTTTACCCACACACCTGGACAACACAAACCTCCCCTCCGGGTCAGCGCTCAGTAGCGAGAGGTGCAATTTGGACTTAGGATTAACCCACGTGAGGACCCACCTCGCGTGAGTCGTAAAGCCCGCATGTGTGATATTCCCCAAGAGCCCCCTATAGGAGAGCATCTTGCTGGCATTAGGCAGGTGCGTTTCCTGTAGTAATGCCAGATCTATCTGGTGCCTCTGCAAGTAGTGTAAGACTTTGCGTAGCTTGCGGTAGTCATTGAGCCCACTAACATTCCAGGTCTTTGCTTTGAAGGACTCGTATTCCCCACCGAGTTCCCAGGTTGCGCCTCAGCCATAACCAACCAAGTGATCCATTTCATGAGCTCTCAGTATCTTATTCTGATCCCCCACCACATATGGAATCCCAATAGTTGGGGCGCGGGTGTGTGAGCCAACAGTCGTTTTGTGTACAGTAGTAGACGTGTCCAAAATGTCCGAGAGCGGAATCTCGTGTAACCTGACCCGTGGGTTGGGGACCCGCACACTAGCACACAAACCACTTAGAGCACTCAGCCAGAGGATCACAATCATCATCGACACAGATTTCTCCAATTCACCTGGAGACCACCCACCATGCCCTAACCACAACAAGACTCCCAAACCCCCCCTCCTCCCACAGTCTACCAACCCCAACCTGGTCAGACCGACACCCCTACCACCCCCCCCACTCCCCAACCAGCACCCGAAACCAATCCCCAAACTGGGCCCAATGTGGGCCCGAATTGCTGACAGCGCTAGGGCAGAGGTCGCCAAACAGATCCCCTTGTCCTGTTCCTTCAGTTTGGCCCTTCAGGCGAGTATCACAGGTCTGACCCTACACCATCACCCTTCTCGTATGTGCCGACATCGGCCAAGTCATGCCCCAAACAACTAGATAGTGGAGTCCCGTCTCGCCCCACCCCGCATAAAGGCTCCGCATCAATCGATTCCTGTCTAGAAGACATCATACATCATGCTGTCCCCAAGTCGCAAAAGAGTCAAAAACATTGCGCCCAGCTAGCGGCGCCACTCCAGCATGCAAGGATCTCACCCGGTATGGCCGCTATCATCATCTCCTCCAATGAACACAGGGGCTCCGTGGGGCTCCCGCCCGCACTCCGGAGGGGCTGCAGTTCAGTTTACGAGTTTGGAGGTCACCGCCTGCCTCCATACCTCCGCGCTTCCCATTCAGTCTTGTTCTCCTAGGTCGTTGTTGCCATCTGGCTCCCCATTCTGGCTCTGAGGGCTATTGCGTCGTTCCTTGGCCCACACCTTCAACGATTTTTGCAGTTCCTTAGGGTCTGTGAAGAAATGCGAGCGCCCCTGTCTGTTGATTTGCAGCTTCGCTGGGTATAACATAGCGTAATCCAGTCCAAGTTCCCGGAGCTGTTGCTTGTATGGGGCAAAGTGCCTTCTCTCCTCCTGGACTTTCGCCGTAAAGTCCGGGTACAGCAATATGTCCATTCCCTCATACCGCAGCTTCCCTTTCTCCCGAGCTGCTCTGAGTGCCGCGTTTCTGTCTCTATAATTGAGCAATTTAGCGATGATTGGCCTGGGGTTGGCCCCCGGGGGTGGGCGCGGTCCCAGTGTGCGGTGTGCGCGTTCCACTATAAACATTGGTGAGAAGACACCCTCCCCCAGGAGAGCAACCAGGAGTTTTTCGACAAACAGCTCCATCTTACCCGTTGGGGTCGTTTCTGCCACTCCAGTAATGCGAATGTTCGATCTTTGAGAGCGCGCCTCCAAATCTTCGGACTTGTCCTGGATGACCTGCAGCAGTCTGCTGAACTGTTTGCGGTCACTGTCCCATGTCGTCTGCGCTTCCTCTGCTTCAGTTAAGCGCCTCTCCGTCATGTCTAGTCTTTCCGCATGCTTGTCTATTCTCTCGGACATGCGGTCCATGCGATATGAGAGCGCATCAATTTTGGTGCCAATCGCCGACATGCCTTCTCGTAGCCCCTTTTCCATAGTTGTCAGCATGTCCTTGATCTCCGCACAGAGCGAGCCCTCCGGCTCTCCGCCTCGTGATAGTGTAGTCTCTGTTCTGGCTCCTCCTCCTTCTGCCGGTGTTGGTCAAAGGATAGTTTGGTCTGAGTTCTATCACCTTTCCCCATGTCTGCTCCGAGTGGATAGGGAGTGCCCGTGCCCCGGGATCGTCAGGGGCCGCCTTTACCGTGGGTGGCTGCTATGTGATCCACTTCTCGCTGCGCCTCGGCCGGGTCCCAGCGTGTTGCGAGGCCCCCCACTCAGGGCACGTATCCCTCGGCTCAGGCCTCTGGTCCCTCTGGTGCACGGCTGCGTAGAACTGCGGCCAGATACCCGTGCTGCAGGCACCCCAAAGAAAAAGGGGTGGGGAGGGGGGGAGGTGGCAGGGGGGAGCTGATGCCTCTCAGATGTTGTCCCCAAAGCAATTCCTCCACGGGTCTACGTGGAGAGAGCCGTCTCTCCGCAGCCTCCGCGTCGTTGCTGCACAGTGTTGTACGTGCCCAGATGCCAGACTGGCCTGGTTGCCCCCTGTCAGATAGGCCACTGCTGTAACGGAGTTAGTGCCTTCGCACTGGGGATAGCACTAGTCCATACATCCCCTCTTATTTGCTCCCCGCTGCGTTCCCTCCGTCCATGTACCTGTCGGTGCTCCCAACGTGTGAGGCTCACAGGGGTGAGGCCTCCGCCATCATCGACCACGAGGCGCCTGCAGATGCCGTGCCCGCGTCCACTCTCCGGGCTTCCAAGTGGGGTGCACAGGCGCAGTCGGGCTCCCTTTGGGCTGCAGACCCCTCCGCCTGCCCTCCGATCCTCGCAGCAGTCTCCAGATGAGTTATCAGGCTCACCCTCACCGGACCTCCGGTGTTCTCCGGGAGCCGGTCCCGACAGCGCCCGCACGTAAGGTGATGCAGGGCGGGTTGCCAGGCAGGAAAGACCGGTGATTGCGGCCCGGTCCGGCGCTCGCGGGAGGAGCTCGCTTCCGTCGGCTCTCAGGGTCGTCACGTGCTGGGATTCACACCGGAGTCAAAGCGGGGGGAACGAAGGGGGCCCCCGCAGTTTTGGTGCCCGGCCTCGTCGGTATAAGGATCAATTAGCGGATTTTGCCAGGGTGATGGTGCGGAGCCTCGCGCTTATGCGTCCCCCATCGACGCTGGCTAGCTCCGCCCCCCCTGGGGGGGTTAAAGTTCAGCTCCCAGCAGGGCACGCGCTTTCATCGGAGAAGCAAGGATTAAACAAGGGCCGGGTGTTTCCTTCCCCTTTTCGTGAGAACCGGTGATTTATGGAGCGGTGGGCATTAAAGTATTTGTATAAACTGCCCACATTCCAAATCGTAATCGATTTTCGAACTCGGGACATTGATTGCCAACACATGAAGATATTCCCCTTCCTACATCCCCTCAGCCCCCTCTGGCGTCGCTCTCTTTTCAGCCGTTTGGCGCTCCTGCTCCGCGTGACAGGCTGTGTCTGTCTGTATGTCTATGGGTAGAAGTGTCAGGTATGCACTTTAAGGTCGTGTGAGGTGCTAAACGAAAAATGTATTAAATCGTGCGAGAAATTATGTGGCAACTGGCATGCACAGACAACAGAGAGTATCATGGCTAGCCAAATACACCTGCACCCTAAACCGAGACTGAACCCCAAGGAGAAGCTTAAAATAAGAACGGACTCCCCACATACAGTAAGACTCTTGGTTACGACGGAAATAGCCCACAAAGGAAATCCTCTAAGTTGTTATTGTCACGTACAAACAGAATAATAAAACGTGTGGAACTCTGTTTCTTCGTAGTTTTCTTTTGCCTTCCATACGGTCAACAGCCTTTATAGCTGACACAAACATACTTACCCGAGCACTTTGAGGCAAGAGGGATAGTGGAGATTCTCTGTCCCCGAATGAAACCAGTCCTACAACGATGTCGGGCAGAAATGGCTGCCACAAAGCTCCGACATTTTCGGAATCGGGGGCGTGTTTTTTGTTGAGTGACGGATGACGTCACGGTGAGAAAGAACGCAAAAAACACACCCCCGAATCCGAAAAAGACGGAGCTTAAAGGGAGTGACGCCCCTCTCCTCCAATGGCTGGCCAGCATTTACGAGGCCAGTTAATGGAGAAGAGGGGCGGGTTCAAGCCCCCTAACTAAAAAACATTAAATCTTGGGACCGAACTGCGGAAGCGCAGCCTACGGTCCTCGACCTAAAAATAAGGAGCCTTGGCAAAGGAACGTGTTTTTCTATCATTCAGTGGTGTCTATATACATCCCTATTCTACCTCTCCTTCTGTCCCCAAGATCAAGGGGGACCGGGGCTTGGTTGGAATGGATAAGTCAAGGATCTAGGTTGGGACAAGGATGAATAATGGATACATACCTTTCAATCATGCAACAAAACAGTCTAAGACATAAACAGGAGTCCAGTGAGCCTCCAGAACTGTCACTAAAGAGGTGGTAAGCACTGGCAGGCAAGATCACTGCATAGAAGGGAGATGGCACAAATGGTGTCATGCACGCTAGTATACAGTGGCATTTAGCAACAACTAGATTTAACTGGTACCACAAACTGATTAGTAAACCTGCACCTTGGGATAGTAGACTTGTAGGCCAGTCATGCCCTGTGCCATAGTGATGAATCAGACAGGACACAAATGTTATGCCTAAGTGAAGGTTCAGTTCCTCTACCCTCTCCCTTTGTTCTGCATGTTCACAAGGCCCTCACAGCCCAGTCTCTTTACCCAAGCTCCATACTTTTTGGGTCTGTAGTATCCTGCTACAGAATGTTTCTGAATAATTAAACAGATTACCTAAACTATTCCTTCTTGATACAGCTAATGTAGCACCCTCACTTGGTGACACCAAGTACTGCTATTTCCTCTTTCCCTAGCATACATGTCTTCTTTTTTACAATCTGGTCCTTGGATCAGGAAACAGAGAGAGGCCCCACAAATGTTTTGGCCCTTGGCCCCACCACACCTTCTGACAAGCCAAGGAACAGGACAGCCTTACCTCAACAGTCTGGTAAAGGAATTCCAAAACCACCTGCCAGTCGCAGCGACCAGAAACTTGATGACAAGAAGGAAGAGCAGGACATGCCGCTGCAGCCATTTCTTCTCCCGCAGCTGTTCGGAGGCGCATATAGCACGTAAGGGGCTGAAGAAGGAGACTTTCGGGGCAGCGGTGGCATTCCTTCCATGGGCGAGAGATTCAACACTGCTGCTGCTGCTGCTTTCAACCTCTCCTCCTGTGAAGACAAATGCCATGGGTTGATCCAAGGAGCACAGTCTTAGGGGTGGATTGGCCTCAAGAATACCTACTGGTATTGTCCAGCCAGAGTGAACCATAATATCCGTCCGGCTGAACTAAATTAAATGGCATTAAGAACAGTGTCTCTAAAACAAACTTGAAATTGTATGAATAATAAAACAAAATATTTTCATTACAAATACAGCATCATTTTTGCACCTGGTTTGAACTTTACTCTAGTATTTCAGGTTTTTGTTATCTGCAATAGTTTAAATCCCTTTCCTCTGCCCATCAATTGGGCATGTTGACATCATCCGGGTAAAACTATCATATTTTTAAAAGCCCAAACAAAGCGATCAAAGGCATTTTTATAACTTGTGATGCATTTAATTTAAAAAAATTAAAAATCCAAAGGTGGATGATGGAGCAGATCCATATTTTTGCTCAAAAAGACGTGGCCCCAGAATAGCAAAAGAACCTTATTTTGAGTTTGGTGGCCCAATGGACTGCCAACCCCACGATGGCAGTACGGCTACCGCTGCACCAGTGGTCCGATCACCCTATAACACATTGGGTGGTCGGACCGCCAGGGAACCGCAATCCCAGGAGGTCTATAAACGGTCAGAGGCCCCTAATATGCTGGTGATGCCGCTATTAAATGTACATTGGGGTGGTGAGATGCACACCTTATAGTCCCACATTTATATATGGATACATGTGGGAGGACTATAAGGTGTGCATCTCACCACCCCAATGTACATTTAATAATTTTCGTCTCACCTTTGGAGAGATCGCACCCGTGGAATGAAAAAACGAAAAAATGATTAAAGCAAAGATTAAGTAAAACATGAGAAGCAATGGAAAGATCTGAACATATTTTGACAATGACTGACACAGGAGTTGAGTTTCCAGTCAGTGGTTATAAATATTCTGATTATTTGCATTGTTTACCATGAAAGAGGGGATGATGAATTTTGGATTTTTTTAAGCACCATGTTGTATTTGAGACATTTTGATGCATCCTGGGTCATGTAGTGTTTAATAGAAAATCAACGGGGAAGGTGAAGGAGAGTTTTCACCTTTTGCCTGTTGTCTATCTCTGAGTCTCAAGGCTTGTGACATGGGATTTATCACCCGGGAGTAATTGAGTAAGGGCCATATGTATCAAGGCCAAATGGGTTCGCAAACGCCGAAATTCGCAGATTTTCGGCGTTTGCGAACTCTTTTTTGCAAAATGGTATGTATGAAGGAATTTGGGTGCAAAATAAGGAATCGCAAAATTTGCGATTCCTTATTTTGCGATTGCATGTAAGGAATCGCAAATTTTGCGATTCCTTAAATGCAATGTATGAAGCAAAAAAAAATTCCAAAATGCCCTTAAGGAATCACAAATTACCACCAACTTCTAGTTGGTGGTAAGTTGCGATTTCCTTGAAAAATGCACATTTCAGCATTTTTCAAAGTGCCATGTGATGCACATACATGCCCTTAGGGCATGTATGTGCACCCATACTTATTTCAGGGGTGCAACAGGGTATCCTTTAGACACCCCTGCACCCTTGAAATTATTCTCAATTTGCAATTTGAAAATTGCGAATCGCAAATTGAGAAAAAATTCCCATTCCTTCCTATGGGCCAGGAGGCCCATAGAAATGAATGGGAAAGTATTCCTTAATTGAGAATTCGCAATTTGCGAATTCGCAATTAAGGAATATCAGGAAATCGCTAAAAAATTGTGATTTTCTTGATACATACCAATTAGCGATTCTGACATTGCGATTTCTTAAAAATTGCTATTACAGAATCGCTAATTGGTATCTTGATACATATGGCCCTAAAACTTTTGAACTGCGTGCAGGTTCCGATTGAAACAAGTAGTCTGTAAGCATAAAAAGAAACAAACCGAGGCGAACAGTTTGAATTGCTGTTTACATGAAAAAATCTGGTATGCTGTTGGAGTGGGCAATATGGATAATGTTGCTTTTTAGGTCGAGCTCTGTCTCGACCTATTGTCAGCGAGTGGCTCCTCAAGGGAGGTCAACTGGTGAACGAGCGCGGATTGCTCCTCGTGGACGCGCATGCCCCCCCCCCCCTCCCTCCAGCCGTGCACATCTCCAGAAGCCGATTGCCAGGGTCAGCCATGCCTCTCCAGTCACATGCGCACACACACTGCATACACGCACGCGCACACACACACACTGCATACACACACGCTCACACACAGGTGCCAAGCCCCCCAAGCCCCACTTACCGCCTCAGCCGCCTCTCCTGACTTCTGCTGCCATCCACTTTGATAGAGTGGGCGCGGGCTTCTCCAAAAGACGGAAGTCCCGCCCCACGACTGCCGTGAGCGTGCACATCCCGAGACCGGAAGTTCGGGAGAGTGCACGCTCACGGCTTGTTATAAAACCCACTTGATGTAAATTGGTAAATTGTCGCGCATATAAAGTTCACTGCTCTGATGTTTTCTAGCTAGGTTGCAATACAAAAATACCATACATGCATTATGTTTGTTGTAAATGATTCCCGGTACATTTCAAAACTGGTAATTCTATCAAACAGAAATTAGTAATTGCATTCCCAGTTTGAGAGAACAAATAAAGGATTTACCCAGAGGCGAACGTTTTTTGGTCAGTATTATAAGCTGGGATGCAGGTGCCAGCTACTAAAACGCCATCTCCTTCTCGCGAGATTTGTCACTGCCTGGTTTGAAGCCGAGCACGCGCAGCCCTGAGGGAAACCGAGACAGTGAGGCGCAGCAGGGGCACCGCTTCATCCATCTTGCAGCCCCACTTTCAGTCACATTGTGCTATGTTTCCATGCACTCTTCACGCTGCCATTGTCAGAAAAACAATACCAGGCGTCATTCGTGCTCTGCGCAGTGCATTGTATTGTGAGCGTGCCTTGAAAGCGTCCGCTTGATACACGTTCGACTGCCCCCGGCAGTTATTTAATATTCCAGCCTGCTGGGGCAGCCCATTACCCGGCCAGAAACGCCGTCAGTCACATCGACTGTCATTATCCAGTGACCTCTGTGACCTTCTGCGCCATTAGCATGAGCTTTACAGTCAGGCTCATAGAAATCCCCAGGGGGCGCTTCGTCCGGGGGCTACAGTGGCGTCTCAGGGGTTACTCATGTACTGGGACGCTGGTCTCGGCATCGGCATTACGAACAGTCACTTATCCAATGCGAAGCTGTCGGACTCTGCAGTTAAGCTGACGCGCGACTGCCTCATTGCTTGTGTGGTGTTTTTAATGCTGCAGAACAATATTTAAAATGTTACTCAAGGTAGGTGTTTAAAATGCAATTGTAAAAACATTATTTAGACAGAACAGCTCATTAAAGGCTTGCTTTGCTTGTTTTTTTTTGTTTCTAATTTATCAACGTTCGAATGAGTGAACTGATGTGAGGGAAGCTTGCTTGGTAGCATATGCCCCTCGCATTTGGCCCTCTGGGCTCACACTGTATAGGCCATGGGTATTTGTAAACATTTTCCCAGCAGGGCTGGACTGGCCAAACCGGGCATCCCGGGGGCCAAAAAGTTTGGTCTGTGGTGCGGCGAGGGCAGCACTGATGCCACCATTGGGGTGGGGGTGGGGGGTTGGCTTTGTGGGTTGAAATGTAGGGGAATGAAGCATATACATCTAGTGGCTGAATTACATAATGAGAAACCAGAAAACCTGGGATTCATCCCGGCCAAGGCAATTGTTTTATTTCACTTTCCCTCCTTTAGGTCGAGCCTGTCAATGCGGGTGCGCATTGAGCTTGGGAGAGATATTGGGGCTCAACGAGAGCTTAACTGCACATGAAAGCCAGCCATCTGTTGCTTCCCCAGCGTGGTGCCGCCAGCAGCTTCACTTGAAAGGGATCCGCTCCGCCCCCTGCTGCATCAAAGGCTGTCATTTCGCACTTTTCACGGCCGCATTTCTCCTCCCCACAGCAATGCCAAGAGCTTGTTTGTATATTGTCTGCCATTGCTGAAAGTGTCTTTGGTTCATTTTTGCAAATTATTTGCTCCTTATGATCACGTCTCTGTCTTGCCGCATCTTTTTACACAGGAGTATGCAACTTTCGGCTTGCTGCACAATGCCGCTGCTTGTCTATCATTGTCTATCATCGTCGGAAGCTGCAAAGCGTGGCTAGAATAATAACCCGCCCACCCCTGTCTGTTGCTGAGAGCTGGCGGGGTGGCTGTGCAAAGGCAGCATTCTGCTCCACATGCCTCTCATTGCAGAGCTATCGCGGGATTAGCACTGTGTGCTTACAGTATTCATGTGTGTGTATATTACTGACAAATTTAAAGGCGACCTCTAGCACAAGGCCATATATGGAGCAGCCGCTGAGCCTGTTCTAGAGATTTGTTAGAAGAAGTGATCACTGTAAACTGTTTCTTCCAGAAGCTTCCTACCCGCGTTCCCAGCACCCAAAACAGTTTTTTTTCTCCTGTGAAAGTTATAAGGGCCAGCTACTTAAACAAAAACCTTGCTTGTGTGCTGAGTGCGTGAGTGTGTGTTTGTGTAACATAGTATGTGAAAGGGCTGTCATCAGCCTGTAAATGGAGCTGAGAGGTCTGTCCATTGGCCCGGTGCCCACTTGAAACAGGCTGGGGCAGGATTGCGTTGTCTTTCCAACTCAGTAACGTGATATTTAAGGCAGCGAAGCTCGTAAAAGTGGCAACTCTGCTTTCTTTCTCCCAAGAAACTACACCAGAATCATGACTTCATTGGATGGGCAGCACGGCCTGAAAGCACGTGGGCTTATCCAATTCGTATTTTGAGGCAAATTACTCTAAATTACACTATATTGTGTCCCACCCAACGGACGTCATGAGGAAAATACCACCAGGGACTCAAACGTGTCTGAGGCAAAAAAACTTTTAGATAAGGTCTCAGTAAAGATACATTTACTATAATACTTTTTTCAAATGTTATATCTGCTATGGTTATATAATTTGACGTTTTATACTACATAAACAACCAAAAATATAGATATATTGATGGTTATTTTTTTAAGTTCCCAACTAAACAACGTACATTGAAAGTTTGTGTTTCCATTTATAGAGGAGTGTCAAACCAAGTGCCTTAAAAATAAGTGCAATAAAATGTAATAAAATGTTACTGTATTTCAAGGACTGGGTTTAATGGGAAATACGGAATGCTTTGTAGTCTCCCTTACCCATGCATTTTGTAGCAGCTCAGACAAAATATTTGTTCCTATATAAATTCATCCTGTGCAAGATTTTAAGCTGTTCTCAAACCCGCCCTACCCCTCGTTCCCCTGCAAAGTCTGGACAGAGCAGCACCCTCCGCCCTTCTCCACTGTGCTTGACTTGTTTTTTTAGTGCTTACACATTCCTAATGGCACCTCTGGGTGCCTCTCCTCGCTTCAGCCCCCACTCCAGCCTCAGAGCGTGTGTATATTTCCAATGCTTGGGTAACATCCTAGGGCATCAGCTGCTTGTTTTCTTTACCGAGTACGTTCTTCCTGTGTGTGGTGTGGGCTTTCGATTCAGGATATATATATTTTATTGCCGTTTTCTCCTCAAGAATATACATTTGTTTGTACGTGGGGCCGATTTTTGCATTTTAAGGCATATAAACATAACAAGCAGGGGCAGATACAATTTAAGGAGACCCCAATTACTGGAAACTGCAAAGAGCAGCACTTCCTACTGCACTGCCTGGCCCACGGCCACGCCGACTGTCTGTCACCAATTCACCCGCCCAAAATCCAGAACTTCACCTTCAACCCAGATAGATAGAAACATTCCAAAGAAGCGTCCCAGATAGGGAACGCCGTGCAACTGCGTCATTGGTTTCACTTTCAGACATGCAGGTCACTGATGTTCTATTGCAAAAGGTTCCATAGTATGGCGTGGTATAGGTATGTATATAGTGCCTACTACCCCTTATGCAGCGCTGAAGTGGTTAGCGGACGGGTAGCATGCCACTCACTCTCTCTCTCACTCCACACAGCACTCTCTCTCTCCCTCCATACATCACTCTCCCTCTCCCTCCATACATCACTCTCTCTCTCCATCCATACATCACTCTCTCTCTCTCTCCATCAACACCACACTTTCACTATGTCCATTCCCAAATCACTTTCTATCTCTCATAGTCGCCACATTAATCACTCTCTCGCTCTCTCAAACCCACTAACAGCCTCATTCTATATCACAATTACCACATCACTCTCTCTCAATTGCCAAATCACACTCTCTCAGTTGCCAAATCACTCAATATAAATAGCCAACTCTCTCATGCCCACATTAAAAACTGCACTCTTGCTCTCAGTCTATACATCAGTCTCACTCTACCGCAATACATGTCTCTTGCTCACCCTCCATACATCACTCTATCTCTCTCACTCCAAAACACTCTATAACTCTATAAAAAACATACCTCAAGATTTTCAGAACTCACTCTCTCTCTATATCTCTATACAACACAGCCTCTTTCTCTCAATCTCTCTCATTCACAACATCTCTCGCAATCTCTCTATATATCCCTCACCACCTCTAGCTCTCTATACATCTCTCTACCTCAACACCTCTCTCTCTCTCTAGCTCACAAAAACACAAACACACTCCTACTCTCACAAACACACCACCTCGCTAACACACACCCACCATCACTCACACACACACACCCTCCCTCACACACACCCCCTCACACACACACCCCTTCGATCACACACACACACCCTCACACACACACACACACCCTCTCACACATAAACACACTATCATACACAAACACACTAGACGAAACAACAATAGCCGCCCAAAAAATAGACACAATCAACATAGGCCCCAACACCATAGCTAACAAGACTAGAAACAACACAACACTAGCACACACCACCATAGCACACACCACAATATTAGCCAACAGCCTAGCAGACATCATTGTGGTCGCCATGGAACACTATGTGCCTTTTTTCCATTTAATTTGGCATGTTGGCAACAAAAAGCGTTCACAACGTGTATGTAACAAGCAGAATCACTTCACAAATAAAAACACGTTTTCAACAGTGAAAAATTAAAGGATTTTTTCCACGTATTATTCTTCATGTGACATACATAGTTTTTGTATTGAACCCGTTAGGGAGTTTCAGCAAAAGAAAAACACAGAGGTGGAGTGGAGGTCGAAGACAAAATGTACAACTTTATTATAAACAAAAGCTCACTCTATCTATCACATCACCACAGCATCACTCAGCACCACCACAGCATCACTCAGGGGCACCACAGCATCACTGAACGCCACAGCATTACGTGTCGCCACCACAACATCACTCAGTGCCACCACTGCATCAATCTGTGCAACCATTCAACAACAACTGGTTCAAATATGTTCTATCAATGTTTCAAGCTTTATTACAAATGTCACAAAAAGATGTTAATATTTCACTTCTGTTCTTGGATTTTCGTCACAATAAAATACACTGAACATAATCTTCACAAAAGTTATTTACAAAACTTTAAGCTATGGCCATTATAAATTACAATAACTTTTATTTAAGTATTAATTATTTAAAAAAATTAAAAGCCATTGGTATGTGTAATATCAATACATCTAAGTCACGTAAATACAACACATATTGCATTACAAATGGTATAGGTGTCATATTTGCAAAAGTTATAACTATTGGCATTGTAAATGACAAAGCTATTAATTTCGCTATTTTCAAAACCAACACATAAATAAATAAAAAATGTGTCATTTACAATACCAATAGCTCAAACTTTCCTAATGCGAGACCTATTGCATTGCAAATGCTTGTTAACGAATGAAGGCTATTCACCACATGTTAGGGTAAGCGCAAATAATTATTTTTAGCTAGCGGCGCTAGGAGATATTATTTCTGTTTAAACAGAGGGTTGGATTGTTAAAACGTTAGCTGACTATGCAGTAATAGGCAAGAATAACATGGGTGTTTATGATGGGAGTAACAATGTTGAATTAACTTATTTATATTGAACTGGTCCGACAAATGTGCAAATATTCAAGTTTTTGGTAAAAGCTGCACTTTTTTCTGAGATAGTAAGTGTGATTGTAACAACTATGCTGAGTATAACTAAAACATATGTTTTTTATTGTAGATGCCCCCGACGAAGGGTTTTTATCCCGAAATGCATAGGGCTGTTTTCAAATAAATCTTAACACGTGGAACATATTCTTGCTCCTGTGTTGGTGTTGACACTTTTGTGAAAAGAATACAATGAATTGAACGAGTAGCTGGAAAAAAACAGATGAAAGGTTGAAATTTAAAAATATAAAATATGGACTAAAAAAGATGACAATTTACTGGAATTTAATTCA
This sequence comes from Lissotriton vulgaris, assembly GCF_964263255.1. Lineage (NCBI taxonomy): Eukaryota > Metazoa > Chordata > Amphibia > Caudata > Salamandridae > Lissotriton > Lissotriton vulgaris. The sequence goes on from NC_141695.1 coordinate 1,705,361,605, forward strand.
TGTGATTCATTCAGTAAGGAGGCTGTGCGGCTTGGTGGAATCCGATGTGGTTCCCCTCGTGGTTGGTGATGCCGCTATGGCACAGCCAAGCATATTAGGAGGTTCCTCACCGCCAGTTTTCTTAGTGGTGAGCCTGCCATGAAAAGTGTGGTGGTGAGGAAACAAAGGGGGCCCACAGCGCCCCCTGGTGCCTCTGCGCCAGGGGATGCATGAAGGGGGGGCACATGGTGTGCCCCCCTGTCTGCATGCGCACCCAGTTTGGTGGTGTGGCAGCGGGGCGCTGGCGTGGCGGCCCGCTGCCACACTGCCAAAGTCACAATAAGGCCCTAAGTCCAGTGGCTCTGACAACAGGGAATCAAGCTTTTTTTGCAGACTGTGCTATTGAAAGGTTAGTAATGCTTAAGAAAAGGCTGGCTGTAGTGAGAGTGTATGTATCCTGCTAGCACCCCAGAGTCAGACTTTAGGCAAATCTAGCTCCAAAGGGGCTACAGACACCAGAAGCTACAGACAACATTTAATGACTTCTGCAGATGAAAATCAACCATCTGAAAGTCAAAGTAATGTTATTTTCAGAGTGTTCTTGACGTATCATATTATTATCTAGGACAATTCTTCTCATACGGCAAAAGGCAAAGCGATAGTAGGGAAGTAAAGGCAAGTCAACGGAATGATTTGGAGAAACAGTAGAGCACCTTCTAAACAGTTACAAAGTTTGAGCAAAGTATGCATCTCCCTCGTTCTGCTTTATCTCCTTAGGGGCAAAATCCCTCTAGTTTGGGAAGTTTTGGGCAGGTGCATCTTCTGGTCGCCCCAACTGATTCTCAGGTCTACAGGGTGTAAATATAGGAAGTAGGGTTGAGCTAATAGGGTTGGTAAGGTTGAAATGGTCATTCTAAGTAAATAAATTATTGCAGATGCGAGTAAAAAGGTAAATATTGTCGCTCGATGGATCTGGTGGGATGGGTAGTATTTCAGGGATGTGCTTGATGATTATTGGGTAGAGAGAGGAACTCCAAAGAGCACAGGGACAAGCATGACTCCTGTTACTCTGCCATGTTGAATGATGGTCTCTCAAGTCGAAGGAGAGAATAAAAGTTTGTTGAGAGTGGCTTCATGATTCACTTTATACCAGTTCATCATGACTCACTGCTTCAGGCTGAGCTGCATTAATTTTAGGAATATTTCCATTGCATCCTCTTTCCGTCTTTTAATGGTCTACTCAGAACTTCTGTTTTGGACTTCTTTATGTTTGATCTTTGTTCGCTTCTCCCCTGATCTTTTGCCTGCCACTGAGGTGAGCAATTTCAGAGCTGCTTCTTCATTTGCAAATCTTCTTTCCCTGTATAAAGCTCACTTTGCCTGGTTTAGGACTACTCGTGCTTGCACGCCAGTCTCAATGAGCTCTTCCTTCAACAACTACAAGGCCCTTCTCCTTGACTTTGCAGTCAGCCGCTGATCAGAAAAGGAGACCGCAGCCCTCCTGTCTCTTGTTAGCTTGCCCTTCTTTGGGGCAGACCTCAGAATCATCTCTCAGGTACTCATATCATCATCATTATTGTTAGATTCTCTTTTTAATGTTCCTGCATTTTGGGTCAGTAACTTTTTTGGATACCTGTACTGACAGTTTCCTGTGGCTGATTCAGTGAGTCAGGAATTGAATCTATTTGTTTAATATGGCTATTTTACCTGTGTTTCCATTAAGCTAGACTTTGATGAGGATGCTTTGCATGTAGAAATGGGGGTGATCAAGTTAGAGCTACCCCCTCGGTTTATGGATGACCGTCTAGCATAGACATGAAACTCGCCCTGGTCTCTGCCTATGGATGATCCTCTTGTGTCGGTTTGAAAGTCCACCACAGCTCTTCTTATTGGCCACTTTAAGGTTCTCTGGCAATGGGTCTCTAAACTTTCCTCAATGTTTTCCGCTTGCTTCTGTCTTATATTGATGTACGTCCTACTACCAATCCTAATTCAACCCTTCAAGACGGCCACCATTGAGATGCCTGCTGTTCACTGAATGCTAGCTTCCCTGTGGTAGTCCTACCTTTCTATTGCCTACTCAGCAAGGATGGTGTGGCCATCACCGAGATGTATGAGGTCTAGTATTTTTACTGGACTGACCAATATTTTCATACAAAGAAAAGTAAAAACAAAATCAGGAAAATTATCAGAACCACGTACTTTTTCTTTTCAAAATATAAAATGAATGTAAAAAATAAAGATGAAATCATTATTTAGTCATAGGTTTTATATAGCGCTAGCTAGACCAGAAGGTATCTGAGCGCTTTACATATAATGCAAGATCATTTGCATGAAGTACATGCAAAAATACAAAGAACATTGTTAGTCCGTAAAGGTAGTTACAATATGCGCACATAAGAACAGCATGAGTTAATGGAGCACATGACATAGTAGACAGCTGAAACAATACATCAACCATCGCAAAGGGTCAAGTCAGATTGGGTGTGCATGTTAACAGCAGGTTATTGCTGCCCAAACCAGTTATAAATGTTTTTAAAGCCAATAGAAGAATTAAAAACGATTTGACATAAGCTTATATTCTACTAACAGCTCATAGTCGTTACAGAACCCCAAAAACATACAAACGGGCAGCATTTTTTGCTGAGAGATATGGCAGCCCTCTCTAAAGCTACTGCCTATCATATGCACCAGTTTCATTTTACTGGTGTTAGGCAGGCAGGAAGGTTAACAAATGAGGAACGAACCTGTGTGCTGTGTAGTGGCAATTTCCCTCAGACATAACTGGAAGGGGCCCTCTGGCGGAGGCGCCTTTTCATCGGTACTCAAAAAGTCTATTGCACGGAGATTGGAGTCACGTTACACCAAAGGTGTTTTCTAAGACACCAATAATGTGCTTTGAATATTGGGTCTTCTGCACGTATCAGGGGCGGCTCTAGGCTTATGGCAGCCCTGGGCAGGGAGCGTAGGTAGGGGGCCCCGGAAGAGGGGGTCCGGGCGGGACGGAGCCCCCTTGGAGATCAGGAAGGTGTTTGGAAGTGGAACAGAGCCGAAGGCTGCCAATTCCCTGCCAGGGGCCGCACGCATATATGTATCCATTCTCAGAGGATTATTATATTAAGGATATATATTGGCCTGGTGGCCCCTGGGGTTTGGTGGCCCTGTGCAGATGCACAGCTTGCACATGCCTAAGGCCGCCCTGCACGTATGTTAGAATCTTTCGTGGAGCCCAAATCGCTACCGACATGCTGGGCCCCTCTATGGTGCCTGAGCACCTCACTCAAAAGAAAACACAATGTCAAAGGTCACATTTTGAGGTAGCGCCAGTATATGGCACCACCTACTGGAGAGTGAGGTTAACTGCGTCTTCTTGAATGTATCCCAAAAGCAGGCTATGTCGGCTTTTGTGATACATAAATACATGAGCTTGGGGCACACAGTCCCCTCTGTTCCTTCCTTGTGATAGATAGCCGGTTCCTCAGGTTTGCTGTGATGAAGTTCGAAATCAGATAAATGTATACATGACATATTTACCAATTTAAACTCAGAAACTTAAACATGCACTTTGCACATGTTGAGAAAAACGACACAGAAATAAGTAACAGCACTGTAACTGTAAAAGAGTGCTTTAAAAACGTAGAAAAAGTGAAACGACAATCAAAAAGATTTTAATATTTACTAATAAGGTGTAATAACATGTTACTTATAAAAGAAATTATTTATCAGGCCTTTACCTACAAAATAATGCAATTGTAATGATGCGATTTAGCATTTCTATTGCCTTTCGTTGTAATGCATCATACAAAGAATGTGGTGCAAAAAGTTAGAAGAACTAGCAACATAGCTGATATTTTCAGTAGTGCTATAGACACCATCAAGATTATAGAAAAGCTAAAATTATTTTAGTCAAAGTAATTTTGAGAATAATTTACATATATGAATGTTGAAATTTTGTGCTAAAAGGCCATAGTAAACCTTAGTCATTTTCATGTGTTAATACACTGACAATTTTATTATTTCTGTATATGAATTGTTGATATATTTCATTATGTTTGAATCTACCAAAGAGCTTTTCTTTTTAATTGCAGATGAAATGTTAGCTTAAATGCCTTTTTCCATGTTTCTTGCTGAACTGCATTATTTCATAGCTTAATACAATGGACATTCTTTTCATGTTTCCTAAATGTTGCTTTATCTGTTCTACATATGCAACATTAAGTACAGCTGGGGCCATTCTTCTAGTGTTCACTAAACAGTGAATTGGTGAGAACCTAAACTTTATACAGACCTCAAGGACTGCAACGATGTAAACTTTTTGTTTTCGACTAACCTGTGAGGATGGAAGGAGGAATTGATTCCAATGACATGTATGGGAAACCATGCTGGAGTATCAAAACCGTGTACCTTACGATTAAAGGACCAACCACATTGTGACCATTATGTTGTGATGACTGACCAAGTTGAGCGTCACAATGCTTATAAAGGGAAATATGCCAAAGGAGGGGGATGCCAGCATATTTTTGACGGTGACACATGCTCAATTTTTCCCGTATGCAAGGAGACCTATGCTTTAAAGGATCATCCTTTTACTTTTGGGTCAATTTGCTGATGCTGCTATCTTTGGCAGATTGATTTAAATTCTTCTTTGCTGAACAGGCCTGTTTTTTCTATCCCTCATGTTTTTTGCCTTTGAAAATGACTTTTTACTGCTGAACTTTCTTGGACTATCTGGTGAGCAACCAGATTTGCATTTCCCCTTTAGCTCATGCTTATGGACGTGCCCCTAGAGGACTTTAAACGTGATCCTTTTGCCCTTTGTTTTAAAACCTTTTGAATACTGTTAGGATAATGACCCATCTTTTGGTCCTTGATGGTGGTTGGAACCTGTAACTTCTATTTGATGTGAATCCTAAAACCATCCTCTGCCTTTGATGGTGGGAGGCATCTGTAATCTCTGTTTGCTGCGAGTTGTGGCAGGAATCTGTAACCTTTTGAACCATCTTCTTCTGGATTAGAACCTTTGACTACATGTGTGGTTTCATACAACATGCTGTAAGATTCTTTTTTATTTTTTAAACACACTTTATTGAGCCCTCAGGTTGAGTACAATACATCATTACAATTAGTTATGGCATTTTCATTTTTGTTGAACATTATCACCTGTTCGATGCTGTAAGATTCTTGATTGAAATGTTTAAAATGATACGTATATGCATTGATTTTGGATCATTAATACAATAACTAATTTATCTAATTTGCCTGAGTTTGTTATTGTATTCTGATGTTCATCCTTTAACACTGTGCTATTTGGTATTGATTCAGGATGCATAATTCTCACCCCTCCTATCGGCAGAGAAAGATCCATCAAAGGACCACTGCCTCTGTGGTAAGGTGTAGTAATGAGGAGTTGACTAATGGTAGAGGGTCCAGTACATTTAGAGCGGTTAGCAAAATCAGAAGAACGCCTTCACTGGATCAGTTGCCATCTGAATTCCATGAAAGTTCTCCCTGATATGCCCTGCCCATCTCAGCCACACCACAACCATAAAATCAGTGATGTCTTTGATGCCACGTGTGAGGTCATAATGAGTGCACTGGAGAGTGTTGTGGTTACGTTCATTACCATAGTAGATATATTTTTCACGCTTTTAGGTTTTTGATGGTTAACATAAACTGAATAGTACTGATTAGTTACCGTTGTTAGGCGACAACTACAACGTCCCTTAAAGAAGGTATTTCCCTTTGGTTTGGGCGAGTTCACCTGTAAAATGCCACCGCGAGCCCTGAAGCGTTGATGAGTCATGACTGCTCAGTGTGTTGCGTTTCACTGTCTTGGGTGATTGAAAGGAATGCTGTTAAGCAGTCACAAAGCTAAGATCACAAGCATGCAGTGAAAGGAGCTAAAGCCGGCTGTCCAGCTCAGCAGGTTAAAAAGCGGGGCGGTGGCACCTGACTGTTTCAACACTTTTCCCAGAGTGGGAGGCAGGGTGTCACCTGTGAGTCTAAGCAGGGGTGCAGCCAGCAATAGTGCAACAGGTGCAGTGGCACTGGGGCCCAAAGGTGTGAGGTGTCTAGTGAACCAAAACGCAAGCATTTTTGTTCCTACTAAAGCAGGGGATGGAGGATAGTTTCATGCCTTGCATTAGGGCCAGTAGCACCCGTGTGTGGCAATTAAAGCACCAGCAGGAATAGTTTGAAAATGTCAAATGGGTCTGCTTCGTATGGAGCTTCCTGCCCGGCATCCTGCAGAAGGAGGGCTGTAGAAGAAAAACCGATGACTGGTGGAAAGGACGCTTATGAAGACCTCAACTTCAACTTCTATCAAGTTTCATGGAGTCCAATCAACAGGGGCGTAGCCTCAGGGGGGTGTTTGGGCTGGTATATTCTGCTAATAATGTATTTTCTGGTAAATAGTTGGGTACAGGTGCTTTCAGTCAGGTAAGGGTATGCGTCAGGCGGAATTCACCAGGAATTTTTTACAAAAAACAGACATAAATGCAAACACTCTCTCCCTCTCTACTTTGAAAGTGTTCAAAAATGTTGGTAATTTTACAACATATTGTGTTTTCACTCACTTAATGCTCCTATCAATCTACATTTGCCTCTCTTTCCACTGCCCCTTAAGGTCCTCTCATGTGCCCTGCTTGTCGTATAATGTATTTTAACATTGTATGCCAGTGTCATTATTGGAAAATCTGAAGCTCACCTCCCCCCCCCCCCCCACCCCCCCAAATCCTACTGACCAAACTACACCCCTGCCGATCAAGGTAATAAAAATGTTTAACAGTGCTGACAGAAGTGAAGACAATTGCATATGGAATCTTAATAGAGTGATAAGATTAACGGTGGACCATGATTTATGCGATACAGGTTAAACAAAGAGAAAGTTGGGAAGAGATCAACACAGGAAAAAAAAACAAGAATGGTAACAACGGAAAAGTCAAGGGAGAAGGGTAGGTAAACGAGAGATGGCAGACGGAAAAGGGTGTGCCTTAAATCACAACATTTGATAAACTACGTGGAATTACCCAGTGGCGTAACATGGACCCCCGCAGCCCCTGCAATGTGTGGGGGAGGGGAATCGGCAGGGGGCCCTATCAGCACAGTAGTCTGGCCTGAGAGCTCCTGATTAAATCCGGAACGGGGGCCCCTCCATGTACCTTGCAAGGGGGTCCTTTCAAGTTTGTTTACACCACTAGAATTACCCCTACTCTATCTAAAGCTCTGTACCTGTATATGTTTTTCAGAGGCCGAGTTTTAGATATAAACAGTCCAATATTTTCAGTTTCCAGGTTCTCTGAGAAACTGTAGCTCTTCTTTGCACTTGAGCTGTTGAGAGGGAGGTGTGTTTTAGTTAAAACACGAACAGGACAGTCATGAGATTGTAGAATGTGTCTGTGTCACACAGGACTTCCTGGCTATCATCCTTCAGTCAGGGGTCTCCAAACCGGTCCTGGAGGGCCGGATCCATGCCAGATTTTTGGGACATCCCCATTGAGATACATGTAGTAATTTTAAAAATCTGGCATGGATCCGGCCCTCCAGGACCGGTTTGGAGACCCCTGCTTCAGATACTGGATTGAAACGAAAGAACCGGGTGAATGGTGAATGAGGCTCTTATAGAGAATTAAAACTGCTACTCCAGCTTGTATCAAGGTTCATGGACACCAGTTTTTCACACAGTGCCTGGCTACAGGAGCTAAAAACAATAAACATTTACACCCATCAATGATCCCTAGAGATGACACAACAAAGATAAACGGTGCCTTTTTAAGACCACTTGGGCAGAGTTTTTATCACCATTTTTTAAATCATAACAATAAATTCACCGCTACTTCGACCCAATCAATTCTACCTCTTACGCTTAACCTCGAAAAATAGAATAGTCTTCACTTCAGTCCCACTTTTACCTGAACCCTAACACTAACCTTAACCACAATCACATCAATTGTTGCATATTTTATACTTTGTAATAGTGAAATCAAATTACTCTAAATTTAGGCTATACTAAGTGTAGCCCTGATACAGGTTAAAAATATACGCGTCAACATTAATCAATTTCAATAAAACTAAATGAACCCAAATCTAACTATAACAGATGGATATTAACTTAACACCTTTCACGTATATATATGTACACAACAAATGTTAAGATCTTAATTGTACTAATATTGCATTAATATTAACTAAATAGTAATTCAACAAAATTATTCCGAAATGAAATAATTAAGGGAGCCGTTACTCAAACCATTTAAAACATTTCATTATATCAATCAAATTAAATACGTTTATTTGAATTAAATGAAACATGCAGCCCTGTCCATAATTTAATACAAATATTGAGTTACTTCCAAATTGCTAATTCACATATTTAATTTAAAGTCGCAGAAACTGTGGTTCCCTGCAATTTGGCTGAAAACTCAGAATTTGACAATGAACTGCAAATATTATCTTGTACATTGCCTTTTATCCCCATGAATATCAAGGTACAGAAGGCTTTGAGAAGAGCAAGAGAAAGGAAAATGTACATTTTGCTATGACCGGAGACTATACGAGGTTGCATCAGGAGGATTGTCTCAGCATATTCTTTGGGCCAGAACCCAGAGGGTCCCAAGATGACGTGTTAAAGGTCATGCATATTGATGGCTTTGCCTTCCACTGCAGGATGATGTTCCCAAAATAGTGCATCACACACATCAAGACATTGCAGCTGAATACTAAAATCTTTACAAGGGCTCTCACATTATGTGCTCCTCTGGCCTCAAATCAGTAGAGTCGGTTACACATTTTAAGGGCTTTCCCCTCATGTTATACATTTTGCAGATTTGGGCCTTAGTGTCAGCCGAGCAGGCCTTCATGTTACACATATAAAATATTTGCCAGTTCATTCAGATTCAAATGTACAGGGAACAAAAAGCACATCAGGTAACGTTCCCCCTTCCTTTTACACAAGGAACAGCCTGGTGAAATGTGAATGAGAAAAAAACTGATTGGAAAGAGGGAGAGCATGTAGCAAATGGTGTACAAAAGCCGGATGCTGCCTGTATGTCTGATTCTGAGCATTAATATTGCACCTGGTAAATACAGCATGCTTGTGTTTGTATGACCTTCTAAAAACAGAGGGACATATAATAATGGCCTCAGAAGCTGCAGCACCAGGGCTAAGTGCGCATGACGGTTTGGCTGGCCGCCTGGTCAAACCCTCCTGCGCACTTAACCTTTCTCCTACCTGAGCTGTGTTGTAAAGCTGGGTGGAGAGCCAACATAGGCTCCCAGTAGTCCCTGTCTGAGCGCCGAATCATAGCGTTCAGACCAATCCCAGCGCTTCTCTCATGCTGGGAATACTATTCCGTCCCACCACTTCTCAATGCGAGCTGCCGCTACTACTTCAGGTCTTAAATCAGCAAAACCATGAGGTTGTATCAATCATTCAAAATGCTTTATTCGGCTTAGAAATAGCCCAAAAGATACATAAACTATACAAAAACATACAGTAAGGTACAAAGTGCATTCAACATAGCAGCATGATAAATAAATGCAATCCAGACGAAATTCAATGATCGATAAAATGCATTCGTCTTAGCAGCTTAAAGGAAAAAGCAATCCTATCAAGGACTATCAACTGTTACGTTCATCAAATTCTTTAATTATCGCCATCATTTGATCTTTGTTTATATTATAAAAAGCCATGAAAGATACAACACATCATCTATATAAGTTGTAAAAGCAACTTAAAACAATAGCCATGGCATCGTCAAAAAAATTGAGCAGTGATCTGCATGCAACACCAACAAACTGCAGAGCAGTGACCCTTTTACTCCACAATCCCGCATCCATGAAACATATTTCTAAAATGAGATGCCAGCAAGAAATCTAAGAATGATGCTAGCAGCATAATCAATTCAGAGAATTACAAGTTAAAATACTAGCTATCTGGAGCTAATGGTTCAGATCCCATGATCCATAAAAACACATTTCAAAAGTAAAAACAAAGAACTATACCAGCTATGTAAAAATAATATTAGTAACTAGGTCATATATATACAGCCATAAATAAGTGAAGACTAATCTATACATAAATCTGGACGTAGGATTACCTACAATTTTGCAACTGAGTAGGCTACAAAAAGCTTTCAGAGCCGTGGTAAATCTATAGGCCGGGTAACACAAAAAAACTCCTTACATTTATGAAACATGCTGGGTTTTTTTTGTTGCAGTTTTTTTATATAGCCCAAACTCAACCCAAAGGTATTGGAGCGCTTTCCATGAGCACCAGTTATGTTACACAAGGACACATTCATTTTTGGTAGGCACAGGAGATTAGATGATTTGCCCAGAAGCATAGGATGTTGAGCCGACTCTGAGACCCAAACCTGGTTCCCCAGCTCTGAAGTTGGCAGCTCTGGCCGTTAGGCCACATCCTTAAAGATAATGGTCGCTAACCGTAGCCTACCAAGGCCTAAGGGATGTAAACGTACCTTCAGCCATATCCTCAACATTCCATCGTTTTCCTACACCTTTCTGCCGCTTTAAAGAACAAACTCTATAGCAGACATCAGGGCTGCCTAGGAGTGGAAGATGGAATAACGCATCCCTGCACTTTCGATAGCCTGAATGCTTTAAAATTGGTTTTAGAAAAAAAAAGATCTATAGAATTTACAAAGTTGTACATTTTGAGGCCTTTATTTAGAATTTGGCGAGTGTGGGACAGCTTCTAAAAAGGTGGTGGGTGTTCTGGCCATGGTATTACAAGTGCATTCATGTCAATGGCAGTCTTACTACAGCGGACAGACATCAGACACTTTTACTTGGATGCTCTTGTTCACCAAGGTCAACATAAAGCCTTTACTCCTTGAAACACAGAGCAATGCCTCAGACAATACACTTTGCAGGCGACTCGAGCCTTAAAACAACAGTAGTCCTCAGTAATAATTTTAAAGGTTCAGTACTTGAGACCAAAGAGGTAAGCCTACGTTTACGCATTTTAAAGGATTGAGATTTAAGGTAGGAGATTCATGCCTAAATTTATAAATTTCGCAAACAGCAGGTCTAGCCCTCGAATTAAACATTTTAAAGGCCAAGGCAGAGCTATTGCTCAGATTACACAATCTGTGGGCTTTTGCCTTAAACAAAGCTAGCCCTGAGTTACACATTTACACACAGGTTGCCTCCACTCATGATCTCTCCATCCTAAGATCTACTCTTGACTCCATTCAAAACTGGATGTCATCTCATCAATTAATTCTGAATCCCTCCAAAACTGAATTCCTCCTCTTCTCCTCCTCACTCTCTCCTCCCCCGGTTCAATCATGGATGGATCAGATGAATCTACTAAACAACAAACCCATCATTGTCGACAGCGCAAAATCTCTTGGTGTCATTCTTGACAAAAAACTCAATCTAACTCCCCACATCAATTCTATTGCAAAATCTGCTCGCTACCAACTGCGCCTTCTTTGGGGAATCCGTCGCTTCTTCCCGGAGCAGGACCTTATAACCCTGGTGCAATCGCTGGTCCTCTCCAGACTAGACTACTGCAATTCTCTTCTTACTGGCCTCCCCAAATCTCACCTGTCCCCCCTTAAGTCTGTCTTCCATTCAGCAGCTCGTTTCATCTATGGGGCCAAAAGAAGCGATCACATCACACCGTTGTTATCCACCCTCCGCTGGCTTCCCTTTGAGGCTAGAGCTATCTACAAGACCGCTTGTATCACCCACAAAGCCCTGCACTCCTCCTCTCCCCGCTACCTGGTGAATAAACTGAAACTCTCTGGAGGCTCTAGACCTTCACGCAATGCCGAGAATCTACTGCTTGAACCTCCCACTTTCAAGAAGGAAAGAACAATGGCCCAATCCTTTTCAGGCAACGCAGTGAGAATCTGGAACTCGTTTCCGCCTGAGCTCCGGACCACCGCCTCCTCCCAGGCCTTCAAAAGGGACCTCAAAGTTCTCCTCCTCCAGAGACACCTCCAAAAGTAATTCACGTCCTCTTGCTATTCGGAGGAAGACTTCCCACTACTGATATTTTCTACTTTCCATGACCATGGGAGTGCCTTCCCAGTGTTTTCCTGTGGTGGGAGTGTCTGCCTTTTTGCAGTATTCTCCATGTACTTGTGTTCGGTGCCCTTTTGTAACGTGCACACAACACTTTGCCCTTATAACACACGGTTGCTACCTCTCACATGTTTTTACCTTTGATACTTGCACAAGTGCCACCTTGCCTACGTAACGCCTGTTCTTGTGCCTAGCACTTATTGCAGTATTATACCTCAAATCATACTCTGTTCTCTCTTTTAACTGCACACTTGTCACTTTTCCTCTTGTGCACTTTTGACTACCTCATGTATTTTTTTGTTGTTCACAATTTTTACTACCTCAAGTATTTTGTTTGCTCACAATTGTCACTATTACCTTTACTACCTCATGTATTTTTGGTTGCTCACAATTTTTACTACCTCAAGTATTTTGTTTGCTCACGATTGTCACTATTACCCTTACTACCTCATGTATTTTTGGTTGCTCACAATTTTTACTACCTCATGTTTTTGTTTGCTCACAATTGTCACTATTACCTTATGTAACGTAACGTATGCTTTTGTAATCTGCTCTTTTGTAATGTTTCTCATTATGTTTCATTTCTGTTCCTAATGTGAAGCGCTCTGACGCCCTCGGGTAAAGTCCGCGCTATATAAAAATGCATAAATAAACACTGGTCTGCGCCCTCTTCCCCTTGTGCAGCTACAATTGCGTTGTTGTGTGTGTGTTTGCGTATTATGTGGGTTTACAATTGTGTAGTGTGCGTTTGTGGGTGTTTTGTGTAGCTAAAATTGTGTTGTGTGTTTGCGTGTGTTTTTGGGACAGGCAGTGTTGTATGTCTTGAGTGCATGTAGGGTAGTATTGAGAGTAGAGTGATGTGTATTTTATTATTCATTAACATATATATTTGTAATGTTCTATGCATGTCCAGCTGCTATGTTGAGATTTTTACTATGGGATGTGTACAGGTGTCTGCAGTGTCTAAAGTTCTTTGGCAGTTTTTGTTTTGATGTTTGCCTTTGTGCTAGTATTGTTTTTTTCGCTTCCATTGTTTCTCATGTGATTTCCTCGCAGTATCTGTGCGTCGCCATGTATGATGTGTGCTCTACTCCAAGGCTTGGCTGGAGTAGGCCTGTAGTACTACTTGAATAGATGTGGGTGTCACGTTAGTGAATCACCACTCACCCTTTTGTCGATGTGCTTTTGTATTTGCGTGGCCCACATATGCCCATTGATTTTTCCTGCTTTTCTTGCACTTTGTAGTAGATATTACCCATTTTCCAGCCACTCCTCTTTGCCACTCTCATATTTACACCTAGAGCGTGGGCGGACATGTGCGCAGTTGTACGCACTCATGGTGGAAAACACCACACGAGAGATAGGGCTGGCATAGGCGCACTCCTCGAATGTATGTCGTTACAACGCATACATTTACAACGCATGCCTTTACAGCCCAGTTTTTAAATTGCAACATCCTTTACAACGCACTCCATTACATCGCATGACACTACATCGCATTTTTAGAAACTACCTTTACAACGCATTCTAGTACATCACATTACACCTTTACAACGCACACAATTACAAGGCATACCATTACATTGCATTTAAGGTAAGGAAGGGATAGTATAGGGGAAAAAATTACTATTCTAACTCCAGGGGGTGCAACAGTAGGGAAAGTTTTGGATAGTGTAGGGGTACTATGCATTGTAATAGTATGCGTTGAAATGCCTGCGTTGTAGTGACATGCGATTTAGTGTCATGCGATGTAGTGTCATGCGTTGTAATGACCTGCGTTGTAAAGGATGTTGTGATGTAATGACTGTGTTGTAAGTGTAGTGCGATGTAATGGTTGCGTTGTAATGGATGCGTCCCACACACCTCTGCACGCACTTTTGTGAATTGCATTTATGAGCTTGTGTAAAAGTGCTCAAGAGTCTTCATTTTAATGTTAATGTTAATTGGTCTTGTAAAGCGCACGGTTACCCAAAGTTGTCTTGGCACTAGCTCCCATGAAACGTCCAAGGTACTTATGAGAAAACAAGCATTTACAATGCAATGGTTTTGCCTTTGTTAAAGTTTGAGCTATTGGCAATGCTCTTGACATTATTTTTATTTATGTTTTTTGTTTTAACATAAATAAATGGCATTGTCATTTGCAATGCCACTAGCTTTATCTTTCGCCAATGACACCCACAAACACCTACAGAGAGGTCCCCCAACACACACCCACACAGAGCCCCCCCACACACTGCGAGCCCCCCCACACACTGCGAGCCCCCCCACACACTGTGAGCCCCCCCACACACACTGCAAGCTCCCTCCACACACTGCGAGCTCCCTCCACACACTGTGAGCCTCCCCCACACACTGAGAGCCCCCCCACACACTGAGAGCCCCCCCACACACTGAGAGCCCCCCACACACTGAGAGCCCCCCCACACACTGAGAGCCCCCTTATCGTAACGGTCCTTCATGCTCTCACTAAATCTAGAGTTGACACGAACACATGCTTGTGCTCAGCTGACTCTCAGCCCCACGATTTCAGCACGATAAATAAAATCTGGCATCGCACAGAAACAGGGCATCCTAAATGTACATATTGACAAATTACAATAAATAACAAAGGCCTTAACAAAGCTTACATGCGCAAACATTTACATCTTAAATGCACAGTTTGACGATGTATAACTGCACTGAAAGTCGTCGGATCTGACCTTATCCTAACGGTCCTTCATGCTCTCACTAAATCTAGAGTTGACACGAACACATGCTTGTGCTCAGCTGACTCTCAGTCCCACGATTTCAGCACGATAAATAAAATCTGGCATTGCACAGAAACAGTGCATCCAAAATGTACATATTGACGAATTACAATAAATAACAGAAAGGCCTTAAAATGTAAGCATTTGTTAGAATTTGCAAAGTCCAGGAATAAAGTTGACATGCGCAAACATTTATATCGTAAATATACCTATTGACGATGTACAAAAAAGAACTCAAAGGCATTTAAAAAAAAACATGGTTAAATTGGCCAAATGTATATGCAACACAATTTAAATGTAAAGTGATACGTATTCTTACTGCTTTGTATGTGCGTATAAAACAGAAAAATGTGCTCGTAAATTACCTGAATAAGTCACGGCAGGATCAAAATTCCGCCAATAGCAGCGCGTCCAGAGCAGGAAGGCAGATGCCAGCAATGCCGGACCAGATTCAGGGGCGTTCCCGAGAATTGGGAGAGACTGAACAACCAACAAAGTGCCTAGAAGATTGACTAGCACCAAAAACAATAGCCTGTGACTTAACCCTGGATCGAAAACCCAAGCACTAATGCAAACAATGGCACATCCCTGGATGAATCATCACTTACACTGACAACAACCACACATACGACCCACGATAACACCAAAACTGGTTGGTGGATCGTTTTCCTTAGGAGAGAAAAAACACCGGCTAACCCGCTGCTGAAAAAACTCAGGACAGCGCAAACACGCCAGCTCGCGAAAAACACTTGAGCAAGGGGGGCAACTCTGAGATAGTAAGGAGAAAAGCAAGACAGAGAAGGATCCCACCTAGCAGAGAAAAGACTTACCACACACCATGCACCAGCAGCACATCACTGGCTCAAAATCTGTCAACACTATTATAGCCATGCGCACACAAGACACACTGTTTCTAGACCGTGGACAAGCCTAAACTCCACTCCTAACCATGAACATATTTTAGCCTCTTAGGTGCTGCGCCTATTCCAACGGCCGACGGCACCACTACCTCAGGAGTGCTGTCGTCGGCAGTTGGACGTTTGAACCTCACCTGCGCAATGGAACGTTCAGCACTGGAGCTGGACGTTCCATAGCTGCTAAGAGGCTAGTCTGGGACAACCCAGTGTTTGGCAATACTGAGCAGAGGACTCCAGTTCTATGAGAAAACATATCTCCAGGACAGCACAACTCCGGGCCATAAACATGCAAAGCAAAAAACAGCTGTTAAAGCATGGAAATCAGCGAATTGCATATTCTACAGCAACACATTCTGTGGCAGGTCATGTGATCACTCATTAATCCACATGTCCCATGTCCTTTGCGTGTATCTTGCCACTTATATTTTGCAAAGGAGGGACGGATTCAAAGTGGACAGGAGCAACAGATATTCCCGAGAGGAAAAGAAAGCGATCCCTGTAGGGAAGCTCGAAGGGTCATTGATTGTGGTGGGTCAGTAATCCAGGGGAGGAAAGGAGAGCATCGGGATGAGGCAACGTCTCCTAAAAATGCGGGAGGTGGCAAGGTAGGGGGCATCGGCTCGTAAATGGTGCCAGGGGGACAGCTTCTAAAACGTAGAGAGATACACAGTGTGAAGGAGTGCACCAATTCTTTATTCCCATTGAGAGGGGCCTCATGATTGCCAAGGGGGGCGGGTATGGGAGCAGGAATAGCTGAGGTCGATTGATACATGTAGCGCAGTAGTCGACACCTCTTCTTGTAAAGTTTAAATCCTCACTTTAATCAAATAAAAAAAACATCCTTTACAAAATGATGAGAGCTACTTTCTTAGATCATGGCATTAAATGCTGACCATGATCGGTGAATAGCGTATCTGGTCCTGCATTGACGGACAAACGTGTCTTCCAATGGCTAGCCTCCATTTATGGAGCTAGCCAATGGAAGACTGGGGCGGATTCCAAGCCCCATACTATACTCATTAGGTTTTCGCCTGCGCGAAAAAGCTGCACAGAGCGCAGCTTTCGCCAGGCAAGACCTAAAAACAGCGTCGTAGAATATCAGTCCTGCAGAATTCCCCTACGCCATAAAAAAAACACAAAACCATGTCATGCACCAGGTACAACTGAGCTCCCATGAGAGTAGAAGATTATAAAAAAAATCCTCAACCAAAGTATCGGGCCACATGCTATAACAGTCCACATATTACACCCCTGGAAGGTTAGGAGCACAACTGAAGACAGTGGATTTTCCGAGGGCTAATAATGGCTGCTACAGACCTTCTGCTCAAATATTCCAGTATTTGTTTAATTATTTTGTCAATATAATTTAGAACAATTTACACTTAGAGGGAGAAATTTTCTGGTAGCTTGATAGCATTTCTGCTTCCAGCATTAACAGTCATTAAAGGCCCTCCCTCATTTGGTCCCACATCTGCAGCTTAGGTGCATAACTTGGTAGACAGCCAATGAAGAACTCACCAGGGGGGTTGATGATATAGTGAAATGGTCTATGATAAAAATAAGATGCCCTTTAGAATAAGGAGGTCCAATATAAACGAGCCTCACATGGGATGTTGCATAATACAGATACACCATTTTACTGAAGACATCAATGGTCAGATGTTCAAAGAATACTGGTAAAAAAAAAAGTTGTCAGAATTTACCACCACACTTTCTGAGACCAATCCTTAATTTTGCAAACCGACCACGGAGATAAAAAATCCGTTCACAGAAAAAGAATCACCTAAGAACAACCTTCCTCATAAATATATGTTAGGCAGGTCACAATTTGCTCCCGACTGTTATTGGCTGCAGTCACACAGATGTTGGCCTGCAAGGGACAGCAGACTACCATCCCAGGCAATGTTTCAAAATTGACTACAGAAGAAAGCATATGGGCCTCATCGTCAGCCCTACACCGCACTTATTTCTGGCATACCCGATGGAGTGTGAGAAAGAGGGCTTTGGAAGTGCCTGAAGTGTGCAATGCAAAGGCCACACAGCATCGCGACAGCACTACAAAACGTGTGGGTATATATAGCGCTCCCTGCTCTGCAGACTTCACTAGGAGGCGATAACATACTCATCTAATCGATGGGTTGTTGTTACTAGGGCGACTGACAGAACCCAACGCAAGTGTCAAAAGCTGGCAAAGTGGGATGGAATGGGGGTCGGGCACAAGGATGTCAAGCTGCGAGATTCTCCTCCTCTGCTGCGTGAGGCTGACACTTATAATGCACAGTGCTCTTCTGGTGTATGCAATAAAAGCCATCCTAGCGTTAGTACAAGCAGTGCGGAATGCAGCCTCCCGGCCACCTACAGCCACAATCACATCACCTCACTTCTGATATCACAATATTGCCTGTCATTTTCTAACCTACGTCGCCATCTATATAGGCCATTGTGAAGGTGCACACACACAGTACAGTAAGAACACTTTGAGGCAAATTCAGAATGAAACAGATAGTATAAGACCTGGAACATTGGTGCAGACTGATCAAAGGGTATTTGGGTTATTAGCAAAAACTAACAAACATTGGCAAAGCCGATTAATTTGATCTTGCTAACATATTGGCTTTGCCACTGCTTTTAACCAATAATTTAAAAAAAATAGAGAGAAAGGCCCCAAGGTAGCCACTCCTGTCTGTTATGTCATTCAACAGACGTGCGCAAGCATGATGATGTATACTCCATCATACATGTGTGCTTATGCAGAAAAGTGGTTTAAATACTGCTGACCTGCCAGCACAAACGGATGCTGCCAAGCCCTCCCAAAAGAAATACAAATACTACACAGCTAGGGGAGCAAATGAGAAGCAGGTTGGGGGGTATTTGATGAGGGGGAAGCAGCACAAAATGAGACAAATTAATGACCTAAGTACTATATTTCTTAAAAACTGAGATCTATATTCTCCAGCTGTCATTTTAGAATTGGCGACAGTGACTGCAGGTACAGTTAAAACGAAAGACCCACATGAAATGTTTTCTACTGATTACTAGTAACTTTTACATCATTTGACAACATTTTCCATCCTTAAAAAAAAGGAAAATATATGCCTCAGAGATGGTTCCTAAACAGCTTTGCGCACACTTGTCAAATGATGGCGTGTTTGATATTACACTACATTTGCCATAAAAGACGGCATTTAATCCAATTTAGTCGGTTTCATTTGAAAAAAAAACCAAATAAAACCTAATTGAATAAGAGGGTTCATGAGTCAGAATCTGGCTGGCTCTGTCAGTCAGCTCACACAGCAATTCCCTGTTTGTGAACCACTTTATGGAAAGAGAAGACAGTGGGTGACGTTTCAGGAGAATGGGCATGCTGCCTCCTAGGAAGACTGGAACAAATCCTATGTCAAGTGTGAAGAGTGCCCTTTGTCTAAAAAATAAATAGTTATGTTTGACCAGAAGGCCGGCAAACTCAAATTAGTTTCTTTGAGTCAACATGCACGTTTTCTTTCCCATGAAATGCCGCCCATTCAATCAGCACTAGTACTGAAGCAGAGAAACACGGTTTGGGGAGCGCTTCACAGTCTTTGTGTATGCGTTTTGTGTCTGAGGGAGGGAACCACAAAGCTCAAACGTGTTTTGTGGTTATGCAAACATGAATGATTGTCAATTGCACGTGGATTGTGTTGTAGGGGGTATCCGGTTGCCAATCCACAAAATGGCTCCATATGCTGTATGGTTGTGGACTGATTGTAATGATTAATTATACATCTGTGTGGGTAGTCTGCTATCGCCTCGTCGCAGTATACGCATATAGCATGCAAACGAGGGCCCAGCTCTGTTTACACTACACACAGAGAGCGAACGCCGAGGCAGCCTTTGTGGACCCGGCAAGCTTGAACCCCTCCGCAACAGCATTTTATCAAACGTCGTGGGGCAGGCCAAGGGCAACAGTTTTCACTTGGGCAGGGCACGTGCAAGCATAACGGCCGATGTGAGCTTTCCTATGTGCAAGAACAGATGCGAGTGCAGGGAGGACACTGCCAGTGCTGACTGCAGACTAGGGTTAACATCTTCAAGCGGCTCGTGCCTTCACCAGAGGTCCCTCCCTGGTACTTACCTCAGTAAATTAAACCCTCCTTTGGGCATAGTCTTTACCCCCTTACTAAGCCTGCTAGCTGTTTGGATGATTAACAGGTCACCAAGGGCACTCATTAGTTATTCCATTTTCTTGCTCACTCTACGTGGGCTCAATGCATTTCTGCGGGGACTCGAGTTATGTGCGATGCTGGACATCAATAGCAAAGACCGCAGTAGAGCGCCTACTGGCATTTGAGATTATGTAGCGCTATACAAGGTCTTTCATGTGTTCATAAAAGTGAGCAGGGTCGACAGCCCTAGATGCCAGGTTATGACGCGACAGAAGGTAAAATACACTCATTTCACACTAACAGACTGCTCCGATTATTCATTAACAAGAATTACACCAGGGGCAGACCTTCGGGTCCGTGACGTGCACTCTTGAGCCCAACAGAACAGTACCTTTGATACGGGGTTTATTTATAAAGTTTTATATAGCGCAAACTTGATCCCGAAGGATATCGGAGAGCTTTACAATTTGAGGCAAAGGTAACAAATCAGAACAGAGTGTTTGGATTGTTTCCCCAGTCTTTCACTATCCTAGAAAAAGGGTCCATTTGGATATAAATCAAGTATGATTATTATAGAGAACCCCAACCATGGTATTATGTTTACAATTCTGAGTTTGTGCTTCTCCAGACCAAGCACTCTTAAACTATACTGTCTACCAGTTTGGATGACACCTGGCAACCACACCTTGCAGTCCTCTGTCCTACGCAACATCTCCTATACACCGATCCACACACCCACGATCGACTGTCTCTGCGCAGTGTGCGTGATGTGAAGTGCTCCTACACCCCACACTGGCATGAGTGGCACTATGAAAAAAATTAAATGCATCTGTGTGGTGCACGGTGGCATTCCCTCCCCATGCCTCACCCCCTTTCCGCTTCCCTCTAAATTAGCTTGAAAAAAAGCGTAGCCACACTATTTGTCTGGGTCTAAAATGAAGCAATCAACAAAAGCTGCACTGCTTGCACGACCCAACAACCCACCCACCCGCAAAGCTTAAATACAAAAAAAAACACTGAATGGATTCTCTGCAAGTAGTTCAAATTACTTGGTTTGAAACACAGGCAAACTTGGCACAGTTATCTTCGAAAACTATGTGAGGAGAAAGAAGAAAGAAATATGGCCCGTCTTCATTTGAAGTGAAGTAAAGCTGGCTAGCATCTTGGCAGCGTGCTTTCTGCTCTGTAGCCATGGGCATCGAAAGGGTGCTGGGCCCTACTGCAAGCTGGCATGGGGTAAAATGCCATCAGGCCCCCTTTGCAGGTGCGGGCCGGCTGGGCATTGTTCTGGGATGCAGTCACCGTGCAGTAAAGGGGCGCACACAACAGTGTAGCGAGGCCTGCCCCATTCATTCCCGGTCACTGCGGCCCTCGAGGAGAGAGCCGGAAGGAAGCCGCGGACCCGGCTGTGCACATGGCGATAGTGCGGGGTGGAAACGTGGAACCGTGGCAACCACGAAACTTAGGAAGTCTTCAGGGTGGAGTCGTGGTGTCATGGTTCAGAAACAGCTGACCTGCCTCGTCCTGCTCAGTAGCGATCAAAACTTGTGGAAACTGATGTCATGCATAATGGTAGCTCAGTGGGTCCAGGACCCGCTCCTGAGATATGCGCGGGTTCCTACCACTTACTGATACTGCCTCGCGCCTTCTGTTGAGCTTTACGTGTATTTCGCGGCACACGGGTTCGAGTGCTGCAATACGTCCAATCATACAAGCACAAAGAGACAGCCCAGTTTGCGGTATGCGCTATAAAAACAGCTCAAACCCAAATCAACAAAATACACCTCTTCAGAGTATTGAGTGATCCTGTCCCACACAAGAATTGGGCACCATTCATTATTTTAAACATTCGCATGCACCATTAGCTAAGGTAGCTCAGTGCACGAGCGCCTGCTGCAGAGACCCGCTTTTGGCCTGGAAGGCACCAGCTCCTGCTTCCTTTTATCTGCAGACAACACAGCAAGAACCATTGTGAGGTAATATTAGCACCTTCCGCTAGCGCCTAGAAACGATAGTTCGTTTCTACTATATGTGTGTGCTTGGTGTGAACACAATATCATCCTTATGTAATTACTACTGTAAACCATTGCAGAACGCATCCGCACCACCCACAGTAGTTCTAATACAAAAAAACACAAACATGTCTATGCATATTCCTTGTTAGAATGGCTCCATACTCTGGCGTCTGCACGAGACAGCGAGGCTGACTTCGCCCCGGGGGCACCGGCGATGGTGAACTGAGATTTTGTTTGGCTCTCCTGCAGGTGCGGATTCGCTCTTTTCGGATATTGCCGTGGACAATGCGGGGAACAGCTGTGGACCGGGTCGAGTCTCGGCAGGGCGCCTGAGGTGGGTCCGGCTCGTGGCGGCGTGCGGCGCTGGAGCGGGGCCTAGGAGGGGGGGGGGGCTCTGCGAGCTGTCAGGGGCGATGCGGGAAGTGCACTTTAGAGCGCCCCGGCCCGTACTCCTTTGAACAGGGCAGCTCCTCTGTGTGGCGCAGCCTCGGGGATTCCCTCTGGTGCGGGGTGGGTAAATACACTTTGCCGGCGTTGTGACACGGGCCGGATACCGGGGAGCAGGCAAGAAGGGGAGGCGGCGCTCAAGGGCACGCACCTTTTAATCTGCTCACTCGGGTCCCGGGAGCTCGTGGGGGGCTGCAAGGCGGGCGGTGCACTTCTCCTCGGAGATGGGTGGAGGCAGGGTGCGGGGCGGCCCCTGAGGACACGGTGTGGCGGCGGCTGCGATCAGCGGCGGCACACGGGTCAGGGCGGCCACGACACGGCTCCAAGCACAAGGAGGCCGAGTTGGAAAGCCGGGACTTGGGGGTGCGGGCGGAGGGAGGGAGGGGGACTCGCGCGGGGTTAAAAAGTAATTTTTTTTTAAAATAAGAAAACTTACCTGACTGCCCGTGTCCGCGTCAGAGCAGAGGAAGCAGCTCTAGTGATGACGCGGCGGAGGCTCGGCCGGCTGGGCCAATCCCAGCGCGGCCCTGGCTGGAGGCGGACGGCTGCTTCCTTCGGCTGGGGAACTCGGCTTCGGGGGCCGGGGGGGAAACAAAGGGACAATGCCGGGTGGGCACCGGCTTTAGAGGTCAGCAAAAGCCTCCACGCCATGTAAGTGAGGCTCCTTCTCCTTCAGGCGGGTGCTGGCAATGCCGGACCAGATTCGGGGGCGTTCCCGGCTTTCAGCTGACGTCGCGTGACGTCGGCAAAAGCCAAAGAATCTCGGGAACGCCCCCGTGTCTGGTCCGGCATTGACGGACAGGCCCCTCGTCCAATGGCTAGCCTCCATTTATGGAGCTAGCCAATCGGAGGACGGGGCGTATCCCAACCCACACACACAACTCAAGAGGTTTTTTGGCACATGCGCAAAGCGCATGGCCAGTCAAAACCTAAAAAAGAGGGGCCTAGATGTTAAACAGCCAAGTTTTCTTTCCTGAAACTGAGCAAGAGTGAAGTCACCCCCCTGCATGCTGCTTGTGTTCACGTCTTTAACAGCAGGGCTATCTCTCCGTCGTCCATTTTAATGAATGAGGGCTTAAGATTGCACAGTTAGGCCTCCGGGGCTGGACGTGTGTGTTAAGGGCAAGTCTCAGTAGAGAACATCCACATGCATCAAGCATTTTTGGAGTCGCAAACGGTGCGATTCCTTAAAATCGGCCGTTTGCGATTCCAAAAATGCTTTTTCAGATGCATCATTATTTTGTGATGGAAATCGCTAATTTTGCAACTTTCCAGAATGCGATTGCATTTAAGGAATCGCAAATTTGCGATTCCTTAAATGCAATGCATCATTCTTAAATCAAATTGCGAATACAAAGTTTGCAAGTGCAAATTACCACGAGGTTGAACCTCGTGGTAAATTGCGAAAAATGTTTAAAATGTTCTAATTTACATTTTAAACAATGTCATGTTACAGACACACATGTCCTTAGGACATGTGTGTGTGAAACATCCATTTAAAAAACATTTCAGGGGTGCAGGGGGGGGTCCTTTGGACCCCCCCCTGCACCCATGGAATGCATCAACATTTGCGAATTCAAAATTGCGAATTCACAATTTCCATTGATTCCTATGGGCCTTTTGGCCCATAGGAATCAATGGGAATAGCGAATTCGCAATTTTAAATTCGCATAATATTTGCGATTCGGTAAAAATTGCGATTTTTACCGAATCGGAAATATTATGCACTTTCTATGATGCATCCCGTTTTGCGAATCCATATTTGCGATTCGGTAAAAATCGCAAATTTGGAAACGCAAAACGGGAGTTTGATGCATGTGGGGGCTTGTCCTGCAAAACAAGCATAACCTTCCTAGCACTACCAGGCCGTGTAGACCCCCCCACCCCACCCCCGCGGCAGTGCACAATGTTTGTGATTATTTCCTGGAAAATACTCTACTTGGCCCTCCTGCCGCCCAGCATGACGTCACGCCTTCCACGCACGTTCTATATATTGTAGCACTACTCACACCGGTTTGCTGTTGTCCTGACAACGTAATGGCGCAGACTGATTGTGATTTCGTACCACAGCTGTCCAGCTCCAAGCACTCACCCCAAAAGGATGTTTGTCCGAGCTGAGCGATGGTGTTCGCGGCCCCATACCGGTTCACGAAGACTCTGAAGAAGAAAGAAAGTTGTTAGGCACATAACCTGATCTGTCATATAACTGGCATTTTTTATTATTGACTGGGCCAATTAAATTATGCGGCAGGAAGGACCAAATTATGTGGCACGGAGGGCGAAATTATGCGGAAAGAAAAAAGCAAATTACAACGCAGTTTTTGTGATAGTATTGCTTCATTATTTTGTCATTTGTACATATTAACGCTGTCTGCACAAAGGTTACACGTAGCAATTTAGTATCCAAATAAATACAGCAATAACGAACAAATCGAGGACCAGTCAACCTTTGCAAAGGGCCTTCCACTGCGAGGCAAAATGTGTTGCTGCGATTTTAGTAACTTCTGATCCGTTTGAGCTCGTGGCATTATTTTATTAAATCGTCAGATTATGCAGCAGGTGGTGGGTTATGAAGCCTATGCGTCGAATGCACAATTACGCAGAAATCACCACAGCCACAACATCGCATCATTCCACTGATCCCGCCTACAGGTGTCCCTCTGGAATATTCCACGTGCCGGACCTCACTCGTGTGGCAGTATAGGGTCACCAATAGCTTAGTGGGTTTTCACCCTACTTACCCTAACCTCACCTAACTAGAATTGGGAGCAGGTAAAACATTAATTACATTGTCGGGTGAATTCGCTGCGTTTTGTGCAAAGTTTCTGTGATTTGCCCCATGCAGGTACAGTTTAACATCGCCCCTACTTGGGCAACAGACTTCTTTTATCCCCAGCTCTCTTGCACCCTGAAGCTGCTGCATTCGAAGCGCTAAAGGCACCTTCATAAAACAGAGGGTGTCTCTCTTGCACCCTCACACTACTACTAAAGTGCACTTTTAGAAAAGATAGAGGGTGCCCTTCTTTCACCCTGGTGCTACTACATTTAAGGCGCTTTACGCACCTTTATATAGGTTTGCTTTTTCCTGCAGTCTAAGCGCACCTTCATAAAAACAAAGAAAAGGCCATTTTCCCCCTAATTATGTATATGTGACACTGTCTGAATATTAAACAGGGGTACGGGGCTCACTCTCTCGGTTCCCAAGGATACGTCAAACTGAACCGCTTTAGAAATAAATATTCAATGCCTGTCAGTGGAGAGGAAAGCAGGGAGTTTAACTTAGAATCGGTTCACACCTCTATGATTATAGGCAATAGAGTGCCGTGATAGAGCGCCTCCCCTCTGTTAGCCACTTTCAGGTGCCTATGGTGAAAATAGCGTTCTCTGCACTGCTCACAGATGGGGCAGCTACCCAGACATCTGGATGCCTCCCCTGTCCTTCTGATCAAACCTTTTGTTTCCTCATTGTGAAGTAACCAAAAAAAAAAAAACACGCACACACAGACACACAATAGAGACGCACATCACACAAACGCACACAGGGGAGACACATAAACACCCCCACACCCACCCCCTGTATGAATAAACATATTAACAATGAACACTGTTCACAATAGATTTTTTGTAATGTTAAAATTATTATTATTATTTTTTTAAGCGCTCGTACACCAATTGGTTTCTTGGCGCTAGTATAGGAGTAGTTGAGCCCCCGAAGATCTATTCATACGCCTGGATAAAGAGCTGTGTCTTAAGAAGTCTCCTGAACACAGGTGAATCTGTGCAGGATCTGATTTCATAGGGAAGAGCATTCCAGAAGTGTGGGGCCAACACTGCCAACCTGCTGCCCCCTAGTCTCTTCCGTTTATAAAGCAGAATGACCAGTAAATTCAAGTGGGCAGATCTCAGATTACGCGTAGGTACATGTCTCTTGATTAGGTTAGAGATTCATTTTGGTCCCACATCTTGTAGGGACTTAAAAGATGAGGCACCCAATTTTAAAAGCGCAGCGTTGTGGTATTGGGAGCCAGTGGAGCTGCCGCATAAGGGGGGTGGCATGTTGCCATCTTGGTTGTCCAGTCTGGCCTCCCCCAAGCCTCAGGAGTGTTTGGTGGCACCGACGGAGAGAGCGGGGCCTCGTATACCTGAGCACGGTCCAGGTGAGGTGAGGTCCGGTCCCCTGTCATTCTGGATTGTTATTGACATCCGCTGACATGGAGGATTAGTACAAAAATGTTGGTACAGGTTGTATTGTTTTTCAACCTTTATTATTTGTAACTTTTTCGCAACTTTATTTGGTGCACTATTTAGTACACACATAGCTTAACAGTAGCAACAAGTAAAAGAACAGTGGCCATGATGAAAGCCTAGGGACGTTTTGCCCGGTAGGCAGAAACATGTTGGCCCATATCGCGACAGATATTTGGTTCATACTGTCGTTTGCGCTGTTCCTGTTTTTTAATTAGGGGATGTGCCTTGTTTCTTATTAAAATAGTTTGTTTGAGACATATCACCCTATTTTAAATCACCACCTTTGGTTAGTTGCACTGTGTTTTCACTATTTTTCTCTACCATCAATAATTGGCTATCAGTTGGTGGTTCACAGTTAACTGTGGACTAGATCCAGTATAAACAACTTACTGTGTGGCATGTGGTCTCGATAATCAAAGGACCTGCCAATTCACAAGTTGGACGGCCAAATGATATGACTGATTACCTGGTCTGTTTGATGGTTATCCACGATGAGATGATCTGGATCTTGTTGATCAGTTTTTTGAAGTAGTTCCACATTTTGTGTTCTTAGTTCACTGCTCTTGTGTTTTTCTTTTCTTGCTCCTTGTAATTTGCTAAACAGTGACTGCAGCACCCACTGACATAGTGTTATCAATGTCAGTTAGGCCAGAAGAAATTGGCTCACAGACCGATTCGGTTCCTTGTGTTGTTCATGTCCAGTCTGGCAGCCTGGTTCTGCACCAGCTGCAGTTTCCTGACTAGGTAACCCGAGATATAGAGAGTTTGCGTACTCTAGATTGGAGATGACCAGGGCTAGGACAACTTGCACCAGTGCTTCTCTCGTAAGGAATCTACTGATTTTCCTAATCCTCCTTAACTGGAAGAATCCGGTAGAGACTGCTGTTTCGATCTGGGACTTCATAGATAAGTCACTGTTTATTGTGACCCCGAGGCTCTTCATTGATGGGGCTGGAACTGGAGGACTGCCCAACTCCGTAGGCCAAAGGTGTGTAATATCCAGGTGTTCTGTATGCCGTCAGTCAGGATCAGTTCGGTTTTGTCCGGGTTTAGCTTCAGATGGTTGTTATTCATCCAGTTACTGATGTACAGCAAGGTAGCTTGAAATTCGGAGATGGACTCAGGTGTGTTATTGATTGTGAATATAAGTTGGAGGTCGTCTGCATAGTTAAAGGTGTTGACCTTATGCTCCCTTAAGGATCGGATCAAAGGGAGGAGGTATAGATTAAATAAGTGCAGGGATAATGGCGATCCCTGTGGTACTCCACAATTGGTCGTAACCTCAGGCACGATAAAGTGAGACAGACGGACTGATTGAGATTAATCTTCCAGAAAGGATGTGGCCCAGTCAAGGGATGGACCCTGGAGTCCTGCATCTCTGACACGGTCCACCAGAATTCCGTGGTCGACCGTGCCAAAAGCTGCAGAAAGATCTAGCAGCACCAGGGCCTGAGAGGTTCCCTTATCAGCTTCCTTTCTTAATGTGTTCAATACCGACAGAATGACCATCTCCGTAGAGTGAGATGGACGAAATCCTGCTTGATGGGGGTCAAGGAACTGAGATTGTTCGATGAATGAGCATAAGCATTTCTCTAAATGGGATTCCAGTATTTTAGTCAGATAAGGAAGCAGAGATATAGGATGATAATTAAATAGGGCCAACGGGTCGGCCCCAGGTTTTTCCAGAAGGGGGACTACAGTAGCTTTTTAAAAGGCTCTGAGGACACGGCCCTGCTTCAGTGATTAATTCAGAAGACAGAGGGCGGGAGCAGGGTTAGCAGTAAACACTTCCTTGAGGATATGTGGTGGACAGCTGTCGGTGGGAGAACCCTATTTAACCCTGCCCAAGAGTTCCAGGAAGGCTTCACTGCTAATCAGTGGAAATTGGTAGAAGGAGTTAGGGTTCCTTGAGGCAGTAGGCAAGGCATCAAATGCAGGACTTACGACAATGCTGGTTTTGTTCTTAGCAATTTTGTCGATGAAGAAGGCGTTTAATGAGATGCAAAGTGACTCGGATGGCACTGGTTTTATTGTGACTCTTTCAGGGTTGGATAACTCATTGACAATTGAGAATATGTCTTTGGATTTGTTGTTAAGCACCTAGACGCCCTCAGGTAGTAGTACGCTATATAAATATATAAATAAATAGTTCATAATCTTCGCAGAGAAGTAATCGGCCTTAGTGATTTGGATCGCTTTCTTATAGTCCTTTAGTTGAACTAGGTAGGAGGCTTTTTTATCGGGGGAGTAGTTCCATCTCCACCTTCTTTCTGATTGGCGCAAGGCCAATTTTTTGATTTTTAAGTTTTCAGAGAACAATCTCTGTGCCTGAGAGGGGCGTGTTTATTAGTAGCTGCAGTTCTAGTTATGTGATTAGCTCTAACTATCTGGTGTCACATTGCCTTTCAGGCCTATCATGTCCCCTGAACAGTGGTTCTTAATCTCTTGACTTCTGTGGACCCCCACTTAATGATTGCTGGACACCGAGGACCCCAGCCTAAGCATTTTTGATAATTTGAACTGCGAAATACATGACAAAAATATAGAAACAGGCATTCAAACAAATATACAAATCATGAAATATTTTATTTAATTCACAAATATAATATTTAATTTGAATTTGAATGTTGGATCTTTTCCAAATTCAACTGAGATCACACATCCTCGTTTAGTGCACTTACACTGAACCCATGAATCAATCTGAGGAAATTAACTTAATTTTGAGTCTCCAATTTCAAATTCGTTAACTTTTAAAGAATGTTTTATCATTTTAAATTGTACATTTTGCTTCTTGATTTATATACACTTCATTATTCAGCACATATTTTTTTGTTTTCTGAGCAGTCGCCGATCCTCTGGGTAGACGCCTCGCATCCCCCATGGGTCCACGGACCACATGTTTAGAACCACTGACTTTGAACATATCAATCATATGTCTAACAAGGATTTCTTCTCCACAGCAAAACTGTTGGTGTACAAGAGAGTCTTACTTTTCAGGATTTGACAATACTCTGCTAACATCTCAAAGATTACTCACAAATGGCCATCTGTTCAGCTCTGAAGTATCAATAACACAGTGAGATCTCTAAACTATTACTGCACACTGAACTGTTAAGGAGCCAGATACTTGCTGTCCAATTGCCATAGACCTCTGTGGGCATGAAAGAAGAATTCATCTTCTGCCTAAAATAACTCTCTAAATTAAGCAGTTGCCAGTCCAGGACCAGGACAGGGACAATGATAGAGATGGCGAAGAGGGCCGGTACCATGAAATAGGTGCCAGTAGGGCCCATCTGCAACCACCTGCCCAAATTAAGCACTGTAAACCATATCTGGATCTACATTCCCAACTGAAATGGAGTTGTCGTTTTATCTCTCCAATATGAGGCGGGGAAATACGGTTTCGAGAGCAGGAGGTCCTTTTTTAACTCCTTTGCTACTTACCTGCTACATACTCATAATCACTAGTTCTCATTGTCACTCTTAAACACACACACACTCACCCTTTCACACTCGCTGACTCTGGGCCCTACTACAACTGCACTTGTGGGACTACTGATTGCTGCACCCCTTCTCACAATCTCACTCACTCTTTCAAACTCACTCTCACACAACTTCACTCACTCCTTCAGTCATTTTCACCTATCCATATAAACTTTCTAGCATAGAATGTCACTCACTTTCTCTCGTTGATACTCTCAAACACACACCCACTTTCACTCAACCTCATTCACTCTCAATAACGGACAAACACACTCACAAACACATACACACATGAACAGAGAATTACATATTTTGTATTTCACTTGCCTTGCTTCCTTTGCTGAAACCTTGTAGGCTCCGTGGCAGCAGAAGAACAGGAATCTGGTTCGGGCTTTGGATCCAGCAAGCCATGATTCCCAACGAGGGGCCAGGTGGAGCAGCAAGGGCAGGATATAAAGGGGACGGCCCACCTCAAGCCCTCTCCCAGCTTCTTGATAGTAATGAAAGCTCAGTCCTATAAGAAGTAAGCATGGGCGGAAAATCCGTTCCGCTCGCGGATTTTGCGGATTTTCGGTAAATTCGCAATCCGCGAACTCCCGCGAATTTACCGAAAATCCGCAAATCCGCGAGCGGCGGATTTTTCCGGGGGCAAAAGTTCAAGCCTGCCCTGTTGTAACTATTTTAGGATGGCGCCGGCAAGCTGCCAGCGCCATCCTAAAATAGTTACTAAGTTAGCTTCAACAGGAAGCTCTAATAGATAAAATAAAGCAGGTGCTCGCAACTGCTTTATTTTATCTATTAGAGCTTCCTGTTGAAGCTAATTTAGTAAGTATTTTAGGATGGCGCTGGCAGCTTGCCGGCGCCATCCTAAAATATTTACAAATGCCCTTCCTGTGACCCTTCCTGTGGAGCTTTTTCTCTTCATCTGCTGAACTGATCTTTCTCTGACCTTTTATGCACACAAGAGGCATGTGAACTCGCATGGAAGCCCCGCACATTTGGCCCCGCGCACACACTCGCGGTTTGCACCGTCTTCCCGCCATTCACCCACTATGATGGACAGCTCACTCAAGGGACCCCTGCGCCCTTCGGGGCGATTGCATAGTAACACACACATGGTCGCTCGAACTAGTTGATGCTCAAATTCAGTGACTCATTCATTAGCCCAAAAACAATCATGAGCGTCTTCAAGGCTGGACAGGTGTGCCTCTTCCCAAATCTACCGTGGAAAGTCAGCTGTGATGCTGGGTAGAGGCCTTTGCATCCTTGACTTTCATGAGCGCAATCCCCGTGCTGTTCCTGTGACCAGGAGCTTCTTTCTCTTCATATTATTGTGTTCGCACGGGTTGCTGCAAGTTCGCACGCGTTTTGTACAATTTCGCAATTTGCG
The DNA here is from genome assembly GCF_964263255.1 of Lissotriton vulgaris. Classification (NCBI taxonomy): domain Eukaryota; kingdom Metazoa; phylum Chordata; class Amphibia; order Caudata; family Salamandridae; genus Lissotriton; species Lissotriton vulgaris. Next base: position 1,705,393,027 of record NC_141695.1, read on the forward strand.
AAATTGTACAAAACCCTCGCGAACTTGCAGAAACCCGTGCGAACATAAAAAAAAAAATCCGCAAATTCGCGAGAATTCGCGGATTTTGCGGATTGCGAGTTCGCAAATCCGCAAAATCCGCGAACGCGAGATCCGCAAAATTCGCCCATGCTTACTAAGAAGCAGGGGCAGTGTTGGGGATCCTGCCCCTGCTGCTCTGTGTGGCTTTCCATTGGCCTCAGGGATGCACTGATGAGCGCCCTGACACCCCCATTTTAGCAGCTCCACTATCCTGTCTGAGGCATGTGCAGTATTTCTGCTAAATAACATGGACGGTGCCCGTTGAACTATACCCTTCACATGCACAATTCAGACATTCATCTACAGAATGCTGACTTTTAAAGGTATACTTTATAGATGGATCAGCCCCCTCCTCCGGTCATTAGGAGCCTGGAGACAAAGCCTACAGAACTGACCTGTGCACTGTCAGTGTTCATGAAAACACAAAAGCTCTGCTGTAATGAACACTACTAAACTAAATAATGCATAGCATCGGGAGAGGCAGAATGTGGGGCCTCACAGAAGGCAGGGCTGCACCTGAAGCCCACTGGTGTAGCTTTTGATCAATATCACTTAAGTTGGGCCCCTGGTGGTTTACTTGTAATCCTATGATGACAGGCTTTACCTCTTACTTCACCAGAAGGGTGTGTGCCTGCTACCTCAGCATAACATTAAATTCAGGAGCAAGAGATCCTTCTAATGCCTAATTATGGGGTCCTGGGTAGGTTTTTAAAATAACACATTAACTGGGTCTGCTTGATTTGAAGGCTTGATAGGGGACCTGGCCACACTCTTCCCCAGTCATTCCACTGGCTCTGATAGGGGTCAGTACCCCCCCAGCATTCCATGACGATGTCAGACTCTCTGTATCTCTGCCTGGTACTACAGAATGCTTCCACGAGCAGAAACACACATCGTATTCACACAGAGTCCAGTTAAAATGTAAACACCAAAGCACAACAATCAGTAGTGTGACATGAAAATATATGGCTTCTAATGCAGAAAGGGATCTCAGTCCCTGTGTAGCCCATTTCCACTTCTGCCAAGCAGTTCCCAAACACAGAACTCCTGACTAGGCCTGGGCGGAGTTCGCAGAGTTCTGCTACAAGGAACTCCGGGAGTGACAAAAAAAATCTGGAATATCAGCGTGAATGGCACCGCGCGCAGTGCGCGAGGGCGCAGCTTCTTTCTGCTGCCTGAGTATAGGTTTTACTCGAGCGGCAACTTCCTCAACGCAAACTGAAGGTTTCTCAATGCCAGCGGTAGCGACCATCCATGACCCCGCGTTGAGAAATCTCGCTGGGAGGGGGTCTAGCTTTGGATTTTCCTCGCTTGTGCTTGCCAACTTAAGGTTAGCGAGCGAGGAAAAAACTTCACTCCGCGGAGCTGAGCTTTTCAGAATTCCACGTGCTCCTCAGAGTGCGGGAAACTCCGCAAACTCTGCGAACGGAGCAGAGATCACCGCCCAGGCCTACTTCTGACTGGACACTCTACAGGGGTTACACCTGCAGCGGATGCCCTGCTCATCGGGGTTGCAGGGTCCCCATTTTCCCTCTGTCATTTGGATGGCAGCAGAGAAATACAATAACCCCCACATCTCCTTTGAAACTGCTGCCCTGTGAACTTTTGTCAAATGGAGAAAGAGGATGGAGTATGATAGAGCAAGGAAAACAGGCGACCCACTGCAGCTCCAAGCTGTGTATGGCAAGAGGAAAGTTAGTGCTGCAGCACAGGCCCCCTTATGCCCAAACTTATTTTTATGCTAAACTGCATAAGTTATGCAGTTAATGAAGCTGGCACAGTTACAAAACAGACTTTGGAGCAGTGTGAGGCTGCTTGCTGCTCTCACAACTTTGCACAAGTCTTCATGAAACACAGGCACAGCTCTGCCTTCTATTGTCCAGGTTAAAGGTCTCTCAAGCAGTTTCACTACCAAGAAGTATCAAGGATTGGCAACGCCCATAGGGCTGGCCTTGGCAAATGTACTCAATTTCTTTTAACTAATGGCAACAATTTCCAATATAAAAAAAATTGGCAAAATATAAAACAATATGTAAAAATAAAGGAGTTACCTAGCAGCATTACTCAATAGTCGCTAAACTGCAGTGCACTCTTTTGAAAGCCACTCAACATATGCGATCAGGAAATAGTCTATCATTCACAGTGCAAGTGAGCCAATTGGCTGACGTGGATTGATCAAAAGACCCAAACTGTATTGCAATGGTTGGAAACTAACTGTTATTGACACTTGAACAGGCTAATGGATAAAGAGGACTGAATGAAATCCCCTGTATTTATATATTTGTAAGTATGTATTTTTATTTTGTTTTAAAAAACATAAGGCTGGGAAGACAGCTGACATTGTCTCTAAGCTAGACTTAAAAATGTCTCCAGCAACTAAACTTAATTTTTTAGAGACTTTCAAATGGTTAAAATTGTTTTAATGCTCAACCCATCAGTTATTATTGTATTTTAAAATACCTGCCTGTTTATGAGAATTCAGCGGTCAAACTGACCCCTAATCAAAACGCGGCTCAAATGATCTATGTGCCCATTGTCCGTGCCTCTAAGAATAATCACAGAGATGTAAGGAAGGAAGGCTATGCTTTGTCCAAGTCCCCATGTCCTTTTATAGGAGGCACGATTAGGCACTTTTGCTCTTCCCAAATGGCTGACGTAGGCCCGAGTGACCTGATTGTCTGTGCGGACTCGAACTGCCTTGAGCCTCGGGGGTAGCAAGAGGAGTCCCTGTGGGGTGGGACTAGCCACTACTGAAGTTCTTGGTGAATTTGGTGGGTGGCATTGCCTCATTATTCTAAGACTCTGGTATCCAATGAGACAGAAGGTGATTTATCAAACAGTGAAGCTTCAGATGAGCCCTTTGTGGCAACAACAAAGAAGCTGCCATCTTGTCCTGCACCCTGGGCTGGAGCATCAGAATGAAACAGCAGGGATGACAGATGATACATTATCCTTATTTACCTTGGCAGTGGGAGGTGCAGCATCCCCAAGTCTGTTCAAAAGAGTCCCAATGATCTGCAGAGTCTGGACTGCTTCCCTGTGTGACTTGGCTTGACTGAAAAGAAAACCATGACTTCTTGGGATTTTCGCACACCTGATGAACAGCCTCCTATCCCTGGGAAGGAGAATACTCACCGATTAGCCAGTTATCCAAATAAGATTAGACTAACAAACTTCTGGCATGAAGAATACCCACCAGAGGAGCTAGCGTCTTGGTGTATAACCTTGGGGCAAGGCCAGATCAAATGGAAGCACCAGTAGCCCAGAACCGGAAGTTAATTCCCAGCATACAGAACCAGAGAAATATTTGTGAAGTTGGGTGACACTAGTGTAAAAATATGATTCCATAAGGTCTAGCAAAGCTACTGGAGCTACGAAGGGAAAATGTTCTCCCAAGTTACAATCCTGAATGGTTGGCGTGATACTAAAGTGTTCAATTTATTAGTTCTAGAATTGGTTGAAAATTTACTGAATCTTCAAAAACTGCAAGTAATATAGAATAAGAGTCAAACCCCTTCTCTCTCTTGGGCATAGAATGATCCAAATGTGTGACCAAAATTTTGAAATTCTGTGGACATTCCCTTGAAGTCCTAGGGGGCAATGTGGAACAGGTGTTGCATGGTAGAAGTCCTCCGTGGCTTCCTTGAATCGCATCTGATGACCTGGTTTGCTGATCTGAAGCACACAGGAGTGCTGTAAGGCTTATACTTTCTCAATAAAAACTGTGTTTGTTGGACAACATAAACATCAGAACTTTGTGAGACTGACTCCACACACACCATCCAGATATGTTGACCTTAGTCCTACTAGCTTACAGTGCACCAGCTGTACCCCTAACCTGACAAGGTAACAGATGGATTGTGCAACCTCATAACATGAGAACCCTGACTCAGAAGGAAATCGTGGTAACAGATCTAGAACCCTTTCGCTTAGTTTCTTATGCATACCCAAAGAGATACACAAGCAATACACAGTAAAGCGTTTTAATATTTATTGAAGCATTGTGATTCTTGAGTAAAATATGTGTGCTAAAATAATCAGTGTTTAGCATTGCGAGAATGGTGAAAAAGAGAAACAGTTCAAACATTTTGCCTATTACAGTGAATATATGTTTGCATACAAGTAATGTAAATATGTTGTACTCCTACCTAGTGCTACCTAACCTAGTGTGTCTAGGGAGGGTTGAATCTGCCAAATCACTGTAGGGTGATCTAACTCCCCGTTATCTGTGGGTGTCATCAGGCTGCCTGTCTTGGTGGAGAGCAGTGCAGCATCCCTCAGATGACGTAAATAGGAATCAGCTGGGCTGGAATTCTGGCATGGTCAGCCTCTCAGTGCCACCAAAATGCTCCTCTGTCTAAACAAAGGATTGATGTTGTTTATATAATAAACCGCATCCATGTTACCCTGCTGAAGTCCCAGTCAGGCCGCTATTGTTTTTCTGCTATTGTGATAGATCTGTCTCTCAAAGGCCAAAATAAATAACATTTTGCGTGATGAAATTAGCCCTTGTACAGATATTTGATAGTGTGCCTACGAAGTGTCAATGTAAGCAAAGCTGAGTTTGAAGAATATTATTCTGTATTTGCATGCAAATTAACGTGTGTCAAATGTCATCGTGTTTAAGGAGACAAGGCAACTGAAGAACATGAACATGTAAAATGGTGCTTCTATCCAGGGCTAATGTAGCCACATGACAGGAGTCTGGCATAGGGTCTTCCCGGATTTCACAGAGATCATTAAGCCTCCCTCATACTGTCTTGGGAGAGTCAGGACTAGGGAGGTGAGGTCTTAGGAGTTGTGATAAAAGGCTAGAACGAGGACTTGTTTGCCTAGGAGGCACCCAGGCCCTTGCAATGAAAGGCTGACTAGTTCTTTTAGATGGGGGCCCAAATAATCTGGGAAATTCATGCCCCCACCCTGCCTGAAGAACAAATAGAAGAAAATTATTTGTGATCCTAAACTGATTTTAATGAACTAATCCTGCTGTGAACCATATAATTCTGAGTACGTGAAACGTAGTTGTGATTATAAACTGATTTTAATGAAGTAATCCTGCTGAGAACCATATAATTTTGAATAAGTGAAAGGCAGGCAATACAGGAATGCCTTTTCAGAAGTGTGTCTACCTTCCAGGGCCCATTCCAAATGTGTCATCTGGAAGTCATCAAGAAATGACACGCAACTTCTGCAGCATAGAGTCAGTAAAAAGAGATGTCAAATAAAAATCTACTTACTGCCCATTGTTGATAGATTTTTTGTTTTTATGCAGTTTTCTATAGCGTGAACATGACCCGGTATTGGGTATCAGAGCGCTTTACATAGCACCTGTTGCATTACATGAGGACACAATGGGAAGGACAGTCCATTCCCTCCTGCACCTCTTCCACTCCAGCCTGAAAATCTTGAAGGAGAGACTGGAAAGTGTACATGGCATAGATATTGGCTCTGACGGGAAAATATGGAAGCAGGAAAAGTTATCTTGATAGCTCCATCAACTTTTTGTCTATTGCATCAGCTATTTAGATATCTTCAGAAATTATAGTTTCTTGAGATGCTAAGCTCAATGTCAGAGAATCTATTCGGATGGTTAATGGGAATCCCTTCCTGAAGTTGATCATTAGATATACGCAGGCCAGGAACAGTCGCGATAGCATTATGTAATGGCAGAGATTCGATATTTTTTCTCTGATAAGGATTTGAAAAAATCATCTTCATCTTGAGGAGTGGATGAAGGAACATCAAGTTTGTCACTAAGATGTTGGATCACTTGGTTTAAATAGGTTTCTGGAGAGACTTCCAATCTTCTTTTCTTGGAAGGATGGGGTGATTCACAAGCTCTTAGAGCAGCCTGCACCACCTGGGCAGGTTTTGCTAACCAGATTGTGGTTAATGAAGTAATTAATCTCCTGAGAATTTTATTTAAAAATGATGTTGCTTGCTGTTTCCTTTGTAGTGCTCAATGCCACAACCACAAAGAAACGGTGTCCCAATAGGCACAGGAGTGCACCTCTCGCATGTACTGTCAACTAGACACAAAGTACTGTGGCCTGCCAGAAATCTTGCTGGACCACGCCATATTAGAGTCAGGCAAAAGTCAAGGTCTCAAAATCCTACATTGTGTGCTTACATTTCTTAAACACCCAGCACAGGAAAGCAGAAGTCTTTACCCTAACTTGTGATTGAGAGGAGCATGATTTTTGGTGACCTCCATTGCAGATCTCTATGCTTAATGAAGTGCAGATCAAAATGAAGTCCATTGACCTAAAGAACAATAAGCAATGAACACCAAAGGTAGCGCCACACAAAAAACCTAGGGAGTAGCAGAGAAAGGCCACTAGAGCAGGCCATAGAGTATATGAATATATTTTGTTTCTGTATTAAATATATATCACAGTATTGTGGATAAGACAGGCAAAAAGAAGAGGAAATGAGGATCTATTACTGTTTTATACTTCACTAGCAGCCCGTCCCAACGTTGTCCGGGTATGAATTGCTGCCGGCCAGTAGTATATTGTTTTGTAGGATTTCGTTTTCATAGCATTTCTTATCTGTGACAGGCCTGTGAAACGCTCCGATTCACAGTGCACTGCTGATGCACTTAAGAGTGCGCGTTCAGTAGTGTGTGAACTCGAGTTTCCCTACTTTATTTTTCCTTGCAATATTATATAGCGCGAACTCAACAACATGGCATGAGCACAATTTACATTACAGAAGAACACATTCATTTGTGGTAGGCACGGGGAGACAAAGCCATTTGCCTGGAATCACAGGATGTTGAGCTGATGCCGAGATTCGAACGTAGCTCCTCAGCTCTAAAGTTCGGAATTCTAGAACTTGTGGCGGGAGGTGTGTCTAAAATTGTATGTCGGTGCTGGCCATCAATGAGAGAGACCTGTGCATTTTTCAAATCAGTGATAAAAAAATATGAGTATGTTGCTGGAGATGTGGGCCCCCGTGCCACCAATGTACTTACCGGGGGAGGGTAAACACCCATAATTCCGCAACTTTCTTTCCGCATACCATCACTCCGCATACTTTCATTACGAAAGTACCATGACTCCGCAATGCTATTATAACGAATGGCATTACATTTTATATGCTTTTACCACGCATACATTTACAAATTCGTTGTAAATGCATGAATGGTAAAAGCATGTTTTTTTTAATGTTTGGATAAGGTAAGTATGGGTATAGGGGTATATGTTTTGGGGTACTGAGGTATATGTTTTGGGGGGTTTGGGTACTTTAAGGGTTTAGATATAGTTTTGGTTTATGGGGTACAGGGGTAGTTTTAGGGTTTAGGGTTAGGTATGGGTTTTTGGGGTACAGGGGTATTTCTAGGGTTCAGGGCTGGGTTTGGGTTTTGGGGTATAGGGGTATTTTTAGGGTTCAGGGGTAGGTTTGGGTTTTAGGGTACAGGGGTATTTTAAGGGTTCAGGGCTAGGTTTGGGTTTTGGGGTAAAGGGGTATTTTTAGGGTTCAGGGCTAGGTTTGGGGTACAGGGGTATTTTAGGGTTCAGGGGTAGGTTTGGGTTTTGGGGTACAGGGTTATTTTTATGGTTCAGGTCTAGGTTTGGGTTTTGGGGTACAGGGGTATTTTTAGGGTTCAGGGGTAGGTTTGGGTTTTGGGGTACAGGGGTAATTTAAGAGTTCAGGGCTAGTTTGGGGTTTTTGGGTACAGGGGTATTTTAGGGTTCAGGGGTAGGTTTGGGTTTCAGGGTACAGGGGTATTTTTAGGGTTCTGGGCTAGGTTAGGGTTTTGGGGTACAGGGGTATTTTTAGGGTTCAGGGGTAGGTTTGGGTTTCGAGGTACAGGGGTATTTATAGGGTACAGGGCTAGATTTGGGGGTACAGGGGTATTTTTAGGGTTTAGGGATAGTTTTGGGTTTTGGGGTACAGGGTATATTTATAGGGTTAAGATGGGTTAGTGTTTAAGGGTGTTGGGGTATTTTAAGGAGTGAGGGTGGGTTCTGATTATGGGGTGCAGGGGTATTTAAAGGGAGCAGGGTGGACACCCGGAGTTGGAATGTACAGAACTTGGGAAGAAAAAACAATTAAATATTGGACACAACGCTCGCTTTTTTTCCGTAATCCCGCGCCCCGCACACGCCAACGCCCCCAGCACACACCCAAAGCACACAATATCAGACATGGAATGAAGGGCGGAACTGACCACATGCCCCCAGCGTTTGTAACGCCCCCAGTACACGCCCACAGCACAACGCAGACACGCCCACAAGGGACTACTTTGCTGGCAAGGTTCTTTTACCTTTTAAATGTATATGTTGGGCGTCTGCATAGCCTATGTCCTTCTGCTGCAACTGCCCTTTCCAACGCTGTATTGGGTGTTGTGGTTCCTGAGATTACCCGCCTCAAAGGTTTGGGCTCTCACTTTATTAGTACTAGCAGCCCGTCCCGACCTTGTCCGGGAGCAACAGTCTTCCCCGCTGGAGCACATTGTCCAGCAGTCCGGGCCCCCGCCCGGCCGGGCCCCGCCTGCCTTGACCCCTGCCTGCCCCGACCTTCGCCTGCCCTGACATGGGTCCCCCTACCTCAGCCGCCAATCCTCCCGCCTGTCCGCTGCTGATATACTGCTTTAAATATGTCTGTTCTTGTTTGCAGAGGTGTACAGCTGACCAATCTGTTCTACAGAGTGTACATTGGCTTTGAAAGCTTACATCATAGCTAATCTTTTTGGCCTAGAGGCGTGTTAATGATTGCTGTTTCACCATAAAAACATGGGATAATTCTCTTTTTCGCCTGCAGCCTGGGCCCCCGCCCAGCCCGTCCTTCGCCTGCCCCAACATGGGTCCCCTTACCTCAGCTGCCACTCCTCCCACCTGTCCGCTGCTCGCACCGCCGCTGGCCTATCCGCTGCTCTTCATGTCACTGCTCCTCCCCCACGCCATGTCCGCCGCTCCCTTACCTCAGCCGCCGCTCCTCCAGCCTGTCCGCTGCTCGCACCGCCGCTGGCCTGTCTGCTGCTCCTCACATCACCGCTCCTCCCCTGCGCCATGTCTGCCGCTCATCATCGCGCTCCTGGACGCCGCTCCTCCCCGCGCTCCTGACGTGAGCATGCATGTCGCGGCCGGCGCTACTTCGGAGGGACTACTTTTTTTTTTTACTGTAAATTTTTTAAATAACGTTTTTATTTATTTATATAGCCTATAACCATCTACACACCATGACGATTCCAACGGTGTATCGGGTGTGTGGATTGGTGCTGTGGTTCCCGAGTTTACCCGCCTCAAAGGCTGAAAGTTCTTCCTTTATTATAGTAGTATAGATAGAATAGAAGGGGTGGAGTCAGTAAAGGACCTAAAAGTACATGATGGTTAAAGGATGTTTTTATTTCTATAAGATAGCTCAAATCTATCCATGCAGTATGACAAACTTAGGATGTAAATACTGGGACAAATAGACGGACAAGGAGATATTGGGAGGAGTATGAACGTAGTGGAATTTGACAAGGGACACAAAGTAGATGGATACCTGAGGGTAAAGTCATGGCGGGTCAGCAAAAGTGGCACCGGAAGTTAAAGATAGAGGACGGCCCATGGATGAAGGTGGGCTTAGGAAAGTCATGTGACACTGATATGTGGACAATTGGAGGAAGCGAGGGCCAATGAACCTGTGCCTAATTTATGCTAGTGGTGAGCCCTAATACTAATTTGTAGAGACCGGAACTTATTTTTCATCCGCAGACTGTAACCCAAAGAAAGAGGACAGAAAAGGGAGAAAGAAGAAGAGAACGATAAGAAAAGTGACAAAAGGTGAAAGCAGAGGTGGAAAAACAGAACCTGCAAGAATTAGATAAAGAAATGGGAAGTTGGGGTGAAGTAAGAAAGAGGAATGACATAGGTTCAAGTCATTGTATTGGTCTGAAAGCATTCAGAAGTGCTGGCAGCAGATTCATAAGAAAAACTATAGGGTCGCGAACTTAGGTTTTTCCCTCCTGACAAAAGCACTCAGAATAACTGGGCTGTATCAGTGGGTGGATAAAAAATAAGGCACTTGTTTTTTTTCAAAACAGGATATGATACAACTACTTTAAACATACAATTGTTTGATTACTGCAGAGGTTTTTGTATGTATTGCATTGTATTTATATTTTATGGCATTTTCCCTATGCAGGGGCAATAGGAGCTATGTAATTAACATTACAATTAAAATGTGCTCTGCAAGGTTTAAAGCAATTGTTGGCTGGTGGATTGTGTTTATAATTAAAACACTTTCTGCATTGTCAAAAAATCCTAGATTTTTTTCGTCTCAAAGCTGTGTACGGTGGGTAGTAAAGCAAAACCAAAGGGGATGATGGAGGGAGTGTTGAGCATTCCAAGCACTTACCCCCAGTCAACTGATCTGGGTTTAATCAATAATCATTCTTTAGCTCACCCCAGTTCAGACATGGCCATATGCAAATAAGTCTGACCCTGTGCCTCATGGGTACAGTCCATCCCGAACTGCCAAGCCATGTCTTCCCTGGACCGGAAACAAGCTTCCTGGGACCGGTTTCTGGCTAATCAGCCGTCATCAGCCAGGCTAGCTTGAATCCAGTGACAAAGTGAGCAAGGGACCCACATCTGGGCATACCCTGCCAACTTAGGACGAACAAAGCAAAACCAAAGGGGATGATGGAAGGAGTGTTGAGCATTGCAAGCACTCACCCCCTGTCAACTCATCTGGGTTTAATCCATCATCATTCTTTAGCTCACTCCGCCACCCCAGTTCAGACATGGCCATATGCAAATCAGTCTGACCCTGTGCATCATGGGAACAGTCCAGCCCGAACTGCCAAGCCATGTCTTCCCTGGACCGGAAACAAGCATCCTGGGACCGGTTTCTGCCTAATCAGCCGCCATCAGCCAGGCTAGCGTGAATGCAACAGTAGGGAAAGAGCTGGATAGTGGAGGGGTAAATATTACAATTCCCACTCCAGTGAGTGCAACAGTAGGGAAAGCGCTGGATAGCGTAGGGGTAAACATTACTATTCCCACTCCAATGAGTGCAACAGTAGGGAAAGTGCTGGATTCCAAAACAATTAAAAACAAAACCATCAAAAATGTTATTAAATGTAATTTCCAATATTAACATAATTAATATATACATTTAAATATATTATTATTAACTAAGATAATGTAAAAAAATTACCCACAACACACACCTACAATTACACAATTAAATGTAATAATTACTAATTAATGAAAACTAATTTATGAATTTTTATTTTTTTATTTTATTTTTGATTGGCAGAATGCAATACTTACAGAGCTGTCCGCCTACAACCCTTCTCAGGCCGGCATTCCATGAAACTGGTCTACAAAGCACATAATAAAAAGGGCGAACAGTATACAAGTCATTTACTTAAATAGGTGTCACGGTAGGCAGTCAGGCCTCTGCCCTATCCATGCTAGCATACAACAGTACATTTTAACATTTTCGCCCCCCACCTCCCCTCCGAACACCCTGTCCCAACTCCCCAACTCCCCCATTGTGGCTCCATTTATATAGTTGTGTAGTTATGGTAAGTGTAGTGCGTAGCTTCGCTGCGAAAGCTCCAAGATTGCCTTCAGGGCCTACCCCGGGGCCCACCACCACCTGTCTTATCCTGCCCCACCCGGACCAATGTCCAGAAGAGGATGGACCGCTCTGTTGTCTGCCTCCCCCGGATCCCGGGTCTATTGTGGGTCTCCACCTAGCCCCACTACTCCTGCACTACGTGTGGACCTGTGTCAAGCGGCTCTGACTGCCCCTCCCTTTCCTGCACTGGGGACTCCTCGTCTGCGTCTTTTGCGTTTAAGTAGGTCTGGTACAGTCCCCAGAAGTTCTTAGGCCGGCTCTTGGGTGGGAGCAGTTCGCCATAAATCTCTGATTGCGTGTTACAAAACAACATATCACTGGACCATCTTTTCAGTGTAGGTAGGGGGCCCCTCATCCAGCACAGCGCCACCACCCTTTTTGCGATTAGCATGCCCATGCCTACCAATTTTCTCACTGCCACGGGTACCCCTTTCAAGAATCCAAGCAGGGCAAGAGCAGGGTCCATGGCCAGCTCTAGACCAACAATAGTGCCTAATTCAGCAAACACCATGCGCCAGAATTTCTGTACTCCCGGGCAAGCCCAGGCAATATGTAGAAAGTCCGCCACTGGGGCGCGGCACCTCTCGCACTCCGGGGAGTCCCGCAGTCCATATCTGTGCAGCCTCTCCGGCGTGTAATAGACACGCTGCAAGTATTTGAAGTGGACCAGGCGATGCCGTCTGTTCAGTGATATTTTCCTAGAGTTTGCGCAACAGTGTGTCCACATGCTATCGTCTATCTGGATATTTAAGTCACTTTGCCAGGCTAAACGCGCCTTAGTGTATCGCAGCGCAGTGTGTTCATGACCTATTTTGTAGAGCTTCGTTATGAGTTTTTGGGGCGCAGCCATGTTGATGACGCACGTCAGCTCCGGGACTTTGGGTGGCTCCTCCAAGTCTGGGCCCAACAGTTCCAGGAATGCACTTCTTACTCTATGGAATTGGAATCGCTGCAGCAACGAGGGCTGTGTCCCTCCCCGCGTGAGCTGCTCCCACGTCTTAACCTTTCCTTGTTCAAACAGGTCCCCCATCGTGTGTACACCCAGCTTGCGGAGTGTGCCGCAAACCTCTGTCTCCACCAAAGTGGGGAGCCACAACGCCCAGTGTATAGGCATGTGCGGCGAGTACAGCAACTCTTTGTCCTGTGTCCGCAGTAGTGAGAGCCAAGCATGATTAGTTGTCATAATAGAGTCCAGCGTCCCCACTCTGCGGTCCATAGGGCCACATATTGTTGCCGGGACGGGCACAGGGTCCGCGAACAGTTTTTCCATTATCACATGTGGAATATCTGGACTTCCGTGGATCCACGTGTGGAGATGGGTAGCCTGCGCGATTCTGTAATACCTTTTCATATCTGGCGCACCCAGGCCCCCCTGCTCATACGGTAGCTTCAGGACCTCCCATTTCACTCTAGGTTGTTTGCCACCCCAGGCCAAGCGAATGAGGAGTTTGGTTAGTGTAGCAAAAAAGGCCTTGGACAACACGATAGGAATATTGTTGAAAAGGAATAGAAACCTCGGGAGTACCACCATTTTCATTATGGCAATGCGTCCCATTAGAGATAATGGTAGTTTGCACCAGATCTCCACGTCATCTGCCAGTTTGCTATAGGCCACTCCGTAATTCTCCCTAGTCATAACGTTGGGGTCAGTGTGTAACATAATACCTAAATATCGAATCGGCTCAGTAGTCCATTGGAGCGGATACTCCATGTCGAAGGGCTCAGTGACGGGAGTAAGGGGGAACGCAACTGACTTGGACCAGTTCACCTTAAGTCCAGAGAGTGCACCAAAGTGCACCACTTCCCTCAGGACTGAGGATAGGTTATTAGCCGGGTCTCTGACATAAAGCAAGGTATCATCGGCGTAGGTAGATATTCCTATCTTGTACGTAGGATAGCTGACGGCCTCATATGAGTGGTATTCTCTGATCGCACAGGCTAAAGGTTCCGCCATCAGAACAAAGAGCAGAGGCGAGAGAGGACATCCCTGCCTAGTGCCCCTGCTAATGTCGAACGGCTCCGAGACCCTATCGCCCAGTCGGACTCGCGCCGTGGGCCTGTGGTATAACGCACCCAGCATTTGGAGGAACAGTTCTCCCAGCCCCAGTTTCTTAAGGACTCTAACTCAGGAATGGCCACTCTACAGAATCGAACGCTTTCTCCATATCCAGGAACACCGCTATTGCCTTGGTGTCCTGTCGCGTGTGCTGGATGGTCCCCATCACCGTACGTATATTATAGGTGAGGTTGCGTGACGGAATAAATCCCGCTTGTTCAGGGGCTACCAGGTCGGGGGCAACCATCGCCAACCGAGCGGCCAGCACCTTAGCGTACAGTTTGTCGTCCACATTCAATAGGGACAGCGGTCGGTATGAACCTGCTTGGGCGTGTGGTTTCCTCGGTTTAAGGACCGTAACTATCATCACCTCTCTCATGGAGGGCGGCATGGTGCCTTCCTCGCATATATCGTCAAAGAGAGTGGATAGGTGCGGGAGGAGCCTGTCTTTAAATGCTTTGTAAAAGCTAACAGTCAGGCCGTCCGCCCCTGGAGCACTGTCGGGCTTCATACTATCCAGCGCGTCCGAGATCTCTTCCTGTTGAATTGGGGACATCAGGAAGTCTCTTTGCCAGTTCTCGAGGAACGGCATTCTGATGTAGCTCAGGTAGCTATGTATTTGTTCCTCGACCCGGATATCTTAGTAGTGTATAAATCTGCGTAGAAGTTTTTGAACTCGGCCAGGATCTCTCTCTCCTCAGTGAGCAGGCCCCCCGTCTCCGATTCCAGCTCTGTGATCACTTGTCGTCTCCTGGTGCCTTTCATTATTTTAGCCAGTAGAGAGCCAGGTCGCTCCCCTTCACCATATACGCGCGTCGTTGCGTATTTATCCAGGTGACGGACTTCCCTTTCTGCCTCCTCGTTAAACTCTTTAAGGAACTCCAGAAGTTCCCTGGTCCCCGCCGCAGCTATGCCCGCTATGTGCTGCCTCTCCAAATCTGCTATCTGTCCCTCTAAGTGCGCCAATCTCTGTCTGATAGCTTTTAGGCCCTTTTCCATGGTCGTCAGCATATCCTTGATCTCCGCGCATAGTGAGCCCCCCGGCTCCCCACCACGAGGTGGCGTCGGTTCTGCATGTGGCTCCGGCTCCTTCTGCCGGCGTTGGTCAAAGGATAGTTTTGTCTGCGTTCTATCCCCTTTCCCCATGTCTGCTTCTTGAGGACAGGAGGGATCCGTGCCCCTGTAACTGCACAGGCCGCCTCTTTCTCGGGTGACTTCTATGTGTTGCACTTCCCGCCAAGCTTCGGCAGGGTCTCAGCGTTATGTGAGGCTACCCCCTCAGAGCCCGTACTGCACGGCCCGAGACTCTGCGCCCACAGGGGCTTGCTCACTTGAGACTGAACGCACAGAAAGAAGGGGGGGGCAGGGGGGAGCTGCTAGTCCACACTTACTTTGCCCTCAAAGCAGCTCCTCTGGGGACCAACGGAAAAGAGCCGTGTCTCCGCAGCCTCCGCTTCACTCCTGCACTGAGTCTTTCGTGCCCCAAGGCCAGGCTAGCCAAAATGTCATCCGCCCGTTATCCCGCAGCTGCAACTGCTGTATTCAAATTGGCGCCTCCGTGCCGGGGGGTACCACAAGTTCATATACCCCTTCTCTCCGCTCACCACTGCGCTCCTTACCGTAGGAAACCTGTCTTCCGACTCAGTGCGTGCCGCTCACAGGGGGGAGGCCTCCGCCACCACAGACCACCGAGCGCATGCAGACTCCTCACCCACGTCCTCTCCCCGGGCGTCCGAGTGGGGCTTACTGGCGTTGCTAGGCTCTCTGTCCGCTGCAGACCCCTCCGCTAGGCCTCCGGTCCCTGCACCAGTCTTCGGGTGCAAAATCAGGGTGCCACTCTCCGGACCTCCGGCGTACTCCGGGTGCCGGTCCCGTCAGTGGCCGCACGTCGGGTGACGCAGAGCGGATCGCCAACTAGGAGAGACCGGTGGCTGCGGCCTGGTCCGGCGCCCGCTGGAGGGGCTCGTCTCCGTCAGATTCCGG
Organism: Lissotriton vulgaris; assembly: GCF_964263255.1. NCBI lineage: Eukaryota > Metazoa > Chordata > Amphibia > Caudata > Salamandridae > Lissotriton > Lissotriton vulgaris. The sequence continues at coordinate 1,705,408,709 of NC_141695.1, forward strand.
GATCGTCCCGCGCTGCAATCCTCACCGGGGCCAGAGCGGGGGGAACGGAGGAGGCCCCTGCTGTTTTGGAACTCGGCCACATCGATTAAAGGATAAATTAGCGGATTTTACTAGGTGATGGTGAGGAGCCTCGCACTTATGCGTCCACCATCGACGCTGGCTAGCTCCGCCCCCCCAAAATTAATTTATGAATTAATCAATATAAAAGTAATTACTTACCACCTTTTACTCCATTTACACATATTAACACCAGAAACACACCCAAAATTAATTACACAATTACAATTAATAATGAATAAAGAATTGATAGTAATTAATTTAAAAGTATTTAATAATCAATCAATAAAAAAATGTAATTACTTACCACCCTTCACACAATTTACACATATAAACACCAAAACACACACCTAAAATTAATTAAGTAATTCACCTAATTATTTATTAATTGACTAATTGAAATTAATTAACAACTAATTATGAAACTATTAATAATTAATCAATTAAAACATTAATTATTCAATAAATGTTATAAAATTAAATTACTTCCCAACCTATTCCCATATAAACCCACAACCCGCTATGGAACTAAAAACGCAGAATTAAACGTAAAATAAATTATTCACTAGTAACTCGCTAAAACATATAATAAAATGACAAACAATTCTCATTAAAAACACTAAAATACATAAAATAATTAATAAATCGATATTTTTGCAAACTATATTTTTGTAAACGATATTTATTACAAAGATATTTCTGTAATCGATATTACTTACCTGTCAGTCGATATTCTTGTCAACTATATTTTTGTTGTTGTTATTTCTTCTCCACAAAATTTTTGCGGCGATATTTCTGACCCGCGATATTTTTGCGGCGATATTTCTACTCTGTACCGGTGAATATATCCTACAATTCCTCCCTTTTTATTTTTTTACGTACTTGTAATTGTACTTGCTGTGATCCATTCCCCGTAAGCCATTAGAGCACTTCGGAGAGAAAAAGCGACAACCCCTTTTAATACTATATCCATTCATCAGGGCCCAGTGCTTAATTTGAGCCTGTAGTTTCCGGTGCTGAGCACCGGCACTTATAACAGCTGATACATGGTGGAACTGTTTGTGTAATTTAGGCATAAGCGGAGCAACAGTTTTTTGTTAATTCAATATACATTAAAACCAACTAAAACCTGACACCCGAAGCCATTCTACTAGATTTGCTGCCTCGAACAGTCTAAATTGTCACACTTGTGATGGTAAATAGTTCTGTAGGTTTAGGCACTGTCAATGGCAGCAATGGGAGTGGCAATGGGTGGTGCAAGCTAGGGTTGTCCCTTACAAAGTCCCTGGCACTTATTTTCGACAAATTAAGCACTGAGTCAAGGCCTGCATTAATCCTGAGGAAGATTGCATGCCCAGATGGGCGGGGTAACCAATACATAAATCAATCTAAGAGGGGACTCTGCCACTCCGCGCTTTGGTACTTCTTAGAGATGTTGGGAGTGCCCAATCGGAGGAGTGTGGGTTTATCACTACAGCCAGTCTGTGCCAATCCTGGCAGCATACGTGGATTCACCCTGGCGTAACACTGACTGCCCCAGGCCTATTAGCCTTTCATTAGACTGCTAGATCAGTTCTTTACTGATTTGGGAGGGTACTGTCCTCCATACCTAAATAGAAAACGGCACATAAATGCATTACATGAGTAGAAAAACAAAAATGTAATGTAAAAAGAGAATTAAAATAGATTGTTTTAAAGGTATTAATGCTACCAGTGGTATACTATTAGGACTTTAATGGGCAACGCAAGATTTCAAAACACAACTTAGTGACTCCAAATAAAGTCAGGCCTGTCGCTCGCTCATCACGGAGTATAGAATATAATTGGAACAGTAAATAAATGGCAATAACCGACTGGTGCTCGCTAAGTGATTTTATATGTATATATGTATATATATATGTAGCACAATCCTCGAACCTCCACGCCAACAGCGCAGCGCGGCGAAAGAAGAAGGCAGACCCCACGTTTTCAGGCAGTATGATCTTTTTTATTCACGACCCTTCAAGTGACGCGTTTCGAGTACCACGTGCTCTTGTTCACACACCTTGTAAACAGTCTGCCATTTACTTTATATGCTTTTTTTCCCTTGACCCTTCCTAGGGGCCACACCTCCTATTGTGTGTCACATGACTGTTACATAGAAATAGAAATGAGTGCAGACATAAAAACGCAGGGAATGTAAATGACTGAAAATATGTTGAAATCACAAATCAAGATGAAGTTAATTCAAATAAACTGTTTAGAGCATATAAAGTACAATACAATATATACAAAATTTACAATTAACCCATTCATCAAAAATTCAGTCGTAATAATTACAAAGACCAAAAATGTCCATAAAAATCATTATGGACCTGGTCTAGTTCCCAATAAATGTTTTTAGCACAAATCTCTATACAGGTCTTTATAATATCATAACTGCTTGAATGCAGAAACACCCGACAAGCGAGTTGTAAAATTTATCAAATACTGAAAAAATTGCTGCTTGAATGCAATAATTCAAATATCTTAGACATAAAGTGCATAAAACTCATTTTATACATATGTATCTCAGTATCAAAAAATATAGAAATTAAGACCTATAATTCATGTGATATTATATATGCGTGACAGCTAAATTGTGTATTGCCCATGAGCCGAAGTCTGCAATATTTATTAAAATTCACAATTCATGAATTTACATTGTCATAAATATTAAGACCTATGTACAACTATATACAAAAACCTATAAGTGCCTAAATATGTACATATGATGTGATAAAGTCACCTCCAAAAGTGCTCATGATGTGCGGATGGGTGTGCATTAAATTTAAAGAATGACTAAATGAGAAAAGGGGGATAATTACATATTCTGTGCTAATCCGGAAAAAGGGGATTTGGAAAAGGAGTTTTGTTGAATAGTGACAGAATAACTCTAACTCATGTATATACAATATATGTAACCTTTCACTAATTGGCAATATATACAATATATGTAAACTTTCATTAGTTAGCAAGCCTGTACAAAACAGGAGCTCTCTGGGCTATCTCCCATCAGAATATATGGATACATTCCAATGGATATGTAAGCTGCCACTCTGATTCAAGACTTAATATACAGGAACACTTCATCCATTTAGATGTATTGGGGAGTGAAGAACAGGAAATTGTTTATCTGATGGAACAACCCATGTTTACAAAAAATTGTGTAAATCCTCAGTTGCGTTAAGTCCGTTGGGCTGTTTACTGTCCAACGCCACAATATATTGGGTCTCCAATCTTCTGAGGATTTTGTCCCTGTCTCCCCCTCGTTTCAGAATTGGTACCGCATCTATGACATAGTACTTAAGACATGCCAGATCCCTGGCATGAACCATGTCGAAATGACGTGCCACGGGGTATGCGGAGTCATGATTGACTATTGCCCGGAGATGCTGCAATATCCTAACATGCACCTGCGCCTTCGTGCTACCTACATAGCTCAGGCCACAGGTGCATGTCAGGATATATACAGCAAACTCCGTGCGGCAATTGTAATTACCCCTGATTGCCACCTTTGCGCCCGAGAAAGGATTGTCGTAATGGGTGGTGTTTTGCCCAAATTTACAAGCGCGACACGAGCTGCACTTAAAAAAGCCCTTTTTGGTGAGCCAGTCACTGCCACTGACTAGCTCCGGGGCTAGATCTAACCAATTTACTGTGCATACTGTATGCTCGTTTAAAGGTGACCACCGGTTTATCAGAGACCCTAGGATTCAAAACTCCATCAGTTTTTAGAATAGGCCAATGCCTATTGATGATTGCCTTGATTTGTCTCTGTTGCCGGCTATACGAGATGATTAGTCTTGGCACTGACTCAGTCTTCTCATTGTCTGCGGGTTTGGGTGAAAGAAGGGACTCTCTAGATCTTTCTTTTGCTTTTGTTAAAGCTTTGGAAAGGGTTTGTTCCTTGTAGCCCCTGGCCCTCAATCTTTCCAACATAGCTTTTGCTCCTTCCTCAAATCTTTCTTCACTGTTGCAGATTCGCTTCAGTCTTAGAAGTTCCCCTAGGGGGATACTCTCGATTACATGCCTAGGGTGACCACTGCTGGCATGTAAAATACTGTTGCCAGCAGTGGGTTTCCGGTGTAATGATGTTACAATGTTGTTCTCCCTAATGTCAACCTGGACATCTAAAAATTGTGCTGAATCCCTGCTGATACTAGAAGTGAAAAAAAGATTGCTGGAGTTGGTGTTGAGAGCATTGACAAACTGTTGTGCACTTGTCGTGTCGCCATTATATATACAAAAGACATCATCAATAAATCTCATCCAGTACTGGACATTAATGAAACCCGGTGTGGCCACAAGGTCCCGCTCCTCCCACCAGCCCACGTGTAAACACGCGTAGCTGGGGGAGAAGCAGGAACCCATGGCAACACCCCTGGTCTGCCTCCAAATGTCTTTACCATACATAAAGAAATTGTTATTTAGACACCAGCTTACTAGATCACTGAGCATTTTATTGTGACCATAGTACTCACATGTTTTCTGTCCCAAAAAGTGTCTTGTTGCCTCAATCCCCTTGCTATGTTCAATGCAAGTATAAAGGGATTCAATATCCAATGTAATAATGCACCACTCTGCTTGCCATTGGATCGTACTGAGTTTGGATAGAAAATCGCCCGTGTCCTTAATATAGCTGGCCAGACCTTTGACATGCCCCTGTAAAAAGTAATCAATATAGCGGGAAACATTTTCCCCCACATTTCCAATTGCAGAGATGATTGGTCTGCCTGGAGTTGGATGGCGCATTTTGTGGATTTTGGGAATTAAATATAAGTGAGGCATCACAGGGTTGTCCACATGTAGGAATCCATATTCATCCGATGAAATCAACTGTTCTCGTTTGTAGGACAGTAGCATGCGTTTTAGAGTGTCTCGAGCTCTCTTATATTCCAATCCGCTGCTGATTGTGTAGCAATTTTTATCACTCAGTTGTCTGGATGCTTCTAACATATAGTCTTTTTTGGGCCAAAGAACAATGTTGCCTCCTTTATCTGATGTATTGATTACTATGTCCTGGTTTTTACTGAGCTTGTCCATAAGTTGGTTGTCCTGGACAAGTTTGGAATTGAACTTTTTTTCCTTGATGTGTCTTTGTTTGTGTATTTGGCGATTGAGAGTTTTTAAATCCTCCACCACACACTCGTGGAATATGTCCACGGCGTCCTTTGGCATAATTGGGACAAATTTGCTGGCTGTCTTAAAGGGGCTTTCCCCTGCTCCCCTCTGCACCACATCAATGGCACGAAGTTGATCCTGTGTATTCAAAGTGTCGTCATCATTTGTGTTTGTAGAAGAGCCTGATCCTAGGTCACACAAGGTCAACAGGGTTCTCGCATTATTCGCCGAAGTTAGCATAACATCACCAGGCGATTTGTTGGTTTCAATGCGATTGGTTTCTTGTGTTTGTGGTTTAATTGCAAAAAACTTCTTGAGTTTAAGTTTTCTGATAAATAGAAGCACGTCTGCTCTGGTGCCTGTGTAGTTGAACGAACTTTCTGGACAGTAATTTAATCCAAGAGACAACAGCTGTTGTTCTGCTGTAGATAAAGTCAAATTTGATAAATTGGTGATGGTACTGGCCATTTCTATTGCGGTTTGTTGTTCTTTTTCTTTTTGTACCAGGGCTTCTTTTTGTTTTGCGGCTGACTTGGCGCGTTGCCGCCTTGCTTTGCGCCTGTAATTGCGCCGCTTCCGGCGCCGCTGTTTTGCGTCCTCGGCTCAAGGTTCTGAGTCGGTCCTCTACTAAAAAATCGACCTCCTCTCCTAGGTCCAGGATGGTTTGTAATTCAGTGTCCTGGTTGAGACTGGTGGATGAACCATTGGTACCGCATGAGCTGGAAAGAGACACAGAGTCTTGGTCAAAGGCATTCGCCGATACTTGTTCCTTCCCAACATTTGGATTTTGCGCCGCTTTTGTTTGATTAGTTAATTGGCGCTGTTTTCTTGCCTGGTCAAACTTTCTTGAGAAGGTATAAATTCTGCCTGTTTCATAGTCCTCAAGATCTCTCTGAAATTTATTGATTTTCCGCAATTTAATTTTTTCTTCATGTTTCTGTAATCTTTCACCAATTTCTTTGCGACTTTTTTGAATCATAGTTTTAACGTCAGTTTCCTCATATTTGTCCAGTTCCTCATTGATTTTTTTGATTTCATCTAATAGTGTTGTTCTGTCCAACAATGCATATTTTATCAGTATCTTAATCAAGTTCATTGATGCAATGAGATTGCTTTCTCCCCATTCCTTAAGCATGGCGGGATTTGGATCCACGAAACTGGGGGCAAGCAATATCCGTAAGCCCCTTGGCACCCTTCCTGCTTCTTCATATTTGGTCAGGGACTTGTGCTCCCACCACTTTGTTACTTCGGATTTTGACTTTTTTTCTAGCGTTTTCAACATTTGCTTAACGTCTTGATCAACCGGATTGGTAACGGTTGCATGCGTTTGTTTGTTAGACGCACTGCGCGGTAAATTGTTGTATAGTAATGCCGCCGCTGCCTCCCTTTCCTCGTCCAAGTTCGCGGACATTATTGCAACTGTTTTTGCGGTGTAACAAAGGGATTTACGATGTTTATAACCGGCTGTTGCCAAGCCGCTGCGTTGTTCTACTGCCTGAATCGGAAAACGCTGCCTTCTCACCTGCTCTCAGCTTAATCAGGTGTCCGTTGTGGCGCCGATGCTTGTGCTCGTGGCCGACCTCTCCGGTCTGCCTCCAAGCGTTGTTCAGCGCCGTGTTCGGATTCCTTTCAGCTGCAGGGGGTTAGTTTCGCCGTATTGCTCCTCTCCGGAACGCTGCTTCCACACGTGGCTGTAAAGACGAAAACCGCTTGTAGAGAAGGGGGTACTGCTACCGGAGACAACCAGCTTCCGGAATTTAAATGTAGCACAATCCTCGAACCTCCACGCCAACAGCGCAGCGCGGCGAAAGAAGAAGGCAGACCCCACGTTTTCAGGCAGGATGATCTTTTTTATTCACGACCCTTCAAGTGACGCGTTTCGAGTACCACGTACTCTTGTTCACACACCTTGTAAACAGTCTGCCATTTACTTTATATGCTTTTTTTCCCTTGACCCTTCCTAGGGGCCACACCTCCTATTGTGTGTCACATGACTGTTACATAGAAATAGAAATGAGTGCAGACATAAAAACGCAGGGAATGTAAATGACTGAAAATATGTTGAAATCACAAATCAAGATGAAGTTAATTCAAATAAACTGTTTAGAGCATATAAAGTACAATACAATATATACAAAATTTACAATTAACCCATTCATCAAAAATTCAGTCGTAATAATTACAAAGACCGAAAATGTCCATAAAAATCATTATGGACCTGGTCTAGTTCCCAATAAATGTTTTTAGCACAAATCTCTATACAGGTCTTTATAATATCATAACTGCTTGAATGCAGAAACACCCGACAAGCGAGTTGTAAAATTTATCAAATACTGAATATATATATATATATATATTTTTTTTTTTGTGGGTTTGTAAAGTAAAATTCTAAAACAAATCTCTGATCCTTCAAGAAAGGATGCTTTTAGATCTGCTTATTAAACTATTCAGCACAAACCTGGTGATGGCGGGCTGGGAGGCCGGTATCAGGGGCCCTGCCAGGGAGGTGTCACTGCTGCTCGCACTGGAGCTGCTGCACTCGTCCGAGCGTCGGAGGCCGGAGGTTTTCGCCCCCGGTCTCTCGTGCTGCATTGTCCCACAACGATAGCTTCAATCACTCCCTCCCTTCCACTGACTGGGAGCGGCTAGCCTCGCCTCCATGATCCAAGGCGGTGTAACAATCACACCTCAATGGGCCTGTCTTATATGGCTAAAACTGCGCACGTCACCAAGGTGCGTGCTGACCCGGCAAACGCGACCCAGGGCTGTTGAGGTGTGGTGCGGGGAGGAGCACCTGTCTCATGACGTCATCAGAACAAGAAAGGAAGAGATGTGGCCCGCCCTCGGGACTTTGCCATTGGCCGAGGCCGCTCATCTGCTGCCGATGATGTCACAATAGAGCAGACGTATCAGGGGCCCGCCTCACGGCCGGAAGGATAGTAGTTTCATAGCAGCATCTTTGATGCTCAAATTCTGCTCACATCCAGAACCTTTTAGAAGACCATTAAGGACATTTTAAATTCAATTGATAGCCAAAATGACGCAAGCCGCCATACAGGGTATCATTGAGGATGCTTTTGGGGGAGTGCCCCCGAGAACAGCTGGCAGGCCTCCCAGTGGGGCACTTGGGCAGCGACAGATGGGGTCGCCCATCTCTTTCCCACATATTCGGATAAGGAGGACACTTCATGAGGCCTCAAGGGGTTCAAGACCCGATCCACAGCTACTGAAGTAAGTGGGGCTCACCACGCAAAGTGGGCAAGGCTGGGAGTGTCAGTGGTGGACATAACCACGTCTCAAACAATAGCTGGGCATCACTTAGACACAGGCACGTGGACCAAAGAGAAATAGACGAGGTTAACAACATATTAAACACGACAATCTCAATGCGCATGATTGCAGGAAAGTAAGTGCACTTGTGATGTACCAATGAACTGCCCAGTACTCACCTCACCTCACACCACGTCACTTCCTTTGTTTAATGTCCTCCCCTCAGTACTGATAACATGCTTCTTTTAGACCTACCCTGCTCCAGTTGGTACACACCCTCCCCCTTCCTGCCCCTTTATTGCTTTGCCCTACTCCTATCCTTGGCCCACCGTACACATCGATGTGACTTCATGTGGGGGGGGGGGCAAACAGTTCAGCTGCCCTGGCATAACTGTGGGCCTGATTACTAGTCACCTGACCAGCGCACTCATGGTGGCACAACAGTGGCGGTCCACCGTCTGCCGGATTCCAACTTTCAAAGTTGTACCGGCGGTGGACCGTTGCCTGCTCCAGGGAACCGCCGTTCCCTTGAGGTGGTGCGACAGAGGCCCAATGTAGCATGCTGAGCCGGACTGGCGCAATCTCGCTGAGCGTATTACGAGTTCCTTCACTGCCAGCTGCTAGAAAAGGGTGGTAGTTGAGGATCAAAGGGGGCCCTATAGTGTCCCAACGCTCCCCCTGCCACAGGGATGCATTCACAACATGTGCCCCCCTGTCTGCTTGCACCCCAGTTCCAGCACGGCATAGACGTCACCGGCCATGCTGCGTTGCAGCATTTTTGCTGCTCCCATTGTGGTGCCTGTTTTTCTGGCACCGCCGTGGGAAAGGCCAAAGGACCGTCTTCCTGTACGGGTTGAACTCATAATCAGGTCGGCAGACCTTGCACAGCTTTGGCGAAGCCATACCGGTGGAGAGCCGGCGCTACTGCACCAAAGTCATAATTAGGCCCTAAGTCTCTATGCAGGGAGTGAAAAAAAATGAGTATTTTGCAGAGGCAGTTGGTGAACTTAGAAATTGGAGGGGCGTAAAAAACTATCCTAGCCTGGGTTCCTTCGGTTTCTCACCACTAATTGCTTTTAATTTTTTTAAACAGTGTGAAAATGAGTTATATGTGTTATAGGCTACTTAGAAGCTGAGTTTATGTAAAGTAAAATCGCCTATCAAAGCATGTACAAATCAAAAGGGGAAACAGCCATTACAACAAAACTTTCACAACCCACTACCATTATAACAAAACTTTTACAACGCAGGATCCATTACAATGCAGGATCCATTACAACGCAGATGATATTACAACGCATGCCAGTACAACGTAAGTATGGGTAAGTATTTAATTTAATTTTAACCCCTACACTATCCAACACTTACCCTACTATTACACCCCCCTTGAGTTAGAATAGTAATTGTAACCCCTACACTATCCAACATTTACACTACTATTACATTCCCATTAATTAAAATTAAAAAAAATACCCATACTTACGTTGTAATGGCAAACGTTGTAATAGCATCTGCGTTGTAATGGATCCTGCGTTGTAAAAGTTTCGTTGTAATGGTATGCGTTGTGAATGTACCCGTTGTAACGTCATACATTCATCAAAAGCCATACACACCAGAGACAAACAAATATGTATAGGCGCAGGGAGCATTGCTATTTCTGAAATGATCACAGGCCAGAGAGATTACATCTGGTCAGATCTCAGACAGCAATTGTGGTAATATCATTAAACCTTGATCAATATATATGATAAATTGCCTCTACCGATATTATGAAATAGCCATGGCAGTGCCCTCTGATACAAGATTAAAATCAGACCCCCTGATACGCGAAGGAATCGGATTTTATGGGTCTAGTGAATACATGGTGATAACATCCTACTTAACCAGGTTCTACAGTGAACAAGTGCACCACCTTTGATGACTCAGAGTTTGCTTAGATGAGTCTGCGCAAGACCTTAGCAGGTCAATGTACATGCTGCAGAGGCTGGAGTTCATCTTGCAGGTCACAGGTTTGAGTCCCAGCTGGATGTCTCAGCCTTTCAACCTCGAGGAACATAACATGAGCACTGAGTTGTATAGGATATCGGAGCCTAACTACCTCCACGGATATCCAACTCTCTTTTTAACTATTGCCGAGGGCCCATACATTAAAATAGTCTTTTGTCGTAAACCGGGACCCTACGGACAGCTTTTTAAATCACATTCATCTCACTTTCACTGCACACTCACTACACAGAACCAGCTCCGCGTTATCCAGGTGTTGAAGCACACCCAAGGTGCATTCGGTACCTTGGGTGGGACCCGATGATGAAGCATGCATGTCACCAACTAGGTTGGTGAGTGAGGGTCTTCTTAAAACACAAATGTGTTGTCCCGCTAACACACATTAGGAGCTCCTGCCTAGTAGCTAGTCCCCTTTGATATATACATACACTGAATGGTATAATCATGACATTGGCTGATGAGGGGGTGGAGGGGGCACTGTTTCAACAGCAGAAAGGGTAGAGAGTGAGAAACTCTGCAGCTGCTCCTAAGCCTTCCTTGGCACAAAGTAGCACATGGGACTATGTTTATGTTAACCTGTACCCATGAAAACGTGCAAATCACCTCTCTGCCCACAAGGTCTACTATTGAAGAAAAGGCCTGCACAAGCAATAGAGATAAATCTGCCAGCCAACTGGGCACTGGTGAGACCAAGGATGGGCAACGCAACACATCTGGTGCCAACCGAAACTTAACAGAGAGGCCACGAAGCATGAATGAGCACACCGCAGCACAGTTTGATTTACATTACCATGCTGATCAGGTAACTCAGTGGGTTGAGCCCCTCCTGCAAATGTTTCTGTGACCTGTATATCACGTTTTAATTCTGGCAAGGAAGGCTCACAATTGTATTAATCCATACAATGGATGCCTTTGCAGTGGGTAAAATATTTCATAGCAAGGGACAAACGGCCAGATTCATCAACGGAATATCGGCTCGCAATGGGCCAGTTTCTGAGAATCTGGCCCTCTGCGAGCGCAATTTTTGCATTCGGGATTCATCATCCCAAATGCAAAAATCGCTATTATAGAATTCGCAAATTTGCGAGGAGTTGCATTTAAGGAATGTCTATTTGAGATTCCTTAAATGCAATTCATGAAACATTTAAAAATTGTGAATTCGCAATTTTGGGCCGCTATTTACCGCAAAGTCAAACCTCGTGGTAAATTGCGGAAACTTAGAAAAATGCACTTAAGTGCATTTTTCTAAGCTGTATGTTACACACACACATGTCCTTGGGACATGTGTGTGAGTAACACCAGCATCCAATGTCATTTCAGGGGTGCAACAGGGTGTCCTTTGGACACCCCTACACCCTTGAAATCGCACAATCAAAATGCGAATCGCAAATAGCGATTCGCACATTGATATGTCTTCCCATTCATTCCTACGGGCCTTTAGGCCCATAGGAATGAATGGGGAGTTATTCCTTATTTGCGATTAGCAATTAGCTAATCGCAAATAAGGAAGCTGTAGGAATCGCAATAAATATTGCGATTCCTACATGAATCCCGTTTTGCGAGTCTGTAATAGCGATTCCTTATTAATCGCTATTACAGACTCGCAAAACATGCCGATGATGAATCTAGGGGAAAATGTTTTGAGGATGCTGCATAATTCATCACAGGTGCAGTCTAAAGGATTTCATGAAAAGGACTTACAGGAACCTGTTACGAATTGGGCCTGGAGGTCAAGTGTTTAAAGAGCTATATCAGTTCTTGGTATCTGTGCAGACACTCTGCCAGCATTGTTTATCTCCCATCGTTTTTCTATGTGGGCGGCATACTCTAGAGCAGCACATATTTATAAAGGAATTATTTTCTTGCTTTTCTTGAAGTGTCCGGCCACAGCTATAAATAATGAAAGCATACCGGTCACTTAATTGGCAGCAGGTAACAGGTCTATCAAGCCCCCCCAGCATAACACTAAGCACAGGAAACCTCAGCATTAGTAAAAAGCAAATAATGTTTTCCTTTAACATACATTAATGACAATGTTAAAAGAAAAGCATTTTCCGTTCTGCTCTACCAATAAGCTTCCATCACCTAACAGGTCAAAAGGCCTGGTGACGACTGCTGTTACTCACATTTGCATCTCACTGTGACGCACACACATATCTATCTCTATATCTATATATAATATTTAATTATTATGAGCTGCATCATGTTTATATTCTTATCAATGTTTTTTTTCTTTTATTTGGTATTTCTTAGTGATATTGGAACTAGAGTGTATTAGGAGGAATGTATTTTGCACATATTCTGCATGCTTTTATGATTGTTTTGTGAAATAATCGAATGAAGCTTTTGAAACGAATATATTTATATTTTATTTTTACTTTATTTACCAGTTTAATGTGCAATACCATAGATCCATGAGTGCTCACTGTGCAATGCATGTCAGTTAAAGAAAGGAAACCAGAAGCAAACAATTAAAGCAATACAGAATACACTCAGGCCTCTAAGGCAGCTTGAAAACGAGGCAAGGCGCACTTGGACTCAACGCTTTTGGCTCACAGCTTTAATGGTGTTTCTCCCAGAGGTGTCTCTATGCTGCAGCTGGTGAAGGAAGGAGGGAAAGAAGAGTCCAGCACAGGCAGAAGGAAGCAGTACTTGACCTAAATGAATGCTCTAAGCTCTGGTAGCAGGTGGGTCGGAACCTGATGGGCACCTCTGAGAGAGAGTCTGAGGGCCGGCTGCAGAGGATAGCGACCCAAAGGAAGAACAGGGGGCAAAAGCCTCCAGCAACAGTTTGGAAGAGATATATGAAAATCCCGCCTCTTATTGTCTTAGGCTGACAGTATCAAAAGTCAGCCAGTCAGAAGAGGAGGCAGAATCCTAGAAGGATGTTCTCAACTATGTAACAGATCTGGGCCAGCCGAGAGCTCGGCTGAAGCCCTAGAAAAACTGCTGCATTAGGCAGCGCCTGATTGCCCTCACCTCTGCCCTACAGACGCACACTGCACATGCGGGATTAGGGCGATATTGAAGTTGTCCACCTCACATGTGCTTGTATATGGCTGTGCAGCACTGCTAACTTACAGACTGGACAGTAGTGCCTCAGACCAGTCTTTCAATCTCCTTCCTCCAACACTGGTGGGGCTCCGCCCCCTACACCTTCATGCAGGAACCACCCCATGTATTATATCTGCTAACATTGTCAGTGCTGATCACTGGCTGGCTGCTGTTGGTTTTGAGGAGCTCCCAAAAGGGTAGATTCTAAGGCAGGAAGCAGACCTGCAGGTGAGGCGCCCAAGAGCTGACACTGCCCCAGTTGCCTAGTTCGCCAACTGACGTATAGGCCTCAGAAAGAACTTGCCAGACTCACCTCCTTATGGTCTATGTCATTACTTTTTTACACCGATTGGCTTCCCCATGAGATGATCAAAAAACATTTGTGCGATTTCCATAAATGGTCAAAGTTCTTTTCACAACAAGAGATGATGGGACACCTGTACTGGAATCAGCAATCACAGGAAGAACAATTTCTAGTACTACATGAAATTGGTATTGAACCTTTTTAGTAGAAAAACATGCAATTTCTGCGTGCTCTAAAGGATCAAAAGGATGTTGTTGTAGACTCTTTAGAAGAAGAGAAAGGTCCTAAGTTGGCACTGGACTATGAATCACCTGCCTCTTTAACCTAAAATTCTTCAACAGTCTAATCACCAAACAGAGACATTTTAGAACAGTCTTCCCTCACTTTGACCTTTGATCACTGCCTCTTGTGCTGCAAGGGGTGAGAAATCTAATTCTTTTACAAAACTTTCCCTTAGAAATTCAAGCGTTTTAAATGGATCCATCTACGATACATCTAGACCTTCAGAAATGTACCATATATGGAAGGATGGCCAATGCTTTTTATTAGAAGGTAAGGTTGGAAGTTTCCTTGGAGCCTAAATATCTAAGGCCAATAACGCTGAACAGCCCATCTTTCCCAGGTCTACCCACTCAAGATCCAGGCCGTCAACCTGAGTTTTACGATTTGTTGAACAGAAAGCAGAAGAGATTGACGAGAAGAAGGATGTGTCAAAAGGTGAAGAAAATTGTCTTTGGACATGCTCATCAGAAGAGCAAACATGGTCATTAAGGCCAAAAAAGGCCACCAGTAATACCATGCTAGTGACCTCCTGAAATTTCTGAAGCACTCTAGGGAGGAGAGGAATCAGAGGGAAGGCATGCAGAATGCCCTGAGGCTAGGGAACCATCAGACTATACATATGCCCAAGTCTGAGGGCCACAAATCTCTGAGCAGAATGTTGGGAGCTGTGGGGTGAGGCAAATAGATCCATCCAGTATTCGATTGAACTACTGAGCTGACAGATGGGGAGACACTAAGGGGGGAAGATTTTGGCTTTGGCTGTTTGCCTGAAAATTCAAACTACCCTGGATTTAAACTGCTCCCAACCCTAGAAGATGGACTTCTGCCCAGGCAAAAATCTGATCCAATTCTCTGCTCCCCCTGCCGTCCTGGCGGCTGAGGTGGCATCTCATGACTTGATTGCCTGAACTTACTTAGACTTTCCTTCCCCCCACATGACAGGTGAACACCTGCAGAGCCCTCCACACTGCCATCAACTCTCTCCAATTGGATGAATAGAGACTCTTTCCAGAGACTTGTGTCTCTTGTTAAAGGGAGTGGTGTAGGATACTGAAACTGGCCCCCTTCTGACAGATTGCTGTCCACCAATCCAACTTCAGTGATATCTCAGGGACTGTAGGAATCAGAGTTTTGTAACACTGTGTGGTCAGAGACCACTAAGTCAGAAGATGGTTCACTACTGGCTTCAGATGCTATCCAGCCCAGGGGACTATTGCAGTCATGGCTGCTAATGGTCTCTGGAGGTTTAGCCATAGTGGACAGTTGCAGCTGACTGGGTCAAAAGCTGAGAGATGTTGCAATGGATTGCTACTATTCTCGGTGGAGGCAGGTAGACACTTCCCACCTGTGTTGATCTGGGCTCCAATACACATTTTCTCTTGTGAGAGCTATAAGATAGACTTATGGTAATTGATCATGAAACCCGTTTGACTCACAACTCTGATCAATAAATCAATGCTTTTTTGAGCGTTGAAGAGAGAGGAAGCAGAAATCAATCAATCATCAAGATACAGGAAAACCTGTAGCCAGTCCAAAAGGCAGGGCAGAGACATTCTGAATGTCTCTACTGAACACATTGGTTAAGGATTCTTAAGTTTAGAACATGTGTCAGTGTTCTGAGGGATTTGAGAACCAACACTAGGACCAAATGAAATCCATTTCCCCTCTGATCCACCACCACCGGAATTATTGCTTTGTTCTTTAAAGAGCTTGAAACCCTAGCCACATTGCCTGAGCTTTTGACTCTTCTTTTGGCCGGGGGTAAGTTTGAAATGACGCTGAGGAGGCTCTTGGACAAAGGAAATTGATATCTGATTTTCACTATTTGGAGAACCCAGTGGTCCTTGATGCAAGCTTTCCATTGATAATTAAAAAAAGGTCTTATCCTTGCTCCAACTTCCGGATAGTCATTTCACGGACAAACGGCAAGGAACTTTTGTCCTTCAAATTTTGAGGAGAATATTCAAACATAAATGCCTTCTTCTCAGAGGTCAGCTTAAAAGGTTTGAGAACCTTTACATCTTCTGCCACCTTATGTGCCATATCATCCAGTTCATTGCCGGAGAACTTCGCTCTAGTAAAAGGTAGATTTGAATAAGATTTCTTTGACTGGACTCTAGTTTCCACTACTTCACTCACAGCAACCTACGGCCAGCTACAATTGCAGCCGCCTACACGCTATCAAAAGAGATATCTGAGAGGAATTTGGATCCCAGTTGTTCCATATTTGCCAAGACACTAGAAGGATCCTGATTCTCTTGTATGCATTCATACAGGGACTGAAAATCCTTAAGCAAATCTTGGGTAGCATAGGCTGCATACGTATGTGCTCCCAGTGCAATATTAGAGGCTACATAGAGCTTTTAAGAGTAGTCTCTCCCTTTTTATCCGCCACATCGAAAAGAGTGGATTTCTCTGAAGCAAGATTAGATGCCGAAGCCATTGATGTCAAAATTGTGTTAACTTTGGGCCCTTGAGGAAAGCCTTTCTCAAAATGTTAACTAAATATCTTTTGTTCAGAAAAGTGGGATGGACAGGGGTCTTTCCACTCATTTGATAAAATGTCATTAATTATACCATGGAGAGACATCTTCACTGGTATATTGCAAATAAAACCCATCCTCTTGCAGAATTTACCTGTAATTGTGATGTTTGTATATTTTTGCTTTTCTGATTATCATTAGGATAATAATCCTGGTCTCTAGAACGCTTTGTCCAAGGTTTTACTAGTACCAAATTTACAGCTTCCTGAATTAAAGACTGGGGATCAGCGTAGTAGATGTGGAGTAAGTTCTCCTCAACATTCTGCAACTCCACATTATGCTGCCTCGATTGATCTTTTTCCCTTCCATACTGACTCACAGACAAGAGACGCGCAAAAGCAGCGTCCTTCCTGCTTTGATAGTTTCTTAGTAATGAGATTTCGCCTCTCGCGAGAGCTCATTACTAAGAAATAGTGCTAACTGCTGAAATGGAATGCACGCACGCTTGCGCACTGGTGACTGATTGTATCACCGCCACGTGGCTTCTGAATGACCTGGATCTGTTGCAGTCTTGCTCCTTGCCGCAGCCCAGCGCATGGGCGGGAAGCGCTGGGCTTCAAAGAAACGCGCACCACTTGAACCACTGCGCCCAACGACAACGGTAATAAAAGGTAGCAACATTTTTCATAAATAATAACTAAAATAAAGCACAGCGTGGCTCACCTCGTCTGCCGAAGGGCAGGAAAATACACAGGTTGGAGAGTGGGCAGAACATATATAGGGGAGGTATTTAGAGAAAATATTGGAAAAAAGTATTGTTTGGAGAAAAGTACTTGTCAAGAATATCGAGGACAAACATATTGTGATGGTAGGTTTCTACAGGTAAGCAAAGTTTATATATATATATATTATATATATATATCATCAAGGTATGTAGATGTGTTGTTAAGAACAGTAAATCTATACTTACCTATCTGCACTTTTCTTCTCGATATTTTGGTCTTCGTTATTTTTGACACAATATTCTGTACACACGATATTTCTGTTACCGACATTCTGTAAGTGATCCGAAATAGACATAGAAGAAATTTGTGTTTAACGGACCTTCATCCTACTGTGTGTTTAAACTTCCTGTCAGAGGTGGAATCGCCACAAACTTTAAGGACTGGGAGGAGGAGGACAGAGAGAAGGAGGTGATGAGGTATGCACATTGAGTGGATGCGTACTGTGAGGTGATCCATCAGCTGATTGGACCCAAGTGTTTATTAACTCATTGAGTGACTACTGATGGGCCGGAGGCAGCAGGGCGCTGGTTGGTCTACGTGAATGATGTCACAGTGGCTCCATGTTGTGCAAAATGTGTGAGAACGAGCCAGAGAGTGAAAGAGTTGTATTTGTATTCTGCCTCTTGTATGGCACCTCACCCCCCTATTGAGGCTACAAAGCACTCCCTACCCTAATGAGGCTACAAGGTACTCCCCACCCTAATAAGGCTACAAAGTAATCCCTATTTGTTGAGTAAGAGCAAATTCATTTGTTGTGCACCGCTGGTAACATTTGAAATTAAAGGGTGGCCCATGTGGGACGAGTTGGGGTGTTGTGCATGACTTTCAGAGATGTGTGACAAATGTGTCCTTATGAACTTGCTGTTGTGCTTTTGAGAAAGGAGTGACGCAGGGAATGTAAGTGATAGAGCTGAAGGTGTGTGTAATTCCTATTTAGAGTAAGTGGCTACTCCGTTGCTCATGGTTGTTGTAGTCTGGGGTTGCACAGTGGGTTTATAGTTTGGCTCTTTGGGAATAGCCAGCCCTTGACCATAACTCCTGAATTCTAGGCCCATGACCCTTTCCTTGAAAGGAAACCCAGTGTTGGCTGTCTGTAAAGTGAAACAGGTGCCACAGAAGGGTATTTTCCTAAAAGGATGGATTGCGCAAAGAGCCTTTCTACAACGGAGCAGACTCCTTTGGATGTATCATCATTGCTTTAGATGGTTTGGTTGGAGGAAGGTAGGTCAGATGCCTTCTGCCTGGTGTGCTAGAGAGTCTTGAATGAGCTGAGCCTGGCTATGGTAATCAATGGAAGACTTGCATGGCTGCAGAGATGTACTGAGATGCAAAGCAGCCTGTTGGATGCTTTCACAAACCTCTGGAGTCTTCACAGTAGCTAGGGAGGTAAACCAAAGTAGGGACCACTGGCATAGTCTAGACATGATAAAACCAAGGAGATGAGGGTTTTAACCATCCGAGTGCCGCCTAGATGAGTAAAGACCTAAACACAATAGACCCACCCAATAGTCCCATGGGAACTGGATATCGATGAGTAAAGATGCAGCCTAGAGATAGTAGGCTGTAGCATGGACATTTGGTTATTGGATTTACTTTTGGCACCAACAACAGGTCGGAGTTCCATATTTCTCAATTACATTACAAATCGGCTGGTGGAGTCCATTTTCTGGAGGCCCGATGGAAGTGGGGCTGTACTTTGCCCAGTTTCCACGTATGAGACAATGATTCAGGAGTTGAGTTTGATGGGGGTTCAGAAGCATTCAGTGGTCTTCTACTTAGAGGCATTGGCCTAGGGACCAGGAGGCAAGGCCTGGCAGGGTTGAAGTAGGTCTTGTTCACATAGTTGTAGCAGGTATGGTTATAGGAAAGTCTCTTAAGTAGGGAGGAATTATGCACCTTGTTAAAGGGAGAAGAGAGATGTGGTAGTAGTAGGCGACTTACATTGTGTCTACAATGGTCTTTCAGTCATCTGAGTTGGCGATCAGAACAATTCAGCCTCTCAGTTTGGACAGTATACAGTCGGATGGATTCAGAGAAGTTGTGTGGTTTTCCAAGAAAGTCAACATCTGCATGAAGGATGCTCTTTCGGTGCGTTTGCTGAGGAATGTACAGTTGGAGATTGGATGGTAGTTGAATGGGGCAGTCAGATCGAAGCCTTGTGTCCTCGGTGTTAGCCTGGCCCACCATATGGACTAGCTTGAAAGGGCCAGTGTGTGGACTGTTTCTTTTTTGACCCGGTGTGATGTAGGCTTGATGTAGGAGAGCTTGAGGATGTTGGAAAACTTGAGTGACCATTGGATGCTGGGGAGTCATTGATGACTCTGGCTATGGCGCTGAAGTAGCCTTGACGAGTTCCTTGAAATAAATTTTTTACCTGCGACAACCTTGCTCTGGAGTTGCCAAGAGCACCACACAGAAGGTAAGCTCCTCCCTCCCAGGCCTCCTAGGTTGATGGCAGGCAGGATTTCTTGTATCCTTAAAAACACACAGCAGCAGACCAAGGTCAAGCACATTAATTCCGTCTGTTTCAATTACCTGTTGGTGCAACTGCTCCCCAACATTTGTGCTGGCTTTCGGAGGTACGGGAACATTTTGCGCCATATCACAGGTGCTGGGATTTTTGTTTCATCCGCACTACGGGTGAAATTCTGACGGGATACACATCAGAACATATTGAGGGGAAGTACATCTTGCCTATACGGTCCCGTCTCTTCTCCGGGAATGTTGCCTGAATTTAGGATACGATGATGCGACATTCCCATGACGTCAAGGATTGTGAGGGGCGTTCAATGATACTAGGCCAATATCTTGAGATACAATTTATTTTAAGGCATATTATCTACGAATCCAGCTGTTCTTATTTCAATTTGGAACACATATTGAATTTGAACTAGAATTAGGATCATTATTTGGGGTCTTGAAAATTAGTGGTTATCGCCAGGAGGACCCCCCAGACAGGAAGATAGTAGTTATCCACCTATGAATAGGATTACTCCCTTTGGAATCGTCATTGGTGTTTACTTTGTGAATGGTTCGAGAACTTGAATACCTGGGATGATACAATCTTGATGAGGCCTTTTTGTGAGGACTCTTGTTCAACTCACTATATTTAGGTGCTCTTTATATAAGCCCTGACGAAGTTCCTGTGGCACTAGGGGAACGAAACGCGTTGGCTGTGCCCTTTTTTTAAGAAAATGAAAAAATATAAATAAAGAGAAGACATTTTCAAAATATCCTTCTGCGCAATTGACTTCATTGGAGTTCACCTTCCATTTTCTATGTATATTTCTTGTATCCTTCTGAAGAAGGCCAGCCTATTTGCTAGCAGCAGTAGAATAGACAACATCAGCTTGTGGGGTCATATTTTTCATTGACTGTAAGGATTCTGTATCTTTGCGAGCAACATTCTGCTAAGAGAAGGGACCAACCAGTGCAGGTGAGGCCCACCAGTACTCATCTTTGGGGACCAGCACTCATTTTTCCTCACAGATTTTTATCAAGAGAAAAAATGCACAACAGGGGGAAAGAAGAAGGAAGAGAAAGAAGGCAAAACAATGACAAGGATAAACAAGTGATGATAAAGAAGTTGCAAGAGTGAAATAAAGAGGCAGGAAGTGCTTAGAGGTGGATTAAAGGGCTTGAGGTGGAATCAAAACTACTCAGCCTTGGTATTTGATAACCTTCGACATTCACCAGCATTGGCCAAGGGCATCTGGGCACAGCTTTGGGCCCAACACGTATTTATTTTGCAGATTAAGCTCGAGCTCTGCCAGTTTAAACAGTGAGTTAAGTGTTCGGGGCTGACATCAGCTGTTACTTCAGGTTACAAAATTAGCATATCGGCATGGCCCAATCAGCCTTCATTGCTTATGAGGATGGGAAAGATGACCACAGCTAAAACGAGTAATTGCAAAATCTCTTATTTACAACACTAAGATACGTTAAAACTGATTCAAAACACTAGAATGAAAACAAAGCTTTTAATATCTATTTGGAAGAAGCGGTATTATCTGGCAGGAGTTCATGGAGCAGATCAGCTAACAACTCAGCACCAAGCTATACAGCACACGCTAGATAGGAATACACAAGATGGTTGTGTCATACATCAGAGGGTAATCCACAAGATGGTTGTGTCATGCACCAAAGAGGAATACACACGATGGTTGTGTCATGCACCAGAGGGTAATACACAAGATGGTTGTGTCATACACCAGATGGGAATACACAAGATGGTTGTGTCATGCACCAGATAGGAATACACAAGATGGTTGTGTCATGCACCAGAGGGTAATACACAAGATGGTTGTGTCATGCACCAGATGGGAATACACAAGATTGCTTGTCATACTGTTGTGAACGTATCTAGGACCCTAATTAAATATTCCCGATTTATGCCCTTATGTGGTTATAACAAATCATATCCTTATAAAGGCATAAGAATCATATCCATATTTATTAATAGCCAATGCAGTCCAAATACGGCAAGGCGACTTCCCTAAGACTCCTAGAAAGTACAACGCGTTCTTTAAACAAACAAAACCTCCAGCAGCCCGGGAATTCCCCCTGATTTGTTTTGATTTGTCCTAGAACTCCTGCGAGACCGAAAGAACTGCCAGTTCTTAGTGACAGTTCTTAGTGACGTCTTATGTACAACCTTACGTCAAACTCGGCAACTTCCAGGTATAAATATACCCGCATTTGCCTTAAGCAACACACAGTAGTTTGGAGCAGAGCGGCTATCTACTTACCCAAAGCCCAGCTGATGCGAGTGCCGAAGGAAGCCGTCCCTCCCATTTGACGCACTGAGAAAGACGCTGTCTTTTCTCCTGCCGAGAAAATCCAGCTCCAGTGTTTCCAGTCACCCTTGCGGGTTACTAGGAGATCGAGTCCTGAGAACGAGATACAAGACCTCCTTCATTCTAAAACCAAGGTACGGAGCTGACTAGATCCTTAGAGAATTCTTGATTCAGATTCTTGGCAAAACTAACTTAAACTTAAACTGCAACTCCCTTACTCCTTCCCACGTACTAGGCTTAGGTTAGGTACACTGGGGTAGGCGTAATTTAGAAGCACCAGTTGAGTACGTTTAGTCAAACTTTTATCCTTGTATGTATTGTATATATTTTTTCCGTTTTGAGTATCATATGGCTCAGAAACCATATCAATGCTTTTACAGTATTATTTCATAATACTCCTTTTACTGGACGCACTTTACTTTATGTTAAGTATTGCAATTGTGGCAATTCACTTCTCTTGCATGAGAAAGAAGACTGCTCAATAAATAACACCTTTTATTGAAAACGCCTGTCTCTCTATTTCTCTGCACTCTGGTGAAACTAAGTATGCACGATTGACTGAGTGAAATAGTTATCTATTGTTTTCACACAACTCTGGGGATATACTCCTTACTCTGAAGGGAGCAAAGTTGTCATGTTTATGCGGTTGTCAGAAACTAATCCCTTCTTGTCTAATCAGGGAAGTTAACTCCTCCCTGTTCATTCGAGAAAGTTTCTAGTGACCTCTGAGCTAGCTGGCATACCTAATTAAGTCTAACATATTCAGTAGAGCCCTAGTCGACCTCAGTCCTACGTCTAAACTGCCATTTATGTTATTCCAATGTGCAGAGCCTATTGGGAATATAGGAACTACACTACAATACACCAGAGGGGAATACACAAGATGGTTGTGTCATACACCAGAGGGGAATACACAAGATGGTTGTGTCATACACCACAGGGGAATACACAAGATGGTTGTGTCATGCACCAGAGGGTAATACACAAGATGGTTGTGTCATGCACCAGACGGTAATACACAAGATGGTTGTGTCATACACCACAGGGAAATACACAAGATGGTTGTGTCATGCACCAGAGGGTAATACACAAGATGGTTGTGTCATGCACCAGACGGTAATACACAAGATGTTTGTGTCATACACCACAGGGGAATACACAAGATGGTTGTGCGATGTACCAGAGGGGAATACACAAGACGGTCGTATCCTGCACCAGATGGGAATACACAAGATGGTTGTGTCATACAGCAGATACGAATACAAACAATGGTCGTGTCATGCACCAGGTGGGAATACACAAGACAATCCTGGCACAAAGGTCATAAGGATGGTATACGTAAAGCCTAGATGATTGGGTTCAAGTAGTATGCCATGAAGCACAGTCTCACTCATTGTGGGCAGACTTCATTCCTGGAGCACAGTCTACCTTATTTTGTGTAAGTCCAATATCTTATTGAACAGTCTCTTGCATTGGGTGTTATTCTCGTGCCTCAGAGCACACACACACACACATTGGGTGCGAGTCTCACATCTTAGAGCACATTGTCTCTCGTTAGGTTGAGGATTACCCCATGGTGTGCACCGTCTATTTCATTAGATGTGAGGCTCATACCTTGGAGCACAGTCTCACCCTTCAGGGGATAGTTTCATCTCATAGAGCACAATGCTATGCACTGAATGTGCATCATATTTTTGGGAGAAAGTCTCACTCATTGAGTGTCTCACCACTTGATCTAACTCACTTGGTATATTTCCCACCATAGTGCACAGTCTCACTCATTTGTTGTGATTCCTTCTCATTACTAACCCTGGGCAAAGCAATACGCTACGCTCGCGTAGTTTGCAAAGTTTGCACTTCTTTGCACTACGCGAACTGCACGTAGCACAGTGCAAACATGCGCAGCGTAGCGTAGGGCAGCGGTCATTTTTTGCTTGCTCGCGGTCCTCAACGCCAAGTTGGCGACTGCAAACGAGCAAAATGACATCCCGGCGAGACTTTTTCCTCGTTTGCGATCAGCAACATCAAGTTGCTGATCGCGAGCGTGGAAAATAAACCTCCTGGCGAGATTCTCAATGCAGGGAGGTCAGGTTTCTCATTGCGAGTGGTCGCGTATGCTCGCGATCGCTCGCGATGAGAAACTACCAGTCCGCATTGAGAAAGCTGCTGCTCGAATAAAAATCTACTCGAGCAGCAGAAAACTACAGCTCGCACTGTGCAAGATGCCGTTTTCAATGATTGCACAGTGCCGGATGCTTGTCCGCACTGTGCAATCATTGAAAACGGCATCTTGCACAGTCCGAACAGGGTACTACGCAGTTCGCATTGTGCTACGCGTAGCTCGCGTAGTGCGAAGTGACTTTGAGTAGCTACGCGTAGCGCTACTTCGCGAACTACGTCCAGCCCTACTCATTACAACAGTCTCACTCATGGCGTGAGAGACTTCGCGGTGTGCAGTCTCACTCTATGAACCTTCTCAATGGTCTCAATGACACCGTTTTGCACCAGTGATTTTGGTGCAACAAGTCTCACTTCTTACCTCTGTGGACTCTTCGTCTTGAGATCTGGTCTTGAGATCTTTAAAGAGGCTGTGCCTGTGCCTGGGGTGGTTCTGGGTTACCTGTGGAGTGGGAAGGCATCAAACAGCTAACTGGATTCCAAACGCCACTTTGGATTGAACTGGTCAGGGTCTCATAGTGGTGTTTCCGCTGAAAAAATGGTAATATCCACTCCTTCGGCTAGCGCCCTGCTTAGAACCGAGAGACAAAGTAGTGAAGAATGCAAAGCTAGTGGGTAATGTGAGATTTTAAAATGTTGTCTTAGAGCAACTGTAACTTTTGCAGACATTTTCTGAACATACATACTAACTGTCTTTAAGATGTTCCCATTGATGAGGTGTACAGCCTTGGATCCATACTTGATATTTGTTGGGTAAAACTTTTGATTAACTTGCTTAGAGGTTAAAGTTTATATTTCTATATCTATCTCAAAGTTGTTTACTTTCTGGTGGCTTCAGAATCCTGCAACTGCCTGATCTTTTGTTGCAGTCTCGTCACTTGATTGCCAATAGGGCCCTGCATACAAAAAAGTATAGGTTTGTTTTTTTCTTATCCTAATGCAACTTTGGGGCACTGTGGGTTTGTCTTGTTGTTCAAGCCTGTGATCCACAGATATATTTTCTTTTGTTACTAAACATTTTAAATGTCAAATTGGCATTTTGGCAGATTTTCTTTGACAGTTATGAAAAGAGGTAGTGGTGGAACAGAGAGGAGGAAAAAATAGAAAGGGATGTGGAGGAACACAGGAGGAGGAAGAATGTAAAGACAGAAGGGTTCACAGAGGAGGCGGACAGTGAAGAGACAGTGTGGAAGACAGGGGGATATATAGAATGCTAAACCTGTGTGGGTGTTCAGAGATGGGAGAAGAGTTGTCATTGTTACCATGTTAATGTGTCCATACAGAATCAGAAATACACAGTAAAACAAAATCCCAAAAGACAGGAAGTCATCCGCAATGAATACGCACCAGATGTCCACAGCACGACAACCATGGAGAAGGCCACCAGGTATGTACAGGACAGCAGAGAGGCTGTTGTGGGTGTGGTATGGTGGGGTAAGAAGAGGGAAAATAATGATGAGGGCCCCACCTGAAAAAAAATAATCTGCAACTACTGAAAAAGCATTGTGATTGCGGTGTGCAGGAACAGGCAGGGACAGCCTTTGAGGAGGGTGTGGGAAGGTTGTAGACGCCCATTCAGGTCTACTGATTGTAGTAGTTTGTATCACCATATATGGAGCTGCGCTAAACATATTCAGCTATCTCTTTGCATACTTGTCTGTGTTTTATTAATTTACTTATTTGTTAGACAAACACTACAAAATATATTGTCTCTAGGTACTGTTGAATCCAAACAAATTGTTCTATAAGTACTCGTATTCTATGTCTGCACATACAGATCGGTATTGAGCAAACTGGGCTACACAATAGCAATTGGTGTATCACCTTAGCATACAGAACTGCACTGAATATTTAGACTTATATCTACACATAGAAGGCTGTACATAACATATTTACCTGTCCTACAGGTGAATGTATGGATCTGTAATAGTGCATATTGCATGATGCTTGCCTACACATATGGAGCTATGCTTGTGTATATGGAACTTTAATAACCATGTACATATGAATGTATCTCCGCATATAAGGCTATATTAAGCGTACTGAGCTGCATCTGAGCTGTTCCTAGGTAGTGAGGACGAGTGCCGATGTATTTGTACATGAGTCTAGACATATGGAGAATGTGTTTGGTTGAATTGGTATTTGTCTGAGCATATGGGGCCATGTCTGAGCATTAAGAGCCAAGCATTGGGAGATTGGGGCTGTACCTTTGTGGCTATGTCTTAGCATTTGGAGCCATGTCTGGGAGTGTAGGCCTGCTCCTGTGCATATGAATGGCTGTGTCTGGTCAGCTGAGGATGTGCCTGTGCATTTGACACTGCGTGTTGACATTTGAAGTTGTATTTGGGCATATGATGACCGCACGTAGCAGTCACAGTGCCAGTACCTAATCCTTCAAATAAATAAGTGCCGGGGCCCAACTTTTTTTCTTAGAACGTGGCTGTGCACCGCCCCCTGCTGGGGTGGTCCACTTCCACCACGGGTACCACCCACAGCCCTGCGAGCCCTGCCCACTGCTGTTGGTGTTAGCGCAAGCCCCACCTGCAAGTGGTAAAGCTTTGTGAACGTTTAAAGTGGGCATAAATGCAACGCTTGAATATGACTGTGTGAGTGTGAGAAGCAAGGAAGCTATTACATTTCTTCATAGGGTTTGGATGTTCTTCCCAAAGAAATGCTTGTAGAAAAGAGTGCCCAATAGCGAATTTCACTGCACAATTTCCATAAAGAGGACTGAATATAGAGATATTCTCAGGCGCCACTAATGAAACATTCTAGTAGTTTAGTGGTGTCTCAAGCAAGCCCCCAATCAGGGGGTATTTGAGATTATCCTCCAGTTTCAAAAAAATGGTACCAAATAGAGGAATTTCCTTAAAAAATAGGCTAAAGAGCTATGTGTCTCGTAGGGAGTTGAAAGTATCTGATTGTGCAGTTTCTAGCACATATCAAAATGTAAAGAGCATATTTCTTCCCTTTGGTTTCCTACACTGCCCAGTCCAACGGGATTTTGAGAATCTTCTTGGAAAGGGCGGGGGCAAAAATTCGGGTTATCCAGATTTCACAATCGCAGGTCGTAGGTAAATAGTACTAGTCTAACTGGATTAGAGAGTAGACAGATTACAGAAATTTTTCATGATCTGGTACTAGGTAGCAAAAGAAAAGTGATCAATAGTTTCTCCTCCCTAAAAAATACCAGGATCCAAATATTGATTAGGCTGTCGCAAGCGCCACCTACTGCTGGATATGACACCGCTGTCGTCCAGGACATTGTCCTAGTGCGATGTACAGCGCCGCGTCAAGTCTAGTAGAATCCCATTGTTCCAGAGCTCTAATCCCATCCTGGCCACCTATTCATAGCACCACATAAAGTCTTGCTGTTGCAGCTTCCATGTCTGATTATGTTTGATCATTACGCCTGATGACACTGAGCTGGAGTCCCTGAGATGGGTAATCACAGGCTTTTTGACCAAGTTCCATCAATAGATGATTAAAGGTTGCCCGGATGTTTCCCGCTGATCTCAGCTGGCTGCTAATTTAAGGGTTGAAAGTGACAGTACAAAAACACCCCATCCACCAGGCGTCAGCTGGGAGCTCAGGCTGTGATGACTACTAATGCCAGCTCTCAGATATGCTGCCACCTACTCTGCCAACTCTACTGTCATTTTCCTCCACTGATTGTTGTCAATCTTTGCTCCTATAATACTTCTGTTTTGTCTGAGCTGTTCGGTCTTTAGTGATTCTATGTCAAGAATGTTTGTAATGCTCTTTCTTTCAGGCTTTGTCGCCCCGGGTCAAGTAGGAGACTGTCTGGAGTGTCCCATGTGCCCGTTCACCAGAAGAGGCGATCAGCGACAAGATGGAAGGCGGTGCGGTGAGGCCAGCTCTGTCCAAGCACATCAACCCTGTGCCACCCTTCCTGCTCCAATACTGAGGTCAACACATGACTTTCTAAAGGCACTTCCAACATGCATCTCAACTATTCTGTAATGGTGTAACATGACATGACATAACATATGACATAACATAACATGACATATGACATAACATAACAAATGCATAGCATGATATGGCATAATATATAACATAACAAAACATGACATAACATTACATAACATAAGATATAACATAACATAACCTAGGATAACATGACATGACATAAGATATGACATAACATAACATAACATATAACTTAACATATCATAACATATAACATGACATGACATAACATATAACATGACATAACATAAAGTAACATAACGTAACATAGCATAATGTAACATATGACATAACATGACTTACCATATGACACCATTTTACTGTAATGTGTCAAAACAAAGCTCACCCAAGGCCCCTCATTCTGGAAGCACACTCCCTTCCAAGCTGCTGTTCTAATAGTTTGACAAGCTGCCCTTTCAATGCCCCTCTAGCCTGGCCTGCAGCATTCTTCCTATAGTGTCCTGGGTTCAGTACTCAACAGGGTCAAAACCCCTGATGAGCTGACGCAGATATCAACACACAGCTCTTCAGAGCCCATCAAAGATGGCTCACTCTGCTACCTTAACTCTGAGAGCAGCATACAGCTCTGCCGAGGCACCTCGGTCCTTCCCTGACCAGCCCTGCTAGATTGTGGTGGGTCACCAACACTGCTGCGCCAGGGGGCCTTAACCCTGCCGCACTCCATGCCAGTCAAACACAGCTCGTCACACAGCTCTGCCGAGGCACCCCCTGCCTGTCTTGCAATCAAGCACTGGGAACCACGCACAGCTATTCCAAGGTACTTTGACCATACAGTACCTCGCTACCCTAATACTGAAATTAACAAGCATCACTGTCAACGTGTCGTTTGTTTAGGCCTTAAGCGCCCTTCAAACCCGCGCAGTGTCCTAAGCGCAGTTCAGCCACAGCGGTGGACTCTAAGGTTACAGCGCCCATCCTATACCGCATGTCTTTTAGAGATTCCCATACACTGGAGGCCGCTTGAAGGGGGTGGGTTTACGAGGGCAGGGCCGGCCATTAGCATGTGCAGCGGGGCCTCCGCCCAGGGCGCCGACCTCCAGAGGGGCGCACAGGAGCCGCCTGCAGCAGTCTCCCTTTGACCAGGGTCCAAAGGAAAGTGTGGTTAAACCCGATTTGTGAAGGCTGCCGGCACCTATGTCCATATATATTGAGAGCTTTCTTTTCATGGCGCTCTCATCTTCTCCAACTCCTCCAGTAGCAGCTGCTACTGAATGTGGGTGGCGGGGAAGGGGGTTGAAAAAAACTCCTTACCTGCAGACTGGCTGCCGCCTCTCGCTCCTCTACTGTTCCTCGCTCCCAAATCAGTAGCATGCAGACTCTGTGACTATCACCAGGAATCCTGGTATCACTTGCTGTGTTGCTGCCCAAAGTTAGCCAGAGAGAGACAACGTTTGGTCATTCCAATTTGCAGAGCTCAGGGCCGCAATCGATGCTGCGAAATTTCGGACTTGTGTTTTACGTCTACAGCAAGTCAAACAGTAGCACGGCTGGGAAAATTTACAGACCTAATTCGTGCGGGACTGTCCGCAAACGCCGAGCTGCAAAAAGGAAACTGTAGGTCGGGACGGAGGAGAGAGGTGGACACACCCCCAATTTAAAAACATTTAAACGCACACTGTTTTTAAACTGCATAGTCAGAATATGACATTTTATGAAGGTTTAACGTTTAATTGACTGGAGGAAAAAGCCCAGGGAATACAACCTATGTTTCTTTTTTAGATAACTATTTTTACACAGTTAGTATATTGTAATGATTTTAAATAATTGAACAATAAAAGCTTTTTCACTTTCACTTTCACTTTCCTCTACTGTCGATTCCAGAAGCAGGAAGCGCACAGGCTCCCAGACTCTCCTAGGCAATCACAACCGCAGCTGGCACCAGCATGACTGCTGCATCCTGATTGGTCTGAGCGCCGTGGTTCGGCACTCAAACAGGGAGTGCGAACCTGAGCATATTCTCCACCCAGGCTGTGCAATATAACCGGGCGGAGAGCATGCTAAGTATGCATGACTGTTTGGATGGCCAAAGACGGTCGGCTAAACCATCATGCGCACTTAAGAGGGTGCTCACGACTCCTACCCCTGCTCGTCCTACAGCCCGCCCCAGCCCGCACCTAAAATATAAACCAGCTGAGCCAGGACAGAAA